>NC_073337.2:12807500-13555000 GCF_027580225.2 Misgurnus anguillicaudatus | reverse complement strand
TAATTGAAGATGTGTTCCCAGACAATCCCTGTGTAGATTACAGAGACAAATAACACTTGTGAAATAAAGAAATTACATATTATCTACATGCGCAACCTTATAAAAACCTTATTCCATTGTTCTGTATTATAGCATAGTATACCATATACTATAGTGATAGTAGTACACATTCAGTAATTGTAATACAGCACATTTTTCTTTTAACTTAAAGGTGACATAGAATGATTGAACGGGGTATTAATCCTTGTTCTGTGATGTGGCATGTAGACAAATTTTTTTTAGTTTGGGTCTGTAATGCCTTAGAAGCTTCCTAAAAACTTCTCTCAGATAGCTCTATTAGGGTGGGGATTTTAAACAAGTGGTTTTGCACCTATTTGGCTCCCCCTACTGGCTTAACTTGAAATCTCATTACTGATTGGCTGACTTTGCTGCCACTCAAAAAATGTAGCCAATTATTTTAAAGTGGAGGGGCAGTGAGATGCCTGTGATGTCATAAGCATCAGTTTTTCAGATTGGGCCATTTTCTGGCTGACATTTCTAAAAGAGGAATTTCTGTGAGACTGAGATGTTTAGCATGTCTAGCACTTTTTGTGTGTTTTTGAATGTGGGTAGACTACCATTATTCAACAAAGACAAGGTAAAAATGGTTTTTCATTCTCTGTCCCCTTTAAAATTTTCCTAATTGACTTTTATTTCCCATATTGTAGCACAACTGAATTTTTTTCCCAAGGACTGCACATATGTTTTGCTGATTCTCATGAATTATCTTATAGGGCTTTGTAAAATCTCTTAAAGGGTCAGTTTCCTGGACAGGGATTAACCTAGTCTCAGACTAAAATGCATGTTTGAGCTGCCTTTAATCAAAAACATTGTACTGAAATACAGTGGCAAGAAAAAGTATGTGAACCCCTCAGAATAAACTGTTAAACTAATAAAATGATTTTTGATTCTTATTTAGGTCATAACAATAGACAAACACAATGTGCATTAGCTGACAACACACAAATAATTCAGTTTCTTGTGTCTTTTTGAAAACACCCATTAAATATTACAATGCTAGAAGAAAATCATTCCAAATAGTTATCATTTCTGAAAACTTTAATAGAAACGAAAACATAAATAAACTAAAAATAAAACTAAAAAGTTAAAGTGTGATGACTTATTAATATCAAACAGTTTCTTTGCTGTCATACTACTGAACAGACTACACAACTGATCTTTAAACCCCCTTCCCAGTGCTTTAAAGACACACCCAAAAGAAACTATTATGCCCTATATGCACCTGTAAAGACAATGAGCCCATGTGACAACACCCAATAGAAATGTGGCAGCATGCCGTGACCTTTATACAACTTTAAATACTCTTGTTCTGAGAACGGTGCAACATATCCACACTATTCTTACCTTTGTACAGTGTGTGTGTTTTGAAGGTCACGTTCTTTCTGATCCCATTTTTTAAACTTTAGTTAGTGTGTAATGTTGCTATAATATCATAAATAATAGCTGTAGAATGATAAAGCTCAGAGTTCACTGCCAGGTGATACATTTTCTTTAACAGAATTCCCCTTTAAAAGCCTACAGCGAACGGCCGGTTTGGACTACAGCCCTCTACTTTCTGATTTAATGACATCACTAGAACAGTTTTTTCCTCCACCCACAGGAATACGTCAGTCGCTAGCTAAGCTAACGGCAAGTTAAACTGCTATCGAATCACAACACACTAAACAAACTACACAATCAGAACTCATACGTATTTCTGAAGGAGGGACTTCATAGAACAAGGAAGACATCAGACCGTTTTTATGACAGTGAAAACAGCGCTATACAGATAAGGAAATTGTGTGAAAAATACCGAATTTTTTTACATGTGAAACATGAACACATGTTATATTGCGCACTGAAAACACAATCAAAGCTTGGACCATTAAATAACACTTAATTTTGAAAACCTGGAATGATATACACTAGGCAATAACTAGTGTATTTGTATATTCATTTGTGTATTTTATTGTTTATTTCAATGCTGTTTTGTTTCCACCCGTATGTGGTCCTGTATAGCCCATCGGTTTGAACTGTGTGTGGCTTTGAATACATGGTTACATGGTTATTATATAGTCATACCGTAAGACATAGCTATTTTAACCATCAGCCCCTTTATTTAGAAGTGAATGTATAAGAGATTTTATAGAAGTGTGTACCTGAGATCCATATTCACACCAGCGATGGTTATCTTTGTAGTACCAGCCTACTTCTTGCTTTTGGTTGTGGGACAGAAACATATTTCGCCGTATACTGAGGTTAGCACGAGGCCCACTGACTGTCATAGCATCAAAGTCAATATAGAGTGATCTGTTGAATAAACAGGACAAAAACTTAATATTTAATAATATAGTACTACTTTACCTTTTAAAGTTATTATTTAAATGTCCACGTTTAAAATCTTAACATGATAAAGTCTACAACGAAACACGATGGGTTTGTTGACGGCTAAACTCACCCCATACTGGTGTTGATGGTAATACCAGTAGCTCCTGGCTGACAGTAATGGGATTCAATAAATATATCATTACAGATAGTAGACCACTTCTGTCCATCAAACAACTGCCATTCAAAGGGATTACCTGAATGCGTGAATGAATGAATGAAAGAATGAATGTGTCCCATGAGAACACATACTGATAAAATGTATAGCTTGAATGAATGTAATTCGCTTTGGATTAAAGTGCAAATGTAAATGAATAAATGCGCAAACATGAATGAATGAATGAAACATTAGTGGCTGTATGAATTAATCAATCAGTTTTTAAAGCTACTAAACTATTTTGTCGGATATCCCATTGCATACTAGATTAACTTAAACTGTGGGTTTGATTTCCCGGGAATAGACATACTGATTAAAATATATACAGAGTAACAGTGTCTGTGCATCAATGTAAACATAAAAATGATTCATTATAAATGAAAGTAACTTACTGGTAGCCATATTGTTAGATGGTGGTGTTGTCTTTCTGCAGTGCTCCTTGAACTGTTATTGCCTAAAGGTTTTAAATGAAAGAATATATACAGTAACATGTAAAATGCATAACTTTTAACATGTTATAAGAGTAGAATATGGCGGTATGTGTAATCTTTGAGCCACACGTATGTCTTTACATTAATACAATATCAAAACAAGTGGGATGTAATTTAAGTATAATGCATAAAGGTAAAGTAGTGCCATTCAAGATGGCTTGCAGAACACGGATGTTACTTGCCGTTTTAAGCAAAGACGTGAAAGTCGAACATGCAGTTTTCCTTAATTATTTGTAAATAAAATATCATATACATTAGTAATTAGGCATATTTATATACAATTTATTCTTATTAAATTGCACCCGGATAATAATACCCAGATGAGACAGTTGTTACAGTAGCTTTGTCCAAATATCCACACTAGCAGTGCCCCCATGCAACAGGAAGTAAGTGTCCAAGATTTTTCCATGTCAAAGTGCAGTGCCCTTAAAGGTACAATAAATTTGTAAGATATTTGCAGTAAAATATCCAAAAACCACTAGGCCAGTGTTATTATATTTTGTCCAGCCGATTGACAATATCTATAATGCCACGCCCACGTACACACCAAACGCGTAGCATCACGTTGCTCGCTCTAGATTACTCTAGATTACTATTTTCAACTTGCGCGAAGGGCCGTTGGAGGCGAATAGCGCGTGTTTTCGCGGCAATGGCGCCACCCATTTCGCAAATGGTGCGGCACGGAATGCACGTTTCGAGCTAAATGAGCGTCGAGCAAAATGTTCAAGCATCCAACTACGCGTGTCGCCTCTACCGCGTCTGGTGTGAACGCACAGTAAGTTAATACATTTCTATTACATATTTTGGCAGAAAATGAAGAGTTTTTTTTACAGGTGCAACGAATTCTGCTAGTAATAATCTTCAAGTTCAGCCAGTTCAGTGTTTAGGTGTTATTTAAAGGGGAAAAACGTACAATCGTTTTGTTTAAATAAGTAAATATAAACAAAAAATGTAAACATGTATACCGGTTTGTAACAACCTGAGGGTGAATAAATGATGATTACAGAATTTTCATTTTGGATGAAATAACCTTTAATAGTCAAGTGGTCAAGTTGAAAGGCCTGAAATTGTTATTTATTTATTTATTCATTTGTTTATGTGTTCATTTAATTTAAATAAAACCTTAAAATGTATATTTTAAGTAGCCAAAAATAAAAAATACATTTTGGTGCAAATTGCTACCATTTCCTGCTGGATTGATATTTTAACACTTGCTAAGTGTGTCCCATCAAGTGAATAATTTTTACATGCACGCTTGGGATCTTCACGCCCACTAGAACACTTGGGCTAAATACAGGAAATACGTCATGTAAGTATTCAAGTGGTTAAGTGCAAAGACCGTAAGTGTGGTTAATTGGACGCAGCCATTATCTGGGAATATCAATAGAATGTGGCCACTGACCTGATTAAAATAAAGCTTTCCAAAGCATAGTGCAAACACTTAAGTGCAAAGCATTTAACAAAAAAGAGGTGTGTAATGTGATGAACCACACGTATGTCGACTCAAACCCCTGCAGCCAGGTTAAAAAATAGGGCGTATGCAGCTGTTGTGTCGAAGTCTGTTCCCCCTATGTTCCCCCTATTTTTCCCTTCAGTGTAGTGTTTTTATGGCGTTTTTATCACGTTATAGGTTTTATTATTTATATATTTAAAGTTTTAATGGCTACTGAGATGTATATGTGTGCATTTCTGTAATGTATCTGTATTGTTCTTAATGGTAAGTTAATAATTTTTTACAGTATGAATCATATTATATGTATAATATTTATTTAATTATGTATGCAAACATTACATTTTTAAAACAACCAGTAAAGGAAAAAAAAGAAAAAGACAGGTTATATTTTAAAAGAAATACCCTAATAGAAAACTGTCAAATGTATGAAATATTTAATAAATTGTATTATAAAATACATGATATTATGCCTTTTTATTATAACCAATTCAAATCTTTAATCTTTCTAAATGTAACGTGATGAAAACGTTATAAAAGCACTACACTAAAGGGAAACATAGGGGGAACTGAGTTCGACACAACACCGCCACCTGATTTAATATTTATAGCTATTTAATGCAATAAGGATTTTTGTATGGTGCTTCTGGATCATGTTTTTTTAAATCTTTTTTATTATATTTTAAATAAAATAAAATAATGTAAGCAAGCAAGTAGAATATACTGACCTACAGCAGAAACTCCATCATTATTCTGTAAGTGTGCGACTCTTCCTCATCTTCATCCTCACACTTCTGCCATTACTGTGTATTAATGTTTCAGACAATAACAATGCTATATGTTTATAAGGTAAACGTCACTTTTAAGTTAGTTTTTTTACTCACATGGGTTCCTGGACAGTTCAGAACATCGATGGCACAAAACAAACGAACAATAAAGTTTATGTATTAAATAGACGTATTGACAAACATTTCCTCAGAACGACGAACTGAAAGCTAAGGAACGCTGACAGCGTCGCCACCGCCACACCGGCTCGGTTTCACTTTCCTTTCAGCCTCGTGACTCTGGATTTCCTAAACAAACCAAACCGGTTGGCTGCTTTCCAGATGATACCACTGGATGTTATATGGGTAACATTTTGACCATATTTCTAATAAAATTGAGATGTTGATGTATTTCTGTAGCTTATTTGGTAGGATATTGGGTTAACAGCGCAAAGGTTGTGGGTTTGACTCCCAGGAAACCCACTTCCTGATGTATAAGTTACCTTGAATACGTTGTTTTGAATAATGACAAATGCATACGTTTACAAAACAATGTTTAATGGTGTTTGTAAAAAAAATTACAGCATTTGGTGACTTAGAAAACTCAAATGATAACTGCAATATAATCCTTACCCCATATAGCATACACAATTTACAACAAAGATTTTACATAATGTTTAAAACCCCATATTCAGTATTTTGGGTATTGCCTCATGCCCAAAGGAAAGTGTCATTGCACACAGAGTCCCTATTTCATAGCTCAGGTAATTTAGTGTCAACTTGAGCTTTGTCTTTAATGCTTTTTAAAATGTTTTAGTAAATCATAATCAGATACAAATCACATTTTAAGAAAAACTCATTTATGATTTTGTGTTTTCCCTAATGTACGTTGTATTTTATACATTAAAAACAATTGTGGGCAGCTTCATGTTACAAAACCACATACAGTATACTGTATATATAGTAAATACAGCTGTGTGGGCAGCTGTCTCAGGCAGTTTTTGATAAGAAATGGCATAAAAGGAAGCCAAATGTTCAGTAGGCACTTTGCTTTGTATAATTCTTCAAGCCATACAGAAAGCATTACATTTCTAAAGACACTTCATATTCGTTAATATTATCATAAAGAAGACATAATCATATGGTTATTGAACTATTATTTGTAAACATAATTCGTAAACATAACTTTTACATTTTATCACCACAGGCAGTAATTCCAAATAAAACATCCTGAATCATATTCATATAATGTTCATATTCACTTAAAGGAATAGTTCACCCAAAAATATAAATTCTGTCATCATTTACTTTCATGTTGTTACAAACTTGTATAAATTCCTGATATTTTATGTTCGTAACCAAACCGATCAGAGGCCCTTTGACTTCCATAGTATTCTTTTTTCCTAGAAGTCATTGAAGCTTCTGATCACCTCCAGCCTTAATTCTGCAAACTCTTGTTCTTGAGCTTTTGCACATGGCCATTAAGTGCGGCGGATCTTGCGTCTTGCATTTGTTCTATGGTTAAACTGATTCATCCCTAAATTGAAAGTCAAAAGGTTAGTATACCCAAAAGTCATTCCCTTGTTTTTAAAATGACATAAAATGAGACACACTGCACAGTTGTCTCTGACATACTTGAAAAATCCAGTGTGTAAGGGTCACCATTAACAGTGAATGTCATTGTCTTCTGTTTACTTTGGTAACAGCTCTCGATGTCATCACTTGAGACTGAACATCCATTCTATTTATATATGGAGAACAAGACAAAAACAGGTTTTCACTTCACTCCATTTTAAATTACTACATTAACATACTATTAACACAAAATATGCATTATGGACTTTAAACAAATGATTCATCATGTACACTAAAGAAAGATTCTTACCATTTTTTTGAAGGTGTGCCATTTACCACCTCTTCCTTCAAACTGCCACACTGAAGCCATCAAGTCCCGGAAACTGAAGGGCAACGTGCTTCTGTTTGGTGACACATATAATAACTTATAAGTGTACTACTTGAATAGTTTCAAATGTATAACTAATTATAATGCCAGCATAAAAAGTTTTATGTAGTATCAGTAATGACTGTAAACTCTAATGTTGTATTTTTAAACCTAAACAGCCAAGTTTTGCAAACAGAAGTAATATGTTTATATTTAGGGCCTGAGCACCGAGGAGCAGGCCAGAATGGCCTGCACCGTGGGTGCAAAGCCCTATTGTTTTGCTCAGTTTCTTCTGCTTTTTCTTCTCCGAAATGAATCGCATTTTTGAGGGCCTAAAAATGCTCGAAAACTCATGAAACTTTGCACACGCGTCAGAAGTGAGAAAAATGTACATGTGGTATAGGCGTCAGAAGTGGGCGTGTAGAAATGGCTCAATATCGCCACCTGCAAAATTTCAAAAGAACAACCCTCCCGCTACGAAAAATGTACAGATATGAAATTTGGTAGGGTCAACTATCACCTCAAGACCTACAAAAAAAGTCCCTTGGAACCAGGCTCTAAAACCCACAGGAAGTCGGCCATTTTTAATTTTCGCTGTGATTTCTGTGCAAATTTTGGCATTTCCAGGCTTCCAACGAACTCAATCCGATCATCATCATATTTGGTCAGTATCTAAAGGCCTTTGCTATGTTAAATTGCGGAGCTTTTGACTTTTCGTTGGAGGGTGTGTCTGTGGCGGCCTGACAAATTTCTGCGTTTTCGCCATGAAACAGGATGTTGTTCTAACTCAGGCATACAATGTCCAGTCTGCCCCACGCTTCACATGTTTGATAAGGGTCTTGGCCTTAACACATTTCCTGTCACGATCGGTCTTAAACCGGATTGTGGAAAATAAAGAAGAACCCAAATGCAAAAGATGTATGAAAATATAACTATGATTTATTTACAAACAGAAACACCCACGAGGGGGTAAAACAGAAAGTAACAAAAACACTGGGATGAAACACAAATGAAACAGAACACGAGAATAACTCGGACTGGTAACTTGAGACATCAATACATGAACTACAACAACGCACGCACACCACACAGAGAACATGAGGGCATTAAATAGACAGCACATCAATGGGGAACAGGTGAACATAATTAATCACTTAAGACACGAATACATAAGGGAGTAAGGTAAAAGTGACAAGACACTGGGAATACGTGTTACACATACATGATGTGAAAACACACGTATTCCCACATAAACACAATGCTGCCATAATCTTGCCAACATCCGACCTGGACTATAACCAAAGTCAGGCAAGACCATGACAGCACACAAAACACTGGGAACACGTGTTACACAGACATGATGTGAAACACACGTGTTCCCACGTACACACAATGCTGCCATGGTCTTGCCCTCTAACATAGACCTGAACCTATACTAAGGTCTGGCAAGATCACGACAGCAACAAGACACCGGGAACATGTGGAAGCCACACACAGAATGTGATTCCACATGTCCCCACACAGAACATGATACTGCCACGGTCCTGCCAGATGCACTCAGACCTACATCTAGCACAGAAGTCTGACAAGACCGTGACAGTACCCCCCTCTTAAAAGACGGATACAAGACGTCACAAACAAAAACAAACAAAAACATTAAACACGAGGAACGAAAGACTGCACAACAGAAGACAACCACGACAACATTACAACAAACAACAAGGGTAAACAAACATATGTGACAAACGGATTGGGGTGATTTAACAAAAACAATATATGATGAAGGGGTGGAGGGGCAAAAACAGGGGAAACAAAATGTCCATGGGGAACATGAGTTTTAGGGTCCCGCGGCTGAAAAGCCGACTGGTGACGTGTCCCCGGCTGCGCCGGTGGGTGACGTGTCTCCGGCTGCGCCGGCGGGTGACGTGTCTCCGGCTGCGCCGGCGGGTGACGTGTCTCCGGCTGCGCCGGCGGGTGACGTGTCTCCGGCTGCGCCGGCGGGTGACGGGTCTCCGGCTGCGCCGGCTGGTGACGGGTCTCCGGCTGCGCCGGCTGGTGACGGGTCTCCGGCTGCGCCGGCTGGTGACGGGTCTCCGGCTGCACCGGCGGATCACGTGTCTCCCGCTGCCCCGGCCGATGCCGTGTCTCCGGCTGCCCCGGCGGATGACGTGTCTCCGGCTGCCCCGGCGGATGACGTGTCTCCGGCTGCACCGGCGGATGACGTGTCTCCGGCTGCACCGGCGGATGACGTGTCTCCGGCTGCACCGGCGGATGACGTGTCACCGGCTGCACCGGCGGATGACGTGTCACCGGCTGCACCGGCGGATGACGTGTCACCGGCTGCACCGGCGGATGACGTGTCTCCGGCTGCACCGGCGGATGATGACGGGTCTCTAGCGGTGCCGGTGGGTAGCGAGTCTCCAGCTGCGCCAGTTCCGAGACCCTCTTCGTCCTTCTCCTCCTCCCTCTCGACGCAGGGAGAGCAGGCCCGAGACTGGCCCCGGGAATAGACTCCAGCACCGGGGAGACGGGATTCGACCTCCCCATTCGGATGGCCCCGGTCATAATCCCCCTTACGCTGGACTGAGACTGGCGGGATTCAGCCGATCCGGTCGGTCGCCGCCTGGCATTACCTTCGGGCCCACATACGAGTGGGTCATAGAACTCGTAACCCGACTCGTATGCAGGGCGGGATCTCCTTCCCCGAACCGCCAGGCGGCTGCCAGCAAACATCCCTGCTGGGTTCAGTATGGTGCGTGCGTTCTGTCACGATCGGTCTTAAACCGGATTGTGGAAAATAAAGAAGAACCCAAATGCAAAAGATGTATGAAAATATAACTATGATTTATTTACAAACAGAAACACCCACGAGGGGGTAAAACCGAAAGTAACAAAAACACCGGGATGAAACACAAATGAAACAGAACACGAGAATAACTCGGACTGGTAACTGGAGACATCAATACATGAACTACAACAACGCACGCACACCACACAGAGAACACGAGGGCATTAAATAGACAGCACATCAATGGGGAACAGGTGAACATAATTAATCACTTAAGACACGAATACATAAGGGAGTAAGGTAAAAGTGACAAGACACTGGGAATACGTGTTACACATACATGATGTGAAAACACACGTATTCCCACATAAACACAATGCTGCCATAATCTTGCCAACATCCGACCTGGACTATAACCAAAGTCAGGCAAGACCATGACAGCACACAAAACACTGGGAACACGTGTTACACAGACATGATGTGAAACACACGTGTTCCCACGTACACACAATGCTGCCATGGTCTTGCCCTCTAACATAGACCTGAACCTATACTAAGGTCTGGCAAGATCACGACAGCAACAAGACACCGGGAACATGTGGAAGCCACACACAGAATGTGATTCCACATGTCCCCACACAGAACATGATACTGCCACGGTCCTGCCAGATGCACTCAGACCTACATCTAGCACAGAAGTCTGACAAGACCGTGACATTTCCATGTTAAAATTCAGCTTCAGTCATAGCACCACCTAGATGCAGCATGAAATGCAATGTTTTACGCTGTGATTTACTGCTCTTAGACATTGATCTTAAGCCCTTTGCGATGATAAATTGCGAAGATCTTGACTTTTCGTTGAAGGGCGTGTCCGTGGCGGCCTAGAAAAGTGTGATGTTTCGCAAGAAAACATGAAGTTGTTGTAATTCAGGCATACAATGTCAGATCTGTCCCAGACTTCACACGTTTAATAAGGGTCCTGGCCTGAACACATCAACATTGCATAATTCAGTAACAGTCATAGCGCCACCTAGAGGCAGCAGGAAATACCACGTTTTACACTGTGACTTACTGCTCTTAGAGATTTAACCATATCAACATCATATTTCATCAGTCTAATCTCAAGATCTTGTGTGATGATAAATAGCGACGACCTTGACTTTTCGTTAAAGGGCGTGTCCGTGGTGGCCTCGCAAAATATCGACAAATGAATCGCAATTTTGACAGCCTAAACAAGCTCAAAAAGTCATAAAACGTTGCATACGTGTCAAAGGTGGCAAAAATGTTCATGTGATATAGGCTTCAGAACTTGGGGTGTTAAAATGGCTCTATAGCGCCACCTACAAAAATTCAATAGAGCAGCCCCCCCGCTACGTTAATCGTACAGATACGAAATGCAGTAGGATCATGTATCACCCCAAGACCTACAAAAAAGTCTCTTGGAGCAAAGCTCTAAACCCCACAGGAAGTCAGCCATTTTGATAATGCTAAATTGCGGAGATCTTGACATTTCGATGGAGGGTGTGTCAGTGGCGGCTTGCCAAATTTCTGTGTTTCTCAATGAAACAGGAAGTTGTTCTAACTCAGGTTTAAAATGTCCAATCTGACCCAAGCTTTACAAGTTTGATAAGTGTCCTGGGCTGAACACATCAACATGGCAATATTCAGTAAAAGTTATAGCGCCACCTGCTGGAAGCAGGAAATGACATGTTTTACACTGTGATTTACAGCTCATAGAAATTTATTCAGATCATCATCATATTTGGTCAGTCTGAACTTAAGGACTTCACAATGATAAATTGTGAAGATCTTGACATTTGGTTAAAGGGGCGTGTCCGTGGTGGCCTGGCAAAGTTTGATGTTTCGCCATGAGAAAGCTGTTGTAACTCAGGCATGCAATGTCCGACCTGTCACAGACATCATACGTTTGACAAGGGTCCTGGCCTCAACACATCAATGTTACAACAATCAATTACAATCATAGCGCCACCTGCTGCACAAAGGAGGTGTGGCACTTCAAAGTTCCTTTGAATATCCACCTATATTTACCCACTGAAATTTCAATCCCCCTGGTTCATTGCTTTACTAAGGCCATAGAGTGGCGGTGTACATGCGTGCAAGGGCCCTTCCATCGCTGCTTGCAGCTTTAATTTTAATCTATATTTACATTTCAAATCCACATATCTACATTTATAAATTGGAGATACAATTCATTTAAAGTCACTAGGTAGATATATTTAAAATGCAACACTAAGATGGGTCTACTTACTTAACTTATTAATATTTTGATAAATGGTAGTAAGCACACAGCTGATTGTAACCATTGACTTCCATAGTAGGAAAAACAAATACGATGGAATTAATTGCGGACCGTCTACTGTGTGCTTACCATCATTTATCAAAATATCTTCTTCATTATTTATCACAATACTTCCATAATATGTGTTTTTCTACTATGGAAGTCAATGGTTACAAACAGATGTGTACTGCACCATTTATCAAAATATCTTTTGTGTTCATTAAAATAAAAAAACTCATACAGGTTTAGAACAACATGAGGATGATTACATTTTTAGGGGTAAACTATCCCTTTAACTTAAGCTTCACAGTATAAAGTATATAAATGGTGTAACGCTCTTAAAACTCACGCTACAGCTTTAGACGGATCATATTTAGGGCGTCGTCTAACCCGTCTTTTCTGGCCTGTAGATAAACTTTTCTGATACATTCCTGGAAACAGAAACATATGCACATATTCATACCGATTCTGGTTTTAAAATATATAAAGTAATGATGCTAATAATTAAACTTTTCAGGGATGTTTGTGGGTTCATTTTAAACAAACCTTTGAAGCTAATCTCGAATGTGTTGGAATCAACAGCAAACTGAAAAGAACCCTTCTTGTGTTTTTGGTATTCCTTTTCCAGTCTTGAACTCTGAATCCCATTGCTTTTGCCCTTTGAACGCTGAAAAACCAGCAAACATGCACATAATCATACAGCATTCCACACATCATGATGTTCATTATTAAAGTAGTTTTTCTGTTATTATATCATTGCTATCTGGATACTTGATTCTAATTGGTCTGTCATAACATTCTGTTAATCCTCGATAAGAACAACTGAAACTGATAACAAACCCCTCAACTGGGTTGTGAAAGTCATCTTGAGCAGCATTACTAATTTGTTAAATATTACATCACTTTCTTTTTTCTCATGCAAACACTAACAAAATATCTACCTGGCAGCAAATTACTTTAAATCATTATTTTGTGTCCAGTTATTTACTTGTGGCAAATAGGTGTCCATTAAGTTGGTTAATGTACATACAGCTGCATGTTATTGCAGATTAATACCCAACACAATGCTTGATTCTGATTGGTCAGGTGACAACATTCCGAGGCTTGTTATTCCCAAATAACAACAAATCCTTATCCGTGTATTTAGGGATGGGCAATATTTTTGATACATTTAAAATCTAAATATATTGGTCATTTAATAATTGTGAAAATTATAAAATGGTTGTTTTCAACTCCTATAGGTGTCCAATGAAATAAATACTTGATTGCTGAGTATTTTACCCCTAGTTAAAGTAGCTTAAAAACTTATTTATTTGGTATTTTATTTTAAAATGCATTTTGATGTATCTTTGCCCAACCCTGCGTGTACTCCAAGCCATCTTGACCAGTACAGTTTAAAGAGCACTTACTGTCCGATTTACGTTTTTTAAATTTCCTTTGGTGTGTAAGTGTGTATTAGGATGCTTACCATATACAAAAGGTACAAACCCCAAGTAAACAATGACGCAATTTATCGTCTCCAACCTAAATCTTGGACTACAACAAACACACGGATTGTCGGCAACAGTTCGTCTTAGCCTCAGACGTCACGACCACAGAATGTTGGCTAAACGTCTTATTTTTATCGTACACTTTCCTGGAATTATTAGATTATATATAGAATATCTGGCAAACGCGAGCATCTCTTTTATCATAAACCCTTTAGACGCGTCTGCAGCAGGCACTTATTTTGGCATGACACGTGATGCACACACAATCTCTCAAAGCGCAGAACTTATATTTCGAAATTACGCACCACACACATGACAAACTACATACATGTTGTGACGAACTTCACATCGTGCGCTTCAAAAAAAGAAGTCATCAGCCGCCACTGAGGTGCACGTCAGGCTACACAGAGGCTATGGATAACCTACGGCATAGACCTTACGCATGACTATTAATTGGATTTAAGGCCATAGATTGAAATGAAAGTGACATCTATGACTAAAACATACTTTGATTCCCCTAATCACATAATTAAATTATAAGGCTAAAATTCACATAGGCCCATATTTAAAAATTATTCAACCAAATGCATGATCATCTTGTTTGAACATTGAGCTTGTTTAAAGGGGGTCGCACACAGGACGCGCAGCTCAGCGGCATTCTAAAAAACTCTAACACATTGTTTTCTATGAGTATATGCACACCAGCGCCGTCAGGTGGCGCCTGTCCGCGCCGCCCAGCTACGACTCAGGAAGTTGCTCAAATCCCTGTCGCGCCACAGAGCGCCACCCACATAGTTTAACATTAAATAACATCATATTTGTCCCAAATCATTAACGATTAACATTGGCTATTAACGTATATTTTGCATTTTGAAGAAGATGCTATCTGACGAAGCTCGCGCTATTTAATGTGCACTTCCGATTTACGATACCTTCAAGTTGTCCTAGACTGCGCGTCCGGTGTGCGACCCCCTTAAGCATGTCTTGGTGTAAAATTAAACTCACTAATTTACTTAGGAAACACCTACCTTCACTCCAAACTGGTGCCACTTGTTTTTACCTCGGTAATACCATAGCCACTCGGTTTGCTTTGAACCTTTACGCCGGACTTTAATGTTAGTCTTGGTAAGAACTCTCATCTTGTTGAAGTCGATCGAAATAACTCTATAATGGGAATGAAATACAGAATAAAACAAAAAGAGGAAATATGTCAACTAATTATTTTAAACTATTAAACACTCGCTGGCGAATATTTGTTACAATAAATCCTGTTAAAGTGCACACAGTTGTTTTAAAGTCAAACTACTCTGAATTTTGAGCATTTCTCCTTTTTAGAGTTGCAATGGCTTTTATCTGGAACTCTTAAAAGAACAGTATGTAAGATTGTGGCTGATATTGCAATCACAAAACTTGTGGCTAAAACTGGTACTGCATTCACACAACTGGTGGCTAATTCACAGCATGACAACATAAACATCAGTTGAGGGCTGCAACTCCACTTTTTAAATGACAATATTCTGTCCAGATCACTGTTGTGAGTTATATAAGTATTTGAAATGAAAATGATTTCTTAATGTCTAGTGACATATCAGGGCCATTTTATGATTAATTGATATAGATTTCTTACATACTGTTCCTTTAAGTGAGGCTTTTTATTGCACATAAAATCTGTTACAGTCAAATGGAAACCAAACATACCCAGCAGGGGTGTTATAGATGTTGATTCCTTTGGCTTCAGGGCGTGAATACTGGGCTTCTAGTACAAAATCATTGGAAACGTCCTGCCAGCCATCTCCCAAATTCAACTGCCATCTGTACGGTCTGTCATCGTCTTCTTCATCATCTATATATAATCAGATTCAAAAGACTGAATAATGCAACAATGCACATGTTTTAATTAAACAATTACATGTATATTAATACTTGCATACCTGCAGACACAGGACTGCTATTTCTTCTCTGCCGCCTACCATGGCTTTCACGGTCTGGATGTTCATTTGGTTGTGGTGATGCATTTGAAGCAGAACTGTGTTTGAGACGGCATCCAATGCCAAGGGGGCACGAGCCCTCCACGTGGTTTTTGCATATGTGCTCATACTGACACCTGTTTCCATTTCGGCAGTGGCCATCATTGTAATACCTACAAATCTTACGCTTGAACGCAGCACGTGTCGTAGCAACTGCTTTATCGCTGGAGTCAGAGTCACAGTCAGAGTCGATAAAGGAGCCTGAATCTTTGGTTGAAGTATCTGAGGTACAAGAGTCTGAGCCACTATCACTGAATTCTGAGCCATCAGTGTCTATGAAAGGAAAATCAATTTTAATCAATGTGTCAAAATCAAAATTTGCTTTTAATATAAATATGTTATTAAGAATATCAATGCAAAAGGTCATGCATTTGATCCAAGGGAACACACATGCTGATAATAAATGATATATATTAACTAGTGTGGTTTAAAACATTGACAAAATTAAATAAAAGCATACAGTCCTCTCACTGTGCAGCAAGAATAGATGAACAACTTTATGACATCATTCTGAATTTCTTGACTTTCTCATCAGTGTCCTCCATAAACATACAGTAGCTACAACTGTAAGTAAAAATTGTTCCTGCGTCTTATTCCATACTACTTTTGTAAGTACTTTAGGGTTTCATGTACTGTAAAGTAGATGAATAAATCTGTAATAAATCCAAAACTTCATAAAGTCCTTGGTTTTACAGCATGATTTGGCTCCTTTTACACTGTTGCAGGGCTCCAGACTGCCACCAAAAATTAAGAGTGTGCCACTGAATTTTACATCCAGTCACACATGTGCAACCAGTAAATTTTACCTTTTTTTTGGTGATGTGACACTGAATTTGAAAACAGCACATTATTGTTTCTGCATCTGTCATTTCAGTATTTATTAGTGGAAATTAGTAGAAATTTGAATATTGCTTAGCATGTTGATTTACGGTGTGTGCCCCTAAATTTTCTGGTTGCGCCCCTAAAATTTTCAGTTGGGAGCCACTGTGCTCCTAGTGAAAAAAGTTAGTCTAGAGCCCTGTGTTGCCACAACAGGTTGTTTTTTCACTGTTTTTTTTCATGTTAAGGCATGATGATTTTATTTATTTATCATTTTAAACATACACTCTGTTTATGATTACTTCTAGTGGTTCTCAACTGCTTAACAGTGACTAAAATATGTGTTTTAGATATAGCAGTGGCATGTTTTGAGTTTTGGTGTTTAGGGTCATGGGGTAGTTTTGATTGATCATTGGACTGGTTTTATTACGAAGACCTGGCAACCCTGCATATGTGTGTGTATGAGTGCTTGGGCGTGCTCTGACTGTGTAAAGATCAATAGAATGTGAAACATGTATGTTGGTTCTTTAATATTTGAATATTTAATTAGTTCAAATAAATTTAACTAACTTTACAAACAGTATTGTATTGGATAGCATGTATAGGCTATGTGTTGTCTCGCATTGTCGTACTTCCTTCGCCCTCTCCAGTTAGCGTTCTTTTAATCTGCAGTATACCCTAGTATATAACATCAAGTATTGTGTATTATATGAGGAAGTAGTATGGTTATTAAGTATTTTTTTCCTAAGGTTAAAAGCCGATTCCCAAGCATTTCCAAAATAATTAATTGTTTTAATTTTGCTGAAAATGTATCGTACACTTCTTCGTTTAAAACAGATATGTTATTGAACACTCTGAAACTATGTTTTCTGTAAAAAAAATAACCCTTTTAATGTCTTAATGCGCAAAGCATTTCAAAACCTACTTTATAAAGTAAAAGTTAACTGGCCTAACAACTAGTTTTAGTACGTATTTAAAAAAGGACAAACAGACAATGAAAGAATTAGCTTGGAGTGACGCTATGGTGGTTAATGGAGACAGACACGTATAACTTTATCGTCTAGTCAGATAAGGTAAGATACACGTTTATATTACGTTTACTGTGTTAGATATGAGAAAAGATATTAAACTCACCGGAATCGTCTTGATGATTCGAAGCCATGTTTATAAATGAAAGTGGGATGTGCTTTTAGTTTCAATTTCTCAAAAATACAACTTACTTTAAACACGCTAATGCACACGTAGCATTTTATATGCCGTTTCGATCATCTCGGTCAATTGAAAGGAGTAATTTTCAGAGAATGACTTTGAACTGACTAAAATGTCCCATAGCTACTACAAAGCATAAATGTAACTTAATTTTACAAATATAGATATTGTGAAGATCTGGCGCCATCTGATGGGATGAAATTGTAACTTCTATCTAGAAATGAGCCAAAGCAGATTTGAGTGAGGTGATGGTTATTTATGAAGAAAGTTGAGAGTAGGAATATTGTAGGCATACACTAAATATTAACGTGGTATGTAAGATCCTTTATAGTTTCTGCTTTCATTTAATCTTACAATAAAACATTTTGATTAAAGGTTTTGAAAGTTAAATGTATGATTTACTGAAATTATAGTATGCATTCAACACTTTAATCTCTTGAGCAAGTACATACATTGTTTTGCTAAAGTTGTGTTATCTAATAAGATACCAAGTTAGGGTTATTAATTACTTTTAATGCAACAAACACAAAATTTGTTGTAATCAAAGTAGTAAAATTTAATTTTAAATAAACATTCTTGAAATGCTTCTGTTTTCAATAGGGATATGGCTGCCGCAAAAATTCGCAAAAAAGGAAAAACAAAGAAATGCGAATTAGGTGCGTTTCCATCAAGTTCCATGACGGTGGTATTGGTAACCTAGTAACGAACAGTAAACAAAACAATGTAAGCGTGGAAAATGTAGACAGGACTGCATCAAGTTTATTAATTTGTAAAGGTCACAAGTTATTAATTTATTAGCAGTGCAGTTTGTAATTGCCAAACTGAATGCTGTGAACAGAAGAAGGAATGCAGCATTTTTGATGAAGGCACTAGCAGCAAGGGCATTGCGATATGGTAAAGACAACTCAAGTGGAAACAGCTAGACGGTCAGGTCAGTCCAGTAATATTCGCTACCTCAGAATTAATTCGGCAAATGCGTTTTCATCTCCCATTATTCGCATTTACTCTTTTTTTTTTTGCATAAATCAAAAACCACCTCAAGCGAGCCTAAAAACCTTATGCCAATTAAGGATTTTTGTTTTTTATTTCAAAATTTTGCGATATTGTAAAATCACCATGTTTTATGCGCATTTTGAATTATTGCATCAAAAACAATGGAAACGGCACATTTCGATCAAAAATCCCATAATTAGCAAAGTTTTTACGCTCGTTTGAGGTGGTTTTTGATTTATGTGAAAAAGAGTAAATGCGAATAATGGGAGATGGGCATTTGCCCAATTAATTCTTACGTAGTGAACATTAAACCCACGCGACTTATCGTCTAGCTGTTTCCGCTGGAGTTGTCTTCAGTTTGGCCATTACAAGCTGCACTGCTAATAAATTAATAACTTGCCCCATTGTGACGACATGCAGTCCTGCCTCCATTTTCCAAGCGTGCCTTGTTTTGTTTACTGTTGGTTACTAGGTTATACCACCGTCATTCGTTAAAACAATTTGAAGGAAACGCACATAGTTCGCATTTCAATGTTTTTCTTTTTTACTAATTTTGAAAAGATTCGCTTCACGTTTGGATGGAAACGCGTGTCACGTGACTGGTTAAAAGAAGAGGCGCATTTCACAAGTGTTTCGAAAGGTGGCGTACCTGCCAAATCTGCGTTTTACTGAGGGTATAGGAAAAAAATCTTACCTCAGGTGTCCATCACCATGATTTTATTTTGAAGTATCGCATCAAAAACGTACGGAGTTATGCCATTTCGAATAAAAATCCCTCAATTCACAAAAAAGTTTTTACGCTCGCTTGATGTGTTTTTTTGAGTTGTGCGAAAATGATGCATTTGCCGAATTAATTCTGACGTAGCGAACAGTAAACCCGCGTGACTGACCGTCTAGCTGTTTCCGTTGGAGTTGTCTTTACCATATATAGGGCTCGACGTCGTCGAAATGTCCTTGGTGCTGGTGGCTTCATCAAAAAATCTGCCGTTCTTCTTCTGTGCAGAGCATTCAGTTTGGCAATAACAATCTGCACTGCTAATAAATTAATAACGTGCCCCATCATGACTATATGCAGTCCTGTGTCTGTTTTCCAAGCTTACCTTGTTTTGTTTACGGTTACTAGGTTACCAATATTTCACCGTCATTCGCTCAAACAACTTGATGGAAACGCACCTATCGCGTTTTTCTTTTTTGCTAATTCTGAAAGGATTCGCTTCACGTTTGGATAGAACAGTTGCTTTTTTGCCCAGATCAAACGATCCAAATTAGTGGAATTAAGTAATTTTTCCTTATTTCCACTTCCAAAAAATATATTTGCATGTCAGCAATGTGGCATATTGTGACTTGATTTTATTAATCTCTTATTCGTGTTTGGCTTCATTGTGACAACATAGATTGTGATGAAATAATATCCCTCTGGAGAAATGTGAATCAAACTTTAACCATGTCTACATGACTACATTCTGACATCACTTACATACACAAAACTTAAATTTAATTTTAATATAAATTATAATAAATTCTGTAAAACTCCATAGTCTTTTAATGTAAGCTGTATATTGATATTTTATATACTTCATATTCTATGATCACAAATGTCTCACAATGTCAATCTTATAAAGCCAGTAGCTTTGATTTCACAGTAGCCATTGGACGCTGTCCGCTGTGGCTTTGTAAAAGTACTATATCGTATTGCACAGCATCAGCTGTTTTGTATTACTGAAGGCAATGTTCTTAAATCTGTTATTTACTTTCTGGCAGAGTACAGTGGCCTAAAACACTCAACCAAGCCACAGCTGCAGCTATATCAAAACAAAGTGAAAAAAAATGTATGTGCTGTGTGGATAGATGAATGTGCATGTGTATTTAGCTTTAAGTGGTCATGATGGTACATACATGTGTTCTAGGACATTTTGTTTGAATATACAGCTGCTGGTTAAATAATTAGAATATCATCAATAAGTTGATTTATTTAACTAATTCCATTGAAAAGGTGAAACTTGTATATTATATTCATTCATTACACACAGACTGATATATTTCAAATGTTTATTTCTTTTAATTTTGATGATTATAACTGAGAACTAAGGAAAATTCCAAATTCTGTATCTTAGAAAATTATGAAAAGGTTCAATATTAAAGACCCCTGGTGCCACACTCTAATCAGCTAATTAACTCAAAACACCTGCAAATGCCTTTAAATGGTCTACAGTCTAGTTCTGTAGGCTACACAATCATGGGGAAGACTGCTGACTCGACAGTTGTCCAAAAGACATTTGAAACATTGCACAAGGAGGGCAAGACACAAAAGGTCATTGCAAAATATGCTGGCTGTTCACAGAGCTATGTATCCAAGCACATTAATAGAGAGCCGAAGGTCCGGAAAAGAAGTGGTAGCAAAAAGTGTAAGCAAAAGGCATAACTAGCAATAATGTCTGTGAAAGGTTCTTGGAATCTAAATGAATTTGTATAATAAGGGTCTATAAATAATTGGCATCCCTCTCCATCACTTCCTCTTTACAATTTTACAATAGGTCTTTTTTAACTTCATTTAAATAAACTATATTAACTACAGCAAATTTCAAACAGACTTTGTCAAGCCAAGATTCAAAGTTTTACTTCTATTTACCTGCTTAAAGTCCCTAAAGTCCAATATTAAACGTTTTCTGAGTTTGTCAAACCACAGAAAAATGTGTTTCTAACAACCCTTACAAATTTGATGGAAAAACGACAGGTAAATAAAATAAGTTATCAAAATCTTGGAGAAATAGGCAGCATTCTCTGCTCTCAAGCGGTGGGGTGTGTCTGCTGTTGGCACTGAAACCACGCCCATCCACACGTTTCAGCTGTTAATTTCTAAAACTTACAACATGTTTAATGAATTTAAAGCTGCGGCCCATGATCTCTGAAAGCCAATGTTGACATTTGAAATCACCTAAACAAACACGCCCCTACCACCCCTGCAAATTCTTTACTGCTCATCCATCAAAATTCTCAAAGTTGTTGGCATTAAATTATTTTTTATTTCATGCAAATTTCAATGATACATGTTCAAACAGGAATTAAATGTGTAAATGTATTGGGGTAAGTACCAAAGCAAAGAACACATGATATTCACATTTTTGTGCTTTCTCTGACATTCAAATAGACATTAAGTACATAATTTATTTAGTATAGGGATATAAACAGTTAACACAGTAATCATTAACTGACAATTTGTTCAACAAATGCTACAAAAGTAGTGTTTTACAACAAGAGGGCAAAATAAATGGGTTTATCATATACAGCACCAGGTGAAATAGTGACTCTTTCTAGACAAACATTCAGTTTGTCATTAATAATTATTGTTATTCTTTACAAAATATACTAAAACATGCCAGACAAGATAACAGGTCAACATATATGCCTTATAACAGTGTCACAACAAGCACAAGAAATTGTATTGTATTGGTCCGTGCAAAGAAATTACTCTCTGAATCTCTGAATATGTAAGTGACCTTTACACATTTAAGACATAGATTCAAAGTACAGTCAAAAAACATAAATTCATTGACAATGGAAATGACTAAGTAGTGTACTAGTGTGTTTAAATAGCTGGTAATGATGCTGGTATGCGTTCAGGGATTTTCAAGTTGTTTAGCTGTGTAACTGGATGTTCTTGTTTTCTCTGTCTTTCAGCCTAAAAACAAGGTACTACCACGTAATGAAAAGATTATCAAAGTATCATCAACGCGGTATATGAAGGACCCTTTTAGTTTCTGGACAAATGACTGTTAGTTATTTTACCTTGGCTTGCAGGCTCCTTGAAAACACTTTATATTACTGTTCATGTTTTTGGATAGATTATACTTACAAGCAGATACTTTAAATGCAAGTACAATTCAACAAGTATGTACTCAATTGGTGCATTGCATGCATTTTCTCTTATTTAAGTTCACAGTATTTAAATATATCTAAAATCAAGTGGGAACTATTTTTTTCTTGATATATTCTGGTTTATTGCACTTACAAATGTTATTTTTAAATTACGGAAAAACATCTTCTTATAAAATGTAAACATAAAAACTTGGACAATTGTTTGTTACCCTAACCCTGTCAAACCTCTAGGCTAAAACAAGTAAAACCACCTAACTACGATGGAGAAAATGTTAAAAATGTAGATAAGATCATAAGGAATTAAAAAAAAATAACAATGAAAAATCCCTGAATCGATTACTGTAGTCATGGCTCCATTTTTTGCTATTATTCGATTCTATTCTTTTTTAGGCCTGAAAAACAGTTTCTTAGTGAGCATGGACGCAAAACAAGGCACCTGCTTTTTCCCTATAGCCCTGCGATCGTTGCAGTTGCCCACACTGCGGTAGGAAACTTTTCTGTTAACAAGCGTCAGAAGCTCAGTGAACTCCGCTGTGGAACCGAAGCGTGTTAGGATTTCACACAGATCCTGAATGTACCACGAGCCCCTTACGACCTCACGGTGAGAGTAGTACCCTTTAAAAAGAAGAAAGCAACATCACTGCCTATTTAAAGTGAGATTACTTTAAGCTCAAGGATGTATCTAAACAAGTAGAAAGTAATAGTTGGTTAACATGTGTCCAATTTCCAAACACTGACCTTCAGCCACTGAGTAGCACATAATGAAATCTGCCCCTGCTGGAAGAGTATATAGCACCCCTGCATCCACTTCCACCTCATTTACCATTTCACTGTCCGTCACATCCATTGGCACCACTGGATCATCGTGTTTGTCACCACGACAAGCCTTATGTTCAAAGAAACATATGCAACAAACACATATTTTGACATGACGAGCCACAAACATGACAGGCTAAATTCATGTTGTGATGAGCTTCGCATCGGGCAGCCTCGAAAAATAAGTCAAAAAGGAGTAGCCCGCCACCAGTGTTACGATAGCCTGGGTGCCAGCCGATCTTAGCCCCGCCCACAAGAATGTGAAAACGGGAAGATCGGTCTGGCGTTTCTCCGTTGAGGAGCTACTATGCTTGGACAAATGCTGGTCGAACCAATCAAATTGTGAGGGCGGGCTTTATACGATGATGGACAGATAATCAACAGTAACGTAATGAACCACGTCACCAAAGAGCGCGTGTGTTGAATGGCTGCTGCTGTAGAGTTCAGATGTGTGGATTCTGACATTGAGTCTGTTCTAAAAGATATCGACAGAGCATTGATTTTAAAAGAGGAACAGAGAAACGCGAGCAGGGCATTTGTTGATGTTTTTGCCGTCCTTCCTATTCGGCAAAAGTTGGTCGCAACTGAAATCGTTATCACGGCGATGCAGCTCAGCGTGCACGACGAGATGAATATAATTAGCGGTCGTTGCCAGCTTCTTTTCGGAAGCCCGGAGTCGTGGTTGCTGAATAAGTGGAGGGACATGCTAGGCTCCAATATTTTCAAGCAAACGTAATGGGTATTGTCGTGGATGAAGTTCACCTAACGTACAAATGGTAAGAGATAGTCTTACTCTATGACTTAGTAAATACTTCATGTTGTGATATAAACGAAATGTTGTAAACATAATAGGTGTTGATGTACATTTGCTAACTCAGTATAATCACAATGTTAGTGTCATTGTTGCGAAATAACTAGCAGTTCGGTCAGGCTGTAAAAGACGTAACGTACGTCACACACTCCGTTGCTCTGATTGGTCGTAGGTCTATCCAATTGAGTGCAGAGGCATTTTTCGATTGAGACACGCCTCATAATTATAGCTCAATGGAGCGGTATCAGACTCAAATTCTGACTAGAATTGAGTATGACAACGTCAGGCTAGTGTTACGAAGTACTAAAGACAATTTTTTGTGTATGTCAAGTATAAAATTAGTGCATGAAAATAGTACTTTTAATAAAGTGTATTTTATTGCACTTTTTTCACCTGGGTAACACTGCATTGCAGCCAATGGATTGCCAATATATTGTACATTATATATGTAAAGACAAATTACCTGTAAGATGAAGATTTTGGGTTTCCCTGCTAGGCTAGGACACTTATTCCCCTTAAACAGAGCAGTGATTTCCTCAACATCAATCTTGTCATCATTAGCATAGATGTGGCCATTTTCTCCATGACTTAAAAAGATGCAGACTAAACAGTCGGCATCGGCATGATTTGCGGCAGCAGCTGTAACAAAGGATTGCAGTGCATTAGCACAAATAATTGAGGAGCTCAGATGCAAAAGCATGCTCTCGACACATATTATGTGTTTAACAAACACCTTCGCTTCAAATCATTTTAATTACAGGCCTTAGGTCATTCAGAAATACTGATTGTTAGCAGAATTTGCTAAACGGCACATAGATTTTTCAGCAAAGTCCTCTAAATGCACGGATGAACGGCGGCACGCGACTGTGGACAAAAATTCAAACTTGTGTCCCTTGCAAGTACTTGGATCTGAATACAACCAAAATGTGGCAGTGACATGGATCACAGCTCCCCCTAATGTGTGTTTCATTTTTACATTTTGACTTTCATCATTTGCAATGTTTCTAGTCGGATATTTAAAGAGACACTCCACTTTTTTTGAAAATATGCTCATTTTCCAGCTCCCCTAGGGTTAAACATTTGATTCTTACCGATTTGTAATCAATTTAGCTGATCTCTGGTTCTGGCACTACCACTTTTTGCATTGCTTAGCACAATCCTTTGAATCTGTTTAGACAATTAGCATTGTGCCTAAATAAATAACCAAAGAGTTTCGATATGGCGCAATGATATTACGTAGTGCCCGGAAATAGCCCCCTGCTATTGAAAGTTACTAAGGGGACTATTTTCGGCTGCTGCGAAATATCATTGCGCCTCCTGCAGCCATGCTACGGCAGCAAAGTCCTTGATTATTACGCCAGAATAAGAGTATAGTTCCTAGCCATATCTACCTAGAAAATCGCAACTATTAATTTTCCGTCTGTCTTAGTACACGATATAACTACAGAAGAGTCAAGTTTTAAATAGGAAAATATTTGAAACTCTTTGGTTATTTTTTAGCGCAAACTAATGGTCTAATCAGATTCAATAGATTGTGCTAAGCTATGCTAAAAGTGGTAGCGCAAGACCTGGAGATCAGCTGAATAGATTACAAAACGGTAAGAATCAAATGTTTTACTCTAGGGGAGCTGGAAAATTAGCATATTAAAAAAAAGTAAATTTAATGACTGCAACTGTTCACTATGTATTGTCCAAAGATGTGGAGGTTTTTGCCAAAAATGTATAAAAATGTATTTAATACAAATGAATAGATTAAAGTGACATTTGTAAAATTTCAATTACTGCTTATTAACTTTTTCATTGGCATTAAAGTGAAATATTTAAACATAAGATCCTGATAAAAATGCTAATTGACAAGAAAACATGTTAGATACACTTAGAGGGTTTTGCATCTGAACTCCTCAGTTATACTGATGCCCATTAGGTTAGAAAAGAAAATTCATAACAGCTTTGCAAAAGCATGTATTGTCATGACACAAGAACAAATGAGATTTTATATTATCAAAGCTGACCATATTCTGTCATAGACAGAACTTGTAAATAACCCTGAATATTTCTATGAATTCAACCCTTATTTCTCAAAACATGTATAAAGGGAACTATTGATGTCCCAAGGTGGCACATACCTTTGTTGAGTTCTTCCAAAACCTGATCACGTTTATAATCATCAAAAGCCTTTACTTCAAAGCCCAGCTCTTTAAATCTGACAACAGGAAAAATGTTTGGTTACATTATGCAATACAAAAAGCCATGTAATCATATTTGTGTAGCAAGCATTCATGTAATTTCAACGGCAGCTGTCAAGTGAGGTGTTGCCGTCTGACCTAAATCTGCTTTCTGTAATTAACTTAATATAATAAACAATACATCAGCACTATTACTCTAATATTTCAAACAGCACTCCAAATACCTTCCCTTGAGGTTCTCTCTGTCTGCATTGGTGCCAGAGCGGTAGCTCAACCCGAGTTTCCAATAGAAATTTTCATGGTTGAAGATCAGAGCGAGTCCTCGTCTCTTATAGGACATCTTATACTCCTCATTAGGATCCAGTGTAAATACACTAAAAAACAATACAAATGGAGTCAAAATGCAATGTTAAAATACATCAAAGTTACAAAGAGACTTTAACAAGGCGTTACCTTCGATTAATGGCATCAGTCTCTGTTATGTTGTCTCCAGCTGAAAATAAAAACCCAAAACAACAGAAATACTAAATATCTGATCTGCAATGCGTAGTATCTACTACGTATAAAGTATCCAAATGTTCTGAGATTGCATTCACATCACAAAGATTTCAAATCACTGACACGTAGACAAAAAAAACTTACAATCAGTTGCCAAAGTTTGAAAATTAGTGAGGTTCATGGTGGGGTGTGAAAAGTTAACAAATGCTATCCCGGGTGAAAAAGTGCACAACAACCAGTGTTGGGCACTAACTAGTTATTGTAATAAGATTACTTTCCCTGGTAACTAGTAGTGTAACTAATTACTCATTTTTTATAATACCGTATACACAGGGCTCAAAGCAAAGAATTTTTATAATGGCCCGGTTGGGCCATTGGTTCAGGTTCAGGCCCGATCGGGCAAGTGACAATACTTTTTACTGGCCCGAACGTCTCTCGTGCTTGCCCCGGGCCATCGGGCAGTCCTTTATGTTGAGCCCTGATACAGATTTCCAAATTCAAATGTCCAAATTGTTTTGGTTGCCCTTTATGGTAAGTAATTTTCAAGTAATTAAGTAATCATTAAATATAGTAAAACACATTTATGCACTTTAATGTGTTTGTCTTTTAGTTCCTTTAGGTTTGGTAAATGGGTAATTTTTTAACTCTTACTGTATTAACATTATATATTTATATATAATTTGATTCATTAAATGAATTTAAATTTAAATCAGTTTTTTTGTGCTTTTACAACATACATTGAATCAAAACAGCTTTTCAGCAAATGCATGTTTCATGTCATAATCAGCAAGTATTAATTTATGAGTCAGATAAGAGTGTCAAAGTAAAGTCCATATGGCAATAATATACAACTGTAAGATAATACAAGATGTGTGGTTAGTTAACAACTAACTAGGTTAATTAGAAACAATGAATGGGTTTTAATAATCATCTGACAGCGGGCCCCTCATGAAGGTTTGCTTAGGGCCCCCCAGCATCTAGGATTAGTTATTTATTTTTCATTTAACATTATTGTAATCATTTTAATAAACAATATCACATGAACAAGAATTGTGCAAGATACTAAACAAGAACTAGTGGTCATATGAATGTTACCAGCATGACTTTTGTTAAATGTTAAAGGGGCATTCCACTTTTTTTTGAAAGTGTGCCCATTTTCCAGCTCCCCTAGATAAGAGTTAAACATTTGATTTTTACCGTTTTGGAATCCGAACTCCAGGTCTGGCGCTGGCACTTTTAGCATAATCCATTGATTCTGATTAGACCATGTCCCTTTAACTCCCAAATTGAATGAAATAACATATAGCCTTCTTCATAGCCAGTGTTTGTATATTTGCCATATTTCATTCAAGAAACCTTGTCTTTCAGTTAAAAGACTCATTGCTACCCTTCACCCGCACTAACTCCTTACTTTATACATTTTACATTATAAGTGTCACAGGAATTGCTAATACACTAAACACTATGTCTAAAGAGGATTTTAATAATGGGATCTGGCAACACTGCGAATGCTGCTGCACCCACCCGCGACCTCAACCCTCAGTCAGGGTCTCGCCGAAGAACTGAGTCTGACTGATACTCTTTAACTTCTACACACTTTGGTCTCACAAAGTTTGAGTTAATCTCCGTCATTTTACTCGAAACTCTACAGTATTGGATAGTGAGCAGCACGTATAGTTTACTATGTGTTTAGTCGGACTGGATTTTAGTGGGTTTATAAACAAGTTGTCAAGCAAAACGGAGTAAGTAACTAACTTAAGTAACGTTAAGTTATTGAAGTCAAACAAGACGCAACAGATCGTTCATTTTCTTTCATTCTGCGGGTCAGGTCTTGTACTAGAAGTTTTTGACATACCTGACTGTCCGGCTAATGCGCTGTCATTCTCCACATTTCCTAAAGAGAACAAAGACATTTGTAAACATTATGATGTAATGAGAATGGGATTAAGCATGCCGCGCTAAAGCAGGTGTAAATAAAAGTTTAATGTGTAACACTTATATGGCGAAGACGTCGTGATTTAATTTTTAAACTTAATTGCATCTACTTCAGGTGCCTGAATAAGGAAATGAAAACAACCCTACGAAGAACTAGCATACTTGGTCATCAAAGTCAGTCTTAAAGATAGAATAACTAAACAGAAACATTAAAATTACCGGACTGTATTTTGCCGTGACTTGCCATCGCTGTTTCCGGTGTCAATTCTGCGATATCTCAGGCTAATGTTTCACAATAACCACTGATTTTTACTTATACAGCACCCGAAGGTGAAAGCAACAGGTAGCCAATCAGAAGACACATAGGTTTTAACCAATCAAAAAACACTGAAATGTCAACCAATGGTAGGTCACTGGAATGTTAACCAATGATATTCGCTGAAATGTTAACCAGTCACAACCTGTCGCTACACTTATGCATTTAACTTTTCTTTAAATTTCTCTACATTTCAACATGACAACATTATAATACCGTCACAGTACATAATATGAACAAAATATTTAGAAATAAGAATTGCAATTTATATATAAATCTATTTTTAAAGAATGTTATTGACGAAATGTAACCATATAATTGATTATTAATTGATTAAATGTCTGAAATAAATGTCATATATCCTGTCATTTGTACCAAGGAAGAATTATTCATCTTAATCCGTTCAAATTATTCAACAAAGAATAGGCTAAATGATAAAACAGGTGTGTCTTAATCCGTTAATAATTCGATGCATTGTACTCCATTGTAACTAATAGGTAATATTGGAGGCTACTAATAGTGGTAATAATAGAAAAGTAGTTTACTGATTATTGAGTAGAAACACTAACATACTATATTAATACTTGCATGATATTTGAAAGGATTTTTTAAATAAAATAATTTCTCAGTTAGCCTATAAAACTGTTATAAAAAATGAAATTTATGATACTAAAAGAAACTATGTACATTTCATAAATCAAAATGATAACTGTAAATACATATGGGAAAATAATAGATTTTTAATATGCATATATATATTTGTGTCCTGCTCTCCCCACTGCATACTACTGTTCTCAGTAAAGCTATTAAGCTAGTTTAACCGCCTAATAGCCATTTTAAAGATTTAAATAACAAATTAAATAAAATAGCAGAGTAAATGGACTGCCACACAATCAATATTTAAGCAAGCGTAGGCGTGGCATATAGTCTTCTGTCAACATAACTCTTTAGATTGTTGTTAAGTAGGCTATAGCTTTGGATTAAAGTGTCTATGAAATAAATACATGTACATGTAAACAAGTGCCATTCAAATAAAAAATTGCTTTTATTGTTTCCTAATCTTTGTAAGTCGCTTTGGATAAAAGCGTCTGCTAAATGTAAATTATTTGGTAATTACTGTAGTTCCACAATTTTTGAACCTGAATTATTATTATTTTTTAGTTTGTCCAAACTTGACTTCACTTTAAATAGCATGTTTAATATTTAACTGGTTGTGTCAAAATTGAAAATACCCTGAATTAATAAACAAAGTAAAAAACTAAAATACGTCAAAGCTTTTTATGTCTTGCATAGTATAGCTTCTAAACTAAATAATAATAAATTACCATAAACATAAATCAACATAAAAATAATTTACATAACTTCATGTTGATCCATTCCCATTTACCTTTGTTGTCACACAAAAACATTTGTTTGAATAATGGTTAAAATATCTATAAATAATATTGTTTATAATGAGACTAATATTTTAGACCTAAAGCGCTGAGAAACATAAAAATATTGCATATGCAGAGACCTTTAGCAAGATGATACAATATGCACATACAGCCTTTATATAAAAATGACTCCAGTAGAAACATGCATCAACACCATTACCAAGGATTTTGAAGCATGAATAACAAGATATTATTGTCCTTCGTTTGACCACTGTGTTAACTGGGAACACTAAACCATCATTTTAAATAAACACTAAACATTTACATGACAGGAAGAGACCTCAACATAATTGACAATATATTGAAAAAACATAACTCACAACATGATTGATTATTCAGAATCATTGAATCAATGCCGACAAGATGATTGACACTTTACAATCCACCTTTATTGAAATTCTGTGGGAACTTCAACGCTGCGTCATGAAATTACATTTTGGGAACACGCCAGCAGCGTGCCCTCACATGTTCCCGAAGTGTCATTTCATGATGCAGCATCTCGTTCCCTTTTTCAGGAAGCCATGGTTACATATGAAACTGAGACTTCTACATATAAGGAATTTGTCTTGGTGTACTGGTGCTTTATAATGACAGGAAATCTTTTTTTGTAATAAAATAAAGCTATGAGCAAATATAAAAATATCAAAGTTTAGTTTTTAAACTAAGAAAGTAGATTCTCTATATCAAGGGTTTTCAAACTTTTTGATGGCAGGACCTCATAAGATGAACCTTTAGCGAGGGACCCCTTTCCTAAAATACATATCCATATTTTTTATAAAAAAATAGTAAATAGTAATTGTGATATTATAAAGAAAGCAAATTGTTTACAAACTTACATAGACTTTTCACAATTTTTGCTTTTTCCTTTTGAAGGAGACCCCTTAGAACCAGATCCCAGTTTGAAAACCCCTATAATATATATTTATATAGGGGCTCTATATTACACTGTTAGGAACCATCCCAAAAATATTTATAGCATGGTTAAACACAGTGGCGGCCAGTGATGCGAAGTTTGTCACAAACTGCTGCAGACGCGTCTAAAGGGTTTATAATAAAAAGAGACGCTCATGTTTGCCAGATACTCGCATAATCTCATGTGTAATCAGAGTTTACTGTTAAGTGAGTGTCTTGCGTGTATTTTGTGAACGTGAGCGTCTCTTTCATCATAAATGGTTTTGACGCGTGTGCAATAGGCACGCAATTGACAAAACATGTGATGCACATGGTCCACATGAGGCAACAAACACATTTTGAAAATGCGAGCAACACACATGACACTCCGAACACTTATTTTGAATTAGCGCCTCTCGGATGAGCAGTCACGAGCCGCCACTGGTTAAACATTTACTTGGCAATGTAATATTGGCAAAGTGCCTACAAAATGTTTTAGTAAATCGATATACACAGGTTGAAAAGCTATCAATAGAGCTATCAATAGAACTAAACTCAATTCACGTTCTCAAAATAATCATTTCTTTTTTAATATTTTATCATCTAAAGAATATTTTCCTCCAGAAAAAAAATATTTAATGAACAAGCACGGTTTTTTAATGCTTTTATGGAACCAAACAGACAAAAATTGTTCTTTTATGGGGTTGTGTATGTATTTTAATAATCTGGATGCTTTTTGTTTTTAAATGGTGTAGTTATGGAATCTACCAGCAGGGGTCATACAAACCAACAAAACCTTGAACCCTTGTTCAAGAGCGCTGTGTGTTTTCCATTCTACTGTTCAACCAGTTTTTTTTTTATATTTGTAAGCAAGGCTTTTAAATGCCATTTTATTTCCCTGTTTTTACATCATTAATGTTGTTTAAAGGAAAAGCTTAGGATGCACATACATTCAGAATAACACAGAGCAGAGTTTTTCTCTCTTAATGGCAAGCATTGACTCAGTTGAGGAGGAGCAGAAATTGAATAAGTTGATTTATGTCTCCCTGCTGCCTTTCGTCACCCTCATATGCCTTTTGCTGACGCTTTTAAGTGGATTGATTCTCGTCAGTGTGGGCCATGGAAGGTCAGACTCTATCCACTTACTGTATGCGCTTGCTGTTCCCTCTCGCAGTACAATACGAATCCTTTGGCAGGTACATTGGCTCCTGTCCACATCTCCTCAGCTTTCATTGGAGAAAAGCTCTTTGGGCAAGGGAATGTGATTGGTTATCCGTCAAATAAGGGTGTTTTTGTGGAGAGAATGAAAGAGAAGGTTTAGGGCTTAAGATGACAGTGCAGATCGGTGACAAAGGGAGAAATGGAAATCAATAAGTGAACAGGCTGAGATTTCTGACTGCATCTGTTCGCCATTAAGCTGACTAAAGTCACACATTAACATCACGTTTGCAATATTATGCAGCTGTTCAGAGAGGCTTTACATTATTTGGAGCATTATTATGTTTCACACATAATATATTTGTATTAATCCCAAATGCACTTATTACGTATCTTGTCAGTATATCATCTTCAGTATAATTACATTTCTTGCAGGTTAAAGTTATAAAATGTCTATTAAGGCACAATGTCGTACTCCACCCTAGCAACCACTCAACATCCTAGAAACTGTATTGCGATAGACATTGAAATTGGATAGCAATGGCCTAGCACCCATGTAGCACCCAGTCTAGCCTAGTAAACCCTAAAAATCTCATGACGAATATTTGGTAGTCATTTTCAACAATTTTGAACAACAAAGGCCTACTAGAGTAAGCCGATGACATATTGATGTTTATGTTTGGTTATGCCGACTCTAAACACAGAAAGAACACTTGTCTGTGCAGGCGCACTTTATTGACCACCTAGCGGCCACAGTATTTGGATCTCCACCGATGTATGTTTCTTTGTGTGCAGATTCGGAGGTGGTGGTGGATTTGATGAAGAATTGTAAAACATTCACTCTAATAAATGCTGGGTTATTTCAAATATCTCATGGCAAATCGTACATATTTTACGAATTCTCATGAATTTGTACGAAGGAAATCGTGCAAAAACATTTGATTGTCGTAAAAAAAAACCCTAAACAATATCGAAGCCCCACCCTTAACCGCAACGTTACAGGGGCAAAAGCAAATTGGACAAAAATGTATGAATGTGGTTGTAAGAATTAATACGAATTAGCTACCTCGTAAAATACTTACAATTTGCCATGAGATAGAGTTGAAATAACCCAGCATTTAGAGTGAATGTTTTACACTTTTTTTTTCATCAAATCTATTACTACTTTCAAATCTGTATACAGAGAAATATAAATCGGTGGAAATTTAAATTCTGTGTGGTTGCTAGGTGGTAAATAAACTGCGTTTGCAAAGATATTCTTAGTGTCCTTTCGGTGTGCGTGAGACTAAAGTCACGTGACTGCAGTGACGCGGATGACGTGTTATCCTCAGACATGTTTGCAAAGTTTGTTTTTTCAAACTTACAGCGTTCCCTCAGACTGTAAACGAAGCCCGTGTGCACAAAAAAATAAACAGCTGGAGTGCACCAGATAACACGTCGTACATCATCTGCGTCACTTCAATCACGTGACTTTAGTCTTGTGCATGTGCTTCACAACAGACGCAGAAGAGAAGACAATGCTAAAGTTAACTCGTAATATTTGTTAATTTTTGACCAAAATGTATTTCCAACACATTATAACTGACCCACTGATGTCACATGGACTACATTGATGATGTTTTTATTACCTTTTGGACATGGACAGTATACCGTACATAGATTTTCAATGAAGGGTCAACAAGCTCTCGGACTACATATAAAACATCTTAAACTGTGTTACGAAATGTTGAACGGAGGTCTTACGAGTTTGGAACGACATGAGGATTAGTTATAAATGACATAATTTTCATTTTTGGGTGACCTATCTCTTTAATTTAACCTATGCTGGGTTGTTTTAACCTATTGTTGGGTCAAATATAAACATTTTCATAGTTAATTTAAGCCAACGATTGTGTTTGTCCCTTTGACCCAATGCTTGGTTGGAAATAACACAGCATTTATTGGAGTTTATGTATGTAATATCAAACGATGTAAGCAAACACTAGTAAATAAACAATTTATTTAAACAAAAAGTAATTTCACATATATAAATATAACTTACAGTTTAACCTTTTTTATTTAATCATATGTTTTGTTGGTTGTATTTTGTTGTAATGTTTGTGTAAAGGTGCCAAATAGATAAAACTGTATTTACCTAGGCAAAGATTAATAATAAGAGCTCTGTACATGGTAATGACATATCGTGAACCTCAAACACAATGTTTCCTCTTTCTTATGTTAACCTCATGCATGCAAAAGACTGCAGTAAAACAGGCCAATCTCAACATAACACAGACTTTGAATATGTTTACTAATGTGAGCTACTGGCATGAGCCGCAAAGCTCTTCATCATTATTTATGACTTCTCCAAATAGGGCAAAAATAGACCATTTCTTTTAAAGGACAAATCCTAGAGTTGTAAGTGGACATGTAAAAATGTTTCTGGATAATTTTTGCACTTTATTACATACATTCTATGTAAATATCAAAGAACAATTTAACAGATTATTTCAATGCATTCTTTGGCACCTTTAAAAAACTAAAACAATGACTTCTGGACCATGTAGTTTACATCTTGCAAAATTATCCATTTACTAATGATAGACATAACTTGTAATTTCTTGTTATTAGGTTATCTAATGTGTTTAAAAGAGTTTGGTTTTGTAGATGGATTGTGTGATTATTTTCTATCCATTTTATGGATTTAATGTTACCACATTCATAAGAGGAACACTTTGTGGTATAAAGAAATATTTAAATGCTTACAGCAAGCTTTCGAAACTGGGCTAGAAAAAAGTTATCCACAAGTCTGTCTTCACAAGTTCATCAAAGTTCAACGTTATATCAGACTAATAAAAAATGGAAATGTATTCTTTTTTAATACTTGCTATTTGCACTTACAGTACACAAGCATTTTTCAGCAGAGAAAAAAAAGAAAGAGAGAGATCTGCCAAACAGTGACAAAGATTTCTTTGTAGTCTTGCTCAATCAGGCCAAATGGTTATAATGGGTACTTGCTCTATTCCCTCTGTGACCTGAAACACTCCATTTTAAAATTCACTGTCCCAAATGCCAAAAGCGCCACATAATGGATTGAAAGAAGGAAAGATAAAGTGAGCAGAAGGCACAGTGAGGGCAGAAAGAGAAAAAGTGGCTGTCAGTGAAACACATAATGTTTAAAGATTAATGCCTGCATGTGAAGTGTGAGCATCTGCTCCATTGATCCGTCATGCAATTAAGTCTCTTTGTCACCGCAGTCCATCTATGTCTGTTTATGCTTAGCATAGCAAAATCCTTTTGAATTATCTATAGAGATCAGTCTCTGTTACGATGATGTGTTTGTGTCATGATCCTATTCTGTGTTTCCTTAGTCTTGTCTCTTATTTTAAAGTTTGTGTTTTCTATTTTTGTTATCTTGAGTAGTTCTTTTGTTCATTGGTCTGTGTGTGTCTTGTTCTCCCTGATTAGTCGGTATATTTAACCCCAGTGTTTGCTTAGTCTGATGTCGGTATAGTTAAATGTAAATGTAATGTGTTGGTTCCTGTTTCTGCCTGTTTCCGTTTTGGATTATGTTTTTTGTGATTTGGATTTCCTTTAATAAATCTACACTACTTGGATCCTCTGCCTGTCTGCCAACATCTGTTAAATAAATAAAATATTACTGATATATAACAAATACCTGCAGGATTCTTGCTTACCATTTAAATAACATATCGACAGGAAAACCCTCAAAAAAAAAAAAAAAAAACACAAAAAAAAGAACGGGAAAGTCTTTATCAAACACTCAAATTATTGCAGAAATGAACCTTTTTGTGTAGTTATAATGATGCTTTTTACACTGTAAGGACCTAAACTATTGTACAAAGCGGCTTATTTGTATAATTCAGTACAAAGCATATAATTATTAGAAAAAAGCAATAATGAAGCCCCACCCCTAACTCATTGGGGTGAAAATAGTTCATATTAGTACCTCAGAGGTACATTTCAGTACTACAGAGTGTATATTAAAACCTTAAAGGTCCGTATGGGTACCAAATTAATACACATCTATACCTACAGTACAGAATGGTACATATTAGGACCTTATTAAATGGTACTGCCCCAGTGACAGCTTGGGAATATTTTATGACTACTTTTTTCTAACAATGTACTCTATTTTCGCAAGTTCTGGCTTCGTATGTCAACATGAAGAGAAATATGCAATGATTTATATTATTTAATGAAATGCTCACAGTGCTTGGCTTGGTCACTACCCTGCTAGACAAAAGAATGAGTATTTTTGGCAACAGAATGGTGTAGTTATGCCATATACCAGCAGGGCTTGGCTAACTGGGCCTTGCTAACCAACCAAACCTCACCCCCTTCCATTTTATGCCCCTTTAATTGTTGAGATTTATCTGTCATGAGGCTGTATTAAAGCACAGAAGGCTTGGTTACACTCCAAATTTAAAAAAAAGCAAAATACCAAAAAAATTAAGTTTTGTTTTATCAAAAGTCTGTTAAAAATAATCTGTCAGATGTTTGCCAATGCCTCATGATTTAAGTGTGACAAACATAAGGGCACTGTCATTCATTGTTTTTGGTACTGTGACAAAATATCGCCTTATTGGAAAAAAGTACTTCATGTATTGGAGTGAAATTTGATATGACCCCAGCAGTGTATCTATTTAATCTCAAGGTGAATATTCTGTTTAATAAAGAAACAACACAGTTATTTATCATCTTGGTATATTTAGCTAAGAAATGTATTTTGTTACTTTGGTCTGCTTCACAGGATCCATCCCTTAAAGGCGGAGTGCACAATGTTTGAAAAACGCTTTGGAAAAGGAGACGGGCCGACTACCAAAAGACACTTGTAGCCAATCAGCAGTAAGGGGCGTGTCTACTAACCGACATCCTTGCCGGATTGCTTATGTGTGGGGCGGGTCTTTTAAAAGAAGGTCCAGATTCTATTGGGGTAGGGGCGTGTATGTTTAGGTGATGATTTCAAATATCAACATTGGCTTTCAAACATTGTGCACTCCGCCTTTAAAATGTGGATATCACAAATTGTTACACTGTTACCTTTTGAAAAGCTCACTTATGATAAACAGCAAAAATCTGAAAAATGTTGGCTTCTCTGGTCTCCCCTTTGGGAATATATGAAAAGGTTTTTCTAATGACTACAAATTATCTTTTTTTTTTTCTTTTCCTTTATCTCATACTTAGCTACAACTATTAGGCAAGGCAAGGCAAGGCAAGTTTATCTGTATAGCACATTTCATACACAGAGGTAATTCAAAGTGCTTTACATAGAAATGAGAAAACAATATATAAAAGAGAAAAAAGAAAATGTAAAAATAATAGATACACAATAAAATCACAATAAAAACAAAGATACATGAGAATTTAGAATAACAATTGAAGAAAATAAATGTGATTTTAATAAAAACACTTTAAAATGTTAAAAAGAATAAAACAGAAGTAAAAGTGGCATGAGTTAAAAGTGCAGTCAGTGTGAAGCAGCACAGTGCTCATTCAGTAAATGCAAAGTTAAACAGATGTGTTTTTAATCTAGATTTAAAAGTGTTTACTGTTGAAGCACATCTGATCTCTTCTGGAAGCTGATTCCAGCTAGAGGTGGCATAATAACTAAATGCTGATGCACCTTGTTTTGAGTGAACCCTTGGTATTTCTTACTGACCTGATCCTAATGATCTGAGTAATCTGTTAGGTATATATTCAGTTAGCATATCTGTCATGTATTTGGGTCCTAAACCATGAAGTGATTTATAAACGAGTAACAATACTTTAAAATCTATTCTAAATGTAACAGGAAGCCAGTGTAAGGACCTGAGGACTGGAGTGATGTGCTCAGATTTTTTGGTTCTGGTCAGAATTCTGGCAGCAGTGTTTTGTATGAGCTGCAGCTGTCTAATGCTCTTTTTGGGGATCCCCGTAAGAAGTCCATTGCAGTAATCCACCCTGCTAATGATGAAAGCATGAACAAGTTTCTCTAAGTCCCGTCTTGATACAAAACAGCTAATTCTGGCAATATTTCTGAGATGGTAGTAAGCTGATTTGCTTATTGCTTTCACGTGACTACTGAAATTAAGGTCAGACTCTAAAATAACACCAAGATTTCTGACTTTATTTTGTGTCTTTAGACCCCTAGAGTCAAGGTATGTGTTAACTTCGAGAGTTTCATCTTTATTTCCAAATACAAGGACTTCAGTTTTGTCTTTGTTTAACTGGAGGAAGTTTTGACGCATCCAACAGTTAATTTCATCAATGCATTTACATAGAGAGTCAATGGGGCTGTAGTCATTGGGTGACAGGGCTAAGTATATCTGGGTGTCATCTGCATAGCTGTGGTAAGCAATTTGGTTCTTTTTCATTATTTGACCAAGTGGGAACATATACAAATTAAACAGAAGCGGTGCAAGAATTGAACCCTGTGGGACTCCACATGTCATGGATGTCCACTCAGATTTATGGTTACCTATGTTCACATAGTAACCTCTTCCTTGTAGGTATGATTTAAACCATTTGAGGACCATCCCAGAGAGCCCTACCCAGTTTTCCAGTCTATGTAAGAGTATGGTGTGATCTACTGTGTCAAAGGCAGCACTAAGATCTAGTAGCACCAGCACTGATATTTTACCTGAATCAGAGTTTAAGCGAATATCATTTATTATCTTTATGAGCACTGTCTCTGTGCTGTGATGTTGACGGAAACCAGATTGAAAATTGTCCAGATAGCCATTTGAGTTTAAGAATTTGTTCAGCTGATTAAAAACCACCTTTTCAATGATCTTGCCTATAAACGGAAGATTTGAGATTGGTCTGTAGTTGCTAAGTATGGTTTTGTCTAGGTTACTCTTTTTTAGGAGAGGCTTAACAACTGCTGTTTTTAATGACTCTGGAAAGGTGCCTGTGATCAGAGAGGTATTTACTATTTTTAAGAGGTCAGTTTCTAAGCAGTTAAGTACCTTTTTGAGAAAAGATGTGGGGAGCAGGGCCGTGCAGAGACAATTGGAGGGGCAGGTGCTCAAAGAATAAAAAGGGCACTTTGCTCGCTGATACGCAAGCACACAACTGAAACAAATAATAAAGTAATACAGAATAGAAAGACTTTATTTTCCTTGCAAATAGAGTGAGACAGAAAAATCTATATAGACTGAGTTTTATATCTATATATTTATGCATTTGGCAGCCACTTTTATCCAAAACGACTTACAGTGCATTTCATTTTGTGTTTGTGTGTGTGAACAGTATGCAGTTTTAAAATTATATGATATTATTGCATTGTGACATTAAGATATTATTACGTTTACAGGCTTGTGTTTTTGTTGTCATATTTAAAATATAATTCTATTCTAATCCTGTTCGAAATTTGTATACAAAGAGAGTAGCCTACATATTTTAGTTTTGAATCGTGTTTGTGTTGTGTTTTTGCACACTTTGATGCCTTGATGACAGGGCAATAAAATAATGACATTCATCTCACCTTTCATTCATTTCATGAAGCCTCTAGTACTTTCTTTATTTTCAGGTAAACTAAAACTGGTTGCAAAGCTGGAGAGTTTTTGACTGAGTTAATAATTTAGCACGAGTATGGCTATATTACCCAACATCAGCTCACATTGTCTTTTATCAAAGGTGAGTCCAGGAATCGTAAATTCAATATGATACAAAAATTAACCGAGTTTTTTACCGTATTCATCGGATCTTGCTCTTCCAACAACCTCCGCGTGACAGGTGGATGACATTAGAACAGCTCGAGAGCAATTTGAAATCAAACTCCTCCGTATGATTTCCCAAATATTTCTCGTGGTACTTTGATGTCATGTGCGTTTCGGTTCTTGCATTGCTGCGTGAAGTTGAGCACACCTAAAAACTCGAGACAGCTACCTGTATGAACTCCCGGCAGAGAAGTTCTATGTCCCTGCCTTTGCTTCATCCATTGTTTTTATATGGGAAGAATGTTTTCTTTTCAGCGTGAGAAATGCAAGGTGTGGCGAGTAAACTGGCTGAAATGCGTGTGTCTCCCGTCCCGCCGAATGCGTGAGACTTAGAGCCCTGTTTGCATCTAACGTTCTAGAGATGTTAATACACACAGACAGCAATAAACAAAAGCTGTGCATGCTCTCCTCACGCAGGGACGGACTGGGACTAAAAAACAGCCCTGGACTTTGACTAGGCCCGGCCCAAAGCAATCGGAGTGCGGAAACTCGACAACAACATAAACGCCTGGCATGAGTGTCACAAGACTTTAATTGTGGCTCATGATGCTATCCCATCCAAATTATAGCAATAGCACTGATGTTGACTAGATGTTGTGTTAAAAGCATATTATTCTAGATTAACTTGAATACTCACATGTAAATGGAGGTCTCAACACACTGCAGTCCCTCTGGCTGAACCAATACAAAACAGGTATCTGAAACACACAACATAGTACTGTATGAGTCATATGATAAATCACAAAGTAAAGAGGTTTTAATATACAGTTTAACTTGAATACTCACATATAAATGGAGGTCTCAACACACTGCAGTCCCTCTGGCTGAACCAATACAAAACAGGTATCTGAAACACACAACATAGTACTGTATGAGTTATATGATAAATCACAAAGTAAAGAGGTTTTAATATACAGTTTAACTTGAATACTCACTTATAAATGGAGGTCTCAACACACTGCAGTCCCTCTGGCTGAACCAATACAAAACAGGTATCTGAAACACACAACACATAGTACTGTATGAGTTATATGATAAATCACAAAGTAAAGAGGTTTTAATATACAGTTTAACTTGAATACTCACATATAAATGGAGGTTGAATACTCACCTAAAAAAACAATCCAGCAATGGAATTTTACTCAATGTTGGGGATAAGGATTTTCTTCAACAGGTCGCTTTGTTCTGCAACTAAATAGTTCAGTTATTTTGTGACATTTAGCTGCTTCACTCTAAATTCCGCATAAATTTTTTCTCTCGCCTTCTCAGCCCCACCCTTTTCTTTCCGCTTTTTACCCGCGGCCACGTTATGCATATTGTTTGTTTGTTTCTATGCTTCTATGTTCTACTTCTATCTAACGTCTTTGCTGTTGGTTTTTCTCGGTTTTTCTTCCTCCTCATACCACTTCTTCTCCTTACTTGGCGGCCACGGCCAGTGCAGCTGGCATCCAACTTAAAGGTGCATTACTGCCACCTACAGTACTGGAGTGTGAAACAGATTACTGGGGGGGACAGGTAATGACTGCGTGCGTGGCGGGTGGTGGGCCGGCCCACCGGCCGTCCTGAGTACCGGCCGCTCTGTGATTCTCCAGATCACACAGATGGCCAGTCCGCCCCTGTCCTCACGTTGTTCTTGTAAAATAATAACAATATAACAAGCATCGCTTCGGTTCAATGCCGGCTCGAGGGGGATTCTCCCTCTACTGCGCACCGTGTTTTGCACGTGTGGGCGCTGTTAGCGCTGTGAGCTAGCTAGTGATCGTCCCTAAAGAGATTGTCCAATGAAAGGTCAATACGTCATCATGTGACTAATTTTATTTGCGTCTAAATTATTTTTTATTAATTTTACTAATAGTTAGATTGGGCAGGCCTTCACAAAAGGGCATTTAATTACAAAAAAAATGCCTTGACAAAAAGGGCACTTTGGTCATCCAGGGGTAAAGGGGCAGGTGCTTGGGCACCCACCGCCCCCCCCTCTGCACGTGCCTGGTGGGGAGTGTGTCAAGGCTGCTAGTTGATGCTTTAAGATGTTGTACTGTTTCTTCCAAGGTTTTTATATCAATTATGTCAAATTCTGGGAGAATGGCTAATTTCTGAGGTTGTTGCAATGATATCTGACTGATCACAGTACAATATGAGGCCGTATTGATCGCCATTCTGATATTACTGATCTTCTCAGAGAAAAAGGTTGCAAACTCATTGCATTTGTTGTCAGAGAGCATTTCACTAGGAACTTGATTTGGGGGGTTTGTTAGTCTCTCTACAGTAGCAAAAAGAGTGCAAGTGTTGTTTATGTTTTTGTTTATAATGTTTGAAAAGAAGGTCTGTCTAGCTGTGCCTAGTTCTACATTGAAAGCACGAAGACTGTCTTTATAGATGCTATAATGTACTTCAAGTTTTGTTTTCCGCCACATACGTTCAGCTTTTCTGCATGTTCTTTTCATGTGCTGTACTGCTGTTGTGTTTCTCCAGGGTGCTTTACGTCTGCCAGTGATCACCTTGACCTTTACTGGAGCTATACCATCAATGGCATCTTTAACTTTTATGTTAAAGTTTTCAAGGAGAACATCAACAGAGTCTGCCGATATGTTTGGCAACATTGATATAGCATTCATAAATACCTCACTGGTGTTCTCATTTATGAACCTTTTTTTAACATAGACAGATCTAGCATCAGTGGCAGGACAGATCAATAAATCAAAGTAAACACAGAAATGGTCAGATAGGGCTTCATCCTTGATTACAGTGGATGAAATGTTTAGACCCTTGCTAATGAGCAGATCAAGAGTGTGTCCCCGATTGTGTGTAGGACCTTGCACGTGCTGGGTCAGATCAAAGGTGTTTAAAACATTTAACAGTTCAATTGCAGCATTGTTTTCTGCATTGTCTATATGAATATTAAAATCTCCAGCAATAACAAAATAATCAAATTCAGAGGAAATTGTTGATAAAAGTTCTGTGAATTCATCAACAAATGCTGAGGTGTATTTGGGAGGTCTATAAATAATTGTAAACAGAATGCGTGGTGTACCTTTTAAAGCAATACACAAATATTCAAAAGACTGGTAATCACCATGTAACACTTGCTTGCATTGAAAGGCATCTTTGAATAAAGCAGCTATTCCTCCGCCCCTTCTAAGAGCTCTACAGACATTTATAAAGGTAAAGTTGGGTGGGGCTGATTCATTGAGGACTGTAGCACTGCAGCTGTCATCTAACCAAGTTTCATTTAGAAACATAAAGTCCAGGTTGTTGGTGGTGATAAGATCATTAACTAAAAAGGATTTGTTCTTTAGTGAACGGATGTTCAGAAGTGCTAACTTAACAGTAACTGGTTTTGGCACTGTATCAATCTCAGAATGACGTATAATAGGCAGTAGATTAGATAGAATTGCTGTGCGGCTGGAGACGGCCTTCATCTTTCTATCACATGTCAGGACAGAGATAGGGAAAGCTAAAGGGACATCGGGCACCCGCTTGTTCTTAAAATGTTTATGATTGTTACTGCTGACGTAGCGGGAACCCAACACACATCAGTTACCAGTGCTGTTTGCAGATGAGGGCTGGTGTGGTCCCTGACGTTGAGGCAGAGGTCGGAGTGCTCTCTCAGATGGAGGGGGAGGGCAGGCTGGGCCCGAAGGCTTTGGTGGTTGAGGAGCCCGCCGTTTCTTGGTTGATATTTGGGGACTCGCAGCAATAGAGTGGGAGAGCTTTGTTCCAGCAGATACCAGTTTCTCCATTTTCTCTGAAAAGCCCAGAAGTGGTGATGTTGGAGAGAGGGAGAGAGAGTGTGACGACATCAGCTGTGATTCTGGTGTTCCTGAAGGCTGGGAGGGAGTGTTATCATTCTTCGGGTCATTATCAACAGAAACGTCCTTGGGTGTTGATTCACAATCCAGCTGTAGCGAGGTCTGTGGGCAGGGCTCAGCCTGAGCTGTGTCTGTGAACAGTAGTTGTGACTGCAGAGTTTTATCCTTGTCTTCTGAATGTCCATCCAGGTGCTGGTGTAAAATCCTGTGGTCATTTCCGCTGTTCAGTAGTGGACTGGCACACTCAGCTGATGGATGAAGCATGGAGAAAAAGATATTGTCTTTAAGCAACCTAGCACCCAGTTTGTTTGGGTGGATACCATCTGTGTTAAAAAGTTGCCTTTGGCTCCAGAAGATATTGAAATTGTCAATGTAATTCAGTCCTCTCATGGTGCAGGTTTTTTGCAGCCATGAATTTAAACTTAGTAGCCGAGAAAACATATTTGTTCCCCGGGCTGGGATAGGTCCACTGATGAAAGATTTAACTTTCAGTCTTGCAAGTGTTTCAAAAAGTTCATTGAAATCCACCTTAAGGAGCTCAGACTGCTCTTTCCGAATATCATTCTTTCCCACATGTATGACAATCCGACTGACAGACTTATGTTTCATCAGAATGTTGCCAAGTTCCTTGTTAACATCAGAAACCGTTGCACGAGGAAAACAGTATGTACGGGTAGCCTTGCTTTCAAAGTTTCTGATAATATTGTCACCCACTATCAGCGTGTTTGGCTCGGCTGCTGTCTGAGCGGAGCGCTGCTGCCTGTATGATATTGAGCGTCTGTTAGCTCTGTAAGCTACTGACTGATGTGATCTGTGTCCATTAACATTTGGGGATTCTTCACCCAAACTCATTAGTGCTTCAAATCTATTTTCAAGCCGTACAGGGGGTGGTAGAATACCAATATTGGCTACTCGAGTTGTACCCATATCTGGGGTAGATGATGCTAATGCAGCAATTTGTGACACTCGTGACAGTCTAATGTCTTGAGCACCTTTGGGTCTCGCACCCTGTTTATGCCATCGGTTTGTGTCTTCAATTACTTTAGGTTTCTCTGAGCTCACTATGACCTGTTTATAAGCATTAGGTTCACAGGACTCACCAGCTTTATGTTGAGAAGGACCACGATGAAGCTCCGCTGTATGTTCTGGCAGGGTCGGCAGCGCCACAAGTAACTTTGTTTCGAGAACCGCAATCTTTTGTAAAAGTCTGTGGCAGTTTGAGCAGCAGGTGGATTGAGATCCAAAAGAAGTCATTTTTTCTTCTTTTCTTATGTTTGAGTGTGGGCAGCTGTGTGGTCCTGTTTTAGGATTATCAGCTGCCGGCAATAGCAGACTGGTAGACTGCTATGATAGAAACCCCAAGTTGTTGAATATTCCAAATATCAATATAGTTCCAGGAATTTGTAGTTTTAGTTTGAGAGCCCAATTGTTTAGTTTGAGCACTGTGCTGAACTGCTGGTAGTTGAATCAAAAGATAAAAGCGAAAAAGCAAAAGCGCAAAGCACAGAGCGCAAGTAAAAGCGTCCGAACAGTAGCAAAGCAGGAATAATGTTACAATAATGTGAGGTGGTGTTAATATTTCGAAATCGTGTACTTCCAATTCCTTTGGCTTTTTTATTTTTCCCTATATCTACCTTTTTTATTGTCATTTTCATTTATTTTTTCAGATTCTTACCACTGTCTTAGTTAAACATAACATTACTGTACACTGATACTGTTACTGTCAATGTAATTCTATGGGAAAAAAAAACAATCTGTCATTGTTAGTTGTTTCTGAACGCTTTTTGCAGAACTGAAAAATGTATTAATGTGCTTTACATAAGGAACTGAAGGATACATGTGACTTTTTTTGCATTATCCTGCTCAAATTAAATCCCTGGTTCTGCTTTTCTGGCAAAACTTTATTGTGACATTTCATATATTTCATATAGACTAAATTACGATTAAATGTTTGAGACAGTCAACCACATCCTGTCAGGAAAAGTTTTTTAGGACCCTGGATGGCTGGTCGGGAATAACAGAGATACCTGCCTATGAGGTGCATCTTTTAGAGATCACGGAGAGCACCAATTATCCGATTCACGGTTTTACATTTCCTTCAACATGATCTCACAAAGTTCCGTGGGATAGTCACGGAATTTTGTGCTCATTTTTCCGTGGCATTCTCACGGATCTCCGCATTTTTCTGTGGCCCTGCTACGGACTGTCTTTTTCCGTGGCATTCTCACGGATTGGTTACTCAACTGCTTTTTCCTATTTTCAAACCATTTTCGCTTCGGTTTAGGGTTAGATTTGGTGTTTGGGTTAGTATATCACTTTAACTATTGGTTTATACTATTTTTTCTGATTTATTCTTTTATATTTTCTAAACTTTAAACAATTGTTGCCTGGCGTTAGGCGTATTTCATGTAAATCTAACCCTAAACCGAAGCGAAAATGGTAAGAAAATAGGACAAAACAGTTGAGTAACCAATCCGTGAGAATGCCACGAAAAAAGACAGTCCGTAGCAGGGCCACGGAAAAATGCGGAGATCCGTGAGAATGGCACGGAAAAATTAGCACAAAATTCCGTGTGTAAGTGTGTATTCGTACATGTTAACCATATGCAAAAGGTAATCCCCAAAGTAAACGCTGATGCGAGTTATCGTCTCCAACGTAAATCTCTTTTCTTGGATTACAACAAACACATTGTAGACTGTAGGAAAAAGTTTACTTCCTGGGATTGGTGATGTAGACACGACGGTCGTTATCATAATTCCTCACACTTGGCCTGTAAGTTAACTCCTAGCATTGCATTTTGAAAGAATCTTTCAAACATGATAAGGAGCGTCACATTTACAGCTGATGTCAGAGGCATTCAGGCCAATCACAACGTACAGATTAGCTGGCCAATCAGGGACACAGAGTTTTAAAAATTTATGAGTTTTGTACAAAATCAGCACGTTTCAGAAAGAAAGGGGAAATCTGGAGGTAAAAAAATTTACGGTATGTGGAAAATAATGTGTTTTTGAACCATAAACCACACGAACACATTGTATTATACAAAATAAACAAAATAACATTGTTTTTAGCAATGAAATAGGTGCACTTTCAAGAGTTTGACATTTATGCATTAGACAGACACATTTATCCGAAGGGTCTTACGATGCATTTAAGTCCATTAAATGGAACCCACAGCATTTATACTGCAAGCGCAGTGCTCATCCAACTGAGCTACATCAAGGCCTAAAGCAGCTGATATTCAGTCATAAGATTCAGAGACAGAAGAGTCTGTGTCTCAAATTTTTTTTTAACATGAGCAAGGAAGAGACCTCTGACGGAAGAGAGTCAGAATTTGGCAAAATCAGTGGAAAAGAATGACCACATGACCAAAATAGAGTGGTTTTGAGTCAACTACTATACAGTGAGATGTCTGTAGGCTTTGAATGCCCTTAGCAATTTGAGGTTAAAAAAAATCACTTATAGTTCTTATGAATGTGTGCCATTGCGCTGGGTGAATTAAGGTCAAGGGTTCCTGGGGCTGAGGGGGTGTGGATCAGGGTTCTCCAACCTTTTTGTGAGCAAGGGCTACCACAATGCATAAAAATCCGGAGAGTACTTTTTGATATAGTCTACTCAAAACTGTTGATTTTATTTTTATTTTACTTGTTGATATGTTTTAGCATTGTTTAAAACGTTAACATACAGAAAAGAAGCAAGCTAATATAAAAAATATGTAATAAATAAATATTCCAATTGAGACTATTAATAGAATGCCTCGAGGGCACCATGTTGGAGACCCCTAAGCTTGATTTTTTGTTGAAAATGAATGTTTAAGATCTAGTTGTAAACTAGTGGTTCTCAAAATTTAGTCCAGCTACCAAATTCAATCCAAACCAGAACATCCATGCTACACTCTTAAAAATAAAGGCTATACTAAAAAGTTATTTGTCAAACTGTTTTATTAAGAAGCTTTAATATATTTCTGTTGTGCAAAAGTGGAAAAATGTGGATGAATTGGCACTGCTGCTGTTCCCTTTTAGAAATGTTATATTTAAAGGGACAGTAAGTAGGGTTTAAAGTGTTTTATTAATCAAAATCAATATCTTTATTCATAAATATGTCCTCAGATCAGTAAGTACATAATGGCTACCGTAGTTGCAACACGCATTTGGAAAAGCGAGGCGCTAGAGAGCACTATTTGTTTGAATGCAAAATACAATTTCACCACTAGATGGGGGTAAATCCTACTTATTGTCCCTTTAAGAGTGTAATCACAGTAATTTTACGTCACACAAAAGTTAACAAGTAGGATCAATGGAAATTACACAAAATTAACAGTAAATGGCACTAATACCATTGTAATAACAGTAAGAAAGGATTACAATTATTTAATTGCAGATTAAGGTCCAAATCAAATAAATGAATACCGTTGTGAGATTTTATTCTGGAACATTAAGGTCCAATTCCCATAAATATGAAATAAATAGCTTGAATGCAGTACAAAAATATGTTGCTTTTTTATTGGCTGAATGCTTTTTAATAAAGTCACATACTTTCTATGTATATATCAGTGAACAATGTTACATATTGTATCAATGCATTCTTTGGCACCTTTAGAAGAACACTAACCAATTGTTTGTTAAGCACACTTGAATCACCAGGCCGTCAAAGCGTTATTTTACATTATTCGAACCAACTCATGGACTAACAAGTTAATAATTTATAAGTTATTGATGTTGTATATAATCCATTTTTACATGAATTAAATAGTATATATAGTTATATAGTTTTATGCTTTACATAAAATACATGAATTTTCTAAAGGGAGGGTGGAGGGTCATTATGGCTACCACAGTTGTATGAGCTGATATAATAGAGACATTATAATGTGTGTTCTGTTCTAGATCGACTTCATAATGACTTTTAAGATCTGATTAAGAGAACACAAAGACAACGCTGTTTACAAAGGGCAAAGGAGGAAGAACGGTTTAAGTGAGATTTACCTTTGACCTTGTGCCAAGTCTTATTTACCATTATATGAAGTATATTAAAGGTAAACTCAGGACAGTATAATGAAGATAAATGGTGCACATTGAGGTCCTGAACTTTTATCTCTTTGCAAGATACAGATACACGTGCAGCCCATACTCTTCTTTCACTTTCATTTAGCATTTATTGCATATCAGTTACATTAAGAGATGATCTGTGCTGTTCTCCTTTATGGAGTGTGGTGGGTCAAGTTTCAATGACCTGTAATGTCTAAAAATCTGTTTAAGGCAAAGATGTTGGTCCACACTGTGTGAGTTGCACAAGTATAAAACTTGATGCAAACCTCAGATGGCTTAGACAAGCGCGTCAACAGAAGGGTAAGACTAAGTAAGAAAACTGGCAAACGCTTATTCATGTGTTCAAAAAGATTGACCTGCAGGGCTAGCTTCAGCTTGTTTAAAGGTATAGCGGAGGATTTTCTCGAATTTTAGAAAAGAACCGCCTTCTCCACTTTTTAAAAAATGCAATTGCGCAACTCTCTTGATTGACAACTAGGAGGACCAATAGTCTTGATGACCCACCTGGAAAAAGGAAATCCTCCGCAATACCTTTAATATGCAATAGACTGCAGAAGAAAGTCATATTTTTACTTCAAATTTCTTGTCGCTGCATTGACTTCATAAGGTTGCATTAAGTAAATTTTTTTATTTAGATGAATGATTTTGAAGCAATATAAATAGAGTACAGTCAAGCATATAGCCAGATACCAATAATAAGAATATCAAGATCCTCAAAAGGATATAAATCTAAAAGAGAATTGCCCTACCAAACTGAACCTGATTAACCCTTTCAAAAAAAAATAAACCTAGAGAGTTCATACAAGTATCTCATATGTACATAATGGTACCAAATGTACACACATCTGTACCAAAGGGTACATACTGTATTAGGACCCTTTTAAAGGATACTGTCCCAGTGACAGGTTGGAGTCATTTTTTACAATTGTTTCTAACAATGGAATCTGTTCTTTGCCACAGTTGCCTTTAGTTTGCTTACAGAGCAGTATTTTTACAAACCATTTTTTTAATTCGACTGGACAAAAAGTCTTTAGTAAAGCTGCTTTGAAATAATGCACAATCGGGAAATAGTGAGAGAGCAAAACGGAGAGAGAGAGCGAGAGGCTGTGGGTTAAAGGAATGGTCTACTCATTTTCAATATTGAAATATGTTGTTGCCTTGGCTGGGAATTGTTGATGCATCCCTCTGTCGTCTGTGTGCGTGCGCGTGGGCGCTGGGGCGCGCTGCGACGCTTCGATGGCATTTGGCTTGGCCCCATTCATTCAATGGTGCCATTTGGAGATGGAGTTGGAGGTGACCAGGCACATCAACGTTTTTCCTGTTTGGGACGAGTAGTTATACGAGCAAGTTTGGTGGTACAAAGTGAAACGTAGCGCTTTTCTGGGCGGATTTAAAAGAGAAACTATATTTTATGGCGTAATAGCACTTTTGAGAATACTTCGACTCGCCTGAAAAGTCCGCTACCCTTTTCACTCTCATAATGAGAGAGGGAGGGTGTTACTGCGCCGAGTCGAAGTACTCCCAAAAGTGCTATTACGCCATACAATATAGTTTCTCTTTTAAATCCGCTTAGAAAAGCGCTACGTTTTATTTTGTACCACCAAACTTGCTCGTATAACTACTCGTCTTAAATAGGAAAAACGTTGATGTGTTTGGTCACTTCTAACTTTATCTCTAAATGGTAGCATTGAATGAATGGGGCTAAGCTAAATGCTATCGAAGCGTCGCAGCGCGCTCCAGCGCTTACGTGCACGCACACAGATGATAGAGGGATGTATCAACAATTCTTAGTTAAGGTAATAACATATTTTAATATTGAAAATGAGTAGACTATTCCTTTAAGTTTCCAGTAACTGACTGGAAAAAAAATTTAGATCTTGTAAGTCATTTTAGATTAATGTTAACATGACACACCTTCATGTGAAGCCAATATGAATAATGGATAATCATTTGTAACTTGATCTGATTATGTTTACGATCTAGACGGCTGACTCGAATGCATCAAAATAGAAGTTTGCATGTTCAGTGGGGCTTTACATTATCACTTTATCGAGAAATACACCCATTGTGATCAAAGGCAAATGAGACATTTGCACAATACTTAAAGCATAATAAAATATGAAGAAGCAAAACATGCTTATACTATCTTTAAACGAAAACTTCCTGCATAAACCACACGACTTCAAAGCGTCATCGAAAACTTCTGCTGAGCTCTCAAGGGTGCAGGAAGTTTGCCTTAAATTATATGAAGCCTTACATTGCAATGTTGAAAACACGGGAACTAGTTAAGGTGAAATGAAACTAGAGAAAAAGGTCATTGTACATGTATAAGAAAAATTAGTTCTATAAAGACATCACAACACACAATTGAATCCTGTACACTGCAAAAAAACAACTTTAAAATGTTTATCCAACAAAGATAATAAAGTAACTTGAACATAGATTTTTTGTTTGAAGGGGTCAATTTATTATTTTGTGTTTAGGCTACTGAATGACATAAGCATAATTATCCTGCTAACATTATTTTATATTTAAGTGCTTGTTCAAATCCTTTGCCCAACTTGCCAAACAAAATAATCTAAACAAACAATTAGAAAAAAACAAGGGTTTGAATGTTCCAAGCATACATTGGGGCATGATCACTTTTTTGGATAATATTTCTTAATTTATTACCATGCTACCATTCAATGTTACCACGATTGAGATTGATGTGTGTTCAGTGTGTTCAAAGCAAAATGGTTTTGGTTAAAGCTTGGGCTGAAACACATAAAGACTTCAGGATACCTTTATGAGTGGAGTTTCATGTTCACGGCACGCTGCAGCATTGTGGTTTACCTACTCACTCACCAACAGTAACTGTTGTTTCAGCTGCTGTGACAAGGATAATTGTGTTGGATAAACACGACAATCAACATTGCATGAACAAACAAATATACGTTGGCCAAACAAAAAAATAAATACATTTTGAGACAACTCAAAAGTCTTACTGCATCAAGTTGCCTTACTTTTTTATACGTTTTCTCAACTATTTATTTTTTATAGTGTGCAAAAAGCTGAGATGCACTGCAAAAATTACTTTCTTACTTAGTATTTTTGTCTTGTTTTTAGTACAGATGCATTTTCTTGATGAACAAAATAAATATCAATTATTAAGTCATTTTTTTGCAGTGTGGTTCTTAAGGGGCACCAATTATCCGATTCACGATTTCCTTTGATGTGCACCTGTGGGTGTTAGTACATGTTAATGATATGCAAAAGGTACAAATCCCAAAGTAAACAGTGACTTTGGTTGTTGGTGCTGGTTTGAGTATTTCAAAAACTGCTGATCTATTGAGATCTTTACGCACATCCATCACTGAGTTTACAGAGAATTGTTCGAAAAAGTGAAAATATCCAGTGAGTGACAGTTTCGTATCCATCCATCAAGGGTACAGGCTAATGGTGTGGGAGATATTTCCTTGGCACACTTTTGGATCCTTAGTACCAACACTCCGGCCTACCTATTTATGGCTGCTGACCATGTCCATCCCTTTATTACCACAGTGTACCATTCTTTTGATAGCTACTTCAAGCAGGATAATGCACCATGTCACAAAGCTCAAAAAATCTCAAAATAGTTTCTTTAACATAACAATGGGTTCACTGTACTCCATTGGCCTCCACCGTCACCAGATCTCAATCTAATAGTAGAGCTCCTTTGGGATGTAGTCAGGAGATTCACATCATGAATGTGCAGCTGCCAAATCTGCAGCAATTGCGTGATGCTATCATGTCAATATAGACCAAAATCTCTGAGGAATGTTCCCAACACCTTGTTAAATCTATGCTATGATGAGTTAAGGCCGTTCTGAAGGCAAAAGGGGGTCCAACCCAGTACTAGCAACCTTATAAAGTGGCCATGAGTGTACACATAAACTATGCAATTTAGTTTCTAGTTTTTGCAAGGCGCTTGCTATTTTTTTTTAAACCAAAGTTGATTTTTGTGTTGCTAGGCCTGCATTGCTGTGTAGGGGTTGGTGTATGTGAACTCTGGCTGGTTTACCAAAAATATAAAACCATTTGCAGCAATTGTGTAGGCGTTAAAATCGCCTCTTCTAATCTGCATTGCAATCTTTTCATAGCCCACACTCGGGTTGTATTCATTTTCTGGAGCCACGTTTTAGCAGAAAAAACCTGACCACCCACAACATCATAAAATACGGTATTATTGCAAATATATAAAATGACCATTAATTGAAGGAATTGAATATGGTCTAATGAAGTGCACTGTACAGCCATGGCCAAACGTTTTGAGAATGACACAAATATTAATTTTCACAATGTCTTCTGGTTCAGTGTTTTTAAAGATTTTTGTCAGATGTTACTATAGTATACAAATTACATAAGTATCAAAGGCTTTTATGAACCATTACATTAAGTTCATGTAATGGGCAAAGTCAATATTTGGGTTATTTTTAATTGCTGTGCTTCTCAATGAATTACGGTTTAACATCCAAAAGCCAGGGGGCGCTCTCGTGCAGAAACTCAATATGCGCTGTAGACGAAGTACCATAAACATGCACGTAAATGACTTAAGGATATATTTATATTGCTGTTCTTCAAACCTTTTCAGGTATTTTCATGATAATAAAGAATATGTATAATGATTATGTTTGACGAGTGTTGCTTCTTCAAATGCATGTTATAAACGACTAGAACTAACAGTGATTTCAGATCGATAATGACTTACTGATCAAAAGCCGTAGTACATGAAATAGGTGTGAATAATATCGGGATTCAGATACCTCTTTGGCTACGGTTGTATATTTGATGTCTAAATATTAAGTTATACAACACGCACATGTTGTTACATTCGCACTTATGATAAAAGCAGTTATTCAGTAATCCAGATTCATTAGCTTTAAATTAACTTAAGCTAGCCTAATATGTGTTACTGCTTGTGACAGCCAAGTAACAAACTTGATTTCCACAACAAAAAGAATACATAACAAATTCATACCCGAGCTAGTAATTTACTGTTTTCATTTGAGTAACATCTTTTTCTCATTCTTATGCTCTCATATAGACCGTTTTCATCGGGCACACGTGCGATAATGTGATAAGCGTCTGGTGGTCCGAACTTTACTTGCGGTTTCTGTTTGTTTAATGGTCTGACTAGTTGCTGAAACTGAACTCTTAAACAAATACCTCGTCGAAAATAACAAATGTTTTGGGTGTAATCTACGTGTTGTTTATTTTGCTTGTTACATAAATAAACTACTTTAAAAAGACTTTGTTGTTAGGGCTTGTTGTTCAGTTTACCGGAAGTTGATGACCACGAAAACCACCTGTTTATGTTGTTACTGCTGAAACCGTCTATAACCTCGTTGTTTCAACTCATGGTTGCATCATTTTCTATTTTTGGTTTTGCCCTACCTAACCATAAAACCACCAACCACCTTTGTTCAATAAAATGGGTCCTATGATGTTTGGGTGTCTCCAAAAACACATAAAATTATATTGGAGAGAAAATGAATGCGCTTTCTCTGAGCGGATTGACACAAATATTCAAATGCTGTATTTTTCACAGACTAGTGAAGAGACTATGGGTTATAGTAAATATGATCTTAGATGAACACACACAGTGGTACATACTTCAAACAAATTTAATGTCATTCTGAATTACAATTCACACAATACATACTGCAGCAGACTAGTTGACACTGGTTTTTATTATTTGAAAGTATTTTGTTCACTTTTAACACAAAATGTTCATTTTTCCCTTTATTTGCATAACCCAGTTGGCACAGAAACAACGGCCCGGTTCCTGTTTACTGTTAGTAAATTGTGACATGCGCTCAAGTAAATCCATCACCTAACCGCCTGAGCAAAGAAAATGGGCGTATTAGGACCCTTTTTGGAGTAAAACATACAATTTTCTAAGATTCGAGCTCTTTTGAGCTTCATTGATGGAGTTAACAGTGTAAAGTACATTTGAGGTAAGCTCAGTTTTAGCAGGGAACATAACCTTCATACTGTATGGCTCAGAAACTCAAAGGGCAAAACTTGGCAAAAACAGTTGGCGAGTTTAAAACTCAAAATCAGTTTCAAAAACCAATTACACATCACAGTCGTGCATGCCTACATACAAACTACGACCTCACTCATTCACAATACTGAACAGCACGAAGGTGCAAATAAATAAATAATGCCAGCTCCTACATACTCGTGTACAAAACAAAATGGAGTTTCTGGCAATTAAGTTAAAATAGTACATAAACAACTATAAATTGGTCCTTCTCATACAGCATGCTTAGACATTTCAACACCCACTTTCAAAATTTGCACTTCATTCGTCATAATAAATCAGAAGTCTTTCCACATAAGTAAGTAATACATCATAAAATCCCTCATATAAACAAACAATGTGATGTTAAGAATTTGAAGGCAAAGAAAAATAATAAATTATCCTTACACTCAGTAAAAACCAATCCCTAGCCTTTGTTTTTTTTTTTATCGAAAGGCACGCGCTTAAGAAGTGTAAAAACGTGTTCATGGTAATACTCGGCCGATGAAAAATCCAAATACAGGGGTTTTGTTGATGTAAATACAATACTGCCCAAAAAAACCCCTACACAAGTACGCAACACAAACTGTTCTGGCAACATGAGCTCATTGCATGCGTTGTTGCATGTCAACATGTTTACAGCTACTTAAATAAAAGTAACATTTGGTTTAATGGCACAGATATTTGAACTAATTTCCTGTGTAACAATAATCAATACTGAAGTTTGTTGCGTCACAGTAACACAAGCATGCACACTTAATAAATAAAACGACTGTACACTTAATGTAATGCACTGTCCAAATTTAAAATGTGCGTACTTGCGTAGTGCATGTTCCGGCCTCAAACGTGTTACATCTTTTCTAACACTCGTGTATCTAAATATTTTGTGATAAAAAAGCAAGTTGAAACTAGTTTGAGTGAATATTTGACATCTATAGCACCTACGATACAAGATTAAAACCCTTGTGTGCAATTGAACAAAACAATATTACAATGCAAAAAAAAGTTACTGAGCAGAATAATAGAAAGGCTGCCATTACATTCAAAAACACAATACTTATGGTAATGAAATCAGCGATCGATTATATACATGGAACAGGTGTCCAGCACCTTAGCAAGCAAAAATACCAAAAAAAAACAAGCTTTCATGGTGTCCCTTTAATCTTGTCACAAGGGCTAATTCCACAATCGTGCCTTCATATGATTGAGAAGAGCAGCAACTAAGTATCCAAAGGTCTTCACAGCTCTTCCAATGGCACAGGAAGTTACTCATTCTTCCTATTGTCTTTAAGAAATCCCATCTGCTTTGTTTATCCTGAAAATGTTCCTGTAGGTTTCGTCTTCTAGGTTTTTGTGTGCTTGCAACACAAAGGTTCAATCCCACTCAACCTTCTGATGTAATGTAATACATAATGCACCTATAAGTCGCTTTGGATAAAAGCGTCTGCCAAATGCACAAATGCAAATATTTGCATTGCGTGGGATCTGTCAAACTTCTGATGCATGTATAAAATGCATTACAAATCAATGCATTTCACAGTATACTTTCCTTTAAATAACTGTAAAAAACACACGGCGACAACACAAACCGAAGCCTTAAAATATAATTTGCAAATTACAGCTGTATGCCATTCACATTCAATTCCCGGCTGAAATTCCCTTTTCCAGGCTGTGTAGATATGAACGCTCTTAGACTGATTTTCACATGATTCATTATTTGCACTCAAGATAAATACACATGAAATGGTCACCGCATTGTTCTCATTTCCTCTTTAAGACATTTCTAGAAGAAGAGACCCTCCCCCAAACCATCTTTACATTAAGTAAAGGACTAGCCCCTGGGTTTAATGGTCTATACTGTTGGTGGATGTAGTTTAAATGGGACACCTGAGCCCCCACCAGCTTTACTGAAAGATGCAACAAACCCCCATTGAGCACATACATGAGGATGGGTATACATGCAAGTGAGTCCCTTGGCAATAACGGGTAGGTTGTGTTGTGGACTACATACAAGGGGGTCAAGCATTGAAAAAAGCCCAGCTTTGGGGGTGGGGCGTCACATGACAACTCACAGTATTCTCATGCTAATCACAGGGAAAGATGGCCATCCTATTCCTGTGAGAATAAAGGGAGTTGCCCCTGGCAACGCTTCTATTCCTATTTCCTCCTCTTCTTGCTACTCCCCCGCTTTTGAACAATGGCCCACACGCATACGCAGCGTGCCGGTCTTGTGCAAGTGCCAAAGCTGCAGGAACTCCTCAGGCATGGCGTGAAATCCAGAGGATGGGAGGATGTTGTCATAATAGTGATGGCTGACCGGTCGCTCGTCAAGGCCTACGGAAAATGGCCAGAAACCGTAAGCGGTCACCTCTTCGCATAAGCCAAGTGCAAGACTCACCAGGAACAGCCCGGTTGAGAGGCGTTTGCCATGGACGCCGCGATTTTTCCAAAATCGCCCGACGTTTTTGAGGAAGTCTGGGTTGGCGAAGAGAACAGTCTGATTGGTGGCGAAGTCCGCAAGGGTGTGGTATGCCCGGAGGGAGGGGTCAGTACCGGGCTTCATGGAGAACGCAGGCATGTAGATGTAGCTGGAACCGTACACCTTCATGCTATCTACGAAGGCTTTGCGGGACCAGAGTAGATTCTGAAAGCTGGAAAACATGATAATGAGAAAACATTACATATTAATGACCATTAATGACCACCTTCTTGCAGGCAAAATGTAAAAATAGACAGGAAAAATAAATTGTGAAAGTCCACCAACATGCAGTATGTCTTTATGTATAACATATAATAATAAACTCAAGTATTAAAAGATAAAAATCATAGTAGCTCATTTACACAATACTAGTGCATGACCATTTGGTGAATTATAAATAATTTACAACATATGCATGCCAAGACGCATTTATGTGGCCAAATGTAAATGGAACAGTTTTAACAAATCAGATAGCTATCCGATCAGAGAAAACACATGAAGTGACCAGGTTTAAAAAACTTAAAGGTCACGTTCTTTCTGATCCCATTTTTTAAACCCTAGTTAGTGTGTAATGTTGCTATAATAGCATAAATAATACCTGTAAAACTATAAAGCTCAAAGTTCACTGACAGGCGATATATTTTCTTTTACAGAATTCCCCTTTTAAAGCCTACATCGAACGGTCAGTTTGGACTACAGCCCTCTACTTCCTGCTTTAATGACGTCACTAGAACAGTTTTTTGACTAAACTCCGCCCACAGGAATACGTCAGTCGCCAGCTAAGCTAATGGCAAGCTAAGCTGCTATCGAATCACAACACACTAAACAAACTACACAATCAGAACTCGATACGTATTTCTGAAGGAGGTACTTCACCAAACAGAGAAGACATCAGCCTGTTTTTAGGACAGTGAAAACAGCGCTATACAGATAAGCAAATTGTGTGTAAAATACACAGAAAGAAAGAACTGGACCTTTAAATCTACATGCCTTGATACTAATAGTTTCAAACAATTATGTTAAACTCACTTTTGGCGAATCCACTGAAAGTCACTTTAAGCTAGTTGGCTGGTCTTAGTAGATTTCAATATGGTTTAACTGGTTGGGTAGCTTGTCTCCTGAATGGCTGTAAATTCCTAAAACTCTTCTACAACCAGTAAACAGACCAGCCTAGGCTGACAGACCTTCTAAAACCATTCAATGTCTTTTATCAGCTGGTCAATACAGCGAGTAAATAACTTGCATAAGCTATAAAAAACAAAAAGCAAAAATTGGGGACAAAATGTAGACATACCTCTTTTCAATGATGCTAGGATTAGCAGTCACTAGGTGTGTTCTGGTACCTACGTCAGCAGTGTACTTTTCGGACAATGGAGGAAGGTTACATCTAAATGCATAAGAAATGGAAAGAGATTGGATGAGAACAGATGCAAACAGAAAGATTAAGGGGCCATTTACACATTTTCACCAAAAAAATGTTTTTGAAAATGACAATGTTTTCATCTCTGTGTAAATGCAGATTTGTGAAAATGGTGACGTCACATGGATGTGTATTACGTGTTCAGACATCATATACGCATATGATGTCTGAACACGTAATACACATGCATGTGACGTCACCATTTTCACAAATCCGTGAATTCATTTATCTCTTTCCCCACCAGCGTTTCGGAAAAAAATTCCCAGCCAGCTCCAACATTTTTTAAAAAGTTTAATGCCTTCCAGAAAATTGTATTTTTTTTTACATACAATATATCAAATAAAAGAGCAGACCTCTGTTTAAATGAAATCTTTGCTTTCTCCTTCTAACTTGGAATTTGTAATCCATTCATTTATCACATCTAGGTTAGATTATTGTAATTCACTGTACAGTGGCTTGCCCCAAAATGCATTATCTGGTTTACAACTTGTTCAGAATGCTGCAGCCAGACTGTTAACTGGATTAAGGAAAAGGGATCACATTACCCCAGCTATGAGAAACTAACACTGACTGAGGTCGCACTGGCTCATCACACAGCTGGAGGAAGAAGAGAAGTTGTGGTTTAAAAGTGCATATTTTTTATTTTTCTTACCAAAATGACAATCGTTTCGCTAGATAAGACCTTTATGCCCCATTTGGGATCGTTTAGAGCCCTTGAAACTGCAATTTTAAAATGCATTAAAAAAGTTAAAACACATTATAAGTGTTGGGGGGTCCATTAAAATGAGAAAAACTCTGGATTGTTTTCCTTTAAAAAAACATAATTTCTTCTCGACTGAACAAAGAAAGACATCAACATTTTGGATGACATGGTGGTGAGTAAATTATCTGGATTTTTTTTTAAAGAAAAGTCCAAAAAGTGTAAATATGTCTTTATGGTTTTGTACTGATGAGAGTGATGAATGCGTATTACATGATCAGACATCATGTGACAAAATTTTGTGCAGAAAAGCTAATATAATTGCATTTTGTAAACGACTTTTGTTTGAGATCAAATCAGAGCGATAATCAAAACATACACAGAGTTTTTACTGTTTTTGGATCAGTGGATGCTTCAGTGTTTTATATGTTGGGTAAGGGCGGCAATAGCAGAGATATGGATTGCCATAAAAACTCGTCATTGGGACGGAAACGTTTTCTCTTAATTGACGAGATAACTCTACAATGAGGGGTAAAGAGTTAAGTAATATTTGTGGATTCGTGTAAACAGAAATCGATTTATCAACGTTTACGTCTGTATATGAAAACAATGTTTATGTTGTCGTCATGTAAGTGTAGCCTAAAGCAACAGTAAAGGTGTCTTAAAGGAGTAGTCTACCCTTTTGTCATATTAAACTATGTTATTACCTCAATTTAGACGAATGAATACATATCTATCTTTTTTCAATGCGTGCACTGTACAGCGCGTCGTGAATGTGTTAGCATTTAGCCTAGACCCATTCATTCATATGGTACCAAACAGGGAAGCCATCAAACACTTCCGTGTTTTCCTTATTTAAAGACTGTTACATGAGGAGTTATACCAGTAAGTATGGTGCCACAAAGTAAAACTTTTTCTTGTTACCATAGGAATGAATGGGGCTAGGCTAAATGCTAACACATTCACAACATGCTGTACAGTGCACGCATTGAAAAAAGATAGATATGTAATAATTCGTCTAGGTTGAGGTAATAACATAGTTTAATATGGCAAAAGGGTAGACTATTCCTTTAAGTGGTTGCCTGTGCATTGCTATGCGATTTCTATGATGATCATGGGTTGTCACAAGATAGGGAATTCCCTGGTATTTGCTAGTGTGTGCTTATTGGCTAAAGAGGACTCTTTTCTCAAATATCTGCATTTTGGTCTCTCATTGATATGACTGTGACTCTCCTTCTATAGGGTTTTGTTTTTTTTATTATGTGAACAGGCCTGGTTTGAGGTATTGTTAATAACATATAAACAATACATGGAATACAGAACACATTCTTATTCAAACACTGAGCATGTGATATTCTCTCTCACCTCATGATAAAGTCAGCCTGGTCAATTTCTTTTCCACAGTCGCTGTGTTTCAAGACCCCACCGTTGCCCACCACCGCACACTTCTTTAGTGGAAGCTGCAGTGGTGTATCCTAGCAACACAAAAACACTGTGTCTTACATAAGTGGGTCAAAGCAATAAAGACACACATTTCCATTTGTTTCTTTTGATGAATACAGATTAAAATCAAGTTACCTCAGTATTCAGATGCTTCAAGGAAGCATGAAACCAATAAAGATTACTATCACTTTAGCTTTAGCTTATAGTTCAACATATGCACAGAATATTCACCATTTCCTTTGTTTTAGATGTAGTTTTTTTTTTTTTACAAAACTGAAGAACAACAAAACAATGTGGTTAGGTGCAAGCTGATAAGATGTTCTGAGTGGTTGTGTAAAGGCTGTAAGGAAGAAGAAAGACAAACTTATTTAACAGACAATGGGCCCTATTTTAACGATTGGATGCATGTAATACCTGTCCTGGCCTGCAGGAGTCCTTAAGGAGCAGTTAAGTAGGTCTTGTGGTGCAAATGAGGTTACTTCCTGACCACTTTGCACAATTTGTCATAGATAGCCAACATTATCGATGTAGCTTGCACATGTTCTGGTCCGTTTTGTTTATGGAGTGTTTTATCGACTACTTATTACACGGCTCGTTGGAATGCTTCATTCTGATTGGCCAGTCGCGACATTTGCAGGTTTTTTATTCCTAGATAACAACATCTCAAAACTAAAAATACACGGAAACTGAGATGCTGCAAGTCATTTGGACTTAAGTAAACAGGTTTTCCTCGTGGAAGGTTTGCATTTGTTAAAGGAAAACACCACCATTTTTTAATATTTTACTATGTTCTTACCTCAACTTAGACAAATTAACACATACCCATTTTTTCAATGCATGCACTTAATCTTTGTACAGTGTGTTGTGAATGTGTTAGCATTTAGCCTGACTCATTCATTCCTTTGGAGTCAAACAGGGATAAATTTAGAAGCCACCAACCACTTCCTAGTTTGCATCTCTTTGACATCAATTGCAGTAATATTGAGGGAAGTTTGAGCGAGAGGGGGAGTAGTCAGGAGTGATGATGTTACTGTGCGCCGAGGTCGAAGTGCTGCAAACTAAGTGCTCTTCCGCCATACAATATAGTTCTTATTTTTTATCCACTTAAAAAACTGCTACGTTTTATTTTGTGCCACCATACTTACACACATGTTAAAGGAAAACATCGTTTTTTAATATTTTACTATGTTCTTACCCCAACTTAGACAAATTAATACATACCTATCTTTTTTCAATGCGTGCATTTAATCTTTGTACAGTGTGTTGTGAATGTGTTAGCATTTAGCCTAGCCTCGCTTAAAAAACTGCTATGTTTTATTTTGTGTCACCATACTTACTCGTGTAACTACGTCTTTAAATGGGGAAAACATGGAAGTGTTTGGTGGCTTCTAAATTCATCCCCGTCTGGATCCCAAGGAACGAATGGGGCCAGGCCAAATGCCAACACATTCACGACGCGCTGTACAAAGATGAAGTGCACGCATGGAACAAAGATAGGTATGCATTAATCCATCTAAGTTGAGGTAAGAACATAGTCAAATATTGAAAAACAAATGAACGAATAAAAGATTTCAAATCAATATTTAATGGTCCTTACTTATGAGGTAAATAACCATTTAATAAGCAGAATAATGTACAGGCAGCAAGTTGTTATCCAATGTGAATGTGATTTGCACAAATTTGTTTTTTGTAAAAAGTAAACTATACCCAGGCCTTAACAGCATTGCAAAAATGTCTTAGAAAAGAGGAGAGAAAAGCATCACCATGGATCACAGTAGCCACTCAATGCTCCCATCAGTATGAGTGGGAGTAATCAAAATACTGCATACGCAATGATACGTCACGCACCGATAAACATTACATGTTTGTTTTTGCACAAGGTTGTTTTAAATTACATTAAGTCTGTTATGTGCTGACTTGGGTTGTCCTTTCCAGTAAAATAAAACACTCCTACAACGAACACTGCTAAAAATTCTCCCCTTTAACCCTTAAGTTAAAAAGAGACTGTTTATAGCAATTTAAGTGAGAGCTTTAAGTAAGTATACTCACTAAATCACAGAGTACGAAGAACACTAAAGTATAGTGTGGGCATGTGAGACTAGCGAATAGTTGTTGCATGTGTGTGTGTCCATCAATAATTAGCGTGGGTTTGGAGACCGTGTAGGAGGAACACTGCGACTGTGAGACGGCAGGGTGCCCAGTGCATGACAATCAGGACCCATACGGGTGTCATTCCCATGCACGTTTATTTTTAGAAAGTAGAGTGCTGGGCTTTGCATTATGGAGAGTGGGGGTGGAAAACAGGACCAAATGCTTCATTTTCAATGCACATTGTGGCGAATAGCCTGAACCTTTCTGACAAATAAATCAGTTACAGTAATCCTTTGGACTTGCCATGTAAGAAATGTTAAACACTAATTATTCAAGGTGTATAATTAGTTTTAGCTGAGTCAAGTCTTGGGTTGCTATGAGCATAATGTTTGAATGAATTAAAGGAACAGTATGTAGGATTGTGGCCAAAACTGGTATTGCAATCACAAAACTTGTGGCTAAAACTGGTACTGCAATCACACAGCTAGTGGCCAATACACAAAATGCCAACATAAACATCAGTTGAGGGCTGCAACTCCACTTTTTAAATGACAATATCCTGGCCGGATCACTGTTGTCAGTGATATAAGTATTTGAAATGAAAATGATTTCTTAATGTCTAGTGACATATCAGGACCATTTTATGATTAATTGATATAAATTTCTTACATACTGTTCCTTTAAAAAAAAGGCTGCAAGTTAATTGCACACAAAATACAAAAACTACAAAATTAATTTTTAAAATTATTGAATCATTGGACTTGCCTATTTCAGACTGCTATGGAGAAATATGATATTACTGAGCAACTGCAGTCCCAGGCTCTTGCGTATCTCTTCCAAGATGCGCCCACACACACCAAATGCCTTTTCTGATGCAGAGATACCCATATTGAGGCATACAAGATTTGAGTGCAAGAAAGCATTTTCGCCGTTCAAGCACATTGTTTGTATAAGGATTGTCTGACAATCAATTGCTGAGATATTCTGTTAAAGTTTTTGGCGACAAAACACTGGACACACTGTCTTTCCAGTCTGTGAATCGGCGCTTTGCTTCTTAGCTGCTAGTGGCTCATCCTCTGCTGCGATCAAACTGCATCTGCAGATTATTTCCTTTGTACCTTTGAATTGGATTAATTTATAGCTCTATTAAAACCAGGCACGTGCACACATAGACATCAAAGGGGGCTTGAGCACCTGCCCCTTTTCTTTGTCGAGAGAAATACATTTTTTTTTACTTTACTATATAGCTGCCTTACTGTAAACCATTAAACTTACAATCAACCTTTGTTGAAAAAGATTTTGGCTACTTTAACGCAGACTTGAGTGAAGAAATCACATTCTTGTGCTGTAATCACTACAAAATCTCTCCATGCACTTCGAAGACATTATTTGGCCAGGACTTGTAACTAATTTGGCCTTCTTGGCCCATTTCCCTTTGACAGCCACTCCTCAACACTTTCCCTGGCATCAGGGGCTGTTTACACTTGGTATTAATAAGATGTGTTTTTGTCGATCGGATCACAAGTGGATTAGAGAGACACATTCTGTTCGCAGCTGGTATTTAAATCTGTCTCTTTTGTCCACTTTCGACCGCTTCTGTCCTGAATACTGTGAGGGGGTGGTCTGTGGAGGCTGTGGGCGAGTCCATCTGCTGTCATTTAAAACGCGAGCGAGATTAATGATGGGTTTAAATGGATGCAAACTAATATTATGTCAGAGTCCGCTGCTTGTGTTGTAAGTAAACATGCTGCACAGTGTTTTGTACATGTATATGTAAGAGCTTTCTCTGATACTTCACCGCAATTGATGAAATAAGATTGCGCAAAATGAAAATAATGAAAGACGCAGAGATCAGACGCTTGAGTTTTATCAAAGAAAGCCTAAAGATAGCGCTGTACACTTTGTGTTCACGCCAGAAGTCAGAAAAGATGTAAAACATTGTTTTCAGTACTTCAGATTAGATAAATAGACGGAGAGTAGGCGGTCTTGTGTGGCTGTTCCGAAACATTCGACATGCATTAATGCTTTCGCCCCTGTCAGAGGGTGGTAATATGCACCTGAGATATGATAGAAAAGCAGGGGAGGGGCAGCAACAAGGGGGTGTGACTGGATGCACCGTAGACGTAATGACCTGCGCATTATATAAAAATAATATAATGATTTCGCTATTTCCTCGCAGTTTGGAGCTTACAAGTTACAACAAGATTACATATGCCTAATTATTTAAAAGTTATTTATTTACACTTTATGATTCAATTTTTTTTTCATCAATTTAGAACCCCCCTGCGAACCACAAGGGGTTTCGCGAATCCCAGTTTGGGAAACTCTGCCTTAGGTCATGTGAAGTGGGTTTGCTAATGTGAAGGGTTTTTTCCTCCTAGGACTTTTCCCTTGGGTTTTTTTCCACCCCTGGGAGTCAGCTGACTTTGGCTTAACGTAATACCCCCTTCTATATGTTACATATTACTACGCTTGCTTGTTCAGTTTAATCTTAGCTGCTGTATTTTGCTACTTATGTTGTCTATCGGTTTTTCAGTGTTTCCACTGCTTTTCTTAATTTAAAGCTGCTTTGAAACAATAAGTAATTGTGAAAAGCGCTATATAAATAAAATTGAATTGTTACACTAGTGCCCATCAATTCTTTCAGACTTGAGACACACATGCTGACAACTTCGGAGAGCAAGCGCTCAATGAAAGCTGCTTGGCAGTGTTCAATAAGTCTGATGAACCCCGGCAGCCCAAATGATGAGCTGGGAGTGGATTTGTTAGATTCAATGTCTTTAATATCCTTAAATAACCTAATATTAATTTATACATATATGTTGGACCATAGTAGAGGCAGGGGCTAATTTGCATATTCATAGATCCGCTTATACTAAGAGGCAAGAGTGTGGAGTTAAATTCAAGGTATTTTAAGGCATGAATAAGTATTTTTTTTACATATGCTGTTTTGATGCTCAAATGTGAGTTTTAAAGGATACAATTAAAGGGATAGTTCGGCCAAAAACGATATTAAACCCATGATTTACTCACCCACAAGCTGTCCGAGTTGCATATGTCCATCGTTTTTCAGACAAACACATTTTCGGATATTTTAGAAAATATTTTAGATCTTTCAGTTGATTAAATGTAATATTACGGGGTCCAGCCAAAGTCCACGACCTTCAAGTCCAAAATGTGTGTCCATCCTTCACAAATTAAATCCAAACGGCTCCAGGATGATTAACAAAGGTCTTCTGTGGGTAATCCGTGCGGTGTTGTTGTAGAAATATCCATATTTAAAATTTTATTAACGTAATTAACCACCCTCCGGTAGTGCCGCCATCTTAGTGACATACGCATTCAGGATGAGAGCTTACGCAGCTTACAGCGGTTTCTCTGCTGCTGCTCTGTCCCCCCGCCCTACGAATTTGTCATACGTACTAAGAAAAGTGCGTACACTACGCTAATACTCTCTCCTGAGTCTAAGATGGCGGCGCTACCGGAATGTAGTTAATTACGTTAATACAATTTTAAATATGGATATTTCTACAACAACACCGCACGGATTACCCTCAGAAGACCTTTGTTTATCATCCTGGAGCCGTTTGGATTTAATTTGTGAAGGATGGACGCACTTTTTTTGGACTTGAAGGTCGTGGACTATGGCTGGACCCCGTAATATTACATTTAATCAACTGAAAGATCTAAAAATATTTTCTAAAATATCCGAAAATGTGTTTGTCTGAAAAATGATGGACATATGCAACTCGGACAGCTTGGGGGTGAGTAAATCATGGGTTTAATATCGATTTTGGCCGAACTATCCCTTTAATGACTACAGTGGGACTTTAAATGGTTTGTTTGTTGAAAAGAAATTGTATTGTGGTTTGAAACGATTAATGACTTTTAAATCAAGTACAATAAAATGTCAAAACAATCCACTAAAAGAAAAACTGACTCTAGAGACAAGGGGTGTGGGCTGATTTGTTTTGTGGAAATGCAACCACAAGCAAGGCCCTTAACCACCCAAAATACTTAAGCATTGAGATTGCAGAGCATTAATTATTTTCTTCTAAAAGCAAACATCAAGTTAAATCCTTTTCTACATTTTCTCTCCACCTTTTTAGGTTAGGAGATGGTTCTTACTGTAACCTGCCTGAGATTAAGAAGAAGAGGATGATACAACAGGATAACAGATAAGCCCAGTGGTAACAGTGTCATGCTGGCCTCTATGCTGATCTTATTATAACAAGAAGGTTTGGTCTGTTAATTAGTTGACAGATGTGTAGCACTAATAGTTAACACACGATGGCACGTAACGTCCGAAAAATGACAAGCAGTGACATCATGCACTAAAGTTTGTAGCAGGGGTTGCAAAAACACTGTTTTCTGTTTGATTTTGCTTTTCTGTACTCAAGTGAAATATATAATTTTTATTAAAGTGAATTTGTCCCATATGTGATGAACTGGCCACCTGACCAGCCCCCCCCAGCCCGAGATAACTGGTTTATGTTTCAGCAGGGAAAATAGGATTAACAGATTGATTTGTATGATTTAAAACTGGCATCTACAAACATTGCTAATGTCATCATTCAATTTTGGTTTCCTTATTTAATGCCATTGTTTTATTTGTTCTGTGCAGGATCATTTGTACTGTTTATGTTTATTCCAGTCATGTATTATTCAAGTCAATTATCTAGTCTAGTTTTTATGTCAAGTTGTTAGTCAAGTCTAGACGTGGTTTAATGCAGTTTGCCCCCATGTGGGATTTGTTTCTTCTTGTTGTTCATTAAAGACACACTATGCAGTTATTTTACCTTAATATAACAGCTTCAAAGTTATTTTGGTGGTAAACAAAGTCATAGTAGTGCGAATCATCCTCCTGTTGAAGCTCGGGGAGGACGCCACTAGAAAAACCACCAATGCAAGCTTGAGAGAAGCGCCCCTAACAAATCCCGCGAAAATCACGACTTGCTTTACGGCAACAACGTCACACACGTTAGGCTTGTTCGACTTCGTGTGGCGCTGCAAAAACCGTCGTCAAAGTACCGCGAGAATGATCCGAGACGGCACTTTGACGTCATCCTGCTGTCGGTTCTTGCAGCGCCGCATGAAGTCGATCAAGTCTATAACAACAACTGCACGCGCGAATTTGAGACGTGATGCTAAACGATTTAAAAGTTAAGAAAGCGTGTTCGGAAGAGAGTAGGAAAAGATAATCTGACCGCGTTAGGAACCGGACAAGAGTCCCACTCATTGGCGTGAGCTAAAAGACAGCACTGGATGCAACAGGGATGCTGATCTGGCGATGTTGTTGATGGACTAGTAAGTAAATCTCTTATTTGTAATTCATAAATAAGCCTAGAGGTTGTAAACAGTGTAAAGTAAACATCCACAATTTGCAAACTATTATGATAAATAGCAATAATCATCTATAGTGACATTATAACGATCAATGTTATGAAATAATGCAACGTACACAATTAACTTTGTCATGGCATTTTGTAATGTTTACATTACAATAAAAGAACACAAATGAAATGATACAGTAGACATAGACTGTTTACTTGGTGATTTAGCTGCAATCATGTAAAAACGTTATAAGCCGGCAAACGCGGTAGGCTACTTTATTATTATATGCACTCTAGGGGTGGCACAGTTCATGAAAAAAATCCGAACCGTTCGGTTCGGAGCGCGTGTGTGTCGTACGGTTCAACGGTTCATGGCATGCGCAATGTAGCCTCATGCCCTGTATGTGACCCCAGATAGCGTGTTTCCCTTTCGCGAATAGCGCGAAAGAAGAGGTGACTGCTGTGGAGAGTGAGTGCTGCCGGTCATGTTACGTGTAGAAATGGCAAGAGGGAGAGAAAAGGAAGTCTGCCCAGAGTTGGAGGATGCACCAGCGTCGTCGTATAAGTTTGGTGTGTGGAAACATTTTTTATTTCATGTTACCTATGATGACAGCGGAAATAAAACAATAGATAGAACTGCAGTCTATGGGTTGAGCCACAGGAGACAGCCTTCTCTCAGACCATTTAATCTGAGGTACTGAACACAATTTTGTTTTACGTCTTTTTACGTATGTTTTACGTCTTTTCGTATTCAGCGCTATTTTTAGCCTTTCATTGATAAAACGAAAGCGGCTGATTTCCGCGTAGTTTCATTTTGCTACCGTGTGAAAGTTGCGCGATCTTATTTCATAAACTGCCACTTAAAGTAATCAGGACAGAAGTAGTCAAAAGTGGACAAAAGAGACGGATTTAAATATAACAGGTGTAAACGTTATGTTTCTCTCTCGTCCACATATACTCTCTGCAGTATTTAAGCAGCCTCTCAGTGATAAAGAGTTACACTGAATTTGGCATTTTGATAAATGCAAGTTATCTTTGTGTGCTAAAAATGCACATAAAGTTCATGTAGATGGCAATAAACATTCTCTTTTTTGCCAAATAAATGAAAAGCATGTTGAAATCATCAATGTCTTCCCTCTTGCTGTGTCAAAATCTCATCTGGCTTTCCTCAGGGATGGTCCCAATAATGTGCTTAAAGTCAAATTTAGTTTGTGCATGATTACATGATATAACTTTTTTAATACTGTATCCTAAATTATGGATAATTAATACATTAATAAGATAATACATTTCTGGAGTGTTAAAAAGTAAAAGAAAAAATAACAACAAGAACCATACTGAACCGAGAACCGTGACACGAACCGAACCGAGGGTTTTGTGAACCGTGCCACCCCTAATGCACTCTACACTTGGAATAAACTTCTTATTATCCTATTACCATCATCTGTAGTTTAGTAGACTATGCAGTAGCCTAATATTTACTGGTCATTATCCTCTGAGGTGTACAGAGTGGGGTTGGGAAATTACGACAGTTGCAAGTATTCTCCAGCGACTCTAGGGGTCGCTGTTTGACGAAAATGCCAAAAATGCATCGAGCGACTTTAAAGTCTTTTGTTTAACCCCTCATCGTCCGCTACTGGGTTCATCTGTATCAACCAAACCCTGACAATTTGATTTTGTTTCAAAACATACATGATTTACCAACAAAAAGCAACATCCTTTCATCTTGACAAATGTGTGTTTTCACCAAATGCAAGACTCAGACTGCAGATGCAATGGGTCAAACCGATACTACACATTCTCTGGTTTTAATGTCTAAACTATTAATGCATTAGGACACAGCTCATCGCTTAAAGGTGCCAAAGAATGCATTGGAATAATATGTTAAATTACATCTACATAAAAGCTATGTGTCTACATTAAAGGCGGAGTCCACGATGTTTGAAAAACGCGTTGGAAAAGGAGACGGGACGACTACCAAAACACACTTATAGCCAATCAAAACAAATCAAATTCCGGGTTGCGTATGTGTGGGGCGGGTCTATCAACAGATGGTCCAGATTCTTTTGGGGTTGGGGCGTTTTTGTTTGGGTGATTTAAAATATCAACATTGGCTTTCAAACATCGTGGACTCCGCCTTTAAGTGCAAAATTGATCCAGAAACGTTTTTACATGTCAATTTAAAACCCTTAGAATAAAATTATTTGGAAGGGTCATAAATACAAATGTTGAGCTTTGCTCTGATTGGCTTTTTCTCAGAGCAGTTCAGTTTATGTTTTAGCCTGTATCAGACAAAGATACATAATTGAGGAAGATTGGAATGAGATGTTTCTGATGGTAAGTTTGTGTTTTTGCAGTATGGACCTGCAAAACGTAACTGTAACTTCAATAGTAGAAAAAAGCCTAAACGCTAGCATTAACTAGCGTATAGCGCTAACTCAGCAGTCACAACTTTGTTTTTGGCATTGTAACAACATTGTAATTAGTTTAATGTGTAATTTAATGCTGGGGCGTACATCTCGATACAGTCAGCGTTATGTTGAGATTGGCCTGTTGTCCAGCGGACTTTTGCATGCACAAGGTTTACATAAGAACGAGGAAACAACATGTTGCTCCATTGAGTTGGTTTATGTTAAAACAGATGAAAAATAAAATGTGACAGTTTATACTTTTGTCTTATATTCATTTAATGTTTAGACATTACTTGACTCATCAGCAAACAAAGCAGTTTTTGCTCTCCAGTGCCCAATACTTATGGAGGGCATTATTAGCACAAAATAAAATCACTGCACTAAATCTATTTAAACAGACATTTCCATGTGGTAAAACAAACATATACAGTAAAATACTATACAAGGTGCAGCTTATTTAACAGACTTTCATACCAAACTCTTTTACTCCCAAAAAACAGACAATACCTGAACAAAGAAGGGGTACGTCTCATTGTTGACCGTATGGTAATGGTACAATTCTCCATCATACCACAGGACCTTCCCAATTGGCGAGTTCTCTTTAGTCACAATAAACATCCTCTTTGGGTCACAGCATTCCGTAAGCAGCTTCCTGGAAAAATGAGAGACATATCATGAGGTTAATAACGCTGACCAAAGATGGTAGGGAAAACCAGCAGTGGGCTTTTAAGTGGTGACCAAACTGAATAATCTCATTGGCAAGCTATGCTTTTTTGAGAGAATACTGAATAAGTATCTTCTTTTGCAATTACACTTAATTTGTCACTTTATGGTCTTTTTGTCTAGCAATTCTTTTTGGTAATTCTTGTATAACCTTTGCATTTGCTGTATATATACATGAAGAACTGATTACAAATCTGAAAGCATCTTATTAGCCTAATAGTTCTTATAACCTGTGCATAAAAAAAGACGTACGCGTTTAAAAATGCCAGATCAAATATATTTAAGTTTTTATAATAAATAATTAAAATAATGAAATCAAATAAATGACTGCAATAAAATTATTCATTTGCCAGAAAAAAACGGTGCTTATCAAAACTGTAATAAATGTGACGTAATAAAAATATTCTAGGTGCGAAGAAACGTATCATGAATTTGTGTTATTATTATTAAAAAAAACTTTACCCATTTTTACTTTCTAATTGAAGTTATCTCTTTTATATTAGATGTCAATGTTGGTTACAGTGTTCGGTCCTTTACAAAGTAACTATTATTAAAACAAAAAGGTCAGAGCGGGGACACATCATAATTTAACGTTTCGAGATTTCTCTCCGCGCATGCGCACTCTCATCCTCGAACGTGCAACGTCTGTGCTACCCGCACGAGAGCAATCTTTCTTTTGGCGAAAGATACACTGATTGACGGTCTTCAAACATTACATCACTGAATATGACATAGAAATGTTCCCAAAGACGAGTGATTGTGAACGAAAACAAAAACGCTTTTAAATACCTGTACAGCTCAATTCCCGTTTGGTTTCTGGTCCATGTTTGTCCCTGCCGCAGAACCTCATCCACCATCTCTTTGTCGCTAGGTATCCTGTACACTGGAAAGATGTAGAGCCAGCACAACGCCAGCACGCCCAGAGTAGCCCATACCGACTTACTCCGGTGACACCTTAAAGACATCATTCCGCCGATCTGTTCAAACTAAATCTCAAACAGCAAGTCCAAAAACACGTGTTCGCGACCGACACGCTTTTATTTCTGTGTCACCGACATTATGAGCAAACACGAACCCTTGAAATACCGCTATCCTCCTCTTTCCAGTATGCGCTCTGTAAGAGAGGCCAACAGAGACGCATCAGTCCTAGAATTCCATTCATCAAAAGCCTCCTTTTACATTCCCTCCTGGTTAGCCGGTGTGTAGGATCGGATTAAATGTCGCCTTATAATATGAAATTGTTGATGCGGTCGCCATGCATCGTTCGGTGTGGTCCTGATAGAGAAATCTCCCGGATTTTAAATCTGAATCCAGAGATGATCTCCCCACGGATGTATCTCGTCCTCATGAGCTCCCCATCATATCTGATCCCTGCACTTTATCGCCACATCATCATCATCACGTTCCGTTATGCAAATTAAAATTTGGGGCCTTCCCTCTATATCTGGCCATGCACCTCCGGTGTAATCTTCTGACTAAGAGACAAAGCTCAATTTCTTAATGCTTTAACACACGCCATTGCCCTGACTTATTATTTGTTATGGTGCTGCCCTCTTGTGGTCAATTTATATACAACGAACCGTTATGTGCTACCCCAGCTAACAATTTTGGTTCCCCATCAACTATAACGTTAGGGGGATGTTTCTCAATCCCAAAAAGGAAAACCAGGACTTCTTAGAGCGTTCCTTTAATCTTTATTCTGTACTGAACGCCACTCTTACGTCATTTCATTGTGTGTTTTAGAGTATGTATAATGTAACTAAAATAAATAAAACACACGTTTAATTTAATATATTTAATAAAAAATTTATATTAATATTTTTTCCCATTACTGGAGTAATGATTTCTATTTAAATGTATTATCATAACACAAGTTAAAAATAGGTAAGTTTACATCAGCATCACACATAAGATAACATTATATTTTATAAAATAAATAAATAAATAGACAATGACTTCAACACAGATATTAAAACAGATATTTATTGACAGAAAAATAAACAATTCATTCACTTTATACTCTAAAAACAAACGGTAAATAGCACTAAAAGTGGTTCTTGGCTCTTAATCATATAGAGGAACCATTGCACCGATGAAGTACCTGTGTAGCACCTGTAGAACCAAGGTGCTATGTAGAACCATATGTGGTGCTATATGACCCCCGTATGGTTCTTCATAAGTGCTTATTCATAGCTGCTATAGCACTAAAAATGGTTCCGATTACGAGCCAAGAACCACTTTTAGTGCTTTTCAGCACCGTTTTTTATAGGTTAACAGATCTATCACTGCATTGTAGTCGCCTCTCTGTTTCTAGATAAAACAGAAGCTTCTCCCTTACATCATTCTCCTAGACGCTTCAAATCGTTTGAAAATCACTATATATTATATTAGTCTAGTCTCTGAGGTAAATGGGTCTAGTCTCTGAGGTCAAATTAAACGACCGTTTCCTCAGCACAGGAGAAACCGCATGCTCTATGAGCAGAGCAGAAAGGCGCGTGCTGTTGCAGAAGAGCGCGCACATAAAGGACTTGCGCATTAAAGGAAAACAATCCATTTAATGATCCTCAAAAAGTCGGATGGATAACATGGAGTGAATTGACGTGAAGGCGAGTTATAACATCTTCAGAATTTGTCAACCATCAAAGTACACTGTAATTTCTACAGTTACTTACCACAAAATGCACAGTAAAATACCATCATTTTCTTTTCCAGTTCATTACTGTTATATGCACTGCATTATGGGTATTAGGTGCTTTATAGGGTGGAGCCTGGCTTTATATTTTTTTATTTTGAAGCTTGATTTGCAGTTTAAATTTTCTGTGTAAAATTAAGTGTTATGCAAAAGTTATTTTTGGTAAATAATAGTCAAGCATGCATTGTGTGATACAGCATTTTGTGTATATTCTGGCAAGGATGACCATACTTACAAAAAATCCCATACTACTCCCAAAATTCAACAGAAATAAAATAATATGTTAGTATGCCAATCCAAACGTATCCTTCTGTGCCTGATCCCATTTCCCAAATGATAGTGCTTGTGTTACAACGCCCTTTTATGCCGGAAGAAAGAGATCTTTGGATATAAATTATCCCACATAACTACCATGCATGTGGGTATGGACATAATAAAGATGATGCCAATGGTCTGTCTGGCAATTCATTTGACATTCCACACCCTGTCACTAATGTTGCAGGCTTAAATGTCACTTAAGTCAGGAATTGTTTTCTTGAAAGACATCTGGCATTGCTTTTGTGGTACCCAGTTATAAATAATCTTCTTAAATGCATCAGTAGATCTTTTTTGTTGTTTGCATCCTGTGGTGTGTACTGAGGGAAAACCCATAGGAAATGCTTTACTTAAAAACAATGTTGTTAGAAATGCTGCTCTCAGGTTTTTGATTATCCGGCATTTAAAATGTATTAGACTGAAAGAATATAACTCTAAATGCAATGTTTGCCAATCATTTTTATTGATATAGCAAATGTGGAAAAATCACAGAAATAATCACAATGATTCACCTGAAAAATGTATAAATGACAATAACAGGCTTGTAGGTGAGGTGTAGCAGAAAGGAGACTGGTTCCACTAGTACCTCAGAAGATCTGTTCCCAAATGGTAGGACCTTTTAAAGGGTACCATCTCAGTAACAGCTCATCTCAGTGACAGGAGTGTACATTTTAATGCAGTCAATTACATATGGTTGGCTATAATAGGGCTTTTCAAACTTTATGATGCCAAGGACCCCCAGAAATATACTCTGCGTTCAGGCCAGTTACCAAGCTCAGAGCCCTCTCCCCGGACAGCACGCCAAATACGTTTACCAATCTATCCGACTTATTTGTAAGTGTGAAATTTGTGAAGTACAGTAGGCTACTGTGCAAAAGTCTTAGGCCAACACCACTTGTTGTTTAAGAAGTTTTAATGTCCATCCATATTTATTTTTCAATTTTATTAAGATACAAACAGAAAATACACGAAATATGTACAAAAAAAATTAAAAATAATAATAATACATTTTATTTATAGCGCGCTTTTCTAAAACCCAAAGCGCTACAATGCACATTATTAGATACAATACAAAAAATAAAAGAAAATAAAATACATAAGAAAATAGTCCAACACTGTTTAAAAATAGAAAAAAAGAAATTAATGACACTCCATGTATGCAATTTTAAACAGATGGGTTTTTAAAAGCTTCTTAAAACTGGATAGTGAATCCGCTTCTCTGACAGCCAGGGGAAGTACATTCCATAACCTGGGTGCCGCAAAAGAGAACGCTCTTTCCCCCATAGATTTCAATCTACACAAAGGCTGTTGGAGAGTGAGAGAATCAGCAGACCTAAGGGAGCGAGGAGGCCTGTAACGACTGACTAAGTCACAAATATAGGAAGGGGCAATCCCATGCAAGGCTTTGTAAGTTATAGTGAGGGTTTTAAAAACAATACGCGACTGCACAGGAAGCCAATGCAGACTATAAAGTACGCCTGTGATATGTTGACGTGTTGAAGTATGTGTAAGAACACGTGCTGCTGAGTTCTGTACATACTGCAGCCGTTTAATTGATTTAGCAGGCAAACCAACAAAAAGAGCATTACAATAGTCAATTCTGGAAGTAACAAAAGCATGAATAAGCCTTTCAGCATCAGGTGGTGTGAGAAAAGGTCTAATCCTTGCAATGTTTCTAAGATGATGGAAAGCAGACTTTGTAATACTCTTAATGTGAGAGTCTAGTGTCAGGTGGGTGTCAAAAATCACTCCAAGGTTACGAACCTGAGCAGATGGAGGTACTACACTGTCATCCATAGTCAGATTAAGATTATTACCTTTGTGAATGACTGCTGGTGTGCCAATAAGTAACACCTCTGTTTTCGAGCAATTTAATTTTAAGAAGTTATGGTTTATTAAATTATTTATTAAAAATAAATATTCAACTCAAGGGTTCACATACTTTTCCCCCAAGCATTATGTTTTTTGGTTGTTCTCAATAAGGACATGAAAAATCAGATTTTTTGTGTAATTATTTTAGACACATCATGTTTGTCAATACCCATGACTTTTTATTCAGAAAACCATGAAATTCCAAAATACTTTTTTTGCTAATGTACAAAGCAAATATGTTTGTAGCAAAAAATGACAAATGAGAAATAAAACCTAATAAATAATTGTTTACATTTTATTCTCTGAAATGTTCTTGGGACCCCCTAGAACCTCCTGAAACCCCCTGGGCTATAACATTGTAAACCCAGAAGCATCAAGTTGCACTAGAATAATTACAACTTGATGCTCTTTATCTAACTTTGTGTTCAAGTTTGGACAGGGGATTAGGTATATATCCAAACAGGAAAATGTACTTTAAACTCTCTATTGTTTGGGATTATTTGTTAATATTAAAACAATCACTGCTCTAGAGCTCTGGAGTCATGTTTAGCCAACACTGGAAGAATGATAATGCAGAGGTTTATATTTAGCAGGCTGATGGATCATGTTTACTGTAACAGGAATTGTCTAAGGCCTAGTCCACACTGACACGGTATTTTTTCCTCCTGCGGTTTAAAAAAAAAATCCCCTCCACACATTCTCGGTTTACAAGAACTCTCCGGCTACATAAACATGCAAAAACACATGATCACACATGCCACACCAGCAGGCAGTTATGTAACCCTAATCGTAAAGCCACTTTGGCCAATCAGAAGCCTTAATCAGAAGCAAAAACCCTGGTTGTATTGTAGGCCCACTGTCTACATGACAACACTGCAACCTGTGTTTCGGAAAGACCTCACCCTGTCAGGGGTTTTCAAAAATTTTCGGTTATAAAAATACCCGTGTCCGTGTGGACAAGACCTAATGGTGCATTCCCACCAGAGACATTCACGCGGAAATTCGCTTCATGGGAGGGGCTCCTGCGACTCTGCTGAGACTCCGCCACTCAGCTCGCTTCCTGTAATCACGTCACTACTACAGCAAGGTCCTGATTGGTTAACGCGACGCGGAAATCCGCTGAAGTTCAGATTTTTCAACTTGTGCGTTTCCCACGCTTACCGCATGTAACGCACAGCAGGATGCCTAATCGCGTCTTTGCATTGATTTAAAGCAACACCTTAAAAACGTTTCCAAAAAAGTTTAAGTCGTTCATCTACTCGAAACAGGGTCAGCGGCACTTTCACATTCGCTTTGCAGCGCTCTATATCGGCCAAAACTGCACGAAAGAAGTTTCCAACCATCGGGTCGCGGTCCTGTAGTTCGAGTGAAAACTACAAAAACTTGCTTTACGGCAGTGGAGAATCCTGCAGGCTGTGGGTGGAGCATACTCGGCAGGTACATATAAAACAAAGATACCATTACCTAGCATTCATGCAGCTTTTCAATTGTCATCATGGTGGAGCCTGCAAAGAAAAGGAAGTGTTTCATTTCGGAGGAGGCGAAGAAAAGAAAAGTAGGCTAAATTATTTACGACAGTGGTAATGGACAATTCCGCTTCCAACCTGTAGGAGGAGCAAAGTGCAAAAACTCTTTAGTGTTGCTTCAACATGTAAATCACTCGCGCTTGCGGCGTCTACTGCGTCTGGTGTGAACGCTGCATAATGCAGCGTTCACACCAGCTGCGGTAGAGACGTCCAGCGTGAGCAATTTCAATGTTAAGTCAATGTGAAGACACGTTGACGTGCGTCTGGAGGTCTCGTGGCGCAAATGATGCGTATAGGGTGGCGCGGTAGGCAAGATTCACCTCATTCGCGTTAGTTTGCGCGAATGCCGTGAATTGAGTGTTGCCGGGGCAAACGCATGAGTTGAAAAATTTGAACTTTGGTGGAAAAAACGCGGCGCGTTAACCAATCAGGAGCTTACTCTAGTAGTGACATGAGTACAGGAAGCGAGCGGAGTCACAGAAGCCCCTCCCATGACGCAAATTTACGCATGAATGTCTTGATGACTAGAATATCACGCTCAAATGAAGCGAGTAAACTCAAACTATTCAAGCGGCAAACTAGGCGCGGTAGACACGATTTTGATGCGGCTTGTGTGAATCCACGGTAAGAGAGAGAGAGTGATACTCTTGGCTTTTTGATTTGGAATTTTAAAGGCATAGATCATGCAAAAGTAAAAAGATTTTCGTCACATACATAAGTGCAGTCTCCTTATATGAAACACCTGATTTCACTCATCCGGCTCCTTAATTAACACACTAACAAGCTGATGAACTGAATCAGGTGTTTTTATACGAGAAATCTAAAATGTTCTGGTAGGGGGTCCCGAGGACTGGAATTGAGAACCACTACATTAGTGGTTTGTGATTATGATTTGTGCAATTGACTGGCAACAACATGCTGGATGGAAGAGGCCTCTGTACTACACTGTTAATAAATACTTACTAATTTACTTACCGTATAAACAAATATATTTACTTTTCATGTATGGCTTCTTTTTAATTGTTTAATTTATTTACAATAAATGATATGTGACCCTGTCTGTAAAATCCAGGCTAAATTCTCAAAATCATGTTCTGAAAAAATTACCTCAGTCAGACTCTTATTTCTCCTACCGCCAGAGGGAGACAGATTTCTGGGTATTGAACTCACACCATTCTTTTGCTCTGTAAAAACTGCTTTCACCAAATGCTTGAAGTCTGTTGACATGATAATAGCGTAGTTTATGGCCTTCTGTGGTTTGGGGTTCTGGTATAAAATATGTTTGTGTAAGATCGAACAATACTGAAATCGTAAGTAGCTATTTACACTCAGACCATGTATACAGTGTTTTTCCATGGTTGCCTGTTGGACTGCTTGCCCGTCGATTGACCAATGCCTGTATCTGAAATTGTTGCTTTGTTTCTATTATTAAACTTCACATGAGTATGTTAAAATAGTATTAAAAACAACAATCCTATATATAAATATGATTCTTTGAAAATATGTCTGCTTATAAGGACATTACAAAAACTGCCCAACCATAAATCCTTCATATCTCTCCTAAAGTTTCATATGTCAAAGGTGTTGAGCGGGAGAGACGCATTGAGACGTCAGCGGCTGCATAGACTATAATAGACTATAACAACAGCAAAACCTCTCCGACGACCGAGTTTTTCATAACTGTGCCAGGATCAGATTACAGAATATATAGCTGAAGCACCTGCTCCGGACTAATGGTAGTCTGACAACAAGGTCATTTGTTTGCTACCACCATTTTTTCTTTGTGCCATTTTAAGGGTATGTTAGTGTGTGAATGTAACAATAAAGCTAAGTGGTCGTATCATATATCTCTCCTGTTAAATAAGTTGAATTCCTGCAAGTTTTGTAGACGTTTGACCTTTAAGTTCACTTCCTAATCTGTAACGTTAAAAATGCGTGTGCATGCAAAACATGTTGAGCGGGTTGGTGCCGCATACCTTTCAGCAAACTTATTAGCTGATCATTTGTAGCAGGTGAAAACAGACATGACATTCATCGTCTTCACTAATAATTAATTAATTAAATACAGTGTGATTATTCAGAGTTGATCACTAGACAGTTCTTTATGTCAAATATGTAAAAAAATTATATTAATATTACTATTTTTAATTTTTACATTATAATACCAATTAATAGCAATACTTGAAAAAAATGCATAGCTACAGCACACTGCCTTACCGCATACTAAAAGTTCACGGGTTTAATATGCTAATTTTATTTATTTTGGTGTCATAGTCAGGTGTTAACAATCCTGTCTGACAGTGGTGATGATTCAATAGGTGGAGCAGGTTAAAACCGCCCTTTAGTCTTAACGTACTATAGAAAAACTTTGTTTTACTTGCTATTGTATATTCTAAAGCAGTGATGATAGCTTAACTGCTTAAACATTTCACATTCAACATGAAGTGGCAACCCAATATAGCAGAAAGTACCAATGCACAAAACTATTAACATGAATTTTTTGAAAATGCATGAATAAAGTGCATAAATATAGTCTGAAATTAAAGTAACAACTGAAGACACGACACAGGAATGAAAACCACTATTGTACCACCACAATGCTCGTATGTGTGGATATAAAATACAGTTAATATTGTGTTTGTGTGTTTTGTTCTTCACACAAACTTGTAAACAAAAAAGTGTTTTTGAATTGCTGTTGTCATAGCTTCACAGTTGGCAATATTTCATACAATGCAAACGCAATCCTGGTGACAGACACTATATCTGCCAGCCAGTAAGTGCTGGACTATATAATCCCATTGTCCCACCACCCTGTTGTTCTGTGTCCTGTCCATAACCAGCTACCCCAGGTACAGCATCCCCGTAAACTTTTATGAATAGACTTAGCTGTTAAATATGTCTGGAGAATCTTTTTCATTTAATAACTTCCTCCTCTTTCTGTAACTTTGTAGGTTTTATTTGTCATCTCTGGCTCATTGGTCCAACAAGGCATCACTATGGGAGAGTAAGTACATCTTTTTTTTTTTTAAATCATTCATCATTACCATACAGCTTTATCATGTAGAGAATGGGAGACCGGGGCTAGTTGTCACCCTTCAGCTAGAGTAAATCTTTATCACTTGACATTTTTAAGAAAAGCAGTTCAACTTTTTGGTGAAAATCTACCTGAATGTATTTACGTAACCCTGTATGGCTGTAATGTTTGATTTATGTTTTTTTGTTTGTTTATACAACTGCTATACAAATATAGAAATCAAACCAACAAAACTACAAATCAAAATGTGAAGAGTTTGGTTCCAAAAACGTGTTTTCAATACCAAGAAAGTGATGAAAACCACAATTTTCAAATCCATAACTTGATTTTCAAAGATTCATTATAAAAACAAATTATTTTTTCCACAAAATGCAATAAATCCATGACAAGTTTTTTTTCCAAAATGCTATAAATTTATTGAGTCAATATATACATGTGCATTCATCTTTGCCATGCTATATTCATTAAGTTGACTAGATGTATACACTGATAAAAAATAACCATTAATGGCATTAAATCAAAACACTTGCATTGTCTAATTAAGAACAACGTCATTGCTGCGGTCATCCTCGTCGTTGCTGAACGTTTTTGACAGCGATCAGCTGTAAAATGTTTTGGTCCTGCTCGATTTTCGTTGACTTCGAGTAAAATTATGGAAAGTTTTTCATAAGATCCCCTGGGGTCAATGTGTTAGCATGACAGAAGCTTGATTCTGTAGGAAGAACATGCAACCGCGGACTTTCACGTAAATTATTTTACGAGTTTAATGGCTTACGTTTCTTCCCCATCACAGAAAACCACCACAGGTTTAAAAATACCATCAAAAGTATTATTTAGTTTTTGCCACGAAGTACAAAGAAGATGAGGAAAACTAGGGTTCCGCGCCATCATTATTGTTTACAATGCGTGAAATTGTGATTTGTTGAGCGGATTTATTGCATTCTGCAGAGAACGAGGACTGGCGTTTATAGCGTTTTGGGAAAAAAGGACAGAATATAACGGCAGATATCTGATTTTGCGTCAAATTAACAATTTACTTTTTAATACTGAACAGATACAATACTGATTTTGGCGGTTACTAATTACCAAAAGGCGTTTATTGCGTTTTGGAACCAAACTCTTAATTTGTTAGACATTTGTGTCAATATGAGCTTAGTAATGTGATATTAAAGTATATCCTGTGTAAAAACTAGCCTCATTACCTCTTATAATGTCCATGGTATAAAATGTAACATCAATGCAAGCCAAAATCATTTTATTTTGTCAGTCCACATAAAAAGTCCTTGATATGTAATGACAAAGACATGATAATTGTCTTACGTGATAGCTGATGCCTGATAAGTTTGTTGACATGATAATTTAAAGGTGCAGTGTGTAAGTTTTAGCGGCATCTAGTGGTGAGGTTGCGAATTGCAACCAACGGCTCAGTCCACTGCTCACCTCTTGCTTTTGAATCACATAAAGAAGCTACGGTAGCCGCCACCAGACAAACATGTCATCGTCGGAGAAACTTAGTAAAAAAACTTTTTCCGCTAAGGGCTTCTGTAGAAACATGGCGGCACAAAATGCCGACTTCCATGTAAGGGGACCCTCGGTGTATGTAGATAAAAACGTCTCATTGTAAGGTAATAAACACATAACGTTCATTATGAAAGGTCTTTATACACCCCTGATAATATAGTTTTGTATATGATTTAGCATTTCTGTCAAGAGATCCTTCTAAAAATTACACACTGCACATTTAATGTAAACAAACTTTAAACAAAAACCTTGAAAACTCTCTGATGACTTTCCCATTGTTTGTTTTCTAATAAAACAGTCAGGTAAGCCTTATTTTATATTGTTTTCATTAGAAGTTGCTTTATATATTATGTTAAGCATATTTACATTTGAAAAGCTCAGATGCAAAACACACTAAGTGTCTCTAACATGTTTTCTTGTATATTAGCTTTTTTTAACCAGACTCTTTATTGATTCTGCTTACAAACCATTTTTTTTAAAGGCCTGAGGCCAGGATTAAGCGTATTTAAAGCAAACGTATTTGATGAACATGCAATACATGCTGAGAGCATTATCTCATTTTTGAGGTGGCTTCTGCATCTAAGCTCTTCATATGTTGGTACTAAACATTGGTTTATTATTAAAACATACAGTACTCTAATATGTTTGTTGTTATATTGTTCTAATATTAAAATCTCAATAATGGTTTGCTTTATGTTTTGCTTCAAAAATGCTAAATTTACATAAAGCATATGCTACTACATTTATATTGTGATTTAGGTTTTAAATTAGTGTCCATATTTAGCTTACTTTTACATTTGAAATAAGCTGCCTACTTTTTGTGTTGTGCAGATTCGAAGACCTGGACATCCAAAAGTGGAGCAGAAAGTAAAAACACCCTTTTGTATAAACACCCCATACAATGCTTTATATCTTTACCAATCATTTTTAAACTTTTCTTATCTGTGTCTTTTTATTATATCTTTTTCACAACAGCCCAAGTCAAAGATTTCAGCATCTCGGAAACTTTCTCTAAAGGTCGGTATTTGGTGAAGAGTGTTGTTTCCTTAGTTGTTACATAGCTGTGAAGTCCTTATTAATGTTCCTTTGTGTTTTTGATTAGATGATGCTGCTTAATAGAGCAATGGAGGATTTGGAGAACGAAAAACAGAAGAGAGACGAGGAAAAAATTCGCTACCTTGATGAAAAACTCCCTCCTTTGCAATTTTCTGGACTTTCTCTAAATGAGCTACAGGTATTAACTAGTTAATTCTGCGTAAATATGTTTAAAGGTAACTTATCAAATGTGTAATTTGTGCTCCAGAAGTAAAGAGCTCAGATGAAAAGCCACTACACGCCACCTCCATCAAAAGTGAAGATATTAACCAAATGCTCTCGGCACGTGTCATAGGTTCATCAAATACTTCGCTTCAAATCTACTTAATCCCATCCTCAGGCCATTAAAAAAGTGCACAAAGAATATAAATTTATATTTAAATGCCCATATCTGCAGTTCTTGATGAAAACGGAAAATTAAATTATTGAACATATGCAAGTTCCTACACTTTTTTAAAAATGTGTAATGTAATTACAGTTTGAGTTTTTAACAATTTTTAAGTTGCAACATTAAAATCGAAATGTATTACCCGAACTGATTATGGGCACTATCTTACACCCGGCGCAATGCAGCGCAATGCGCGACGCAAATGTCTTTTGCTAGTTTCAACCCGGCGCAATTATCATTTTCACGTTTAGCACCACCTTGTTTAAATAGCAAATGCATTTGCGCCCAATGTTGTGCCCATGGGCGTTCTGGTCTGAAAATGAGGTGTGTTCAGGCGCATTGTTGGCGCGTTGCTATTTTGAGGCAACTAAAATAGACTACGCCATTGACCAACAAAAACCTGGTCTAAAGTCAATGGCGCAATATGTTTTTGTATTTAAAGAGCGCGTTAGTAATATGCGCCTATAAACGAGACGACAACGCAGGTTTGCTTATCACATACATGGATGCGCAGCTGCACAAAAACACTTTTAAATCTAAAAGATTAAAGCATTAAAATGTGAAAGATTATTATTGAGTCTCTTGGATGTAAATGAGGTCCGATAATGAGACGTTAGAAGGCAAAAAGAGCAGCTTCACCTGTAGCCTGGTAAGTAAATAAATGCTTTGCTTTAAACAAATGCAGCTGTTTTTAAATGTTTTTTTAAAATGCTACCTCACGGATTTATTGTATATGATAACTCTGTAATGCTTTTTAAAAATCCCATGGCGCTGTCTGAGTGCTGAAACGGCTCTCCGCACGTTTGTTAATTCTTTATCTTTATCCCTTTTCTTGCATATTTGCAAATTATTTTATGAGATTACAATGATTATGTAGGATATCAATACATTTACATAAATTAAAAGCCTGCTATTTGTACTTCTACGACTGAAAGAAAATGACTTTTAAAGGTTCTAATCCAAAAAATTTAAATTTCAATAAAAATGAAAACAACACAATTTTTTAACATTAATCTGAAACTGGTGGTCTTCTTCCTCCGCTTAGTTTATCAGTTTACAAACTCCGCCATAAATAGGGATTAGACATAGCGCCAGCGCAACCTGCTTATAAAGGGTATGAGGGCTGAGACTCTCATTGGTTTATTACACGTTATGTCCAAAACACACCCATTACTCATTAGGAGAATATGAACAACCCTTTTCGACCGTGCGCTCAGCGCACAAACTATTTTTCCCATTGTTAAATTAGCAAAAGTGGCATCAGACATGCTCATTTAGACTGTGCGCCGTGCGCTTTAGACAATGCGCTTAGATCGTTAAAATCGGGCCCTATGTGTTTTACGCGTCAAGCTAAAACTGTAGCAAAATTATAATTTAAATGTAATTTTCCTAAATACATTTACATTTATAGTAAAAATAGGATTGCATTTTCATTAACATACTTTTCCTGTGAAATGCCACGCAAAGCTCTAATGGGAAAACATTTTAACATTAACATTTAAAATGAACACATTCACTTTTAGAACAGATAACATAAGCCTTATTCGCACGAGATTAGTATGATGGTGACCTCTAGTCATTTGTAATAATTGCTATATAATTGCTTGGGGATTTTTTTAAATCACACGAGGTCCCAAGATAAAACTAATACCGTGCAAATAGAGCTTTAGAGGGGATATAATTAAAATAGTCCTACATAGACAAATACCTATATACATTCCTCTCATAAGCTGTTAAAGCTCACGTAACACACGCTGTTTCTGCATTTCTGATATTAATCTGGAGTACCTATAGAGTAGTATGACATCCTTTATATCTCTGAAGAGTCTTTATGTGATGATGAACATAGCGGTTTATCATCCCAGGAAACATTAGAACCATAGGAAATGATATTTTGTCTCACTGTGTATTTTGGTGTTTTAACCTAACTGTGAAGGAGTGATTGGAGTAGCATGAATGTCTAACATTTTCCCTTAATTATTGGGCTGTACCATTAAGGCATACATAATTTGATATAAGTTTTGAGTGTAAGTAATTGCTTCTAAATGTGAAATGATTATGTTAATATGTGTACAGTGTTATTCAGTAAATGAGTTTAAGTGTTTGGATCTGTTTAAGATTTAAAGAGAACAATTCTTTGTCATGTGTAGTGTGTGTCAAACATCCCTTGTAAATGGTATGATCCATTTAGTTTGGCGGGAAGAGCTCCTCCAGGAAGGTTATGAGGGTTAACAGGTGGATGATTAGGAAGGTAGTGTGTGTGTGTCTGAGGTGAGACCACATGTAGAGGCTCATGCCTCAAACAAGGTTTTAACCTGTTTACTGCTCACAGCATGATGTGATTTTATACAAATTGAAAATGGACTATGTGATATGAATTTTTGAGTGTTTTTGGTGAGCACTAAATGAACACGGCTGGTGAAAATAAACACCTTGGAATTGAAAAGACTGCCAAAGTTTTCTGCTCCCTTTATTTGCTTTTCTGGGCCTCTCCGGCAATACATCTGGTACGACACATGGTGGCAGCGGTGCTTCCAGGCCTTAAAGGAAAGTAAGCGGCGAGGAAGGGACGTTTTCTGGCAGTCCCAGCTGTACCTCGTTTAAGTGAAAGGGACTGTGAGCAACTAGTGGCGGTCGGAAAATGCCACCAAAGAAACAAGATGGAGCTAAAAGCAAAGATTGCAGAGCAGCAGATCAGCCAGAGGAAGCAAGTTCATCTCCAGGTGTGGATGAAAGAACCCCAGGAAATGCTTCAGAGCAGATTGCTACAATGCTGCAAACTTTTCTACATAGTCAACAACAAAGAGAAGATCGCTTGGAAAAGGAAGCGCAACGTCATGAACATAAATATCGGACGGTTCAACACCAATTTGTACAGCTACAATCTGAAATTCACCAAGAGCGACAGGAACGACTGGTGAAAGAAGCATCAGCAGCAAGCGATATGTCAGAGCCTTTATATGGAAACTCTGCTTTAACTGGTCGTTACAATCGGTTACAGACACAAAGTGACGGGGCTACATCAGCGGCTACGGATAGAGCCGCAATGACAGCACAAGAATATGAATCGAGAAGTTTTAATAACCCAAGAATGTTACCATGGACAAATGATGAGGACATCGAACATTATTTAATGACTTTTGAGCGAATTGCACACGCTTGCAGATGGCCACAGCGAGATTGGGTGTTACATCTCTTACCACTTTTAACCGGTAAAGCAAGAGCAGCTTATGTTGCCATGGACCCTGATAACTCGTTGGACTATGACTGTGTCAAGCAAGTAATACTGGAGAAGTTTGAAATTAACCCTGAAACATTCCGACAGCGGTTCAGAGCATACAACCAACCAGAGGATGAAACGCCGCGAGAAATGTATGTAAGATTGAAAGATCTCTACGAAAAGTGGATGAACCCTTCGCAAAGATCCAAACAAGAGATTGACGACCAAATAGTGCTTGAACAGTTTCTCAATTTGTTGAATCCTGAAGTAAGAACATGGGTGAAGCAGAATGGCCCGACTTCATGTAAACAAGCAGCAGAAATGGCAGAGACGTTTATAGCTGCGAGGCGATCGTTACATCAACCGAGACGATGGCGAGGCACCAACTACAGCTTAACCGGTAAGTCTGGGGATGCTAAGGGTAGTGGTCTGATAAATTTCGATGCTGATAACCGAATGTTACAAACTAGTTTTAACCGGAGTAACGTTAACAGTATGCAAACAGGCGGCGTTTGTCAGTACAGTAGAAAATCTGTAATTATATGTCATGGATGTGGCCAGTCTGGGCATAAAAAAGCAGATTGCCCTGCGCAAAATGTGACTAATACATGCCTAGCGTATGAGTTAAGATCGTCTGTGAAACTAAACGAAATTGAACTGAATACCGACACTGTAATTGATGTGAAGATAGGAAGCACAACGTATAAAGCACTGGTCGATTCAGGTTCAAGTCAAACTTTAGTTAGATCAGAGTGTGTAGGAAAGTCAAATACGCTGAAGCATGATAAACTCAGAGTCTGTTGTATCCATGGAGATGAAAAAGAGTACCCCAAAACTGAAATGGTGATTGAAATCGAAGGCCAAGCATACAGTTGAACTGTTGTGTTAATTGACAAAGCACCTTATCCAGTGATATTAGGCAGAGATATATCTGTGTTGGTGGATCTGTTACAAAATGACAAAAATGTAGCGGACGCTATGGTGATAACAAGGGCACAATCTAAGGAAAATTAGGTTGTTAAACAGTTTTTGCAGGATTTACCTCTTAATGTGATTTCTAAAGATAGAAAATCTAAGAAAGAGAAACGTTTTGCTAAAGTTGTGGGTACTGAAATGGTTGAAGATATGCCAAAACCAAGCACAGATGATCTTGAGCTAATTCCACATGATATTGGGCAGTTACAAAGGCATGATGAAACTCTTAAACCATTGTTTGAGAAAGCCAAGGCTAATAACACAGCATCAACATTAATTTTGAAAGATCAACTAGTAATCAAAAATGACAAATTGTACTTAGTAAGTGCTGAAGATGAAAGATTGGTAATACCCGAGTCAATGAGGTTAAAGGTGCTGCAGTTGGGTCATTCAGCACCGTGTGCAGGGCATCTGGGTCAGCAGAAAACGCTGTCCAGAATTGCTAGTAGGTTTTATTGGCCCAAGCTCTATTCTGATGTTGTCGAATTTTGTAAATCATGTCCAGTATGTCAGCTGGTTAGACCAGCTAAAAAGAGTGATAGAGCACCCCTTGTAAGTTTACCTATTATTGACATTCCATTCACACGAATTGCAATGGATATTGTAGGACCGTTGGAAAGGAGTAGATCTGGTAATAGGTACATTTTGGTTGTTGCTGATTATGCCAGTCGTTATCCAGAAGTTTTTCCTCTCAGAAACATCAAGACAAGGCAGGTAGTAAATGCATTAGTGCAACTCTTTTCACGAGTAGGGTTGCCTAAGGAAATAATCACAGATCAAGGCACTAACTTTACATCAAAGTTAATGAAACAAGTGTGCTCAATGTTGCGTATACATCCGATACAGACCACTCCTTACCACCCTCAGACTGACGGTATGGTAGAAAGATTCAACCAGACCCTTAAGTCAATGTTACGCAAGTTTGTGTCTGTTACAGGTTCCGATTGGGATCAATGGTTGCCATACTTGATGTTCGCTTACCGTGAAGTGCCACAGTCATCAACAGGCTTCTCACCATTTGAGATGCTATATGGACGTCATGTCCGGGGACCGTTGGATGTGCTGAAAGAGGCTTGGGAAGGAGGTAATGCAGGTGAACAAACAAATATTCTGTCATATGTTCTGAAGATGAGAGAGAAATTGGACTCAATGACCGAGATGGTGAGTGCTAACATGATAAAAGCACAACAGCAGCAGAAACACTGGTATGATTTGTCAAGTAGAGAGAGAACGCTCACTCCAGGTCAGAAAGTGTTATTGTTACTTCCTACTTCTGAAAGTTCACTTTTGGCCAAATGGCAAGGGCCATATGAAGTGCTGAGAAAGCTAAGTCCTACAAACTATGAGATTTCTGTGCCCGATCGTAAGAAAAAGACTCAGGTCTTTCACATTAATCTGCTGAGGCCTTGGAATGAGAGAAATGGCTCATGGTCAGAACAGTTGTGGGCGAGAAAAGTTGAGGATGAAGAAGAATTGGAAGAACAATATTTTCCTGTGGATTCAAAGTTTACTTTCCCAGTAACAGATCATTTGACACCTAAAACAGCAGAAGGAGTTTCAGAAATTGGTTCCAGAGGGTCTGTTTTCTGACAAACCAGGCAAAACAACGCTTTTACATCATAACATTCATCTGATTGAAACCGAGCCGGTTAGACAAACTCACTGTAGAGTACCAGCACGCTTGATCCCAGCATTAAAGGAGGAAGTTCAAATGATGCTAGAGTCTGATATCATCGAACCTTCAACCAGTGAGTGGTGTAGTCCGGTTGTACTAGTGCCAAAGAAAGACGGGACATTGAGATTCTGCGTTGATTTTTCCAAGCTGAATGCAGTATCTGCTTTTGATCCATATCCAATGCCGAGAGTCGACGAGTTAATCGAGCGACTGGGCAAAGCTAGGTATTTGACTACTTTAGATCTATGCAAAGGATATTGGCAAGTGCCATTAGCTGATTCTGCTAAGAACTTGACTGCTTTTCGTGTCCCTTCAGGACTATACCATTTCAAATATATGCCATTTGGTCTACACGGAGCTGCAGCTACCTTTCAACGTCTGGTGGATCAAGTGTTGCGAGGTTTGGACAGTTATGCTGCAGCATACATTGATGACATTGTCATTTTTAGTGAGTCCTGGGAACAACATCTAGAACATTTGGCTGATGTCTTTAAAAGAATTCAACTGGCAGGTCTGGTGGTGAATGCAAAGAAATGTCAAATTGCTAAACAACAAGTTTCTTTCTTGGGTTATGTTGCTGGTGGAGGATCAGTGAGACCCCAAGTGGACAAAATACAAGCAATCTTGTCAGCCGCACCACCCTCAACGAAGAAAAGTGTAAGATGTTTTCTGGGTTTGATAGGCTGGTATAGAAGGTTTATACCCAACTTTGCCAGCAGAGCTGCACTTTTGACTGACCTTACAAAGAAAAGCAGTCCTGCTAAAGTTAAGTGGACACCTGAATGTGAACAGGCTTTTCAAGATCTTAAGTCTTGTTTGTGTAAAGATCCGGTGTTGCAAAGCCCGGATTTTGATCTGCCTTTTGTGGTGCAAGCTGATGCGTCCGAGCTAGGTCTGGGTGCAGTACTATTACAGGGTGAAGGAGAGAATCGTCGCCCTGTACAGTACATAAGTAGGAAATTGTTCCCTCGAGAGACTAAATATTCTACAATCGAGAAGGAGGCCCTAGCCATCAAATGGGCATTGGACACTTTGAAATACTATTTGATTGGTAAAGACTTTGTGCTTGAAACTGATCATAGAGCTTTGCAGTGGATTAAGAAAATGAGAGACACTAATGCCAGAATCACAAGATGGTATTTGGCCCTTCAACCTTTTAAATTTAAGATTCAGTACAGAGCAGGAGTGCTTAATGTGGTGGCTGATTTCTTGTCACGTCACTCCTGAGGTAGTGACTGTTTAGAGGGAGGGGGGTGTGTGATGATGAACATAGCAGTTTATCATCCCAGGAAACATTAGAACCATAGGAAATGATATTTTGTCTCACTGTGTATTTTGGTGTTTTAACCTAACTGTGAAGGAGTGATTGGAGTAGCATGAATGTCTAACATTTTCCCTTAATTATTGGGCTGTACCATTAAGGCATACATAATTTGATATAAGTTTTGAGTGTAAGTAATTGCTTCTAAATGTGAAATGATTATGTTAATATGTGTACAGTGTTATTCAGTAAATGAGTTTAAGTGTTTGGATCTGTTTAAGATTTAAAGAGAACAATTCTTTGTCATGTGTAGTGTGTGTCAAACATCCCTTGTAAATGGTATGATCCATTTAGTTTGGCGGGAAGAGCTCCTCCAGGAAGGTTATGAGGGTTAACAGGTGGATGATTAGGAAGGTAGTGTGTGTGTGTCTGAGGTGAGACCACATGTAGAGGCTCATGCCTCAAACAAGGTTTTAACCTGTTTACTGCTCACAGCATGATGTGATTTTATACAAATTGAAAATGGACTATGTGATATGAATTTTTGAGTGTTTTTGGTGAGCACTAAATGAACACGGCTGGTGAAAATAAACACCTTGGAATTGAAAAGACTGCCAAAGTTTTCTGCTCCCTTTATTTGCTTTTCTGGGCCTCTCCGGCAATACATCTGGTACGACACTTTAGTTTAATCAGATTTATAAAAGAAAGATTAGCTTTACCGAATCTTTCCGATAACGTACGAAAAAATGAAGGAGGAGTTATAACACGGGAGGAGCGAGTACGAGTCATACAACACTATACAACACTGTTTTAACTTATGATTCACTACATGTTCGTGTCATTTATATAATATACACGCGCCTATTTCCAACATAAGACAGAAGTCTTGACCCGGTTCTGAAAATCCACCGCATCAAACACACACGCAAAACTCCGCTGCTAATCCGGATAATAAACTATATCCATTGTTTCCATTAGGCTGGATGTCTTCTCCTTACATCCAAAAACACACTTCTTGTTGTGCCATTGTTGACTTTTGAAATTAAACAAAGCTGAGTGGCGTGATAAGCTGTTAGCAAGCTCTAGCGTCTCCCGCTGACTGACGGCTGGGCGGGGTTTTCCGGGGGAAGTTTTCCGGCGGAAGCCCATATAAAGAAGTGATACGTATCGAAAACCCCTGAAACGTCAGTTAGAACCGTAATCGAAAAAAATTAGCCGAAACTTGTACGAACCCTGGCGAAGTGCATTCGGCACAGAAATACTCTGAAACACGCCCAACTGCATTTTTGACACTTTGCCTACGTTTAGCATGAGGAAACAACTCTATAACTGTGTTAATAAGTCAGAATGCTTGAAATACCATTAAACCCCCCCTTTAATGTTTATTACATACATACAGTATGTCTACACCAGTGTTCCCCAACCTTTTTTCTGCCACGGCAGAGTCTTAATAAGTAAAAAAATCATACGGCACACCACTATACCAAAAAGCATTAAAAGAAATGCACAAAACTCTATTGCAATGCTTAAAGGCGGAGTCCACGATGTTTGAAAAATGCGTTGGAAAAGGAGACGGGCCGACTACCAAAACACACTTATAGCCAATCAAATCAAATTAAATGCCCGGTTGCGTATGTGTGGGGCTGGTCTATCAACAGAAGGTCCAGATTCTATTGGGGTAGGGGCATGTTTGTTTAGGTGATTTCAAATATCAACATTGGCTTTCAAACATCATGGACTCCGCCTTTAAATGACTTGTTTAAATATTAAATGTAGAACTCACATTCACTGCAAGTACACTTGTTTTGATGAACACAAAGATTATATCCTGGCTGGAATTGATGACATTGACATACGCAGTTGTGATTTTTAATTTTTCCACGGCACACCAAACAAGTTGTCACGGCACACTAGTGTGCCATGGCACAGTGGTTGGGAAACACTGGTCTACACTAGCACAGTTTCATTACAAACTGAAAGAAAATACATTTTTTACATGCAGTCAGTTGATGTAAAAGCACAACTTTTTTAGATAACTTAAATCTAAGACCAATTGTATTTGTTCATCTTCAGAATCTATGCAAGCAACTCCACGCCAAAATCGATGTGGTAGATGAAGAGAGATTCGACTTTGAGGATAAAGTTCACAAGCATAACAGAGATGTAAGTACAAAAACTAACCACTGCATTGCATCTTCATATATTCGTTGTAAAGTTAAATTAAAACTTTAATTAAAATTAGAAATTATTAAACTGCTCTGAATCACAGTACGCGGCGGATGCACTGTAAATAATAAATAGTTCGAATAAAAAATGTACTTATTTACTATGTAATATACAGTATATATATACTTGATCGAAGAGAGACCAAAGCTTTGGTCAAATAACAGTTTAAACATAAACAGTTTGTGTTGAATCAAAGTATTGCCGCCATATTTGCAAGGCTTCCAAGTCTTGTTACAGCAAGACCTGCACTGTAAAAACTTTCCTGTAATTATGCAGCTGGTTGCCAGTAACTTACTGTAGAAGATAAAGACTGAAAATGTTTAATGTTCATTGTTGCCAGTAAATAACATAAATGTAAAATATACAGTAAGTTATTGGCAGCGTAATACCCAGTAATACTGTAATTTCTACAGAATTTTTTACAGTGTGTCATATACTGTGTATGCACAAAGTCCCTTTACAATGCATCTGGTCGCGCTACACGGCTACTTGCTGTAAAAAATATTTTTTACAGTAATCACTGTACATGTAGTTTTATATTAGAAAGCAGTTAAATGACAACCTGACACAAGCTGACTGGCACCACATAAATACATCGATTCTCCAGCCTTTCACTATAGTGACGGTTGATGCTTTTTGCTACCATCAATGACAATATATTTAAATTGTTACTGTAGTCAGACGTGTAGCTACAGTTGAATGACCGTCAACAAAGAAATATGCTTTTTAGTAGTAGAATGGTGCAGTTACGGCAAACCAGCAGCGATCAAAACCTGACCTCCTGATATGCCCTTAATTTCAGATCAATGAACTTAAGATGAAGATTCAGGATCTGGGAGGGAAGTTCAAGAAGCCAGCTCTGAGAAAGGTACGCGTGTCGGCTGATGAGATGATGAGGGCCCTGCTGGGCTCAAAACACAAAGGCTCCATGGACCTCCGTGCAAATCTGAAGTCAGTCAAGAAAGAGGACATCAAACAAGAAAAGGTTTTGATAATGATTCCACTTTATTAGTGTTGGGGGTAATGCATTACAAGTAACGCGCATTACGTAATAATATTACTTCTCTGAAGTAACGAGTAAAGTAACGCATTACTTTATAAATGTACACATTAAAGGTGCAGTGTGTCATTTTTAGAAGGATCTCTTGACAGAAATGCTAAATAATATAAATAACTATATTATCAGTGGTGTATAAAGACCTTTCATAATGAACGTTATGTGTATATTTCCTTGGAATGAGACGCTTTTATCTACATACACCGTGGGTCCCCTTACATGGAAGTCGGCATTTTGTGCCGTCATGTTTTTTACAGAAGCTCTTAACGGACAAACTTTTTTACCAAGTTATCTTCAACGGTGATATGTTTGTCCTGTGGCGGCTACCGTAGCTTCTCTATGCATTTCAAAAGGGTGTGCTGTAAACTGAGTTGTTGGTTGCAATTTGCAGCCTCACCACTAGATGCCACTAAAATGTACACACTGCACCTTTAATATTTGAGTTACTTTTAAAAAAAGTAATGCGAGTTACTTTTCAGTTTAATTAATTCAGTTTAAAAATAAAAAAATGTACTGAATTAAACTGAACATATTAACGTAGAATTACGTGCCTGAGCGGGAACAGTTTGAGTCAGAAAAGGAGATGGCAGGCCAGAGCTTGACATTTTTGCAAACATAAAAAACACCTGCAAGGTCTGATAGAGATCAAACCTCAGCCAAGTAAAAAAAGTAATGCAAAAGTAACTTAAAAGCAACGAAAGCATTACTTTCCATGAAAAGTAACTAAGTAACGCAATTAGTTACTTTTTTGGGAGTAGCTTAATATTGTAATGCATTACTTTTAAAAGTAACTTTCCTCAACGCTGCACTTTATATAAGTTTTTTATTGTGAACTAAAGTGTTCAGGGTAGGTTTAAGATTGAGGTTCTGGGTAAAGAGAATTTCTTGCAGATACTTTAAATGCAAGTACGATGTACAGTGACCCATGCACTATAGTGCAAAGTTAATTTCCACACTTCGCCATTCATAAACCAGCTAAAACACAACTATTATAATTAACTCATCTTTGTCTTTGACAAACAGGTTTTGACCTCTGAGGTGGGTGACTGGCGTAAGAATGTGGAGGCAATGTCTGGCATGGAGGGAAGAAAGAAGATGTTTGACGCTGCTGGGGGAGGCCAATGAGCTCATCTAGGATGCTGAACTGACTGAAGTCTTTATGGTTTTGTTGGATTTTTAAAGTTGCAATCTAATCTGTCTATTTAGCCATTATGATCTATATTGTAAGTGTTAGTTCACCCCCCCATTGTTTTCGTCATTTATTTAGGATTTATTTAGGACTTATAGAAGTAATTTGGAGAACAACAGGTTATTTCTTTAACAAAATATTTGTGTTTGTATTCAAAAACAAAGTCTTAAATTAGCATTAAAAGTTGCATAATTAAGCAGAACATGTCTTAAGCTAATTTTTTTGCCTCAATTTACATCAGGTTTTACATCATAACTGTACTGTTACTCCTGGCAAGTTGCTACTTAGGACTTTAAACTGTAAAAAAAATTCTGTAGAAATTACAGTGTTACTTGCAGCTGGTTGCGGGTGGCTTACCGTAGATTTGAATTTGTGTTATTTACTGGCAACATTTTGTTCAAAGTTAAATGAACATTAAACATTTGCAGGTCTTTGTCTTTACAGAGTAAAACTAGGATGGCAGCATCAAGCAAAGCATTCTGGGAAAAAAAATCGGAAGCAAAAAACTGAAAAAGGTTGATGATGATTTCTGGTTCTCGAAATGCTTTGCATGGGGCTGTTGTTATATGGTTTTATTCTGTAAACATAGAGACTTGTTGATGTTTGATGTTTATTTGACTTTGAGCGGACTCTTGCCAGTAGATAACATACATTTGAATTTACGGTGAGTTGCTGGCAACTAGCTGCAAATAACTTATTTAAATCTACGGTGAGTTACCGGCAACCCGGCTGCAACAACATTGTAATTTCTACGGATTTTTTTTACAGTACCGCATTTTTATTAACTCCTTACAAAATGCAGGCAGAGACAACCGCATTTACAGAAACCCTGCATATTGTGTACAAAACCGAACTGAACGACTAGTTGTTTATAAATTATTTAAACATGCATCATGGACATGACAGGTCTCTCTTCTGAAAAAATAAATGCCTAGAAGGGGAAAAAGTCTCATGCATGGTGCAAAAAAATCACAGAGGTACGAGCGTGGATTATAGTGTTTTTTTTATGTGTATGTAAACGTACGCACACATTCAAACGCACATGCTTACTTATTGGCCTCGTACTTTTACACAGACAGACATTCGACAAAATGCAATGCATCTTCTGGGCTACATCCCCCCTTAAGCACTTGCACAACCTACGCGTACAAAGTATGCACGGTTACAAAAATCCGGTGGTGCGCGTACAGTGCGCATGTATTAAATTTGCATCACCCGTGCTGTACGTGGACCTTCATGTATGCGGAACAATGGTATCATATCAACATATATTTTCATGTTACTTTAACTTAACAAATTAAGTTGAACAATTTCAACTTGTTTTTCAAAGTTATCACAACTTGTCAGTCAAATAATCACAAGTCAAAACTTAAAAAAAGTAATTTGAATTGACATGCATAATTAAGTTGTTTAAACTTCATGCTGCATTTTTTTACAGTGTATACTTCTAGCTTTATGTGTGTTGCCAGATCTTGCACATAAAAACAGCAAACAAAAAAATAAATCTAAATGCTTTACCTCAAAGACAAAAATACTGGGGCCGACACCTTCCCACTTTAATAACACCAAAAACTTAAAACTGTCATAAATGGTTAAAGCTATAGCGGAAGATTTTTGAAAAGAACCGCTTCTCCACTTTTAAAAAAAAATCCTCTCCCGAGAGGGAACGCCTATTAAACGTGTTCATGAGAAAGAGCATGCACGAGCCTCTTCTCTTCGCTCTGTTTACAAGTTGCTGTCAGCATGGCTCATACATTGAGATGTTTACCATGTCTGCGCGGTTCGTGACTTGTGCCAGGGCTAGCATTGCTTATCATACTGTAGCTTACATTAACTTTTACCAGCAGTGATTTTAAATAGATTTCTCCAAATAGCATGACAAACTTTACCTGTCGAGTAGAAACTTCGCGACTGAGCCATTAGTGGGAAGCCCGACCTGTGTTTTTAGCGCATGCCAGTGTGTGAAATATTTTTCCTTTCTCTTCTTGTTATTCAATTCGTAGACACTTTTTCTCTTGCAATCCTCAGACATTTTGAAAAAACATGGTGAGAACGCGAGCTTCAATGAATGGCTGAAGCCGTAGCCCACCACACTGATACACCTCAAAGTGCGCATGTGCAGAAAGGAAACCTAGGGACGAGCACGTACGACGGCCTTACGTCAACATATCATCAGAATGATTGACAACTGGGATGACCAATAGTTTTGATGATCCATCCAGAAAAAGAAAATCTTCCACTATACCTTTACCTTTAAGTGCCAAAAAAGACATGAACATGGTAACACTGCAAGCCTTACAAACGCGTACAACCCACAATGCCAAGATGGAGGTTTATTAAAATTGCAGATATATTATTTTGGTCAAAGCAGTGAATTGTAATTGTAACCATGCAAGACAGCAAACATTGCTATGGTTATCTCTGTGTCAATCATTACATTTTCAGAAGTGAGTCTTGTTGCGTACAGACATGGAGAGAACATTTATGGGATTCATTTAAATACAGTTGTGACTCTCAAAACTTGTAGTCTCACTCCCTCAACAAAGATATTGCACTTCCTTCTTTCAATGATGCAAAATGATGATTTTTGCATCATTGAAAGAAGGAAGTGCAACACTGAAGTCTGTATTTCTCCTGTCTCAGTGGTAACTGAGAAAATGATGCATGATCATTAAAAAACATGACTGACTATACAAAGCTAAATGCAAATGGGTGAAGTGTCCCTTTAAACGTGATGTTTGCTCTGGTGATATTTGATAAGTCCAGCTAAGCTGGCAGGTTATAGAAGGGGTATTTCCTTGGTGACACCAGTGAATAAAACAAGCTTTGAAAGTACGAGATGTTACGGCACAGCATTGGTCATGAACTATTTTAAGCCCTGTTAAATCCCATATCTAATCTGATTCAGCCTTGAAGAGAACAGACCCTAGATTGTGCACATGTCATCGCACGCCCATTATAGTGTGCAGGGTAAGAGTGTTTCCCTGTTGTCACCTAGAGGAGTCATTTACACTGTGAGATGTAGGGAACATTGGAAATCCATACAAGTGTGTTTCTATGAGCATGCTTAGTAAAGGGATGGTTATTTATGGTAAGCACACAGTTGATGGTACCCATTGACTAGATCTATCTATCTAACATGAGGTTGAGTAAATAATGACAGAATTTTCATTTTGGGTGATCTATCCATTTAAATGAAAGAAAAAGCAATTATTTTTGGACCTATGGGAATTTTAAACAAATATTTTTGGCAGGCCTTTGGCAAACTGACACAAAACTATATATGCGTCACGGTCACCACACATTAAACAAACATCACCAACTGGTCAAAAGTATTAAGCCAGTTCCCCATTTAGTTTTTCAGCCACTTTGCCTAAAACATAACTTCACTTTGCAGTCTCCAAATAGCAATGTTCTTAAACTAACAAGCCATTCATTTGTTCATTGTTTAATGTTTGTAATAATCTGTCACTCACATAGCCGCGTGGTAATAGGTTTCTGGAAATGCAATACAAGGAGCCAAGCTTCAGGCTGTTTTTTACGAAAAAATAAATGGCACATTATTAAAACCTATACACACAATGACACACACAGACTTCCTCATCTGTCAGGGATCATTTTAAGATGAACTGTCAGCACAGTTTGAACAGAGCTGTACATATTTTGCTACAACTAAATAAATGTATATAGCTAGCTATATTACTAAACTATACCTAAATAATGAGATGTGCCATTTTATATATAAATTATATAGATTGTAATGTTGTCTTGTAAAATTAGGTTAGCACTTTCAAATGTGTTCACTTGGTGTTAACATGGTTAGACTGAAAGACCTTCTAATGTATACTTTGCATTTTACATTTGCATTATCAGTGTACAGATAACCAATACTGTACTGTACTGTATGTACAATAATAATGGTTTAGGATTGGTACCTTTTAATGACACTGTTACACAGTACATGTAACATTTTTCTTATAAATAAAAGTATTAATGTCTTTATAGCTTAAATGATCTTACACTTACCAAGTTCACTGCACTACTAGCCAATTAACCAGTTTGCTTATGTTCAAAGTTACTTTCAAACTTTTCATCCCTGCAGATTTTTTATAATTGTATTAACCGTGTATTTAAAACCGAGTTTGTGTCAAACGAAAATGATTTTCTAACAAAATCAAAGTGGTTAATGTACAAAAAGTTAGGCAATTATTGTTTTCACAACCGATTATTATTTTATCAAGAGTCATCCGTCTTCTTGTCCCTTTATTTAACTTTATGCTGTTATAGAAACATTCGTGTTCCCACACATTGTTTAACAGTTGACAATGAACATTGTTAGTTGATTGCTTTTGACTTTAACCAACAATGCAACAGCCTGTTCAGCAGGTTAAGTGAGTTGGCCGTCCTTTTGCTAACCAGAACGGAAGAATGATCCCTATATGTGTCAGTTTAAAAACATTTCTTTGTTAAAATTGGAGCTCATGAGAATTACCATTTAAAGCTAAATTTGGGGCAAAAGCTGTATTTTTATCTGTTTCTCTTTATTTGCCGTATTTGTTTTGGTAAAAATTGCAATTCGTAACTTTTTTGCCTCTATCCGTCTGTTTGAAGCATAAAAATGCAAGTTTATGTACTAATCTTTATATGGGTTGAAGTCAAATGATATCAAAAGGACATTTCTCATGAAATCGTGCACAACAACAAAAAATTTAAGTTAATATTTTAAGCTCACCTTTAGGGATACATTTATATGTACGGTACACTGAATTAGGTGCCCAATTCAAATGACAAAGTAAATATCTTAATATGGTGAAATGATGCCAATGAGGTTTAATTAAATATGCTACGTACTATCCGTTACGAAAGAGACTTTAGTATAATAGGTTGAGAATGTATTGATGTCTAAATTCAGTATCATCTAAAGTAGCTCACACTGTATTTTTAGACGCTTTGTTCATTCTCACCCTTTAAAAAAAACAAAGCTGCAGAGGGAAGACTGCTATCATGATAAAAGACCACAAGCTTAAATACAGAAACTTGAACAGAGAGTTCACAAATGTGCATATGCACCGTACATCATGTTGTACACACTGTAATTTTTAATTTGCACTTCCATTTTTAAGTTTAATCAACTAGGATTTACAAGTAATTTCAACTATCTTGACACGTGATTAGTTGCTGTTACTTATTAAATCAAGTCGAATTTGCTTTACTAATTTAATTTTATACAGTAAGTTACAGCAACTCATCACTACACTGCAAAAATGCTACCCAGTCTCACAAAGTTTCGTGATATAGTCACGTATTTTTTTTCGGGCAATTATCACGAATTTTCGTGTTTTTTTGTGATCGTATAACAAATTCCTGTTTTTGCATTAGAATGTCACTTTATATATTGGTTTATACTATTTTTTCTGATTAATTTTTTTAATTGTCGCCTGGCGTTAGGGTTGGAGTTGGGTTTGGGATGTCATTTTATGTAAATCTAACCCTAAACCGAAGCGACAATGGTAAGAAAATAGGACAAAACAGTTGAGTAACCAATACGTGATAATCACACAAAAACAGGATAAAAAAAATACGATCACGAAAAAACGTGAAAATTCATGATAATAGCACGAAAAAGAATAAAAAAACACGTGACTATATAACGAAATTTCGTGAGACTGGGCTGAAAAAATTATGTGTTAATTTTTTACACATTGTGTGTGTCATGCCATTTAAGGCATTATTTCAAGCTAAAATAAATGTTAGGGACAACACAAGTTGTGTTAAAACAGTGATGGGAGTAACGCGTTACAATTAATTCTGTTACTGTAATTCCACTACTTTTAGCGGTAATAAACATGTAAAAAGTTTTTTCTTTTAAATCAAGTAACGCAGTTACAATTAGTGAAATTTTAATTAGTTGGTTACTCACGTTAGTCTATTTTGTGATAAATGAATACTTGCAGACAAGACATTTCTGATCTAACGTGGCAGGACCATGGGGGGCGGCACAATGATGAATAATAACACAGAAGGTGTGTTAGTTCAGGGACAACACATTAAATGTGTCGTCCCTATACTTTATTAAGATTGCTGTTGATCTACAATTAAATGTTGCAAATACTTTACATTGTATGCTTCAGCCTATATTTAAACGCACACAGGTATGTTTTGTCTTTTTGAAAGTTACGTAATTATGTATTAACAGTGAGACCAGGCTGGTTTGATCCAGTTAAGTATGATGTGAGAATTATCGAAACCTCTCTGATCTAATACAAATACCAGACAACACAGAAAAAAACATCACGTGCATCTGAAATATTTCCCATAGGTTCCTGGAAGTAGTACAAGTGTTTCAAGTAAAGCTTGTTTAGAAAGCTGTAAATGTAAAGCTGTAAGCAATTATTTTTAAACAAAACGATCAGTCGTGAATGAATGGACACTAAAAACTTCTACGTTTTTTTAAACTCACCTTTAAGACATTTTACTACTGGCGTTGGCTTATAACAGGGTCGTGCAGGGTCAAAATGTCACCAAACATAAACAACTGCGCACAGAATTTAATATATCAACCCATACCCAGTATATTGTTTTTGGTTTTTTATTTATAATGTAAAATAGTTTTACAGTACACAAACAATAAGTCATATATTTATACATTTGTAATATTGTGCAATACACTCATGTCCCACCGAGCTCAGTTAAACAGTCTGATAAAGTCTTCAGCTTCTGTGCCACCTGTGCAGTGCTAAGAGAAATGAGGGGTGCCTTATTTTCTCCCTGAGCCTTGTACCTGCACCCCAAAATGTCAATGCACACCCCTGTGCATGGCTCTTTATATTCATAGAGACCATTGATGCGAAAAAACATTGTTTCAATCCAAATATCCTGTTTATTCATTGGATGGCATAAGTAGCACCTCACCTGTTTTTGTCTGTCTGTGAATGAATGTCAATCAGTGTTTTTAGATATTGGGACTTTTAAGTAGAGAAAAGTGTTGTTTCTCATCGCTCCTCCTATCATATGTTAAAACACATACTATTGCCCAGACAGCAGACGACTCTGGGCCGGATACGCACCGGGTTCAGCGCCAGAGCTGTTGACTTCGGCGCGGATCCGGTGCGGGTCCGGCACAGAGTCGTCTGCTGTTTGGGTAACTTGTACTTTCTACAAACCAAAATTATTTACCTACTGTCACAGTTCTCCCTTACGAAAGGAAAATATATTTACCAATATATTACTTGAAATATATTGTAATATATTGCAATATATTATTTTACTTTCCATTTTCCAATATATTATACAACCCCAAAACAGAAAAAGTTGGGACATTGTAGAAATTGTGAGTAAAAAAGGAATGGAATAATTAACAAATCTCACAAACTTATATTTTGTTCACAGTAGAGTGTAGTTTGCATATCAGATGTTGAAAGTAAGATATTTTGAAATGTCATGCCAAATATTGGCTCATTTTGGATTTCATGAGAGCTACACATTCCAAAAAAAGTTGGGACATGTAACAATAAGAGGCCAGAAAATTTAAATGTACATATAAGGAACAGTTGAAAGACCAATTTGCAACTTATTAGGTCAATTGGCAACATGATTGGGTATAAAAAGAGCCTCTCAGAGTGTCAGTGTCTCTCAGAGGTCAAGATGGGCAGAGAATCACCAATTCCCCCAATGCTGCAGCGAAAAATAGTTTTCTGAGTTTCTCAGAGAAAAGTTGCAAAGAGATTGACGTTATCATCATCTACAGTGCAAAATATCATTCAAAGATTCGGAGAATCTGGAACAATCTCTGTGCGTAAGGGTCAAGACCGGAAAACCATACCGGATGCCCGTGATCTTCAGGCCCTAAGACAGCACAGCATCACATACAGGAATGCTACTGTAATGGAAATCACAACATGGACTCAGGAATACTTCCAGAAAACATTGTCAGTGAACACAATCCACCGTGTCATTCGCTGTTGCCAGCTTAAACTCTATAGGTCAAAAAAGAAGCCATATCTAAACATGATCCAGAAGCACAGGCGTTTTCCCTGGGCAAGGTTCATTTAAAATGGACTGTGGCAAAGTGGAAAACTGTTCTGTGGTCCAACGAATCAAAATTTGAAGTTCTTTTTGAAAAACTGGGACGCCATTTCATCCGGACTAAAGAGGACAATGACAACCCAAGTTGTTATTAGCGCTCTTTTCAGAAGCCTGCATCTCTGATGGTTTGGGGTTGCATGAGTATGTGTGGCATGGGCACCTTACACACCTGGAATGGCACCATCAATGCTGAAAGGTTTATCCAAGTTCTACATACATATGATCCCATTCAGACGTCGTCTCTTTCAGGGAAGACCTTGCATTTTCCAACATGACAATCCCAGACCACATACTGCATCAATTACAATGTCAAGACTGCGTAGAAGAAGGATCCAGGTACTGAAATGGCCAGCCTGCAGTCCAGATCTGTCACCCACAGAAAACATTTGGTGCATCATAAAGAGGAAGATGTGACAAAGAAGACCTAAGACAGTTGAGCAACTAGAAGTCTGTATTAGACAAGAATAGGACAACATTCTTATTCCTAAACATTGGTCCTCCTCCAGCTGTTCCTTTATATGTACATTTAACTTTTCTGGCCTCTTATTGTTACCTGTCCCAACTTTTTTTGGAATGTGTAGCTCTCATGAAATCCAAAACGAGCCAATATTTGGCATGACATTTCAAAATGTATCACTTTCAACATTTGATTTGTTATCTATATTCTACTGTTAATAAAATATAAGTTTATGAGATTTGTAAATTATTCCATTCCTTTTTTATGCACAATTTCTACTGTGTCCCAACTTTTTCTGTTTTGGGGTTGTACATTGGCAATACAAGGAATAATATATTGATGGTACATATATTATATATATGTGTAATATATTGCAGTATACTGCAAAATATACAAATTATTGCCACTTTCAATATATTGTACATGGATATAATATATGTGTTTATATATTAGAAAATATATGCAATATTGTATTTATAAATATCTGCAATATTGTATTTTGATTTATATGTGAAAATGTATTACCAATATATGTAGAGATATAGTTTCACATATATGTTTACTATATGGTAGAATATATTTCAAATATATGTAAAATTATATGGACATATACATGAAATATATGTAGATATGTGTTAGATATATTGTGGAATACATTTTAAATATATGTAAAATAATATGGGAAATATATGTGCATATATGGGAATATGTATTAAAAATATATGTACAGATATAGTGTCACATTTATGTTTACTATATGGTAGAATATATTTCAAATATATGTACAACTATATGGAAATATATATGTAGATATGTGTTCGATATCTTGTGGAATACATTTTACATATATGTAAAATTAGATGGAAAATATGTGAAATATATGTGCATATATGGGAACATGTATTAACAATATATGTACAGATATAGTGTCACATGTATGTTTACTATATGGTAGAATATATTTCAAATATATGTACAACTATATGGAAATATATATGTAGATATGTGTTCGATATCTTGTGAAATACATTTTACATATATGTAAAACTAGATGGAAAATATGTGAAATATATGTGCATATATGAGAACATGTATTAACAATATATGTACAGATATAGTGTCACATGTATGTTTACTATATGGTAGAATATATTTCAAATATATGTGCAACTATATGGAAATATATATGTAGATGTGTTTGATATATTGTGGAATACATTTTGCATATATTTAAAATTAGATGGAAATATATGTACATATTTATTGTAAATGTATGCACAATATGTGTACATATATGAGAACATGCACATACAATGTATGAATATATTTGGGATATATACAGTATATGTACATGAAACATCTAAAATATATAAATACTTAAATATGCAACCTGCAATATACAAACATTTACACCACATATTAACACAGACTGATGGGTAATCTATCAAAAGCCACCTTTATTTTCTTTTAATCAGGCACAGATACTAAACCCAATTTGAGGTACAGAGCTCTATAGGCCTATTAAAACCACAGGAGGTTTTGCATATGGTCAATCAAAGGAAATGTGATTGGCTTTACATTACATTACATAAATGTGTTGCATTGCATTTACATAAATTACATTTTAAAAGAGTGCCATTAAACAAAAAATATACAAAATATAAATTGAAGCAACTTAAATTATTTCAAAATTTCAGCAGTGCCATTATACAATATAAAGACAATATCAATAAACAAAATGCACAGACAAATATGAACAAATAAATAATAAACAAACTTTCAAGAAGTTTTGGGAACCGTGAAAAAGCAAAAAAAAAAAAAAAAACATTTGCCAAAAGAACAGTCCATTATCCTGGTTAGGAGTCCACCTTGGTTCTTCACTGATGTAAACCACTTACATACCCATGCTTTTGCTCTTCACCTGGTGTCTTAATGCCATTAGCTCGCAGATTCTACTGTTGATAGATTTTCTGACATCAGCTTCCTTGGCCTTATAGGAAACTGTTTTAAAACAGCATCTGTGGAGCAGAACAACAAGTTGTTCACAAAAATCTCTCAGAGATGCAATAAAAACTGAAAAGCACCAGCTCTGAAAACTTATATACCTTTTAAAACTTGAAGTTTCCTTGGAGCCTGCTGACATCAGCCTTCTTCTTCTTCTTCTTGAGTTTTACTGGCAGTTGGCAAACAACTTTTAGTGGCATTACCGCCACCTACTGATTAGGAGTGTGGGTCAGGATCATAGGTCAGGACCTATCTATCAGCCTCCTTGTTGCTGGTGTCTGTTACGCATCCTGTCCTCTCTTCTCAGCTATCTCCTACTCGAGCATTTTATATATATATATATATATATATATATATATATATATATATATAAATATAGTGCCCTTTTTGTTCTTGATTGCAATATATTTTGTATCATATATAAGACAAACTATTACATGTAAAAAATACAGTGCCCTTTCTGTTCTTGATTGCAATATATTTTGTCTCATATATACATGTATGGTTTATGCATATATTGCAATATATCAAAGCATATAAAGACAAACTATAACATGTAAAAAATATAGTGCCCTTTTTGTTCTTGATTGCAATATATTTTGTCTCATATATGTATGGTCTATGCATATATAGCAATATATCAAAGCATATAAAGACAAACTATAACATGTAAAAAATATAGTGCCCTTTTTGTTCTTGATTGCAATATATTTTGTCTCATATATGTATGGTCTATGCATATATAGCAATATATCAAAGCATATAAAGACAAACTATTACATGTAAAAAATATAGTGCCCTTTTTGTTCTTGAATGCAATATATTTTGTCTCATATTTACATGTATGGTTTATGCATATATTGCAATATATCAAAGCATATAAAGACAAACTATAACATGTAAAAAATATAGTGCCCTTTTTGTTCTTGATTGCAATATATTTTGTCTCATATATGTATGGTCTATGCATATATAGCAATATATCAAAGCATATAAAGACAAACTATTACATGTAAAAAATATAGTGCCCTTTTTGTTCTTGAATGCAATATATTTTGTCTCATATATACATGTATGGTCTATGCATATATTGCAATATATCAAAGCATATAAAGACAAACTATTACATGTAAAACTATAGTGCCCTTTTTGTTCTTGAATGCAATATATTTTGTCTCATATATACATGTATGGTCTATGCATATATTTCAATATATTGGAAAATATAAATATTAAATCCCATATATGGGAATATGTTGCCTAATATATTACATGATATTTTCCAATATACTGCAATATATTTTTGTTTCGTAAGGGCTATTCAGTTTCATTCAATTCATGAACTCTTAATTTGTATTTTGTTTAATTGTTCCTTAACTTCCTCGTTGTCATTGTCATCATTATTACTTCATTCTGTTCACATGTGTCTTGTAATTATTTTGTGAGTGTTTGCTATGCATGCACACCTTGTCTGTCATCCCCAAAGATTTTTCACCCTTATCATCAGCCTGTTTTCTGCATGCCTCCCACTCACCATAAATTTTGATTAGGGTTTGGGTTGTTCTTTTACAGGAATGTTGCTACATAAGCAACAATACAGTACACTTACCATACACATGGTGTTGCCTTGTGGCATTGTGTGCCACCACACCTAATCTGTTTTTCTTCCACACCCATCACTTGTTTATCATATTATACATCTGTGTCACTTCATTCCTTGTTAATCTGTGTTAACTGTCTGCTTTTAACAATATATCCTGCCTGTTTGGAATGCCACTTACCTGTAGCACACCTGTATTGTGCAAAAACTAGAAAGGACTTCCTCACTGTAGGAATTGCAGTTTGATTACCTGATTTGATGTGAGCAATTATTTTGACTAAAAGGACACACTCTTTTTTTATGTACTTTACTTTTACAAACTATACATGCAATAGAAACAATATAAAGATATCAGAAATTAAAATTATTGGTGTAGTAATGGACCAATTTTCATTTTTGGGCGAACTATATTTTACTCCCCCTCAAGCCATAGGTGTACTGTATATGCCTTTCACGAGAGAGTTGAGGTCAGGCGGAAAGCTTCACTTCGCATGACAGTTAACAACCATATATACTCGTTTTTTAATAACACAGCCATTGTTGTTATTAATTCTTTGCAGAAGTCTTCGGAAGCTAAGTTTGTGCTACAAAAGCCATTTGCTTATTTTGTAGCTGCTAAAGGAGTGGTTTTCAAACTTTTTTTGGCGTGCAGCCCCCCCTTGAGTATGGTGCATCCTTTCGTGGCCCCCCAAAGAAAATGTATGACAAAAACATTTCAAAACTGAACATCTGAATTAAACAAAACATATTCAATTATACAATGTAGTGCTGTTGGTTACTAACCGTATTTTTCTGAGGTTTAAATACACAGAATTCATGATAAATTAATGTATTTTATAAAATGTCATTTTGACATGACGTGTGATGCACATTGGTTCACGTGCCGCACAAAACACATATTTGGACACGATGAGCCACACACGATGGGCTAAATACATGTTTTGACAAGCTTCACATCGTGTGCCCCCAAAAAATAAGTCACCGGCTGTCATAGCTTGAGGGTAAAATGTTGGCTAATTGTCATTTTGGGGGTAGTTATTCCTTTAAAGCTATACCATGTTAGAATGATAGTAAACTACATTTTATTATTGACCTAGTGAAACACTCGTTTACAACTTTGTTCTTGCTTCACCATGATTAATGTATTAGAAAAATAATAACGACTTATGTTTTATATTCAGGTCATATTTTCCGTATTGCTACATACAGTAAATACCACAAAATTCTTCAAGAACATTCACTCATTACATTTTTTACAAAAAAAAAAAATGTATGAGACATACTTTAATATGTCTATCTATAAGAATTATACAATAGCAATATAAAAAATATTAATCCCATACACAACAAAATACTTAAAAATATATTTTGTACATGTACATCTGCAAACACATTATGTACAAAGTATTTTAACCATAAATGTGCAAAAGGACAGAACAAAATGTACATAATTGCCAAATACATTTTAAATACATCATTTTTATCACATTTAATTTAGCTAACTAATTCCTTGTAAAAGAACAACTTCATTCAAAGTTCAGTCATACGACAACTTCATTCACCACTGACGCATTCATATTGTTTTTGAAGAGAAAACTGTAATAACAGCATGAAGGCAGAGATCTTCTGTTATGTTGAGTTTTCCCCCCACATTCCACGTTTGGAGTGATAATGATGTAAAAAATTTCTCAGGTGGAGCCGCTCTACCTCTAATCCATTTCCTAAGACCCTAAAAGAAAAATAAAGATGTTTTAAAATATTATAAAAGATGAAGTATGTCATTTTAATCACATTCCAGTGTAATATTAAGTCATGCTTTTTATTTATGTAGACTACCTTACGAGACTACAAGCGCATTCAAGCATATATTTTATTATTTGTACCCTGAAATCGAACCCACACTGTAAAAATGCAAATTTTTGTCAAATCTAAATATATTTTGACTTTATTATAAAAACAAGTTAAAATTGTTTAACTTAATTTTTTTTTAAGTTTTATGTCAACTTATCACAGGTCAAAAATAGTAGGTTGAATTGACTTGCAAAACCAAGTTGTTTTAACTTCATCCTGCATTTTTTTTTATAGTGCATGATCTCTCTCAAGTACCATACTTTACCAGTTTAGCAAGAATGGTTTTAATTTCTTCATAAAGTCTAAGCATTGTGGTGCTTTATTGCTCTGTTTGTTTAAGTATCAATATTCAGCCCGACATAGCAACATGGGCTCAACCAGTTACTATTGTAAACCAGGACTTGAAGTTAACTCTTTCTATTATTGTTCTTGCAATTCAGTTTAGTGACAATAGTTTCACAGTAATTACGAGTTGTGAGATAAAACCTGTAAAAAAACAACATTTACCTGTCAAGCAATTCCCAGTCTTCACCACCCCATTTGTCTTTGAATTCCTCTGTGTTCATTCCACCAATGCGGTCGATATCTGATTTGTAGAGTCCCATTAGACCGTAACCAGCACTTTCCCAAAAACCTATGGAACAGTAAAGATATTTAGTCTTACCCAACCAATATCACATTGACATTACTTCAGTTTTATTATTACACCATTACATCTTAGACATAATCCTTCTTTTATGCATAACTGAAATGGGAATAACCTCAAAGCATTTGTTTTGTGGTGCAATTTGCAGCATCAAGGCAGTAATGGATGTTTAAATAGTTGTAAAAACCAATAACAATTCATTATGCAAATATTATAATGCCGTAGCTGCTGTCAGGAAGGTTTTAAAGGCAGAATAGGCAGGACTTTGTCCAAGAAACTTTCCTCCAAACCTGCCCAAACTGTCCCTACACACAACACACAAGCAAAACGCAAGCACTCCGAAAAAGAAAGTCAACGATGCGGTAGTGTATCAATGCAATTTTTTTTTAGCTTTTTTTTATAAATATAACTAGCTTGTTCATTACCGAATCAAACCAAATATATTTTTAACTTTACCAGTATCGATATGCTAGCTTGATAATGAGTATTAAATTCACAGTGATAAAGTTAGGCGTTCATGTGTTTTGTGGGTGTGGCATTAGAAGAACAGTGGTGAGAGGTCTACAGACACTCGATTTTTATACTCTCTTTTTCAGAGTACTTACATTTTACTTATGTATTGGTATATAAAGACCAAAAAATATTTTTTAGACTTAAACTTGCCTACTATGCCTTTAAGTGGTTACCAAGACATTGCTATACAATTGCTAGAGCTAGCCTCACGCTACAGGATTTTAGCCCGATTTTCCCCTCCCGAGAATCCGAGAGAAAATCAGTCCAGACTTTCATTCCAGCATATATGGCTATATTCATAGTGAGAACTGGTTAGTCTACACACAAGCTGTACTCGGTCTATACACAAGCTGATATATACGGTTTCAGCAGTAACAACATAAACAAACAGCTTTTGTGGAACAAAAGTATCTTCTGGTAAACTTCGGCAAATAATTAATAACCATAGAGTCCTTTAAGAGTGGTTTATTTCTGATAACAAGCAAAATAAATAACAAGTAAATTACCTTAGTTCAAATCATAACTAAAGCGTATCAAAAACTATACTTGCCTAACGTTACTGTGTAAAATGAATGTAAACAATGTTAAATACAAATCGGCTGCCAAACCTCCCTTCACATATCTGTGATCCATGATCGCCATCTCCCCTCTTTGGGAAACCAAAAGATTTCGATAAGGTATTTGTTCCAGAGTTCAGTTTAGCCACTAGCCAGACCATTGAACAAACAGAGACCAGAAGTTAAGTTCCGTCCACATGCGTAACTGCGACAACGTGTGTGCATCTGATGAAAGCCTCTATAGTATATGAAGCCAATAGTTCACTCATAACCGAAAATGGGTTAAGAGTCGGGGCGTGGGTGAAGCTGAGGTGGCTGGTTGCTACAACCACGCCTGCTTAGCTCGACTCTAGTGACAGCAGTCAGAGTTCACCCATCACTCAAGTTCAATTCAATTCAATTCAATTCAATTTTATTTATATAGCGCTTTTCACAATACTTAATTGTTTCAAAGCAGCTTTACATTAATAGAAGCAGTAAAAGCACAGAAAAACGACAGATAGCACAACATAATATACGATAGCATAAGCAGTCAAATTTGCTGCGGCTATGACTCGACATTATAAGCGAGCGTATTTCTAATGTAACGTCTAGAAGAGGAAGCTAAGTTAAGCCCAAGAAGGCTGCCTCCTCAGGGTAAAAAACCCCCAGGAGAAAAAACCCCGGGCTGTTTAGCCGAGAAAATAAAAAAAAGTCCTAGGAGGAAAAAACCCTTGGGAGATATATATGGATATACACACATATAAACGGATAAGGAGGCCACGCCCTTAATTATGCAAAACGTTAAGGCTTAATATCATTTAAAAGGATGAGTTACAAAAATATTCACCCCCCTCACAGTTGTCATGAAGAGCAAAATTAGCTATAAAGACCAAAAAAACTTTTTGTACCAGGCAAGTCACTTCCGCGTTGACTTCATTAGAGAGCTTGTTAAGTTACCCCTCTGGTGGGAAAGGACAATTTGGCATCTCTTCATTTCACATGACCTGCATATTTTTGGACGTTTTTAGTTTCACCTAAAGTGAAATAAACTTAGTTGTTACCAGTTGAAGTAATATTTTAGATTGATCCAACTTTTTAGTTTTTACAGTGTGGGAGGAAACCAAAGTAAACCCACGCTGACAAGAAGAACTTGCAAACTCCACACAGAAAGACATCCTGACCCAGCCAAGGTTCGAACAGTGCTACCCACTGGAGCCCCTTGCCTATTTTGAGATTACAAATTGCAATAAATAAATTGTCTGCTGTACCAGTTGGGGCTAATGTAGAAGCGCCGCAATTCAGCCTCATCACAACAGGCGCATAGACCATCTTTCCTTCTATAGTGTGTTTACGTATACTGTCTATTACATTCACAGGATAGTAGAGGTGCAGGTCACACAGGAACACAATACTGTGAGGATCCTGAACAAGTGAAAATCAAAGTTAAAACAATAGTAGCTACATTTTGTCCATTCTTCTGCATTGCTTTTTCCAAAGTATTTGTTTCAAAGACAGGACAAGTACAAATCACTAAGAGCTTTACGTGTTAAAATAAAGTTACCAACCTGAACAAGATCTATTCCAGCTTGAAGGCCTCCAGACCTTTGAAAATTACCCTCCATCTTCTTGAGGGTGTAACTTGGTAAACATACAATGCAGTTTACATTTTGACAATAAATGGTACTGCATTTACATCTTAACTTGTCAGACAACTTACACTTACTCAACTTACCTTGGTAACTTTGACTTCATGAGTATTTTCTCAATATCAATGTCATTGCTATTATAGTCGATAATGATCACGTTAAAGTTCTTATCTCCAGTTGCTCTGTACACTTTTTCCATTTCCCTGATAAACTGAATGACCCATCTGGCTTGATTTTTTACTATGGTGAGACAAATGAAGAATTATTAACACAACTCATTCAAATTAGTAATGGTGTGTTCACATCAGAATGTCAAAAACCTTTCAAATCTTTGTTGAACTCATCGGTGTGTTGTAGGAATGTTAATTTAAAAAGGTTTAATTTGGAAAAGTTTTGATAACATATGAATAAATAGTTAAAATACCCACATGCAGAAAATGATTTTATTTAATTGATTTCAATGATTACGAGAAAAAGCACAAAATGTTTTTAGAAAGTGCTGCTCCATCATTTGGCTTTAACCATACACACATGAAAGCATTTTGCTTATATAGGATTTTTAAGTTAAATAATTTTCTGAGGATTTGTACAGCTCATATTTACAGTTTAGACAAGATCTGAATGCAGCATATTTAAAGTTATATTTATAAGAACATTTTCATCACCTGCCACAATTATATGAACGGTAGCAGAAGGGTTCCAGTTGAAATCTTTAGGACTGCAGAGAATGGCTTCTTGAGATGACATTTGTGTTGAGTAAACGTAACGCGAAGCAAGAACCTTCTGACCCTGTGGGCCCACAAGTTCCAGTTCCACCAGATAACGGCTGCCTACATCATTGTCTTTACGTCTTACTACATTCAATAGGCGTAACAGAGAAAAGCCACTGCAAAGATGAAAAATGTATGTGATAAGTTGACATAACTTATAAAAACAAGTTGAACTTGTTTAACTTAATTTGTTAAGTTAAAGTAACATAAAACAATAATAATATAATAATATTAATATAATATACAATAATAATAATAATACGCTACCGTTGAAAAGTTTTGGGTCACTTATTTTTATAGATATTTTTTCCATAATTTAGAATAATAGTAAAATCATCAAAACTACAAAAGACACAAATTTAACTAGGAATTATGCTGTTATAAAAAGTCTAAATGAATTAAAACGACATTATATTTCAGCAAGTACCACTTGCACAAAATTTGTTTAAAATACTCCGAGCTAGACACTGGATGAGCTTACCGTGTTTCCTCCTTTGATTGCAATGCTGTCATGAAACCTTTAACAATGGGCATGACTTCATTTTGGGCCATGATGATGTTTCCAGCTGTTTTGCATGAATTGGCCACAAGTGCACTTTGCTTTGAAGCAGCATCGAAGGGTTTCACATCATAGACACGTTGCCAAGTAGGACCTTTACATAGTTTGGGATTTACAAAGGTTTAGTACTGACTTCTGTTAACATGATATAAGCAATGTAGATTTAGTAAAACTTTAGTCTACACTCTTAAAAATAAAGGAATTACTTTTTCATACTGTGATATAAAAATTCAACCTCATGCCATCCCAGATGTTCAACACATGAATCCCTAAAAATGCCATTATATTATGATCCCGCGTACCACTTTATAATAACGACATAATATGAAGCATCTGTTAAGCATTAATTATTACTTAATTAATCATTTATAAATCATTGTTCCCATATTGACATTAGTAAGCAGTTTATTAGAAATTTGGTGTGTTTTTAATTGGTATGCAGCAGTTTAGCTATTTTTGGCCAAAAGAGATCATGCCTAATCATGGTGTCAGGATCCTGTCAGAATCTTGTCTTGTTTTAATGGCTAGTTCATTTTGACAGGATCCTAACATCCCGTATACTTGTCTTGTGTCTGTGTGGGGAGTCACGTGACCTGTGTTGTGTTATGTGTGCCTCGTGCTCTCCTGTCTTCAGTCTTGACCCCACCCTCTTGTTTTCTTGTTAATTATTCATGATTGGTTTATTCCCACCTGTTTTGTCATTGTTCCCTAGTTTAGTTTTCCCTATTTAATGCCACTGTGTCTGATGCCTTGGTGCTGGTTCATTGTGTCTCGCATGTTCGGTTTGTCCTGTTGTGTTGATATTTTGAGTTCTTGTCATTGTTTGCCCCCTCGAGGGTATTTATGTTAAAATAAAAGATCTTTAAGTTACGAGCTGTCTGCGCTTGGGTTCTATCCATCACCACACCCTGACACATGGTCTCTAGTTATGGCTAATGAACGTCCTTCAATGTTTAATCTCTATGATTAGTAAAGTGCTACTAAATAGTAATGTGGGTCCGACTTTATTTTAAATGCCTACTGTGTACTTACAGTGCATTATTAAACACATTTTGTATTATTATTAAAAGTAATTTTGTAACCTTGAAGTTGATTCAACTTTTCACTAATGTAGGAACAATGCTTTATAAACAATTAATGAATTATTCATTAGTGCTGTTTACATCTTGCAGTGGTTATGAAGGGGTTATCCGATCAGGTAGCATGAGGCTGTAAAACCTTTTTTAAATCTTTATTTTAAGAGTGTAGCATTTACTGTACAGTAAGTAAATGAGAGATGGATTTTACCGCCATTGCTGTTTACATGTACTTCAGGATCCTCAACCTCGCTCAGATACGGAGCAAACCCTAGACTTTAAAAGATAACACAGAAGATAAACACATCCACCATGCAATTACAAGTAACACAGTTACAAGCACAAAGTAGTGGAAAACTTGTTTGGCAAGCAAAACTACCTTAACTCATACCCCACCAGCCATTTTTTCAAAAGTTGCCAGCGAGCAATGTCAGCAATTTTCACAAAAAAATCACAAAATGCCTTCCAGGAAAATATTGTTCTAAAAATATATAAACATACAAATATATCAAATGAAAGAACAGAAGCTAGATAAATAGATAGATGGGGGACGGATGGACGGACAGCCAGACAGACAGACAGATAGATGGGTAGATGAATGGGTAGGTAGGTAGATAGATTTGATTGTGTTTTGTGTGTGTGTGTTCCGGCGCAAACCATCTCTGATGCTATTTTGCAGTTTCAAAAAACAATTGTGCCACTGACCAAAAAATACTATTCTAAAGTCAGTGGCGCGTTGCGCGTGGCTCATTATGCTATTTTAAGTGCGCATGCTTGACCATAATAGCGTGCACAACACGCACACACTTTGCTTATCTAATCTACACAGAGGCAACAGTTATTTTTGCAAATCATAAATTGTTACAATAAAAAATATTAACACATGAGATAAGGGAAATCATTGTGGTGAGCATTGTGGTGATAGTTTTTATTTATTGTGTGGCTGCGTTAAACATTTTTCATGCAAATAACGATTAAAATATTTTGGCTGTATTACGTTTATTTTATGTAAATAATAATTAAAATGTTTTCATAAGAAACCTTAATGTATATGAACTTGATTTGTTAGTGCACTTTGGGGTTGGACCTTGCTTGCGTTTCTTGGGTCCGATTTCAAAGCCCCCAAACCCTTTCAGCGGTGAGGGTGGACGCAGCGATGTCCTCTGCTGGCGTCAGGTCATGTGTAGAGGCAGATCCACCTCCCGTTACACGGCGTGCCCGATTTATGCTGGCAAGCTTGGGATTCCCCCGTCTCCTGATATCACTGTAGCGCTTGGCGTAACAATGGGGATGCCAGCTGATTAGACAATTGTGGCTATTTCCTCTCACGCCTGTTTAACCTACGCTGATTTGGGTGGGTTTCTCCTATCCCCATACAAAACAACTTCTCTGTCTTTGATTGCTCTTACAAGAACGTTGTCTCCTCGGTTGTGAACCGCTCCTGGCGTGCGCCTGGTAAATCCGTCATAATAATAGCAACCCGCCATGGAACTTGCGCCCTTGCGTTTAAAGGGAATGTTGGATAGCGTTCTGATTGGTTTATTTGGCGTTACGCCCAAATCACACCTATGAATAATGAACCTACTTCAGACCAACCCCTTATTGATTTGCGCCTGCAAGAGTTATTTCTCCCGCCGGGAAAATAGCAACAGCGCCCAAGATCTGCCCACAAAGTCACTTGCGCTTTGCGCTTCGCACTTGCGCTTCAGATCGTTAAAACAGGGCCCTAAATGTAGTCTTGAAAAAAAGAGTAACAATAAAAATTTTAAGTGCAACAACAGTATGTTGACTTTCTCAAGCCAACATAATAAACTATGTTTATCTTTAGTTTTTTATAAATTGGGTAAGATCTAGGGTTATCTAGTGGATAATCATGGTATTACAGATGACCATAAAACAGTGAATCAGAAGCACATGTTTTTTCCTAATTGACGAGATAACTTGTCAATGGCGGGGGAATGAGTTAAAGAACAACAAGATGAGTAATTCATTATTACTTTTCCTGAAAAGATGGATCCTGTTTATAGAAACATATCTGGTCATCATGATCGGTAGTTTGCCTTGTGTAGTCATTTGGGTATACTGATGAAAGGTGAATCTAAAAGAAGAGGATTTTTAGTTTATTTTAACAGTTGATTGATAACAGATATGATTGCACTATTTTCTTAATCAGCATTGTTTTAATTTTAATTAAAAAATATATCCCCCAAACGAGAAAAATCACAAAGGAAAGTTTAGTAAAAATCTGCTGATTATAATTTAATGTGTATAAGTTTACTCATATCTTTTTTACAGAAATGCATTTACAACTAAAGTCTAGAGAGGGTATTAATATATTCGTGCAAAGAAAATATTAAGCAAACATAACGTTGCACTTGTTCACATTTTATAAAACTGCTTGCTAACATTGTCTGTGCAAAGTTTTAAACTTGTGACTTCAGTTACAACTTATCTGTAAAATAAGTTACTTAATTTGTACTAACACTATTCTTAACCACATTATTTTCTTTAATACAGAATTAAATGTATTAATTTGTGGCTATTGTATTACATTGCATTAGTTATACATTAGTTATAAAATTAATTTTTTTTTGGCATAAAGCATAAAGTATGTAATTAAAAATACTTACCAAATTTACACCTTGATATCGTTCAATTCTTGAATTGATGATGTAACTCGGTTTATAATGGCATTCAGGAAACAAGCCATTCATGTAAGATTCTTCCATCATTGGAACTTGTTAAACAGAAAGAGATAAAGATATTATTAGTGCATTTGGGAAGCCAAGGGTATTTTTCACTTTAATGAAACAGAGACACCTCTTACTTTTAAATATATAATCTCGGGGATCTTTTCGAACCATGTCTCCTCCAGAATAGGGCAATATGGGAATCGGATCAAGAAATCTATCAGAACTGGCTTCTGTTTGAGGTATGTGATCAATGTCTCCCATTTTTAGAGTTGATTCATCTGGACAAGAAAATGAGCATACATTTTATTGACAAATCCTACGACACACAAAGACACATTTACTGGAGAAGCACAATTATGAATATTTCCCAGCAGTTAATTAAATTGATTCCCAAAATGACAAATGGGTCATGTCTGCTAAAATAAACATTTAGTGCTGACACAGCTGAACACACCCCTAATTGGGCATGATCTCTTTTGGCCAAAAATAGCTAAGCCACTGCATAGCAATAGAGGGTATGCCCGTGACGTCACCTTTGGCGAAAATGACTGCGGTTACGCCCACTGAGTGGCAAAAAGTCTGAGCGACAGCATTAACATAGCGTGAAAAACGTGTCTAAAATGGAAAAAGTAGTTGTGTGATCGACTGTGCTAACATTTTCAACAAAAATTTGGAGCGGTCTTGCAAAAAACACTCAAAGGAAAAATAAATCAGTAGCAATAGCCATATGTCACGTATGTACAATTTTGAGATAAAAAATCCTATAAAAATACACCAATGAATACTTTTATTCTGTGTAATTGCAAAGTTTTGTCAGTGAGCCTTCATTAAAAAACATCCATTATGATGAACAACGGTGGGTTAACGGTCACCGTTAAGGCCAACTAAATTCAATTAAAGCTGTTTTACTGTCTATGAAAACCAGCTATTTTGTTGAAAGTTTTGCCACTTAACAGAGCAAGCTCCGGCATGGTCACGTGGAAAAGTGACGTCGTTGCATACCCTCTATACACTAAAATCCGACAAATCCAATCAAGTACCGTACTAATGCCATAGCGATGCCATAACACCGTGTTTACCAGCACATCCACATTTCACCAAACGGCAGCTACGCATAAACTTCCAGTATTTACCAACATACCTTCATACACCGATAAAAACTCTGATGTTATCACTTGAAAAATGCTGCTGTGTTGGTTTAAACGCCACTGGAAAAAAGTAAAATGATATAAACAAGATATCCAAATAAACATGTGAAGTATATTGCATTGTCCTTGTAACTGAGAGAAATACCGCTATTTCGAGATGATCCATCCCTTTGCTCTGTTTCAAAATGGCTTCAAAGAAATACTTCATATCTTTCACCAACCTGAGAGAGAGAGAGAGAGAGAGAGAGAGAGAGAGAGAGAGAGAGAGAGAGAGAGAGAGAGAGAGAGAGAGAGAGAGAGAGAGAGAGAGAGAGAGAGTTGAGTGCTACACTTTTGTAAGCATATTTTAGTATGTTTATAAAATATATAGTAACGCTTTACAATAAGGTTCATTAGTTAATGTATTAACTAACATGAACAAATCATGAGCAATACATTTTTTACAATATTTATTAGTCTTTGTTAATGTTATAGTTAATATAAATAAAGCTTTTAAGTGCTTTTAAGGTAACAAGATTTCACTAAAGTATTAGTCATTTTTTAAATTAATATTAACAAACATTAATAAATGCTTTATAATTGCAGTTCATTATTAGTTCAGATTAACTAATGTATGTAATGTTAACTAATGAACCTTATTGTAAAGTGTTAACAAATAAATATTAAAAAAATAAATGTTCCGTACAAGACAGGTTTGGATATCTGTGATGCAAATTTCCAATACTCGCCTGGAGCGGTCCATTCTTCTCCACTCTATATCAAAAGAGTTCAGAAGTTCAATCACAATCATCATGTTCAATCTTACAGTAGTTTATCCTTTAGTAAAACTATATTTTGGATTTGCTCATAAGTTAAATTTTCATACTGGTCCAATATGGTTGTTGGGTTATTTAATCAAGTTGAAGCAAAACACAATACCAAACTGTTTTCCACAATGAGTCATCTGACATTATGTGTGTTGACTTTACGTGTGTGTGTGTGTTTGTGCTGAAACCACTGTACGCTGTTTTGTCATAGACAGTTAAACAGTAAGCTGTTATTTCAATATTAGTAAGCAATTAGGATTAAAATATAAAATACGTCTATTAAACACTTATTAAAGGTGCCAAAGAATGCCTTGCTACAAAATTGTTCTCTTATACTACATAGAAGGTTTGCGACTTTATTAAGTGCAAAAATGAACCAGATATGGTTTTACGTGTCCATTTACAACACTAGGATTTGTCCCCAAAATGAAATGGTCTATTATTACCTTACTTGAAAGGGTCATGAATAATAATGTTGAGCTCTGCTCTGATTTGCTGTTTTTCAAGCGAGAGTGTGTACAAACAGACCTTATGTTTGAGCCTGTATCAGACGAAGATACAGAATTAGAGGAATAATAAATTGTTCAGAGTAGGGATGTTAACAATTAATCGATCTTCGATAAGAATTAAATCGATAAAAATTAACGATTGTCGACAAAGCAAGCACGTGTGTCCGGCGCCTGCGCAAAGCACATACACAGCTGGTGAAAAAATTAAACAAGCGCGAAGAAGTTAAACTAGCCATGATCACAACGATGCTTGATGCCAAACACTCACTTGGGCTTTATAACCTCATTAGAGACGAGGCTGGCTGCTAACGCAACGAAATGGCATCCGCAGTGGATCTGAGAGGTTCCGATCCCGAAAATCTAAACACAGTTAGGATACTGAAAGCAAATACCCTCTTCAGGGAAGCCTGCAAGATTAGCATAGCAACGCTGCTAACACTGCTTTACACAGGGAAGGAGACCAGAAGCCATTTTTAATAAACAGATTAAAATGTAAAACTTACATTCTGGCAAGAAACTGTTAAAAATGACTGTCGTTACACTCTGAACGCCTACAACATATATCATTGATCATCATCATTACTGGCTGAGGCGCTACACGCTAAACGGATTTTCTAATGGAAGGTTGAAGTCTTCATAATAAGCATCTTTGTTGAAAATATGCCGCAGGTCTAAAGCTGAGGTGACGACGGGAAAAATGCCCTTTCAACAAGTGATGTATCAACGACTAAGAAAGCAAGGTGAACAACTAGAAAAATAACACTTGATGATAATGAAAACTTATTTTGTCATGGACGCACAGACTTTCATCCGACTGTGCGGAGTGCCCGTTATGAGGCGGAGTTTACTGTGTCTATTAGTCATTATATTTCATTACGAGATTCAATTGATGATTTTTATCAAAACACCAACTACATTGACTCATTTTACAATCCCACTAGCATATTATGTAGACAAAATAAAAACTTTTAATTCGCGTGAGGAAGCTGGCATTTTAACGCACACTTTTATGTAATTGGCTATATGTCACTGCTGTAATGGCTTATTGCACTATTACTGTTAACGATTATTCGATTGATTGATCGTTAATTTAAATGATCATCGAATATGGGAAATTGCATATTTTGACATCCCTAGTTCAGAGATTGAAATAGACGTTCCTAATGGTAAGTTTGTGTTTTTTTTTTCAGTATGGACCTGCAAAACGTAACTGTAATGTCAACAGGAAAACTTCAGCCTAAACGCTAGCATATAGCATTGACTAGCATATAGCGCTAACTCAGCAGTCACAACTTTATTTTTAGCATCATAGCACTAAATTTAATGTGTAATTTAAGGTTGTGGGGGTACATCTCGACTGTAACGTCACAGTTGGTGTTATATAAAAATTGTACTCTTTTCATGCTGTCTTTTGCATGCACACGGTTTACATACAAAGGAGGAAACAATCCCCTGCTGAAAAAAACAGCATCAAACCAGCATGGACCAGCATGGGAATTATGCTGTCTATGCTGGTTTAGCTGGTGGTCCTACCAGCACCAAAACACAACATATGCTGGTATGACTAGCATGGGGTGCTGGTACTAATGCTGGTTTAGCTGGTTCTAATGCTGGTTTGGTGCTGGTTTAGCTGGTGCTAATGCTGGTGCTAATGCTGGTTTGGTGCTGGTTTAGCTGGTGTTCACTAGAAACCAGCACAACATATGCTGGTCTTGCTGGTATGCTGTTTTTTTCAGCAGGGTCGTGTTTGAGGCTCACGACATGTCATTAGCATGTACAGAATACTTATTATTCATCTATTCCTCTGTAAATACAGTTTTACATTCTACGGCACCTTTAAATCAAAGCATTGTTCTGTTTTGAAATGAATATGCACATTGTCTACCACAGAAAATAATATCATAACATGAGTTTATAATAACATACAAGAAACATGTTTACAGTAAAGCACTTGCATTGGAAGTCTGAGATCTCCAATGCAAGAGCTTTCGCAAAAACCCACCCACTGGACAAACCAGACAAAAAAATCTTGCATTACCTCACCAACATAGGCGAGACGTTCAAGGTTTTGGGGACTTTCGTTTAAACTGAGCCAGAACTCAGAATTATCATCAGAGCCGACAGCGAAAATATATTCACCTATAAATAAAACAACATCACTGCATTTGCCTCCTAAGGAAAGACATTACAAAAATGTTAAAAATATACAAATGCTGGACCTACCGGTTTCCATGGGGTGAATATAACCAAATAACCTCAGTCCGTAATTTTGCCATTGTGGTGAAATAGCAAGTCTGCTTACTGTAGTGCGTACCTGTAAAGCAGACAAGATGACACCATATCACTCAAAGGGGCCATAAAATTCAAACAAATAGGATGTTGTAAAATGTATATAGAACTTACATTGGGAAATAGTGGATACAGCAGGTTACTTTTAAGATGATTCAGAGATGCGCCACAACAGTCTTCAAAAACATGCATGTTCACACGACCCTAAGAAGAAGAAGAAGATAACAATATCCATAATACAGTAATAATCAGACAGTTCAATGAGGACACATGTAAACTGACATTGCAGCTACACTGATCTAAACAATATCTTGATATCATATTAACATATATATTTTATGTTACTTAAACTTAACAAATTAGGTTTAACAATTTCAATTTGTTTTTCTAAATTATGTCCTGTATTTTTTAAAGTGACTTTTTGTGTGTTTTATATCCATGGATATAAGGTAATAAAACACAAAATGTATATTGTTTTTGTTAACTTTTACATCACACAAAAAAGTACCTTTGACACTCTCTTAATGTAATATACAGTAAACTGCTGAGCAACACTCAATGTCTAGTAACAGTGAAATAAGTGTCCTCCTCCAAGTATTACTCAGGTGTTGCATGTTCAAACAGCACACGTTGGATCTAAGGAGTGTTGTTTTTTTCCGAAATGGCATTGGGGGTTTAATGCAAACACCAAATTGGAATCAAATAATTGTGGCATATTTTGGTTATTTACCTTGATGGGACATCAAATCAAAGTCAATGTTAAAATATAAAAAAAATATAATTCTTTCTTAACAAATTATTCACAATTCATTTACAAGAATCTGTGTACCCACCTTCGGATTTTGACTCGGCTCTTTGTTAACGACCTTGTTGACAGGAAAGAGAAGAGTTAATTAAAAAGTCTTCTAATCTCTTGTTTCTATCTCAACATGCTTAACATACAGCACGGTAATAAACCAAATGGGCAAACCTGTTAGTCAACTATCTCACCTGGGGAACTTCAGAATCTGTGGGTACATCTCTTTTGATTAAATCATTGCTTGGGTCTGTCTTTGGAGGCACTTGAAAGACAAAAGTTGTGCAAATGCTCAAACACAAATGTTATGTAAATGGTTGGTTGACATGCTACATTTATTCACAACATTTATTTAACATAAGTTAAGCAATTTTAACTTGTTTTTATAAGTTCAAAACTTAAAATAGTAGGTTGAATTGACTTGCACAAGCAAGTTGTTTTAACTTAATGCTGCATTTTTTTTACACTGAATACTGTGTACATACATAATACAAAATGTGCGTTTGAGCGTTTGTCTACACGTACGAGTCAAAAAAATATACTTTGTAAGGCTGTGTGGTCGACCATGCGCTTACGTTTGCATACACATAAAAAACAAACTATAGTCTGGGCTGTAGGTTTAGGGTTTAGAATGTAATTACCTGCAATGTTAAAAGTAAAAAATTAGAAAAGGTAGTGGCAATTCAGCTATGCGCATTCTTAGTGAATAATAGCACATATGAAAAGTTCCAATCAGGATTCAGGCCCCACCATAGCACAGAGACAGCACTGCTTAGGGTTACAAATGACCTCCTATTAACATCCGGTCGTGGTGAAATCTCAATTCTTATATTAAAAGACCTTAGTGCAGCTTTTGACACAATAGATCACACACTCTTACTCAATAGACTAGAAAACTATGTGGGCATTAGTGGTCAGGTCTTAGCCTGGTTTAGATCGTATCTAACAAATTGCTATTACTTTGTTTATGTAAATGAGCAAGAATCATATCACTCCCCGGTTAAATACGGCGTACCGCAGGGGTCCGTTCTATGTACTATCCTATTATCTTTATATATGTTACCTCTAGGAGACATTATCAGGAAACATAACATAAGTTTTCACTGCTATGCAGATGATACCCAGGTTTACATTTCCTCACATCCTTCCGAAACCCACCAGTTTTCTAAGCTAGCAGACTGTATTAGCCATATTAGTGACTGGATGGCACATAACTTCCTTCCTTGCTAAACACCAATAAGACAGAGATACTTATTATTGAACCGAATCATTTCAAACTAAATATGTCAGGTTACAAGTTGTCCGTAGATGCTGCACTGTGGTGCCATCTTCCACACTTCCACACTTTCCACATCTTAGAAATATCTCAAAAATACGCCATCAGATGCAGAGAAGCTTATCCACACTTTTATGACCTCTAGAATAGACTATTGTAACTCGTTACTTGGGGGATGTCACGCAAATCAGGTAAACAAGCTTCAGCTAGTTCAAAACGCTGCTGCAAGAGTGCTTACTCGTACTAAGAAGTATGAACACATAAGCTCACTTTTGGCATCTTTACACTGGTTACCAGTTAAATATTGCATACATTTTAAAATATGTCACATATAAAGCCTTAAATGGGCTAGCACCTTCGTATCTTAGAGAATTACTATCAGAATACAATCCATCACATACATTGTGGTCGCAAAATTCTGGTCTCTTAAATATCCCTGGAATATCAAAAGTGTCTAAAGGTGGTAGATCCTTTTCCTACTTAGCCCCTAAGCTCTGGAATGATTTGCCATCTGATGTCTGAGAATCAGACACAGTCGATCACTTCAAGTCTAGACTTTTTTCTTTAACAAAGCATTCACATAACTTGTCTAGAAAATATACTTATCTTGCAATAGTTAGCTTGTATGGAACAAAGCATTCACATAACTCGTCTGGGTAATTTACTTATGCTGCAATAGCTAGCCTGTCTGGAACCGAGTAGATAGTAAACCAACACTGTGTGACACTTGCGTAACATGCAAATGGCCCCTACACTAATAGGATTTTGTCTCTCTTTCCCTGTCTCGTCTTTGATCCTGAGGACACGCACGCACGCACGCACGCACGCACGCACACACACACACACACACACACACACACACACACACACACACACACACACCTTCCAAGGTTTTTTCCTCCTAGAACTTTTCCCATTGGGTTTTTCTCCCAGGGTTACTTCGCTCGCTCGTTCATTTTAATCTGTATTTTGCTACTTATTTTGTCTATCGATTTTTCAGTGTTTCCCCTGCTTTTATTAATGTAAAGCTGCTTTGAAACAATTACTAATTGTGGAAAGCGCTATATAAATACAATTGAATTTATTTCATTTAATTTAAACCTTTATTTAACCAGGTATGTAAATTTAGAACCAGTTCTCATTTGCAATGACGACCTGGCCAAGAGGCAGCATAAGAAACCAGTGGGCTACAATACAGAATATTAGAAATACAGATAACACAGCTATAAACAGTGCCACATAAAAACAAACCAATTACTAAAAACACGTATGATCATATGTTATTGATTGAACTAAGTTTTTAAAAGAAGAAAGCGAAATAAATGAGCTAAGTTTAGCGTCTGCTGCAGTTGATTCCAATCATGTGCAGCAGAAAACTTAAAAGAACAACGACCAAAAGAGGACTTTGGGTATGCGAAGGTTAAAAAAACTGCAGATTACGACCGATATCATTAACACTTAAAAGGGACTGTAAATATGATGGATGGAGTTTTACCAATAATGGTTTTATAAATAAACAAAAACCAATGAAGTTGCCTACGTGAATGGAGAGATGACCAATTCAGTAAAGAATACAGGTCACAATGATGAGTATTAAATGAGGCTCCAGTTGCAAAACGGATTGCAGCGTGGTAAATAACATCCAATTTATGGAGGACGGTTTTTGAAGCAGACCTGTAAACTACATCCCCATATTCCAGAATCGGAGGCACTGTTGTTTTAACCAAAAGCTGTTTTGAAGAATGTGTAAAAGAAGATTTATTACGATAAAGAAAACCAATACGAGATTTGACCTTTCCAAGATTTATGTGAGTTTCAAATGATAATTTGCTGTCAAGCCAGATACCAAGGTATTTATAGCAATCAACATAGTCGATTGCAGAGCCATCCAGCGATAAGATTTTAGGCAAATGTTCAATGTCTGGTAGATTTCTATTAAAAACCATGCAATTGTTTTTTTTTAAATTTAAAACCAAATGAAGACTGGAGAAGGCATGTTGGATACGAGTGAAACTGGCCTGCAATAAAGTGCGATTGTTAAGGAAGAATTAAATGCATAAATAATGGTGTCATCAGCATATAAATGTATGTGAGAATCACCTGCAGCAGAAGCAATATCGTTGACATAAATATTAAAAAGTATAGGCCCCAGTATGCTTCCTTGTGGAACCCCTTTAGATAGAGGCAGATGATCTGACCGGAACCCTTCCCCCCTAACTAATTGTGAACGACCAAGGCAGTAGTTCTTGAACCAAGCCAGACAGCTCTCAGAAAGTCCAATGCCTCGTAGTCTATCCTGCAATATATCATGGTCCACCGAGTCAAAGGCCTTGGCCAGATCAACGAATGCAGCTACACAATAATCTTTATTGTCGATGGCGGATATGATGTCATTGGCAACCTTAAGTGTAGCAGTGATACAACTATGACCGGGTCTGAAACCAGACTGAAACTGATTAAAAACATTAAGAGTCTCTAAATGGTGCGTAAGTGTCATGACTGGTAAAAGGAATCAGGACGCACACGCAGGGTTCTCAAGAAATAAATAACATTTAATATAAAACAGGAAACAAAACACGAGTAACATACAACGGCGGGTAAAACAGGAACATCCAACACAGGAACAGACAAGGAAGTAATGACAATGATCCGGCAAGTGCACATACAACAGGCAGGGGTATATATACAAACAGACTAATAATACACAGGTGTGATGAGGCAGGTAATTAATCAATGACAGTCCAGGTGACAACAATCGGAACAGAGACAAGACATGACACGGATTAACCGTGACAGTAAGCTGCTTATTGACCAACTTCTCTAATATTTTAGAGAGACAGGGCAAAATGGAAACAGGTCTACAGCAGTTTAAATCTGAGTTATCACCATGGTTACAGCAGCAGATTACCAATCCCTCGAGAAAACAGCAGTATGGAGTGAAAGATTAAAAATGCAAGTAATAGGTGCTACAATAATATATGCTGATTTCTTTAAAAATAATGAATCTAATTCATCCAATCCAGCGGATTTATGCAGTGGGGAACCTTCAGGGCCTTCTACGCCTTCAGAGAAGGCCTAAAAAAATGTATAAAAAGATTTTTATTATAATAATACAAATAAATAATATTCAATAAAAATATGTTTTTACATTTTTTAATTTCTATTTAATTCAATTCAATACAATACATGTAATATATTTTCTCTCATCTATGTTCTAACGTTAAGCTTACTGTCAGGTTCATGTCATGAAAACATCTAATCCAATCAGAATCGTCCGTCTCTATTAAGGCCCGGTTAGCTGGCTCATTCATTGGTTAGGACTTCATGAATCCCAGGGAAGGCCAAGCTATGTGTTTTGGTGTGGAGAGTGACAGGCAAATCGACCAATCACGTTTTGAGTTCAAGTGGGCGGGCAAAAAACAAAACATTGTAAGCCTTCATGAAGTCCTAATCATGCAACAAACTGGATGCGAGCTGCCGTAAAACACCAAAGACGAAGATCATAGACCGTTAATATTAATACAGTCTAATGGCCCGAATCTCTGCGGTGGTTGAGGTAAATGGCGGAAACGTGATTGACGTTGTGACTGGCTGAGGTAAAAACGAAATTACTTAAGCGGGTACTCGTGAAGAGCACAGCGGGGAGAAGCGCGTGCAGAGGAGCGCTTCGCATATCAGACGTGAACACGAGAAAAATAATGCGTTTAATTATACTTTCACTTCCTGAAAGTTTCACTTGTTACGTGAGGATAGTAATGACTGACAGACAACGCCGAATTACATACAATATAATTTCCTAACTAAATCTGAGAGAACGCGAAAAATATTTTTTACCTCGCTATACCCGATGGACAGGGCGGAGATACATTTTGGTAGCCCGACAAGAATTCGCAATAGCCCCGGGACCTGGGGGCTCGGGCTAGCGATTTTGCGAGCCCTGGATATCTTATAACAACAGTTATAAGCCACAAGGAAGTGCACTGAGAACGCAGGGTGCTATATTTCCCTTTATGAAAAAGATTAACAAGGTATCCGACAGCTAAATATATATTTCCAAAAATAAAATATAAATTAAAGAACATAATTTAAGCTTGTTAAATGCAAATTTACAGAGCCCCTGTCATTACAGAGCAGCAGAATCTGTATTTGTGTTTATCAGTTAGATTAAAGTAATTTTAAACTTTAAAACTGCATTTAAAGGCAGACAATGCCCATTCTGTAATTTAACTTTGCGTGCTCAGAATTTTTACACGTTCACTGTATGATTTAACGAAAATACGAATAGCCTAGTATTATGGATGGAGAGGCATTTGCACTTCATTGCATATTTTGAAGGCCCAGCTGAAGTACCCACGGTTCGCCACTGAATTTATGAATATCCAGGCTGAGCAATTCCTCAAGTACATCAATCTCTTGTATAGACTTAAAGAAAAAGGAAGGGGGATCTGAGACAAATGAATGCCTAGCAGTTGACAAATTGGCAGAGGAGCAAGTAGAGATATCGGAACTATCCTCATAAGTACAGCCAGCATTAACAAAATGTTGATTAAACTGATTAACCATTTTGGATTTATCTGTGATAACAACACCATCATGTTTAATTACAGTGGGCAAACGGGAGGTGATGCTCTCATTTTCCATTGTTTTGATGGTATTCCAAAATTTTCGTGGATCAGAACCATTAACATTCAGGTGGTGCTTGAAATAACTCAATTTTGCCTGTCTAATAGACTGAGTGCATTTATTTCGCATAGCCCTGTATGATTGCCAGTCAGAGATATTCTTAGAAGTCTTTGCTATGCGCCATAAGGTGTGTTTTTGGCGAATAAACTCTGGACTTTTTAAAAGGGGCATGTTTGTTCAGAACACTACTGAACATGGATTTCAAGTATGGCCACGCCTCATCAACATCAGGAATAAGCCCAATTCTGTACCAGTCCATAACAACCAGGTCATTCAAAAAAGCCTGTTCATTAAACTTTTTCAAACAGGGTTTAAAAACAAGCATCGGGGGATTTCTTATGGGGGAGCCCTTGCGGACACAGGCTATAATACAGTGATCACTAAAGCTTTGACAGAATAGTCCAGATGTATAACTCTCTGGCCTATTAGTAAGAATTATATCAATCAATGAGCCAGATTCATAAACTTTGAATTAAATCTTGTAGGGGCCTGCACAATCTGGGACAAGTTTAGTGCATCTAGCTGTCATTTTAAGGATGATGGAGGATCAAACATATTCCAGTTCAGGTCCCCTAACAAAATAAATTCAGAAGTGATGTGGGGAGCAATTATTTCACTTAAAACAGTCAAAGCACATACAGGAGCAGAAGGTGGTCTATAACAACCAGCAACAGTGATAAATACATTCTTAGATAAGCTGAAAAATCCCGTTGAATTGAAAAATGTTATTGAAACATACAATGATGCAATAGTTAGACTGTATACATTTTTCTCGTAAAAGACACCTCAAATGAAGTGTGACCTAAATTTGTTTTCGCCATGCCCTATAGGTGGACTACAAAACAAATACTGTGTTCTGAATATTTTCATTTGTAAAATTCTTGCCCACACACTTGCATACTGCCATACATGTGCAAATTAGCCCCTTAGCAATCCTGAAAAAGGCAACAAAAAAAAACCACCTGAAAAGGACACCAATTGTACTATATCTTAAAAAGGTTTACATCATTCGAATAACAAGAATCTCAGCATTCCAAAAAAGTGACATATTTAGCTTTTTATTTTTGAGTTGTATGTCATGAAGTTTTCTGTCAAATAATGCAGCGTTTGACGTTTTTGTTTTGACAATTATCTTACTATATTTCCCTTTATTGTTATTATTTATAATCCTAGTTGTGGGGCAATAGTTCAACATTGGGATAAGGTTTTCAGTAGCTACACAGTGGCTTTGTGGATATATTAAAAAGGCCCACATGTTGTGCAGCTTGGGTGTGCAAAGTTTGCATGTTGTCCTTTGTTGCGGTGAGTTTTCTATAAATATTCTATGTAGATTAGGTGAAACTGAATATAAATTGCTCATACACTGTAAAAGTAAAAGGTTGGATAAACTTAAAAAAATACTTCAATTGGTAACACCCAAAAATTGTAAGTTTATTCAACTTAAAGCAACAGTATGTAAGAAATGTATATCTATTAATTATAAAATGTCCCTAATATGTCTCTAGACATTAAGAAATAATTTTAATTTCAAATACTTATATCACTCACAACAGTGGTCTGGCCAGGATATTATCATTTAAAATGTGGAGTTGCAGCCCTCAACTGATGTTTATGTCAACCCAGTCTCACCCCATGGCGTCATTACCTGACGACACCTGACCATGCGCCAACACGTTGACGCGGAGGGTATACCTTTCGAGTCATTTTTTGACGAACTGGGGACTTCAATACTATTAAGTCCGTTGCATTCTCTTTCCTATTTTCTTACAATTTTCTACCATTTTCGCGTCGGTTTAGGGTTAGATTTACATAATGACATCCCTACCCAAACCTTTCCCTAACCCCAATGCCAGGCGACAACTGTTTAATTTCGCGTACCTAATAGTATTGAAGTCCCCAGTTCGTCAAAAATGACGCGAAAGGTATACCCTCCGCGTCAACATATTGACGCATGGTCAAGTGTCGTCAAATATTGACGCCATGGGTGTGAGACCGTGTTATTTATGTTGTCATTTTGTATATTGGCCACCAGTTGTGTGATTGCAGTACCAGTTTTAGCCACAAGTTGTGTGATTGCAATACCAGTTTTGGCCACAATCCTACATACTGTTCCTTTAAAATGTTACTTCATTTGTCTGGTGTTACCAATTAGTAATTGTTAAGTCAATCCAACTTTTTACAATGTAAGTAGCTTTGGATAAAAATGTCTGCCAAATGCATAAATGTGAATAACACGGTCTCACACCCATGGCGTCAATATTTGACGACACTTGACCATGCGTCAATATGTTGACGCGAAGGGTATACCCCTCGCGCCCTTCCCCGACGAACTGGGGACCTCAACACTACCAGGTACGCGAAATTAAACAGTTGTCGCCTGGCATTGGGGTTAGGGAAAGGTTTGGGTAGGGATGTCATTATGTAAATCTAACCCTAAACCGACGCGAAAATGTTAGAAAATGTTAAGAAAATAGGAAAGAGAATGCAACGGACTTAATAGTATTGATGTCCCCAGCTCGCCAAAAAACGACGCGAAAGGCATACCCTCCGCGTCAACACATTGACGCATGGTCAAGTGTCGTCAAATATTGACGCCATGGGGTGAGACTGGGTTGATGTGAATGTAGCTGCCCCACGAGGCCTCTCTTAATACAATACTTCAACGGTTTAGAAAGGATATGATGCTCTATTCACCAATGTAAATTAATTCCTATGTATTTATGTTCCCTGTTAATCAGCACATCTTACTATCCCATGCACAGGTGTACCTATTTATAGAATATTTCCTTTATTTCCTTCTTTACAGTTGTGCATTATATTTCTTCATTTAATTGTATTATGTGTCTTGCTCTTGTATTCAGATGTCTACAATGGAAGCCATAAATACCAAAACAAAAAGTCTTTATGTGTGCGAGCTCATGCTGATACATGGTTAAAAATTAAATAATACAACACTGTAAAAATGCAGCATTTTTGTCAAATCGACGTATATTTTATGTTCCTTTTACTTAACAAATAAGTTACACAATTTCAACTTGTTTTTATAAGTTATGTCAACTTTTTAAAGCACTTAAAGTAGTATGTTGAATTGACTAGCAAAACCAAGTTGTTTTAACTTCATGCTGGATTTTTTTTTACAGTGCATTCCAAGCTATACATTTGAAGAGTTTCGTTGCAAAACGAGATAACTTTGTCAGAAATCTCGTTTCTTGGTTGTGCATTCCAATTAATATCAATTCAACTGCAGTTGGTTTGTTTTGATTTAAACCTTCATAACTTAAAAAATACAGCTAAGTAGCACCATAAAACAAAATAATAACATGATAACATAATAATTAACATGTTTTGACAAAAATGTTAAAAAAAATGTTTCGCAACGAAACTCTTCATTTGATCAGGATGTGTTCCCTGGTATCAAATCGAAGCCAATTGGGTTGCTAATGCAATGCTCTATCAACTGAGCTACAGGAACACCTACACCCAAAGATTAATTTTAACACACGTTTTTGTGTTATCCTATTTAACACATTATGTGTCATTTCGTGTTGATTTTGAGTTCAAATAAATAGAAGGGACAACACAAGATATGATTAAACAACACAAAGTGTGTTATTCCAAAAATAACACAGAGATGTGTTAGAATAGATGCGTTGTCCTTAACTAGACACAAGATGTGTTATTTTAACACATTCATTAAAAGAGTGTAACACGATGAACTATGAAGAAGAAAGCTATTACTGTGCCTAGATCTAATATTGTACATAATGCATGAAGCACATGTAAATAAAAAGAAAAAAGTCTAAGAATTAAGTCTAATTAGCACATGTAGGACAGAATGCATGTGTGTGCATGGATTCAATGATATTTTTTAATATTAAAATGCATTCTGAACTTTTGCTCCTAGCTACGTAAACTATTCAAGCACTACAGTATGTCTTGCAAAAATGGTGGTTTAGGCAGTACTTAAACGATAATTATGATAAAATCTACTATGAAAACAATAGAAACTTGTGTACACTCATTAAATGCATTGTAAAGAAGGAAAACTCAGACGTAGTATGATACATAATATGAAGTTTCCACTTTCTGAGAAATAGATTTATATTTAAAATTAAAACGATTTTTGAGGCTTAGTGTACGTGTCATTGACAAGGTTAAGATACATGCACACACACAACTTTTCAGTGTTCATTTAAATGTTGTTTACGCAGAAACAGTTTAATCCTATTTTCTTAGAACTTAAATTATTCATCTTACGCTGTAAAATGAGATGAGTTTGGCAGAATAAAAATTTCATGACCACCAACGGCATACTGACGCAAATCACCCAAACAAGGCAGAAAATGTATGATAAAATTAACATTAAGTAACTTTTTGTCTTAAAATGTTTGGTTTTCTACTTGCATCTCCCACCCCACCCCTCCAGATGAAAGACCACTCATACAATAACTCACTTGATACCTCTGACACCAAAACAGTTCAAATAGGCCATTTGGTTAGATGATAGGGGTGTTGGTTTTTACCTTTTTTACCATCAGTCATTCACATCAGGTATAACTTGAACTCATACGATTCAAAAATGTCATTTAAATAATTTTGCATTTTACACCTGTGAACTTCAAAGTTATATTACTTTACGCTATATAACGTATTGTTTTAAAAACATTTTTTCAGTCTCATCTGTGTTGCATATTGCTGTTTAAGGTAAAACTTCGGACCTGAAACTAAACAGATCTATTAAAAAAAAGAAGTATAAAGCATGACAAAAAATAAGTACTCACCTGCAGGTAATAACTTCCCAGAGTCCACGTAATAAGTTCCCAAACATATGACAAAATAAAAAAAAACACATACAGTCAGAAAATAAAATGAATATTTCATCACTTTATGCTGGTTGAAAGCTCTCACGATCAACATTTTGCTACACACTGAGCACCGAGAATGATACTCTATTGGGTTATTTCTTTCTTAGACGCCGTTGTCACACACGCAAAACCTGCTTGACAAGATATCATTTGAGTATTTAGTCCTAGTCAAATGTGCTGCTGGCTATACAGCAGAATTCCTTCCTGAGTTTTTACTTGATCCGTTTGATATGTTACGAAGACAATTAGAAAAGACATTTGACATGACTTCTGAAATGAACGCAGTGCCACTCCTATGATATGCTGATCCATTGTCTTGTGAGAATTTACATTTGGTCCCACCTTTAAAGGTGTGTTATTGAGGAACAGAAATGAGATCTGCTATATTATCTTCTCAGGAGAGCTCATCTCAAATGCCTGAGGATGTTTATTAGTATGAAATGTGTTTTTTATATCATTTCAATTGATTTTAAGTGAGGTACAGTAGTAGTAGTAGTGGGACACTGTAAATCATAAATAACAGAGAACGATACAGTTTAGCACAAGTTTCAGTTTAATGACTGTATTCTCAGGCGACACGCCCACAGTCATCTCATTCATATAGTCAACAAAGAACTAGGCCCCGCCTATCTGTGGGTGATGACAACAAAACAGACTTGACTAGTTTTAAAAAAGTCAGCAACAATGGATAGGCATACATCTGAATGTGTACTGTATGTGTTTAGTAGATTTTGGTATACTAAAATAAAAATAAGGAAATTCAAGTGTGGGTCACATTTTATTTCAATACTCTTTACACATTATACACTTTAGACATTGAACTACCTAGTAACTTTGCAACTATATGTCAGCTAACTCTCATTATTACACATCTCATTGAGATTCTTGATTCTGATTGGCCAGACGTGACATTTGCAGGTTTGGTATTCCCAGATAACAAGCGCTCAAAACGAATAACACACAGTAATGCTGAATGTTGCAAATCATTTTGACAGATATGGTTTATTACTACACAAAAATTAAATATATAGGTCTTTTAATATACATGACATTATATTAAAGGAATAGTCTACTCATTTTCAATATTAAAATATGTTATTACCTTAACTAAGAATTGTTGATACATCCCTCTATCGTCTGTGTGCGCGCGCGTGGGCGCTGGGGCGCGCTGCGACGCTTCGGTGGCGTTTGGCTTGGCCCCATTCATTCAGTGCTGCCATTTAGAGATAAAGTTAGAAGTGACCAAACACATCAACGTTTTTCCTATTTAAGACGAGTAGTTATACGAGCAAGTTTGGTGGTACAAAATAAAACGTAGCGCTTTTCTAAGCGGATTTAAAAGAGGAACTATATTTTATGGCGTAATAGCACTTTTGGGAGTACTTCGAATCGGCGCAGTAACACCCTCCCTTTCCCATTATGAGAGTGAGAAGGGGAGCGGACTTTTCAGGCGAGTCGAAGTACTCCCAAAAGTGCTATTACGCCATAAAATATAGTTCCTCTTTTAAATCCGCTTAGAAAAGCGCTACGTTTTGTTTTGTACCACCATGCTTGCTCGTATAACTACTCGTCTTAAATAGGAAAAACGTTGATGTGTTTGGTCACTTCTGGCTTTGTCTCTGGATGGTGCCATTGAATGGATGGGGCTAAGCTAAATGCAATCGAAGCGTCGCAGCGCGCTCCAGCGCTTGCGTGCGCGCACACAGATGATAAAGCAGGGGTCCCAAACTCAAACTGGCTTGGGGCCATTTTTAAGACAGACAGTTCATCGGGTGGCCGCAGAGCTATTTTAACGTTCAAAAAAGTACAATGTTTCTGTAAATGTCATGTTTAATTTATATTATTTAATGTATAATAATACTTGACAATATATAAGCAATGGCTGCGTAGCAACCGGTGACGCGACCCACGCCCCGGAGCGCAACTTCCGCTCTCGAGCACGTTGGAAAGTAATGCTTTGACTCGTTTTAACGCGTTGTTAGACTCGACAGGTGAACGAACACTTGAACGTTTAAATAAAAAATCAAACGAATATAAAAAAGTGAATAAAAATCTTTCTGCGGGCCAGATTATTTTATATTTTTGAAAGTTGACGCGGGCCGCAGAGAGGGGGAGGGCGGGCCGCAAATGGCCCGCGGGCCGGGAGTTTGAGACCACTGTGATAGAGGGATGTATCAACAATTCTTACTTAAGGTACTAACATGTTTTGATATTGAAAATGAGTAGACTATTCCTTTAACAAATGTTGTTTTCTGCATGGAAGGTCTGCATTCAATATTTAAAGAGGCTATATGTAGTTTTCAGCGGCCTCTAGCGGTGATGTTTCAGATTGCAACCAATAAGTTTAACCGAAACAACATCTAAAAAACTAAAACACAAAATCGAAATATATTTTACATGTTTTGTAATAATGTTAGCTTACCTGTCCAATAGGATGAAAGCCAACTCTGGATCCATTTTTATACCCAAAACAAAGCGGACGTTTCTCCATAATTCAAATGCCCTGCCGATGTTAATCCGTGTTTTTGTCCGAATTTGATCCGATTCATGTTTGGCCTTACAAGCTTCAGCAGATAATTTTTTTCTTCACAATATGTGGGGTTTGTGTTGAAGTCTGTGTTGTGCTGGGAGCAGGTCATTTCTTAATGTTATCAGACATGTTGCAGTGTCGTCGCTGTTGAGTCCAAAGTCAGTAGACGAGGCGAGAGGCTCGGGAGCGCGCATGTAGGTGACGTCACTGGATTTCACGCCAAATCCGACCTGGCACTTTCACACAAAAATAATAATATTTTTTCAGAGGTAATAGCAAAACTCGCAAAGTGGATCATTTTATTGTGAGATTACAACCCCTTCACACACACGCAATTGAAAAGTGATTAGTTTAAGTAGAAAAACTACATACAGAACCTTTAATTTTCCTTACCATGAGGTAAATAGCCATGTAATAAGCAGGATGTACAGGCAGCCGGTTGATATCGCAAAAATAACCCTCGACTGCGTGATCAGGACCCGACGCAAACCCGACGGCTGCCTTTACATTTTTACTTACTTAAACCCCATTCACACAGATCTTTGGTCCCAGAAAATACGCGTAAAATTGCCAGACAAGCTTCTGCGTGAACGCAAACACGTCCCATGAATTTTCTGGGATCGTTGCCGGAAAGAGGACCTAGTAAGATATACGGAAAACCCTCTGTGTGAACATATAGCCGAAACAATGCCGTAATGGGCGTGTCGTACAAACGTTATGGTTCAGCGTTTTAAAACAAGAGATTTACATGCATAGCAACATTCAACTCGAGAAATGTCGCAAACTAGATTGAAGCAGTTATCAGGAAATGATAAATGAGATGGATAAACAATGACAAGTATGCCGTAGTAGTGAGGATCCATGTGTCATGGCATGAAGTTACAACATTCACGAGGAGAAATGTCAGCAAACTGGTCTGAAGCAGATATCAGGTAAGTTAGCTCGTCACTTACCGCCAGGGCCGTGCACAGACCTTTTGAGGGGCATGTGCTGTAACTGAAAAAGGGTCTCCCCTCCAAACAAATATATTATAAATATTAATTTAAATTTTTTCTTCTGCTTTGCATACATAAAGTTAAATGAAATATTTTTTGAAAAAAAAAAATCTATTCTGTTTGGTTTTATTAGCTAATTTTTATTATTTGGTTAACATGTTTATGTATGCCTTTGATAAGAGGGGGAAATAGGAGATTAAAGATCAAAATATGAGATTATACTATACTATAGCAATACCATTAGCATATCCAACATGTATCTGCCCACCTGGCAAAAACTGTGCTTTTTTTGTTATTAGGAGAACTGTAGCCCCTGACAGAAAATGTTAAGAGCTCAAGCAGAAAATTTTGAGTACACCTTAAATCAGCCAGCAATTGGCTTAACTCAGGGGTGGCGAACGTCGGTCCTGGAGAGCCGCAGCCCTGCAGTTTTTAGCTCCAACCCTGATTAAACCTCACCTGTCTGAAGGTTTCTAGTAACTCTTTAGACCTTGATTACCTGTTCAGGTGTGTTTGATTAGAGCTGGAGCTAAACTCTGCAGGACTGCGGCTTTCCAGGACCGACGTTCGCCACCCCTGGCTTAACTCTATGCAGTTGATTTCAGAATAAAAAGTTATGAACCAAATAATCATACAACCCCCTTGACTAATTCAAGGCATAAGATACATACAAGTTATATCCAGATAGCGTATTGTAATGAGATGAGTGACAGGGCAATATAACTGTACTGTATCCTTTAAACGCTTCTCGTCTTCTATCCAGTTTTCCCTAACTGTGCATCTGATGTCTGAGACCTTTCTAATCTGTAATGTTTTTGGTGTTAAACTTAATGTAGGCTAGACCTTCTCTCTATTGCGGGCGCGTCTTCTCACGGGTCCGAGTGAGATGTGTTGACTACCCGGGCTGCGTAGTTAAACGATTGAGACGCATGCAAATTAGCGGTAAAAACCCGACCCTGCATTCCGTATTGTTGTCACGGGTGCCCTTCACATGCGTAAACATTGTTAAAAAAACTGCTCGCGCTGTGTCAAAAACTCCATTTGGTCGCAGTTTGGAGCCCTTCCCACTGTGCAAAAGTGACGTTGAAATGACGTCTTTTTCATGTAATTTTTGGAAGTCCGAATCAGGTCCATAAAAGGGGTTGTTTTGTAATGCCAGGCGACGTCTTTTTTTCGACGTCTTTTGCACGTCTAAATGTTGAAATCCGTAGGACCTCCGTATAAAGAAAAGAGACATGAAAAAAGCAAAAAGACATGATTGTCTCTGGACTCCACCCATCCATTGCAACACCGAAACACTTCAGTAATTTCCTGCCAGCTGGGGGATTCGAACTATCGATCTCTGGGTTACGAGCAAGTCTCATTAACCACTCAACATTATGAGAATATGTGAAAATATTTTCATGTTAAATTGTTAGTATGGTCATATACTTTTAATATAACGAACTACACATTTAATTACATTTAATTTTAATTGTACATATTTAGATGAATTTGTATGTAATTCAAGAAAGCAGAAAAAACAGTACTGTATAAATAATATAGACTATTCGTATGTATTAATCATGTTGGTACAATAATGCTGATATTTGTAAATAAACACATTTTTATAGGCCTAATCATGTAATATAGACATAGGCCTGTCATAGACATCCAAATGACGTCCAAAAAATTACCCAGTTCAAACATCAAATGTTGCTCGTAAATATGACGTCTAAATGACGTCCAAAAAATTATCCAGTTCACACGTCAAATGTTGCTCGTAAATATGACGTCCAAATGACGTCCAAAAAATTATCCAGTTCAAACGTCAAATGTTGCCCATAAATATGACGTCCAAATGACGTCCAAAAAATTACCCAGTTCAAACGTCAAATGTTACCCGTAAATATGACGTCCAAAAAATTACCCAGTTCAAACGTCAAATGTTGCCCATAAATATGACGTCCAAATGACGTGCAAAAAATTACCCAGTTCAAACGTCAAATGTTGCCCGTAAATATGACGTCCAAAAAATTACCCAGTTCAAACGTCAAATGTTGCTCGTAAATATGACGTCCAAATGACGTCCAAAAAATTATCCAGTTCAAACGTCAAATGTTGCCCATAAATATGACGTCCAAATGACGTCCAAAAAATTACCCAGTTCAAACGTCAAATGTTGCCCGTAAATATGACGTCCAAAAAATTACCCAGTTCAAACGTCAAATGTTGCCCATAAATATGACGTCCAAATGACGTGCAAAAAATTACCCAGTTCAAACGTCAAATGTTGCCCGTAAATATGACGTCCAAAAAATTACCCAGTTCAAACGTCAAATGTTGCCCGTAAATATGACGTCTAAATGACGTCCAAAAAATTACCCAGTTCAAACGTCAAATGTTGCCCGTAAATATGACGTCCAAAAAATTACCCAGTTCAAACGTCAAATGTTGCCCGTAAATATGACGTCTAAATGACGTCCAAAAAATTACCCAGTTCAAACGTCAAATGTTGCCCGTAAATATGACGTCCAAAAAATTACCCAGTTCAAACGTCAAATGTTGCCCGTAAATATGACGTCCAAAAAATTACCCAGTTCAAACGTCAAATGTTGCCCGTAAATAACGCGTCCAAGTAGGGTCATGGTTGGACGTCCAAATAGTGGACCTAGTTTGGACGTCGAATAGATGTCCAGAATTGGTCATGGACTGACGGACCCAATATAGACATGATCTGCACGTCTATCCGACGTCCTGTGTTTTGTGGGTTGGTGCCCCCTGATTGCCCATTCGCCCAATCCTGTCTATGGATAATCCGGCTCTGCTCAAATGTATAAAACATGCGCCGTTATAGAGTAGACATACTAGTGTTTCTTTCGTAATGAGACAGCATTGTACTCAAACAACAAAATATTTATTTACACCTCCAAAAAAAGGACACTTCGGAGAGTAAGGACAAAAAGGGCATTTGTTCTGCAAAGGTTGAGCCCTATCTGTGCACGTGCCTGCTTACCGCGCTGAAGCGGAGATCACTTAGCAGCATAAAAAAGAATATCGCGTCACATGCTCATTTGAGCTTATAATAAACAAAAATGCATGTTTTTAAATGCATATTAACCATCGCAATGAGAAATGTCTGAAAACTGGATTAAAGCAGAGATCAGGAAGCTTGTCAAATATCCATGTCAGGATCCTGCCAAAGAGTCTTAAATTTATGTCTTGTCATGATGGCAGGGTTCTGGCAGCCCCATGTTCTATGTGGAGGTTCATGGCCTTGTGTATCGGGTCATGTGCCTTCGGTGTCTCGTCTCTTGTTCCCGCCCCCTTGTTTTCCTGCTTACTGTTAATCATTAGTTTATTCCCATTACCTGTTCCCTCCTCGTTATCTTGTTTGGTTTTATTATTAATGTCATTGTTTCTTTATCCATCTGAACGATCATTTAGTACAGTCGTTTGTTTGCTTTTCATATGTTCTCCAGTCTAGAAATCAAGTCATGTTAATCGCGAGTGGTTTCTGAAGAGAGAAATAATAAATAATATGCAAACTTCAGACGCTGCGTAGAAGATCAGGTCACGTGTCTTTCCGGGACCTTGCAGATGCCGGCAAATCATGGCAGTGTGAATGAACAATCAAACGATCTCGGAAAAATCCAGGATGCATTTTCCGTGTATTTTCCGGAATGTCTGTGTGAAAAGGGCTTTGGAGTATTAGTAGACTGTTAGGGGTAGGGGTAGAGAAGGGGTTTAAAATAAGTTGACATGTAGTTGCAAAGTTATAAATAAAGTGTTGATAGTTGACAAGAAGTTGCAAAGTTAGTAAAATGTCAAAGTGGACTATAGAAATATGAGAAATATGCAAAAGTAAAAGCAGTTAATTGAATTGAACTGAATTTAAAATATGCACACAAAACTGCTTAACAATTTCTAATTCAATATTTTGTCCAGAATGGTTATTTGTCTTGTATATACAGCTGGCTAAAATACACCAGAAAACTAGGTTCAATTTCCACACTTAAGCTATTTTTTTTTTAAGATAAATGGTATACATTTAATAATACATTTAAATACAAAGGCACATTCCATTTTTTTTACTTAATTTTTTTAAAAATGTACTGAAAAGTCTGGTTGCATGTTTACATACTGTGCATACATAGAAAACACAAATTTTAAAATGAAAACAAAGCTTCACCGACATGCAAAGCAGCCGACCGCAATGGTGACATGAAGCAGCCTATTCAAATAAAGACACAGCACTCTCAGATAAAGGCTGCTTTACAAACAATACAGAAGACATGTGGTACATCCATGTAGGGTTTTCTTTAGCAGAAGTCTGTATAATTGACTGTTTACCTAAAATATATACTGTATACTAACCAGTGCATATGTACTGTAAACTACTAAGCAGTGTCAATGCTTTTAACAATAAAATTCAAACTATGTGGCTTGACTGACTTCCTTATTAACCACAACATGTTGTCCTCATCTGTCCTGTCAACTGATTTTCATTTGTTATAGTTATTTCCTCTTAGCCCAAAATGTTATGCTACATAAACAGGTACATTAGCCTTAATAGGAAAATAATATATTTGAAGTTACCAGTAACCTTTTCCATGTCAGCACAGAAAGATCTTAAAGGGATACTTCACCGATTTAGCATTCAGCTTTGTATCTGTAGAAACCCGGCAGTATTACTGAATGACCATGTTTCCCTCCCTCATTTCCCCCTGAGAGGAGAGATATCTGCATTTTGGTTCTGCAAAAAAGTCCTCCGATGATGTAATATGACGATTTTTGCATCATCGGAGGACTTTTTTGCAGAACCAAAATGCAGATATCTCTCCTCTCAGGGGGAAATGAGGGAGGGAAACATGGTCATTCAGTAATACTGCCGGGTTTCTACAGATACAAAGCTGAATGCTAAATCGGTGAAGTATCCCTTTAACGGTACAGGGCGTACAGTGACGTCATGCGCTGTCGAACTGAATTGTGGATCCGTCGGTGTCGCGTCAGTGCCGTTGCTCGTGGCAGAAGTTGAACATTTCTAAACTTTTCATGCGGCAACACGTGCGTCAGCCAATCAGATTGCCTAATGCAAATAACCAAGGCAGAGCCAGCCAATTACGTTTATGGAAGACCTGAGCATATGTTGCGGCCACTGTAATTGGCCATTGCCGTTCGCTGTTGGCTTTTGCCCAGTGTGAATGTACCGTGTGGTTTACTTTTGGGGGCAGTCTACTGCTGGTAGCCCTACATTGGCTGGCCTGAATCAAATGTCTCCTTATGAGAAATTCCTGTGAGGAAAGAATTACTGTCTCATGTGAGGGGCGGGATACTGCATTCCCACCCAAAAATATGGAAACTTTGGGTGTAGTCCCCTGAAGGGGACATGCTGGTGAAATCTTTGGGTTACCAAAATCCACTTCATAGATTTATTGTATATGGCAGCCATCTCTACCTACCAGACCCCTTGGACTGCTCTGTGGGGTTACTCACTTCCTTTGTGGCACAGCTCATTCTTCTGTTTCACAGGAATTTCTTAATCTAAAAACTATGTTCCTTCTGGCTATCTCTTCTCTCAAGAGTGGTTGAGATTTTGCCACTTTCTGTTTCTCCCACGTGCCTAGAGTTTGCACCAGGGATGGTTAAGGCTTTTCTGTAACCCCGGGTTATGTTCCTAAAGTACCAGCTAATATGTCAATCACCTTGCAGGTCTTTCCTCCTTCTTTCTCCTTTCTTTCTTTACACCATTCCAGCATCTACACCTGGCGAGAACCAGTTGATCCATACACAGGTTGGGGGAGGGACAATTTGGCATCTCCAATTTGCCTAACTTGCATGTTTTTGGCCGGTGGGAGAATACCGGAGTACCCTGAGTAAACGCACACTGATACAGGGAGAACATGCAAAATCCACACAGAAATGCCACCTGACCTATCCGGGGCTTGAGCCAGGGACCTTCTTTCTGTGAGGCAACAGTGCTACCCACTGAGCCACTGTGCCGCTCCTCCTTTTTTCAGTAAAGTGGATCTATCCAGTAGGGGTTGTGCACACCAAAACTTTTAAACGCGGCTGAAAATGCCTGGAGGACACCGATTGCCAGCTGTATCTTCAGCAGAGCGCTTTGTTAGCTGTGATACTTGAGCTGTGAGCCGGTTGGTTGTTGTGATACTTGTACCGCCCCTCTTCCACTGTGATTGGATGGCCGTGTGAGAACTGACATTGATGAGCGGAGCTTTTCACCCAAAGTTGAACTCTCGACGCTCAGCGGTTTTCAGTGCAGAAAAAAACGCTAGCTGCTGGCTTATTTGAAAAACGCAGAGCTTCCATTAGAAACAATCGAAAATATGCTTCGGTCGAGGGCATAAAAGTTTTGGTGTGCATGCCCCCTTACAGTATGTTCACAGAATAGTGGAGGAAATCAGAGCAGCTGTTCGTCTGTGACCAAAAAAACTACAAGCAAATGAATAGTCGAGGCTATCTATTTGGCTTATGATGTCTCTGTATTCCTACACACATAAAACAACATTACACAAAGTACAATATTCAATTTACGTATAAAAAGATAAATAAAATAATTTAATTTAACAAAAATTATCTTTGTTGAAGAGGGTCAATTCATTATTTTGTGTTTACTAAATGAATTAAGTATAATCATCCTGCTAACAAATATTATTCTGTTGACAAAACTTGTTGACCCAACTTGAGCATTCTGAACTGAGTATTCTAAACAAACAAGAAAAATAAACAATGATCTAAAAGTTTTCAGCATGCATTGTGACATGTTTACTTCTTTGGTTAATATTTACTAAATGTTTTAATATTGTTTTTAAATGTATTATTTGTGATGATCAAAACCAAATTCATTGAGGAATACCTGGAACACTGAATGATAACATTAATTTCTTGCAACGATATAGAAAATAAAAACTCTATCGGGTCACTTTTGACCTATGTTGTGCATAAAAGGTTAAAGGAATTGTTAACCCTAAAATGAAAATGCTTTCATTATTTACTAACCCTCATGTTGTCCTAAACCTGTCTGAGTTTCTTTGTTCTGATGAAATTAAGATATTTTGATAAACGATTCTAAGCAAACAGAGTTGACGGTGCCCATTGACTTCAATAGTATTTGATTTTTCTACTATGGAAGTTAATTGGTATACTGTCAACTGTTTGGTTACCATCATTTATTAAAATATCTTCTTGTGTGTTTAACAGATAAAAGAAACTCACAAAGGTTCTGAACAACATACAGTGTGGGTACACAGTACAGTACAAGGGTAAGTAAATGATGACAGAATTTTCATTTTTGGGTAAACTATCTCAATAATAGCTGAACTGGTACACTCAGAGAAATAATGGTACAAAGGTACACTGGGAAAAAATATGTATCATTTTGGTACATTGTTTACTGATAGTGATCAAAGAATATTGGCAGAGCTGTTTATCCAGTACAGTGGGGGTTAAAGGTGGTCTTCTGATTGGTCAGTTTGAAAGTATCATGTTAGGTTTAGTGACATGGTCAAGGAAAGGGGATAAAAACTATGTTTGGGGGTCTTCTTTTTCTTCTTGTGCTCATCCTTCGGCTCATTCTCTATGCTTTTCTTCTTCACCTGAGCTCTGGAGTGATGGGTGACTCTTTACACTAGAATAGCTTTGTGAAGCCTTGCGCTAGCTGTTGTTTTTCCATTGTTTTTTAAAAGAGGACAATGCACATTAATCAACACAAGAAACAAGTCTACTATGTAAATGTGCCAGATTTAGCCAGTCTGGCTAATTTTCATCTGCAGCTCCTGGCAGGTTAACGGTAAACACACATAAATAAATATACATATGAAACCAAAAGCAAACAAGAAACCACTATTTAAATTATGAACACATATTTGATTATCCAGTAATGAAAAGGTTCATGTAACCCTGAATACGTCTGACTGCGTTATTTTTTTCTAATCACACTCACATCCTGTTGGAGTCGAGCGTCATGAATAAAAAACAAAATCTGTTGCGTTTGGGTAAGCAAACTCTTTTGAAGGTTGATTTTGACCTCTAAATTCTGCAAATGTTGGAGCAAAATGGACACGTAGTGTCATTCAGATCCACTGATATTAACCAGTCTCCTGGACAAATAAATGCCATAATCTGCTTGGCTGTAAGCATTTTGAATGGCTGTCTGAAGAAAACGTGATTCAAAACGCTTAGATGCAGTATCGGTTTGAGGCTGCCATCTTTTTTCAGAACAAGAAAATACCGGCTGTAAGATGTAGTACTCGAGTCGGTCTCGTCTCGGACTTGTTCCTTCAAAGACTCGGTCTTGACTCGGTCTCGGACCACAATGAGAGGAGAAGGACTCGTAATTTCCTCAAGACCAATGCATTTTTTTATGTTCATATAAAAAAACCACACAACACATAACAGTAATAATAACATGCAATGTTGACGGGCATTATTTAAAAATGACATCCCATGGTGCAATGCAAAGATACTTCCATCAGAGCCATTTATTTATCTCTAGAAAAATAGGCAGAAGATGATGCATGTAGTAGGGATTTTTTTTAATGATAGTAAAAGCATATAGTCCATATTAAGACCAATCTAGCTTAGTCTGTAGGCCTAACCTAAATCATGAATATGAAAACGGACATGTTTTTATGGTCTTGGTCTCGACTCGGTCTTGACTCCTAAAAGACTCTGTCTCGACTCAGACTTGCTTCCTCACAGACTCAGTCTTGACTCAGACTCAACTCACCATTGGACTCGGTCTCGACTCAGTCTCGGCCCTTCAAAGACTCGGTCTTGACTCGGACTCGGCATAGGCGGTCTCGCACCCATCACTAAGATCCTAACTCACTTTGCGCTGCCAGTACCATCTCCATCGCGTTTATCAGTAATAAGAGCGCACCTCGTCTTCGAGGATCTGAACGTGATCGTCTGAGACCGTGGTGTAAAGAATGCTGTGAAACCGGGATGGTCTGCGAGCGAATTGCAGTGAGAGACCATTTGAATTATTGTTTAGAATCCAACCCGGTGTCTACTGGGAGAATGCTAATAGGTCTATAATTACTAACTAATATATTATCACCAGATTTAAACACTGGTTTAATGGGATGTAAATCAAAACTTGGCTTTGAAAAGGATTTAAGGAGTCTTGACCAAAAAATAAACACATGCAATAAACGTTTGAGTCAAGGTCTTTTGCAGGTAATAAGAAAGAGGGGATCATCAAGACTGGTAAAATTGTAGTCAACTTTAATTCTTGTGAGTTAAAAAAGATTGTTATCCATTTTTTAACCACAGTTCTTATATTTTGTTGCTTAACATGCTAAACATATCTTTTTAAAGTGGCATTCATTTAATGGTTTTTGTTTGTTTGTTTGTTTGTTTTTTTATGCAAATTTTTGGTTTTATTGTAACTTTGCTTTACTATGTGTGTGTTTGCGTGTGTGTGTGTGTGTGTGTGTGTGTGTGTGTGTGTGTGTGTGTGTGTTTGTATAATTATTATATATGTTGTAAAACACTTTGTGACACTGTTCTTGAAAGGTGCTATAGAAATAACATTACTTACTTACTTACTTACAAAACCTGAGTGAACTTGAGGGATTAATAAAAGCAAAATTGTACAAATACCATGTCTTCCTGACATCACTTTTGTTCACCACAGTATGTGATGTAACGTGTCGTTCACTACTTATAAACAAGCGATGTATAACACACCACAGATGGCAGGTTGCAGTCAATAGTGATCAATCTTTGTTTAACAATATGTTAGAGGGATATTTAATATTTTGGTTTTCTTTTCTACAAAGACAAAGTATTGTGCTGATTTTCTGGGAGGGGGTGGGTTCACTTGCACAGCTGTTACACAGGGGCAACATGAGGTCGCAATAGGCCTATGGGCATATGGATGAGTAGATCATTTTCATGTTTTGTGAGGCATTTCAATTAAGATACTTAACAAAAAAACTAAAGATGGATTAAGAGGACATCCTTTATTTAAAGGTGCAGTGTGTAAATTTTAGCGGCATCTAGTGGTGAGGTTGCGAATTGCAACCAACGGCTTAGTACACTGCTCACCCCTCGCTTTTGAAAGACATAGAGAAGCTAGGTTAGCCGCCATCAGACAAACATGTCATCGTCAGAGACAACATAGTAAAAAAATTGTACGTTAAGGGCTTTTGTAGAAATATGGTGGCGCAAAATGGCGACTTCCATGTAAGGGGGCCCTCAGTGTATGTAGATAAAAAGGTCTCATTCTAATGTAATAAACACATAACGGTTCATTATGAAAGGTCTTTATACACCCCTGATAATATAGTTTTGTATATGATTTTGCATTTCTGTCAAGAGATGCTTCGGAAAAATTACATACTGCACCTTTAAGTGTAGCTAGCATATTATATTTCTGTAAAAACCTAAAACAGAAACACATAAAAAATGATGTTTTGAATTGAACAGCTCTGATGTACAGTGATGACATGCATAAACCTGTCAAGCAGTAAAACGGATTTTGCACTTCCAAATATGAGCTCAACCAATAGCGCATAACTTAGCTGCTAGCTAGCATCTTAACTAGCAATTCAAAACAAAAACATTACAATTAAAACGCTTGAACATTTTTATTAAAAGTATCATAAAACATGAGTGTCATAATATAATCTTAATTAAACTGTGGAAAACAACGTTACTTTCTTTTGCGTGACTCCTTCGACGTTCATCTTGATGCCAGCTCTCCTGAGAAATTCCTACGTTAACGTTACCCCTTTCTTTCTAGTGTGGTCCTTATCACACTTCGTTTCAAGGGCTATGTTTCTCTACGCCTTGGCCCTAGCCCTTGATCAAACTTAGAATTGAGACGCCACTTCGCCTCATATGAACGTGCAAAACCGAGGGGAAGGGGTAAGGGGTAAGACAGAGATTTGAGACGCACCCTTAGTCTACCTAAGATGACTAAATGCCACATGTAAGTTAAAACCTGTTTGTAAAGTCTTAAAATGCACACACCCATATCCAAAGCAATTCTCACACACTCGAATTACATACAGCATTTTGTTAATAGTGTTTGGTATTTGTGAATGGATTACATAATTTTAAGCATGTATGTACTGCCTTGTTTGTAAGTTTGTTTAAAGGGGCCATGGCACAAGACTTTTAAGATGTCAAATAAATCTTTGGTGTCCCCAGAGTACATATGTGAAGTTTAAGCTCCAAATAATATATAGATAATTTATTATAACATGTTAAAATTGCCACTTTGTAGGTGTGTGCAAAAATTGGCCATTTTGGGTGTGTCCTTTAAAATGCAAATGAGCTGATGAAAATTAAACACTGATCACAATGATGGTGGTTTGTTGCAATTAAAACTCAATTGTGCTTTTCTCTGCACTAAATGGCAGTGCTGTGGTTGGATAGTGCAAATTAAGAGGCGGTATTATTATAATAAGAGCTTTTTATGACATCATAAGGAGAGCCAAATTTCAACAACCTATTTTTTCATGTGCTTATAGAGGGTGGTTTACCAAAACTAAGTTACTGGGTATCTTTTTCACATTTTCTAGGTTGATAAAAGCACTGGGGACCCAATTATAGCACTTAAACATGGAAAAAGTCAGATTTTCATGCCATGGCCCCTTTAATTAATAAAGCACTCTGTGCTTGCTGTATAAACAGACAGTTTGGCCTCACCTCACTCCATTGTCCTTTTTTCTCACCTGCTCTGCTCATCATCTTAGCCATCTAACTGCTATTTGTCTTTCTTACTCAAGTTAAGGTTTGTTTTTGTTTCTTTGTTTTGCTTTTTTTGCCCCCTGGCCATGAGGGACTCAACAGGGTGGATCCATAACACCCATATCAGATTCACAGCTTGTGTTAACCAATATGCCAATAGCGATTAATACATTTATAAAATGTTTATTCCTTACACCGATGAGTCATAACATTATGATTACTCCCAACCTGGAGGAATGAGCACCCAAAAGATGGCACAGGTACAGTTCATTGAGCTTTATATGTAGCGCCCAAGGACGAGCTTTCGGTCAGTAGAGTGTTTGGTGTCAGAAGGGGTAAAGCTGTTGATTTATTAGATTTTGATAGAGGACAATTGTGATGCCACTGTGTTTTGGAACTTGAATCTCAGAAACGGCACGCCTTCTGGCTTGTTCACATGCCATTGTAGTGAGTACATATCAGAAGTGGTGCACGGATTGCTAAATGATCCGGTGCCCAGCTGTGTGTAATCTGAAGCTCATTGATGCCAAAGAGGAGCACAGACTGTTGCCCATTATTAACAGAGAGCGCAGGGTGAACGTGTGACAAATCACCAGCAGCTAAAACAGTGCTGACCAGTGCAATGTAAGGGCACAAAAAGGCACAAGAAAGTACAAAAGTTGTCACTGGGGGTAAATTAGTACACCTTTTTCCCTAAAAGGTGCATATTGGTACCTCAAAGGTACCTTATGGCGCTTTTTCATTGCATAGTACGGTTTGGTTTGGGTCGGGTCAGCTTACTTTTGGGGGCTTTTCCACTGGGTGCAGTACGTAGTACCTTATACTTTTTTTAGTACCACATCGGCTGGGGTTCCAAGCAACCTGAGCTGATACCAAAACGTGATGCGAAAACACTGTAGATCACTGATTGGTCTGAGAGAATGGTCACTTCCAGCGTCATCACTATAATGTAAAAAATTCGCTTTACCTTCATGCTAGCTTGCGCTTTCTCAAGTAAACCTGTTGTCATCTGTGCTTTGCTGTAAGTTCCCAAACTCCCTTGTAGCAATGAAAAACAACCCACAAGTTGAGATTCAGGAACACCATAACACGATTTTTTTTAGACTTGCAGTTTGTGGCGGCACATTCGCGACTGACGCCACGGGTGTTTGTACAGAAACTGTCATGTGAGACAGAGGTAGTGATAAACGCGATGTGCAAACATCTATCTGTGGGGGTCAAATTTTATTTTGTGGTGGACTGAGCAATAAATAAATGTATGGGAATGTACAAGACACTCTCCCTTGTATGATGTCACAGCAGTAGGCAGCGGAAAAATAACGGCACGCCTATAATCCCTCCCACTCTGAAGTGTTACTAAACTCAATGGAAAAGCTAACCAAGCCAAAGTGAAGTGAGCTGACCCAAACCAAACTGTGGGGTACTATGCAATGGAAAAGTGCCATTAGAAGTACATACTTCTAATGTACTTGCCAACAATGCATGAAATGATAGATTATTGTGTTTGGGCCGCAAGTAATTGGAAGACAATTGCCTTGTCTGATGACTTAAGATTCCTGATCCATCACATTAATAAGCCGATTACCAAAAGAGGCTATGGCACCTGGATGAACTGTTGGGTGGACACAGGCTGGGCGATGTTTACTTGGGACACTTTGGTCCTGTTATCACAATTACATCATCACTGACAGCTGTCAGGTATCTGAACATTGTTGTGAAAGAAGTGCAACCATTTATGGCAACTGTGTTCCCTGTTTGTTACCAACAGGATGATGTGTCATGAGACAAAGCCAAAGTCATCAATGAAAGGTTCAAAGAAGGATACTGGTGAATTTCTGTTCACCCCTTGGCCTCCAAATTCACCTGACATGAACCATATTGAACATTGGTGGTTTGGCTGTGCTACATTGCCACCAACCATACAATATATAAGAACTGGAGCATTATGGTACCAGAAACATATTCCCACTTTGTCAAATCAATGCTTTTTGCCTCATAGCTGCTGTTTTGAAGGCCATACAGGATATTAGGAAGGTGGTCATAATGTAATCTGTGCATGTTAATTGTTAATAACTCTTTCAAAAAGTAACACATCAAATACATAAAGTATCTAAAACATTTTGTTGTTTTAAGGGCAAGTTCTGTATTTTACACTTAAAGCCCTGTTTTCAGATTGTTTATGATGAAATAGAACGGTTTTGACTGAAATTTCGACATATGATGCTAGCCCGAGAATTTTCGGGTGTTTCTTATATCAACTCCCACCTCCATAATGGCTCTATAGGTGCACAGGAACAATCCTTCCTTAAATGCATTAAACTTTCATTTACAAAGCGGTGAAACTCAGCGAGTGGTCAGGGGTGTTCACTGATATGGTCACACAAAATCGCTGCAAAATACGCATTCCAACAGGTTTTATCATAGTTTTTGCCAACTCCATTGACTTGTGTTAGATGTGCTGTGAGGTACGGTATTACTCCGCCGCCGGGAACGTTATTTGTATTCTTGCAATTGGCAAAGGTGGATTATTGCCACCATCTGGGCTGGAGTTTCTATTATTCCAGCTCTCAGCGGAAGAATATACGGGTGTGAGGCGTTTGGGGAAATAGGTCCACAAGTTTACAACGAATGCTAAAAGACCTGTTGGAGGGCATCTTTTGCAGCGATTTTTGTGTGAGCATGTCAGTGAGCGCCCCTGGCCGCTCGGTGGGCTTCACGTCTTTGTGGACGGGGGTTCGGTGCATTTTGGGAGGGATTGTTCCGGTGCACCTGTGCAGCCATTGTGGAGGTGGGAGGTGAAACAACAAACACCCGAAAATTCTCGGGGCAGCCGCATATGTCGAAAGTTCAGTCAAAACCATTCTATTTCATCATAAACAATCTGAAAACAGAGCTTTAAATGTAAAATACCGAATTTGTCCTTTAAGTATATTTTAATATTCAAATTTAACAGGTGCTGAGTGTGGTTTCCAGTCAATCGGCTCCTTTTGTGGTAAAGTGTCTCCACTCCACTAAAGACTTGGCACATTGAAATGTGGTGGGCACAGGATTTTTTTGGCGACAAATAGCGTTCAAGCTTACTTTCGATTTACACCTGAGACGCAAGCTGTGGCTCCAAGGACCTTGGCACACACTAAAATCCAAGATAAAGGCTTCTTTGCATCTGGATCTGACCCATCTACCGTTTGTCTTACCTTCCCCACCAACCTCTTGGGCTCCATCTCCTGAGCTCTTCCATAGCTCTGCCTTCTCTACTTATCAGTTTGTTTTACTAGCTGTCTAACTTCTGTGGTTGCACTTCCAACAATCAACTTTCCTGAGTACTTCCCTGAAAACGTTTTTGTGAGTCTATTTAATTTGGCATGTTTATTTTTGTATTTTCTGCATGAATTACTTTTAAAGGTGTGGTGAATTGGGCACTGTTATTGTTTTTATATTGTTGTCCGGTCTGTTATGACGTCCATGTGGTTTTTACATTCAAAAACATCTAAAGCAATAAGTAATAGGCCTGGTTTTGAGTCTGGCTTGAAAAATGCTCCCTTTTTGATGGGCGGGCTGCATTCAAGACTTTGAAGTATACACTCACTGCTATGATTGGATGACATGATTGGATTCGTCATTACATGTGGGGAACTGTTTTGAAGTACCGATGTGGAAAAATGGCAGCTGGAGAGATTAACCCATATACAGCGGGTTAATATATCAATTTATCAAAATTGAACTTTTTGGCCGTCATTCTACACACCATGTTTGGAGAAGAAATGGCACTGCCCACCACCCCAAGAACAGTTTGGGGATGGAAGCATCATGGTTTGGGGCTGCCTTTCAGCAAGGGGTACTGGCAGACTTCATATTATTAAAGGCAGGATGAATGGATAAAAATCTGCTGCCACCTACCAGAAAGCTGAAAATGAAAAGAGGGTGGACATTTCAGCAAGACATGATCCCAAACACAAGGCCAGAAAAACAATGAAGTGGTTTCAAAGAAAGAAAATCAAGTTGCTTGAAAGGGCCAGTCAATCACCTGACCTAAATCCCATATAAAATCTATGGAGAGAACTGAAGATCAAAGTTCATAAAAGAAGCCCAAGGAACATTCAAGATTTAAAGTCCATTTGTGTGGAAGGATGCATATAAGAGACATCTAGAAGCTGTAATCACCAACAAATGTTTTTCTACAAAGTATTAAATGAAGTGTGTTCAATACTTATTCCCTGTGTCATTTCACTTTATTTATTATGATTCAACTTGTATACTTAAATGTTCTGATTTCTTTGTATGAATTCAATATTTGGCTTGATGGCTACATCTGAAAATTTTGTGTCAATAGCCCACTTAAGCCCTTTTCACACAGAAATTCCGTAAAATACACGTTATATGCATCCTGGATTTTTCTGGATTAGTTAGATTTTTTTTCATTCACACTGCCAAGTTTAGCCGGCATGTGACGGTCCCAGAAAGACACGTCACCCATTGAAAGTCCCGCCCTCTCTTCTACGCAGCGTCTGAAGTTTGCATATTATATATTATTTCTCCCTCCAAGAACCACTCGCGTGCACTTTTGTTTATGATAAGATTATTAAGGAGCGCGTCACGCACCGCCTTCTAATGCTGGTGAATGATCTCAGCTTCTGAGTGGATATTTGACGAGCTCCCTGAGTTCTGCTTTAATACAGTTTTCAGACATTTCTCATCGTGATTGTTTATATGCATTTAAAACCCGCATTTTGCTGAACGACTTGTTGGGATGACGCGCGGGTATTTTCGTTTATTATAGCTCAATGAGCACGTGACGCGATATTCTTTTATGCTGCTGAATGATCTTCGTTTCAACGCAGTAAGTAATGAGCTAACTTACCTGATATCTGCTTCAGTCCAGTTTGCTGACATTTTTCGTTGTGAATGTTGTAAATCCCTCATTTTAAAGAGTTGAACCAACTTTATGTTGCCATCAAGGCCGCCTTAATGCACGGGCTTACCTGGGCTGAAGCCCAGGGGCCTCCCAAGTTCAAGGGCCTCCCAAGTTTGCGTTCATGACGAGCTGAAAATGTCATATTGTTTTGTAACTTGTCGGGTTTTCTGTCAATCACTGTAATTGCACGTTACATGGCTGCTGATTGGTCCGTTGTAACTTAACGTGAAATAAAATGTCAGACGTAACATATTGTAGAGTGTCGTCACTCTGCGTTCACATAATTATTCTGATTGCATGCACCTGTGGACGCAGCGGAAAGACGAAGGTTTTAAAAGAGGCAGAGAGCAGAGCGAGCGTGTCGAGGTGGTGATTTCTTTGTGGGGTGCGTTTGCTGTCTCTCGGGGACAATAGGTCCTCCGGAGATGAAGATAGTTAGTTAGTTAGCTGAAAACATGAGAGAGTGGAGTCAGAGGGGGGAATGAATTATTAGTATCACCATTGCCTCGAAAGACTGCGGGCTGATATTTTGTGCGTTATCTTATATAATCGCTCCGGAGTGTGGACTACTCTCCCGGTGACGGATGGCTGGACTTTTATGAATGAACTTTAGACGCCGCCTCTACCTACGGCTGCCTATCCAAACTGCATTGGCTACTGCCCTTGTTCTTCACCCCTGATGGATGGGTCTAGGTGACCCGAGGAGAGGGAAGTGATTTTAACTTATGTATTTATGTACTGATAAATTGTTAATTGTAGGTCGGGCGGTTTGTGTGGGAGGGGAGTTGGGGATATGGGACGCAGTTATACCCTTTCAGTGTGTTCACTGTGTGCGGTGTAGGTTGGCGTGCCCCTTTGAGTAAAACAAATGTGTGATGTGTTAAAATTTAAAACTCACTGTGTGCAGATGAATTGATGTGTGAAATTGTTGGTAACCCTGCGTGCCTTGTGCCCTATTCCCATACCTGTGCGATGCCCGTGGCTACATTTTAAAAATATACTGTACGAAATAAAGAGACTTTAAGACGACTGCTTGTCGCGTTTGATGCTTCAACAGGGTTTATTACACTGGTGGCAGCGGTGGGATCATTGTGATCTCGTATTTTTCCTTGTTGAAGTATCTTTAGCTTAAGATTGTTAAAATGTCACAGTCTGAGGGGGCGAGTAGTAGAGAGGATGCGCCTGCACCTGCTCCTGCGGCCGAAATTTTAGCGCAGTTAAATGCGGCACCCCGCCCGGTTTATATGCCCGAAATTTTTACGGGTACGGGACGTGAGTGGTCCGATTGGGCAGATCAGTTTGAAATGGCTGCGGAAATTAATGGGTGGGATGATGCATTAAAATTGAAGTGTATGTCCTTATTATTGACAGGTCGTGCGCGGGATATTTATTGTGGATTGCCTGATGAGGCTCGACAAAATTTTACTCAGTTAAAAACGGCAATGGCCAAATGTCTAGAGCCTTGTGAAAGTATTGATTGGAATCGGGCTAGTTTTTCTTCACGAAAAAGGCAACCAAATGAAACCGCACATGAGTTTGGAAACGCTCTGAGGCGCTTGATTTTTAAAGCGTACCCGTCAGTGGATAGCGCCACAAGGGATTTATTGGCCCGGGACCATTTCATTGCGCACATAGGCTGTGCGGAGACGCGTATTCATTTGCGTAGTGTTAAACCAGCCACGTTGGAGGGTGCGATTAATTTGGCCTCTGAGCTTGAATTGATTAGGAACTTGGAGCGCAATGTTTCTCTTCCAAATGCTAAAGTTTGTGGTGTGGTAAATGAAAATGTGGGGTCAGCTGTAGATGGGCAAATTCAAGCATTAGTAGGTATGGTGGAAGGGCTCCGTCAGGAAGTAAAGTCTTTGCAGAATACTGTTAAAACATTACAAGATCATGTGATGACAGAGGTGTTTCCTTCAGGTCGTCAATTAAATTATGCTGCAGGTAAACGTGATGCAAGAACTTTGAAAACTGATAGCCCACGGGTAGATCCTCAGGCGCGAGAGGCTTGCTGGGAATGTGGCTGTACGCGTCATTTTAAAAAAGACTGCCCATATGTGCCGGGAAACGGGAGAGGGCGGGCCCGGTAGACCAGGAGCCCGCCCCTCTCTCTGTAGCGTCTAGATCTGAGGAGATATGTCTGTTCCAGCCAAAAACTGTTGGGGTTTACATGTTGGGTAAAGTCGGGGGGGTGGAGACCCGCTTACTGGTTGATACAGGAGCGCAAGTGTCAGTTGTATCCAAACAGTTTTGGTTGGAAGCAACAAAGGGGGGAGGCGATTTAGCTACGTATAATGGTAGTTTGTCTGTAGCCAATGGGGACAGGATGGAAGTTATAGGTCAATGGAAAACGACCTGCCAATTTGATTCTTTGGCTGTCATAGTTGATTTTGTCGTAGCAGATATTAGCCCTGGAGAAGTGTTGTTTGGGAGTGATTTTTTGGTCAAATTTGGAGCCAAATTGGATTTAAATGAGCTATGCTGCTATTTGATGGAAAAATAGATTTCTATACATTTGCACAATGACACTCCAGTTTCTCCTATGCCTGTTGTAGTTCGTGGAGATACCAAGATACCGCCACGCAGTGAAGTAATAATTTTGGGCACAGTTGAGGGAGCCCCACCGGGAAAAATAATAGGTATGTTGGAACCAGGTTCATCCCTGTCTCGTCATTGTGATGTGTTAGTGGCTCGTGTGGTGTGTGAAGTAGCCGCTGGCGTTATGCCAGTTCGTGTTATTAATGTCACTGAAGAAGCCCATACTTTACGTGATGGAATGAAAATTGGAGTGTTGTCTACGAATATAGAGGTGGGTGAAGGGGCGGAAGAAGTGGACCAAGACGGTCATGAAAAGACAGTATGGTCTACTGATGCCTTAATTTCCCATTTTGGTTTAGACTCCAGAGGGTTTAATATGGAACAAATGCTGGCGATCCGCCAAATGTTAGAGCGTTATAACCCGCTTTTTAGTACAGGGGACACAGATTTAGGTAGGACGCATCTTGTTCGCCACCAGATTGAGACCGGGGTAGCTAAACCTATTAAAATGGCTCCTCGTCGGGTCCCCTTGCATTTGCAACATGAAGTAACGGAGCATATAAAACAAATGTTGGACAATGGAATTATACAACCTTCTAGCAGCCCATGGGCTGCTCCGGTGGTGCCAGTTAGGAAAAAGGATGGTAGCCTCCGTTTTTGTATCGACTATAGGAAGTTGAATGATGTCACACAGAAAGATGCGTATCCCCTCCCAAGGATAGACGATGCACTTGACAGTTTGGCAAATGCTTGTTGGTTTTCCACTCTTGACCTAGCCAGTGGGTACTGGCAGGTAGAGGTTGACCCAAAAGACAAACCTAAGACTGCGTTTATTACACGACAAGGTCTATATGAGTTTAATGTTTTAAGTTATGGTCTGTGTAACTCTCCTTCAACCTTTCAAAGGTTAATGGATTTGATTTTGGCAGACCTCCAGTGGACCACATGTTTGGTATACCTTGATGACATAATAGTTTTTGGGAAAACTTTTCAGGAACATTTAGAGCGCCTGGGGCAAGTTTTTAAAAATTTGTATGAGGCCAATTTGAAAGTGAAACCCTCTAAATGTCATCTGTTTGCTAAACAAGTATCTTATTTAGGACACGTTATTTCGGCCGAGGGCGTTAAGGCCGACCCTTCTAAGGTTGAGGCGGTACGGGGATGGCCGGTCCCTAGGAACCAGACAGAGGTACGAAGTTTTCTGGGGCTGGCCTCCTACTACCGCCGCTTTATTAAGGGGTTTGCTGAGATTGCTCGGCCTTTGCACCAACTGACAGAAAAGGGCAGGAAGTTCCACTGGGGAGAGGATTGTCAAAGAGCCTTTTTAACCCTTAAGTCATGTTTGATATCAGCCCCAGTTTTAGCATACCCTGATCCCCTGAAACCATTTATTCTTGATACCGATGCTTCAGATGTTGGGATTGGTGCTGTATTATCCCAGGTGGAGGGAGGGATGGAGCGCGTGGTGGCGTATGCAAGCCGATCCTTAACAAAACAAGAACGAAAATATGCAACCACCAAAAAGGAATTGTTGAGTATGGTAACTTTTACAAAACATTTCAAACATTATCTTTTGGGGGCGGAATTTGTATTACGTACAGATCATAGTTCCCTAAGGTGGCTTCATAATTTCCAGGGAGTGGAAGGACAGCTGGCTCGTTGGTTAGAACAGCTATCAAGCTTTCAGTATAGGATTGTCCATAGGGCTGGTAAGCAACATGCTAATGCAGATGCTTTGTCAAGACTGCCGGGCCTGAATGCAATTGCGAGTAAGGAACCCGAGCAAGTTGGGGGGGTGGCTCAAGAGGGAACGTGTCCAGTGAGAACAGTACAGGTTGTTGACTCCAGTGTGGAACCACCAGTTAGAGAAAAGTTGGAAGATGATTTGGTGAAGTTACAGAGGGAGGATAACGAAATAAGTCAGTTGATTCAGTTGTTAACCAAGTCACCAAAGGAGTGTGGAGAGATAAGGGACCACCCAGAGTTACGAAAATTTATGGCAGTTTGGGATCAGCTGCAGATACGGAATCAGTTATTGGTGCGGATACCTCCCTGTAATTCTGATGCAGCTAATAAAATACAGGCTGTGCTCCCAAGATGTTTGGTACCGAAAGTGTTAACGATGCTTCATAATGCGATTACTGGTGGCCACCTTGGAGTACAAAAATTGCAAGGTAAAGTCAAAGATCGTTTTTATTGGCCAGGGTGGTTCGCAGATGTGAGAAGGTGGTGTAGTGAATGTGTGGATTGTGCCTCACGGAAGCTTCCAGCCCGCACCCCTCAGGCTCCGCTTGTTCCCTCAGTGATGTCTCGCCCTTATGAGCGGGTTGCCCTGGACATTTTGGGTCCACTCCCTGAAACTGGCGATAAAAATCGTTTTATTTTGGTTGTTGGCGATTATTTTTCGAAGTGGACGGAAGCTTTTGCTTTGCCCAACCAGGAAGCACGGTCTGTTGCTAAAGTCTTGGTTGAAGAGTGGGTCTGCCGTTATGGGGTTCCCCGGAGCCTGCACTCGGATCAGGGTCGAAATTTTGAGTCCGGACTTTTTCAGGAATTGTGTCGGTTGTTGGATATTAACAAAACCCGCACCTCTCCTTACCACCCTCAGTCAGATGGGCTCATTGAGCGTTTTAATAGGACTTTGCTGTCTATGTTGTCTCTCTTTGTGGATAAGAACCAACAGAATTGGGATTCATTGTTGCCTTACGTAATGATGGCATATCGCAGTAGTGTACATGCAACTACTGGTTTTACTCCATACAAGGTGGTTTTTGGGGGGGAGATGGTATTACCAGTAGATGTGATGTTGAATGTAAATTTTGAGGAGACTTTTGAATCTCCAAATGAGTATGTGAAACGTATGGCTGAGACTTTGTCCACTGTGGTAGGAGCAGTACAACACCATCAGTCGCAAGCTTCTGTTCAGCAAAAAAAATATTTTGATTTTCGGGCCCGAGTCCAATATTATTCAGTGGGGGAGTTGGTGTGGGTCCGTAATAAAGCTAGAAAGAAAGGGGTTTGTGTTAAATTGCAGAGAAATTACAAGGGCCCCTTTAAAGTGGTTGAGCAAGTATCTGATGTATTGTATCAGCTACAACCAGCAGAAGGTGGTGCTACCACAGTGGTGCATTATAATCGCCTAAAACCATATGTTTCTCGATTTGTTTCAGAGAGCCGGCGGGGAGATGCTGAGTCTGGACACTCACCGTTTCAACAACGGGCTGACCAGCCGATCCGCCAACAGTCGTCTTCCGTTGCAGTGGAGAGACAACACCATACAGAGGGACAATCTGACCCCTTGAGAGAGGGGGATGGGGAACTTCCACATGGCCTAGCAGAGCCTTTAGAACGGCAGTCAGAGCCAGCTTTGGAGGATGACCTGGGGTTGACACCTGAATGTGTGGACAGTAGCCGAGGTGCTGTGCAAAAGGCCACGGTCCCTTCTGCTGAGATAGTGCGACCAGCACGACAACGGAAGTTACCAGCTTGGACAAAGGATTATTGCTTGGACTCGAGGGCGAGTCCTTCTGAATTAGAGGGGGAGTAGTGTAGAGTGTCGTCACTCTGCGTTCACATAATTATTCTGATTGCATGCACCTGTGGACTCAGCGGAACGACGCAGGTTTTAAAAGAGGCAGAGAGGAGAGCGAGCGTGTCGAGGTGGTGATTTCTTTGTGGGGTACGTTTGCTGTCTCTCGGGGACAATAGGTCCTCCGGAGATGAAGATAGTTAGTTAGTTAGCTGAAAACATGAGAGAGTGGAGTCAGAGGGGGGAATGAATTATTAGTATCACCATTGCCTCGAAAGACTGCGGGCTGATATTTTGTGCGTTATCTTATATAATCGCTCCGGAGTGTGGACTACTCTCCCGGTGACGGATGGCTGGACTTTTATGAATGAACTTTAGACGCCGCCTCTACCTACGGCTGCCTATCCAAACTGCATTGGCTACTGCCCTTGTTCTTCACCCCTGATGGATGGGTCTAGGTGACCCGAGGAGAGGGAAGTGATTTTAACTTATGTATTTATGTACTGATAAATTGTTAATTGTAGGTCGGGCGGTTTGTGTGGGAGGGGAGTTGGGGATATGGGACGCAGTTATACCCTTTCAGTGTGTTCACTGTGTGCGGTGTAGGTTGGCGTGCCCCTTTGAGTAAAACAAATGTGTGATGTGTTAACATTTAAAACTCACTGTGTGCAGATGAATTGATGTGTGAAATTGTTGGTAGCCCTGCGTGCCTTGTGCCCTATTCCCGTACCTGTGCTATGCCCGTGTCTACATTTTAAAAATATACTGTGTGAAATAAAGATACTTTAAGACAATTGCTTGCTGCGTTTGATACTTCAACAGGGTTTATTACAATATTGTTTATTCCGCGTAATGTAATTAAGTGCGCGTTGTCAACTTGACATTCCTGCACGTTAGACTGAGTGTGACAGAGAAACGGGAAATAATCAACCAAAAAATGAAAGAGTCATTTCTGAAATTTCATAATAAGCACTAGTGAGGTGCAGCTCTCTCTCTCTCTCTCTCTCTCTCTCTCTCTCTCTCTCTCCCTTTCGTGCGCGCGCTCGCTCGTTCGCTCTCTGTGCTCGTTCAGCTGAGTCTCTGGCATGCAGAAGTCTCTGACCCGTGCACAAGAAACTGTGCCGCTAAATTAAGAAAGGAGTTCCCGCACATAATGCTGTTAGCTGTTATAAAGTTTAAGTTTACTCGCGTTTATATCAGTGACGCGTGCGCAGCTGGAGCGATGTAGTTTGACGCGACGTCAGCTCACAGTACACACATCTGTTGGTAGAAAGACGAGAAAGAGACGCAAAGGGTAAAGGTGCAAGTCTAAGAAAGTAAAGAGCGACAAAACCATCTCAAATGATCATCCCCTGATAGCACCATTATAATCTCATTATCTAAAGATCTTATACACAGGTATGTTCCCTGTCTGTCTTGTGCATATTCATACTTGGTCGTTTTACATGCTTATGTATGCATAAATACTAAATACAATGCATACTATATCTTCAATAGCCAATATCTTTTGTTATCATTAATGCATTTAACAAGATTCTGTCTATAAAGACTTATCTTTTGTTATCATTAATGCATTTTCACTTTAAAACTAACTTTAAATTATTATATTTTTAAAACTGTGGTGAGCATTTAGTTAGTGAGTGGCAATTTTCTGCAAATTATATTCCAAAAACTATATAAATATAAAGCTTATAAACATATAAACTTTCACACATTTTGGTTTTATTATCATCACAAGTTGCTGTGTGTGTTTGTTAAATAAAGTGTCTTGTGTTTATGCTCAAGTGGACTCAGTGATATGTTAATAACAATATTATGGTGTTTTCTGGCTCAAAGAGGGAAAACTCACTGTTGTATGTCTCGAAAGAAATTAATGCATTTTGTGATGTAGATTACCTAGATAATACACTTAAAAAAGAGACTATAAATCGAGGAGAAGGGGGGCCTACAAAACCTCTTAGCCCCGGGGCCTCATATTAGGTTAAGGCGGCCCTGGTTGCCATGACACGCGCGTCCTCACTACGGCACGTGCGTCATTGTTTATGCGTCTCATTTATCATTTCCTGATTACTGCGTCAATCTAGTTTGCAACATTTCTCGTGATGAATGTTTATATGCATGCTATCTCTCGTTGTAAGGAGCTGAACCATAACTTGTGTTGTGATGATGGCGCGCGTCCTCACTTCGACACGCCCATTAGGGCATTCTTGCGGCTTCTTGTTCACACAGAGGGTTACCCGCGTATCTTACTAGGTCCTCTTTCCGGCAACGATTCCAGAAGATTAACGGAACGAGTTTTTGTTCACACAGACGCTTGTCTGGGAATTTTACGGGTATTTTCTGGGACCAGAGGTCTGTGTGAATGAGGTTTTAGAAATCCCCTTACTGATAAAAATGCTGATGTGTCAAATACGTATTTTCTGCGCTGTATGTTCGAGTCGCAAGATGTTCTATTCACAAGACATGATACATAAATGGCAATGCGTAGCAAACAACAAATATTCAAACACGACCTGACTAGAAATGATTGTAAACAACACAGGAGACACAAAATCTAAATCTAAGGATGAATTTTAAAGAGTATAGAAGGAGTTCATATATAATCTGGGCTCTTATTGGCTGCTTTTTCTTCAATATTCAGTGTAAGTCACCTATTTCAAAAATATTTTTTTCTAATAACAACAATTTATCTGTTTGGCACAGGTATATTTTTGTCTAGAAAAGTAATTTCAAGCATTTAACCATACACCTTCAGATTAAATGATTTTTAAGGTCATTGTTAACTTTTTATTCAAGTGACCCTAAACATTTGAACAGTATAGGTTTGAATCTCATTGCATCTCATATTGTAGGCTATTTGCTGCATAATCATTAACTTTCTCACCTTCCCTCCTTCTCTTTGTCTGCTCATCTTCTACTAGCTTTCCAAATGATAACTTAGTTTGTTGCAGCCTTTTCATTTTCGGTCATTTGAATGAAAATCACATGGCGTCAACTTTATTTTGAACAATGGATTTGTGGGTATTGAAGTTTATGTGAGATGTGCGAAACACTGCGTTGCGTTCTTTAATTGTTTTAAGAAACACTCTGCTATAGTCGACTACTTTCATTTTGAGATCGCAGCGGTATCTGCAAGTACGTGTCACATGATGGTCCGTAGATGCAGGGATAATTGTCTCGTCTGCTATTTTCACATCAAAATGAAATGAAACTTCAAGAAAAAATGACAGAGGACATGACCTCAGTGTCCTCAATGGTAGCTACGGCCGTGATAGTGACAAGTAGTCCTAAACTGCAACCACACATTCCTAATATCAGATTCCGTGGGAAGATTATGCAGCAACTGTGTTCTTCCACAACCAGGCACAATACACAATATTTTGTAATCTTCAACGACATGTTTGTTGTTTGGAAGCTTCAACCGGTTTGCGCAAACCAGTGGCGGGGCTACCGAAGTAAATGTTAAGTGAAGGCAGTATTTAAAAATCGCTACTATGTCATAACTTGGTACATTCCAGAATCTGCCATTTTATGGGCTTGGTGTCAATAACAGTTGATATTTCAGTAACAAGGAGATTTACAGTTCTAAGTTTGTGTTCGTTCAAGTACAATGACCTTATATATAACAAAAGCTCAAGTTAAAATTGATTCCTTGATTCATCGCTCCTTTAATAGCATTTTGACTCAACAGTTTTGCATGGAGTTTAATAAGTAATGTAAAAGTAAAGAAGATGAGTGACTGTTTAAGGTAATCAGTAAATTTTAATGAATAAAGTTTTTGAGATGTAATTAAACTGTAGCGGAAGTTACTTTATAAATACTTCCTGCTGTACAGAACTAAAGTATGCTACTTTACATGTGTATTTTACACTTTTGTTGCACCTGCATGTAAAGCTTCCGAACGACACTGCAGTGCATAAGAAAACAATACCAACCAACAATCCACAAAAGCACTTACACTAAAAAAATATTGGGCTGTTTTTAACCCAAGGTTGGGTAAATATTGGACATAAAACATGTTGGGTTATAAACATTTAAAGCAGCATAGTATTATTTAAAGTAACAGAGTTGGTAGAATATTGAATTGTTCATGATACAATTAACCCTTGTATTGTGTTCGATTTTTGTGATAATTTTGATCAAATTGACCCGCATTGAATCTAATGCCATTCCTTAAATATCACATTATGAAAAACAAATAGGGATTAGGTATGAACAGGACCATTTTAGTATCAGTCTTTGTCACACATTATAAACATTTAAAATTAAAAAGTATGATTTAAAAAAATGCATTTAACCACAATTTTGTTTGTTTTAACAAAACTGTTGCAACATTTAACATTTTAAATTTTAATTCAACATGGTTTTTAACATTCCTATGTTTAAAACATCCTATATGAATCATTTAATATTGCTGTGAAATGAAATGAAGCTTTTCTTTTTCTAAATATGCTCATCTTTTGTTCTTGAGGCTCACTGTACAAATTCAAGAAATCACTGTTTACATGATGTGCACACATCAAGCATTGTGCTTTCTGACTTCTTGCATTTTACACAAATGGTACTTATTTTGTTTTTATGTTTTATGGGGCACAGCTGGCATCACCTGTATTCACCTCTGGATTTTCTGTGGGTCTGAATTTATCTGCTTTACATAGTATTTCATATACATTGAAAATAGAAATGATAGTTCACATTTACTTTTCTGTGTCTGAGAAAGTCTTTATCAGTCCTGAAAAGAATGAGGAAAAGCTCACATTTCCCTTTCCAGGGTAGTAAAACACCAAAATATACACAATAAATGTATTTAATTTGTGTCTATACAGTTGCCTTGGAACAAACAAATATGGGTCAAATTGACCCGCGAACATCAAAATCGTAACAAAAATCATTATTTGTGCTAAAAAAAACCCCACTTCAAAACACATCAGTGTATCCTAACCAGAGGCGGACAGAGTACACAGCTTCAGTACTTGAGTAAAAGTACAGTTACCCCTTGCTAAATTTTACTCAAGTAAAAGTAAAAGTACTATAGTCAGATGTCTACTTAAGTAAAAGTACAAAAGTACTTGTTTTTAAAAGTACTTGAGTATCAAGAGTACAAGAGTAAATTTTCTAAATGTTGCATTACTAATGCCACAGTGCACATTGAACCATGTGAGATGATTGACAGCTGTACAGCAAATGATAGAGCTCTGAGGTCAAATCTGAAGCAAATCAGGAAGAGGAGACACAAATCGCTCTGTTCACTGTTTGAGCTTTTCAGATCGCATATCAGTGGAAAATTAATAGAAATGTTATTCTTTAAGACTAAATATTTTACTAACATGTGATAATTAATCATTATTTTCCCAAATATGCTCACCATTGTACTAATAGCCCCGGCGGATTCTGTATATTTTATCTATTTGAACACAAATAAACCGGAGAAGAACAGAATAAATGTTTTACGAATGATGATTTCTATTCAAAATAACGAGCGTTACATATTCATTATTTTGGACTCCTGGCATAAATTAAGAAATTAATGTTATTGCAAACCAGTTTAATCATAAACAGTAGTCAAATGTCGAAACTGGAGTCTTAAACCTGTCTTGTGATGCTGAGTTTGTCCAGATCAAGTAAGAGTGTGATGTTTTGAAGAGTAATTCATTTTGAACAACAATAATCCGGGCTCACCAGTGATTCCGGCCGCTGAAGTTTTGTTTTGGTAAACACAGCAAACACTTGAAAAGAAAACTATCATTAACTTGTTCAGAAAATTTTAAATAGTCTGGCGAGGTGGGGCCACGGGTTGACACATTCCCAGAATGGACCTGCTGCGTCTTCATCCATTGTTCCGTGAGTGGTTTCGTCTCTTTTCTAAATCTGACCATAGTTACTTTGGTGGAAAGCTGAAGGTGATTGCTGATAGGCTGTCCCAATCAGTTGCGCCTGCACAATCCAATCACGTTTAAGAGAGGGAAACAACAAATTGAGGGTTTCTGATATTTTTATTTTTTCCTTTTTTTTTAAGAAAAAGTAACTTGTACTTACGGTTATGGATAGAAATGTAGTGGAGTAAAGAGTAAAATATTTGCTTCTCAAATGTACTTGAGTAAAGTCATGAGTACTCCAAAAAAATTATACTCGAGTAAAGTACAGATCCCTCAAAATTGTACTTAAGTACTGTACTCAAGTAAATGTACTCCGTTACTGTCCGGCTCTGATCCTAACTTTGCATGCATGTGCATGGCCCTAAATGAGAAAAAGTGACAAAATGTCTGGAAGAAAACGGTAACTTAAGTAGTATTTCATATACATTGTAAATAGAAATTATAGCTCACTTTTACCATCTGTGTCTGTAAAAGTCTTTTTCAGTACTCAAAAGAGTGAGGAGAAGCATTTTACCCCCATTTCAGGATAGTAAAACACCAATATAGCAACAAACACTAAAAGTATATATTTAATTTAGGTCTATACAGTTGCTTTGGAACAAAACAAAATGCGGGTCAAATTGACCCGCGAACCTCAAAATCGTTACAAAATTATTTTGGTACACTTCAAAACATATCAGCATGTCCAAACTTTGCATGCATGTTCATGGCCATGAATAAGAAAAAGTCACAAAATTTCAAGAATAAAATCACAGGTTTATCCGACAGCTTAAAAATCAAAACGGGTCAAATTGACCTAGAACATATGGGTTAAAGCACCGTGGAATTACCATCTGATACTATTACTTAACTATGGTACCACCAGAATAAACTACTGATTATATGAGAAATTCATTTAAAAGAAGCAAAAATAAATAAATAAATAAATAAATAAACAACTTATGCCTGACCTTCTAAATTTCTCCCATCATATTGGCAATCAATCCATTACGCCCTATATATGACGTTTAAAATAAGTGCCTGTGTTTCGTTAATCTATTAATTTTGTAATAAGCTAATTAAATTGAAACAAAACATAAACAACATTACAAAAGTATTCAAACACAATAATAGTTAAATATAAATATAAAACAGACACTATCTCCATTAGGATCCATGTTAAAAACAAACTGATATAGCATTATTATCTGTGACAATAGTTGGTGGCACTATTTTTACTATTTTGGGCAAAACCATTGTTGGAAACATACATTCAATAGAATAAAATCCATTTCACTTTGAAAATAAAGCGCTGTCATGTTAAAGCCAGCTGTCACGTAATATTTTCGGTTATTGTACTTGCCTACTTATGCGCTTGTTTTTGGTCATGAATAAACCCATAATGTGCTTAAAAAAGGTTGTTTAAACAGCGGAAACTCTGTAAACCCTTCAGCTCCGTCTCCGTGTTATAGAAGGTCATTACAGCTGAACATTGTCATTTTTTAGTATCTTACATCGTAGGGGATTGATGAGGCTTAGAGAAGGATACACAATGATCCAGAAGACCCAATAAGGATGTGAATTTGGGTACCCACACCTTTGTTTACATAAGACTACGTTTGTCTACACTGCAGTGCAAACCCGGAGTTCTCAAACTAAAACAAGGCCCGCAGGATTTACGAAAGTTTGAGGGTCAAAAACACGGGAGTAGTCTGGATGAAATGTGTAACCGTAGCAAAACAAATGCGTTTAAAAATGTAAACGCAATAACGCAAACGTGGCCTGAATGGTCATTTTGAAAACTTTGCTTCTTGACAGACATAAAAGAACTAGACCTGAAGCAGTTTTGCAAGACCAACCTGCTGGAGTATGATGTTTCTGCAAACATGAAAAACCAGCTAAACTTGTTTTTAGAGGAAAATGTTTGTTTTACAGGTTGTTGGAAATCCACTTTCCTGAAAAATCTCCTGGAATAAATATCATACACTCCCAGGAATAAAGGTTCAAGAAGATACAAAAGTTGTCACTGGTATCTTTTTAAAAAGTACTCTTTTGTACTTAAAAGGTGCATATTGGTACCTCAAAGGTACTGTTAAGTAGAGGCAAGGCAAGACCAGGTGATGGATCCAACTGCAGTTTAAGATTTTATTTAAATATATCCAAAAAGGAACAAAAACAAGCAAGAACACGGCAGGAACTTGGAACACGGCAGGAACATGGAACAAGTGCTGTATGAGGCTTCGACACTTTTACGAATCTTTTGTTTCGAATCAATTGGTTCGGAGCTTGTTTCAAACTGACCAAGTCACGTGTTTTTAGCAAACGAGGCTTCATTACGTCATAACTGTTTCGAAACGTTTCGAAAATCCAATGATTCACCACTAGGGGGAGTTCACAAATGACCAGTCTAATATAGTTACGTGAACTCATTTAAATAAACATTTTAATAAAAATCTTCCTATTATTTTGTAAAAAAAGTGTAAAATGTTTGGACAGAACTGCTTTTACACTATTTTGACCAGCAGGTGTCGCCAGTGTGTGTGGTGTTTCGAACGCTTCGAAAAACCGAATCAATTTTCGAAGCAATTGGTTCAGTTGTTTCGAAGCTTCGAAAAGCTTTGTTTCTCCCATGACTACATGGACCACTGGCAAACACAGGATAAACAACAACCGATAATTAGTGATGGTCATTTTCGAAGCACTGCTTCATGAGGCTTCGAAACATTTACAAATCTTTTGTTTCGAATCAGTGGTTTGGAGCTTGTTTCAAACTGGCCCAAGTCACGTGATTTTAGCAAACGAGGCTTTATTACGTCATAACTGTTTCGAAAATCCAATGATTCACCACTAGGGGGAGTTCACAAATGACCAGTCTAATATAGTTACGTGAACTCATTTAAATAAACATTTTAATAAAAATCTTCCTATTATTTTGTAAAAAAAGTGTAAAATGTTTGGACAGAACTGCTTTTACACTATTTTGACCAGCAGGTGTCGCCAGTGTGTGTGGTGTTTCGAACGCTTCGAAAAACCGAATCAATTTTCGAAGCAATTGGTTCAGTTGTTTCGAAGCTTCGAAAAGCTTTGTTTCTCCCATGACTACATGGACCACTGGCAAACACAGGATAAACAACAACCGATAATTAGTGATGGTCATTTTCGAAGCACTGCTTCATGAGGCTTCGAAACATTTACAAATCTTTTGTTTCGAATCAGTGGTTTGGAGCTTGTTTCAAACTGGCCCAAGTCACGTGATTTTAGCAAACGAGGCTTCATTACGTCATAACTGTTTAAAAAATCCGATGGTTCACCAGTAGGGGGAGTTGATCACATGACCAGTGTCTAATATGTTTAGGTGAACTCAGTTTTATTATGCAAGTTCATCAAAACATTTATCCTTCAGACTAATAACACTACCATTTTGTCAACTTTTTGTTTATAGACAGATTTAATGACAAAAATGTATATAATTAAAAGGGTAGTTAGTTTTAATGATTTGTCTGCTCTAAATAAAACTAAACACATAATACACCTTTAATGATGTCTTAATTAAGTTAAATAAATTTTTAAACATATTTTAATCAAAATCTTGCTATCATTTTGTAAAAAAAGTGTAAAATGTTTGGACATATCTGCTTTACACTATTTTGATCAGCAGGGGTCGCCAGCGTGTGTGGTGTTTCGAAATGCTTCGAAAACCTGAATCAATCAATTTTCGAAGCAATTGGTTCAATTGATTCGAAGCTTCGAAAAGCTTCGTTTCTCCCATCAATACCGATAAACAGGCAAGGAACATACAGAGTATTTAAACATGATGACAACCAATGACAGAGCAGAGGCAATAAATTACCATGACATCAAGCAAGTAGGAAGTGGTGAATCAATGAATGTCTATGGCAACAAACAAGGGGGCGGAGCAAAACAGGAACAAGAGGGAACAAGGCAGAGTAGAAAACAGGGGGTACATAGTGGTGTAGAGTAGACATTACAAAATATGTCCTTAATATATAACCTTTGTTAATATACAGTTATGTTCTTATTTTGTTTGTCTAATTCAGGGTTCCCCAAATCTTACCCTGGAGGGCCGGAGCACTGCAGAGTTTATCTCCAACCCTGATCAAACACACCTGAGCAATAACATTTCCATAACTTGTTTTATTTAGCCTACTTTGTTTTTTCATCATTCAAATTTGATTGGGTCGTTAGTAACACATTTTTCTGTGGTGTGACAAACTCAGACTTGTAATATCAGACTTCTACAAGTAAGGTACAATATTAAATTCATTCAACTAAAAACTCAATTTCTAGGAATTTATATAACTGGTAGAAAGTCGTCTAATATAAACAGATAATGCGCTGTCAGTCAGCCCTTTAATAAAGTATGCAGGTATGCAGTATCTCTACAGTATACATTTCAAAGTAAAATGTAAGCCTGTATAGAAACAGGTACAGTCGGGTTTTTGCAACACTTTACAGACGGGAGTGCCCATACCCAAATATGTGCAAACCACGGATTTTCCATTTGAATTAGAACTGCACCATGCCATCTGGCTTTTGGCTAAGAGCTTTAAATTTAGGCTTTAAAAAAGTTGCTTTATTTATATAAATTCTGTGCAACTTGTAGTAGACATGCATACATGTGCATACTGTATGGAAAAGAGCAACTCATATTTTTCTAATCTACTCATTTATTCCATGAAAGAAAGTCAGTAAGGTTTAAGAACAAAAGACAATGGTGAATTATTTTTTATATTAATAGCATCACCTGTTCTGGAGATAAACATCTAAATTTGGGTGTGTCCAGTTCAATCGAAATTACATATTGTGAACTAAAACAGATCATTGAAATCAAGTTCTTGAGGTTAACGGGTATATTTACACAAATTGATTTTTTTCATCATTTACTCACCCTCATGTTGTTCCAAACTTGTATTAGCTTTTGTTGAATGCGAAAGAAGATATTTTGATAAATAATGGTAAGCACACAATTGACCATAATCACTGACTTCCATATCGGAAAAACAAATACTGTGGAAGTCAATGGGTACCATTAACTAATTGCTTACCATCATTTATCAAAATATCTTCTTTTGTGTTCAACAGATAAAAGAAACTCATACAGATCCATTAACTGTTTTAAAGGGAGTAAAAGAACCCTAAAATGAACAATACAACATTTGGCTTCAAATTAAAGGGACACTCTAGCCTGGATGCCAGACGATCTTAGCCCCGCCCACAACATTTTGAGAACGGGAAGATCGGTCTGTGGTTTCTGCGTTGAGGACCTACTATGCTAGACCCAAAGCTGGTCGAACCAATCAAATTGTGAAGGAAATGTTGTAAACATAGTAGGTGTTGATGTACGGTGCTAACTCAGACTTAGTATAATCACAATGTTAGTGTCATTGTAGCGAAATAACTAGCAGTTCGGTCAGGCTGCAAAAGACGTAACGTACGTCACACACTCCGTTGCTCTGATTGGTCGTAGGTCTATCCAATTAAGTGCAGAGGCATTTTTTCGTTGAGACACGCCTCATAATTATAGCTCAATGGAGCGGTATCAGACTCAAATTCTGACTAGAATTGAGTATGACAACGTCAGGCTAGGGACACTCTAATTTTCAAGCTCCCCTAGAGTTAAACATTCGATTCTGATATGATATTACGTAGTGCCTGAAAATAGTCCCCTAGCATCTTTCAATAGCAGGGGACTATGTTTGGGCAGTGCATAATATCATTGTGCCTCGGCCTGCAGCCATGTTACAGCAGCAAAGTCCTTGATTATTACGCCAGAATGAGAGTATAGTTCCTAGCTATATCTGCCTAGCCTGGGTGCCAGCCGATTTTAGCCCCGCCCACAACATTTTAAAAGACGGGAAGATCGGTCTGGGGTTTCTTCGTTGAGGAGCTACTATGCGAGACCCAAAGCTGGTCGACCAATCAAATTGTCAGGGCGGGCTTTATGATGGACAGATGATCAACAGTAACGTAATCAACCATGTCACCGAGCATGTATGTTGAATCTATTTACAACAAAATGGCTGCCGCTGTAGAATTCAGCTGTGTGGATTCTGACATTGAGTCTGTTCTAAAAGATATTGACAGAGCATTGATTTTAAAAGAGGAACAGAGACACGCGATCAAGGCATTTGTTGATCTGAGAGATGTTTTTGACGTCCTTCCTACGGGATTCGGCAAAAGTTGGTCGCACCAATTTAAAGAAGCAACTGAAATCGGTAACATGACGATGCAACTCGGCGTGCACGTTGAGATGGATATAATTAGCAGTCATTGCCAGCTTCTTTTCGGAACCCCGGAATCGTGGCTGCTGAATAAGTGGACGGACATGCTAGGCTCAGATATTTATAAAGGAAACGTATCATCGTGGATGAAGTTCAACTAATGTAAGAAATAGTCTTACTGTATGACTTAGTAAATACTTAATGTTGTGATATAAATGAAATGTTGTAAACATAGTAGGTGTTGATGTACGTTCGCTAACTCAGACTAATCAGTATAATCACAATGTTAGTGTCATTGTAGCGAAATAACTAGCAGTTTGGTCAGGCTGCAAAAGACATCATTTCAACATACGTCACACACTCCGTTGCTCTGATTGGTCATAGATCTATGCAATTGAGTGCAGAGGCATTTTTCGGTTGAGACACGCCTCATAATCATAGCCCAATGGAGCGGTATCAGACTCAAATTCTGACTAGAATTGAGTATGACAACGTCAGTCTAGAAAACCGCAACTTTTAATTTTCCATCGGTCTTAGTACACAATGTAACTACAAAAGAGTCAAGTTTTAAATGGGAAAATTTTCAAAACTCTTTGGTTATTTTTTGCGCGATGCTAATGGTCTAATCAGATTCAATGGATTCTGCTAAGCTAAGCTAAAAGTGGTACCACCTGACCCGGAGATAGGCTGAATGGATTCCAAAATGGTAAAAATCAAATGTTTAACTCTAGGGGAGCTGGAAAATTAACCTAGTTTTATTTTTTTTTAAGTGGAGTGTCCCTTTAAGTATTGTTGGTATTCAGATTTACACACTGTAACAAATCTTTGATGCCTTACATTTTTTTGTTGAATCAACAAGTGATGTCAACTTTCTCTTATTTATCTTGACAAGAGATGGGTTGCTACAACTTCTAAAATATAGTTAAAATAAATTATAACAACTTATCTGTAGTTATAACAACTCCTCTCTAGTCACTTATAGTAAGTTGTAATGACTTGTAAATCTGAGTTGATTCAACAAAAAATTTAAGGCAACAAAGAATTTTTTACAGTGGAGTTTATTCTCTGTGGCATCAGTTGCCCCATACGTCTTGGATATCTTACTGGCGCCATCTAGTGTCGAATAAACCTTATTACTTCTCAGTTAATGTGAACTAGCCTAGCATCAATTTTCCCAAGGTAAGCCTGCTTTTTAATGGCTAGTTTACTCTTACTGTTACATACAGTGTTTTAAATAGATAATTCAAGAACCAAATACAAAAACCAAATACTCTTTAGAGTAGAGAGCAGAGATATATAAATGGACTGGTGAAATTGCTGACTGTAGGCTATATACTGTATTATTCAATGTCTCATGTTACCTCTCTTCTTCTCTCCTCTCTGTTTTTTTTCTCCAGTAGTGCCACATACACTACATTGAAGGTTGTTGCTATTTGCCAAGCTGTCTCCATGGAAACAACAGAGATGGGATTGTTTTTTTTTTCATTTTTGCCAGTCTGGACCCTCATTACAAATTCATATAAAAAAAATTACACACACTTAAACAACTCTCATCATGTAACATCATATTACACATTTTCATATTAACTTACATATTCAAAAAATCACAGCAAGTTCTCTTAATTTTGTATAATGCTTAATACAGAAAGATGCATATTTTATTTATCATAAATTCTTTGCTAAGCACACGGCACAGCTTTACTTAATCTAAGCTTTATGCTTGAACAGAAAAACAGCTCACATATTTAGTAATTTTATTTATTTTAATTTTTTTGGATATGCACAGCCTCAATTAAAACAATACATTTTTGTCTCCAACATCCACAATACTTTCGAGGACCTAGAGGCGATAAGACCAACTTATTTATCTTAGTGGTTTCCCAAACAGGTAAGAAAAATTGAATTTCTTCACAGGTCCACAGGGGGAGGCTGTGGGGCCTGAAAAAAAAAACAATTACCAGCAGCTCTCCAAGTGCACTCAATTTATTTTCGTCTCAGACTCACCAGAAACACAAAGGTGTATTGTAGTCTGACTACATTGTCTTACTGTTGTGATACTATGTATTTAGATTTTTTATGTTAAAGACTGTAAAACTTTTTTGTACAGTACATTGATAAAATTCACTCATTTAAAGACCCATTTGTTCGGTGAAACAGAGCAAAATATTCATGACTCTTCTTGTAAAACACTAATTTTGGTTCAGTCAAATACGATCCCTCTTCTGACCATAGAAAATCATTGTTTGTGGCTGTAAAACAGGCATTTTAATATACGCAATAATTTTATGTCAGAGAAGTGGTTAGGGAGACACTTTTTTTCCATTTCACATTACGAGTCCACTAGTCTCTGTTTGCTTTGAAGTGAAGCATGCAGTGTGTGGGTCGGGATTCTCATTAAGATGAATAGAAACTCTTGAGCCTTGATTGGGGGAGTTTTGTCTTATGGGTGACACCAGGCAGAAAATGGAAGCTGAAGTTATGCTGAAAAAAAAAAAAAAAAAAATATATATATATATATATATATATATATATATATATATATATATATATATATATATATATATATATATATATATATATATATATATAAATTATATATAATATGCATATATATATATATATATGCCCCTAAACATGACGTGGTGCAAAATGAAACATGGCCTCTTGGGCGGTCCTTGGCCTTTCAAAATGGTCATGGTTCCCGGACCTTTAATATTGAGGTCTGGCTACACGAGCCTGCCACCCCAGTGACAACTTTTGTATCTTTTTTTCTGAGAGTGGCTTGAATGATAAACTGTATTGTTGTACAGCCTTTATACTGTAGCTATTGCATGTTTTGTCTCATACAACACTCTCTTTTTACATAATAACACATAATTGATGCACCTACACCAGGAGAAGTGAAATCATGACCTTGTTGGTTTGATTTTGGCTCATCATCTTCAACAAATAAAGCCAAAGTGTACTTTAAGTAGCCATTGGCAGAGAGTGGACATAACTCAATCATAGCTCAAACTAGACAAGATTTAGCATAACTACTGTAGTTTACCTGCCCAGTTCTGCAATGGCAATGCACTGCAAAAAGCATTTTTGGCCCAGCATGCTCAAAATGACATCTTGTTGGCGGAAGAACTCAGCATTTTTTCTGTTTATGGATGTGTAATGATAATCGCAGGAGGACAGGTTTGGCTAGACTTTCATAGGCCATGTTTCAAGGTCAGTGAGCATCTGCTGCATGATTCAGCCCTCTTGGATGTGAGTATTTCATCTTTAGTGGAAACTTGACATGAAAAATGATTTAAAAGTGTTTAATTAAAAAAGAAATGTTGTTCAGAGTACTAATGAAGATTTACCTCATTCTCTTAGACTTTAAAAGGGATTCATTCCGATCACACCAGAGTTTCAGCATGCTAAATTTCTACACAGACCCTTGTATACATATATATATATATATACACACTCACCTAAAGGATTAATAGGAACACCATACTAATACTGTGTTTGACACCCTTTCACCTTCAGAACTGCCTAAATTCTACATGACATTGATTTAACAAGGTGCTGAAAGCATTCTTTAGAAATGTTGGCCCATATTGATAGGATAGCATCTTGCAGTTGATGGAGATTTGTGGGATGCACATCCAGGGCACGAAGCTCCCGTTCCACCAAATCCCAAAATGCTCTATTGGGTTGAGATCTGGTGACTGTGGGGGCCATTTTAGTACAGTGAACTCATTGTCATGTTCAAGAAACCAATTTGAAATGATTCAAGCTTTGTTTCTTGGTGCATTATCCTGGTGGAAGTAGCCATCAGAGGATGGGTACATGGTGGTCATAAAGGGATGGACATGGTCAGAAACAATGCTCAGGTATGCCGTGGCATTTGAACGATGCCCAATTGGCACTAAGGGGCCTAAAGTGTGCCAAGAAAACATCCCCCACACAATTACACCACCACCAGCAGCCTGCACAGTGATAACAAGGCATGATGGATCCATGTTCTCATTCTGTTTAGGCCAAATTCTGACTCTACCATCTGAATGTCTCAACAGAATTCGAGACTCATCAGACCAGACAACATTTTTCAAGTCTTCAACTGTCCAATTTTGGTGAGCTCGTGCAAATTGACGTTTTTTTTCTATTTGTGGTGGAGATGAGTGGTACCCAGTAAGGTCTTCTGCTGTTGTAGCCCATCTGCCTCAAGGATGCACGTGTTGCTTCACAAATGCTTTGCTGCATACCTCGATTGTAACGAGTGGTTATTTCAGTCAAAGTTGCTCTTCTATCAGCTTGAATCAGTCGGCCCATTCTCCTCTGACATCTAGCTTTAACAAGGCATTTTTGCCCACAGGACTGCCGCATACTGGATGTTTTTCTCTTTTCACACCATTCTTTGTAAACCCTAGAAATCGTTGTGCGTGAAAATCCCAGTAGCAGATTACGAAATACTCAGACCTGCCCTTCTGGCACTAACTACCATGCTCAAAATTGTTTAAATCACCTTTCTTTCCTATTCTGACATTCAATTTGGAGTTCAGGAGATTGTCTTGACCAGGACCACACCCCTAAATGCATTGAAGCAACTGCCATGTGATTGGTTGATTAGATAATTGCATGATAAATTATAAAGAGTTGTTTTTTATTCACACTAAAAAAGTATAGGTCATCTGTTGGTCACATGTCTTCACTTGATGCAAATTTGCAGTTCACCAAGCTTTAACTTTAGAATGTGGAAAAAAATCCATGCGCTTGCTTTTCCGGTCTACCGGGTTTGCTTGCATATGAATAGAAGACAATGATAAGTTTAGTGTTGGAGTTAACAAAGAGTCTACCTAGTAGACTCTTTGTTAACTCCACCCCACCCCCCGCCCGTCACATACAGAATGGGAGATTGCCAAGAACAACAGCAATTTTAGTAATATATCCTCATAAATTTACTGAAACCAATTCTTATATGAGCTGAAATGTAAAAAAGTGACAATTTTTTTACTGTACACTGTAAAAAAATTCCGTAAAATTACAATGTTATTGCAGCTGGGTTGCCGGTAATTTACCGTAGATTTAAATTTATGTTATTTACTGGCAAGATTTTGTTCAAAGTTAAATACATTTTAAATATTAACAAGTCTTTATCTTTGCAGAATAAAACTATACAATAACAGCCTCATGCAAAGCATTCTGGGAACCAGAAATCATCATCAACCTTTTTCTGTTTTTTTGCTTCAGATTTTGCTTCCCAGAATGTTTTGCTTGATGCTGTTTTTTTAGTTTTACTCTATAAAGACAAAGACTTGTAAATGTTTAATGTTCATTTAACTTTAAACAAAATCTTGCCAGTAAATAACATAAATTTAAATCTACGGTAAATTACTGGCAACCCAGCTGCAATTTCTACGGATTTTTTTTACAGTGTATCTGATGTTTTCCTATAAAGACTTAATCTAAATCAGGAAAAAAGCTAACACGTGTTGCGGTTGCAAGTTAGTGAAAATAAACAGAAGTTCTCAACAATTCTCATGACCTCTCACTGTAGAGTTTTTAGTCTCCTATGACTTGAATCAATATATAAATAATTTAAAACTAAATTAAGATTTACCTTTGAGAAAAATATAGTTCGTTTGAGAATGAGAGTTGACAAATAGTTAAAGCACACCATGCACCAAACAAAGTTTTACCCAATCAAGCAAAACTTACACAGATATTGTTGCGATAATATTGCAGACAGCAGAGGATCACCTGAGTAAAAATGAATTGAATATGCAAAATATTTCTTGGAAATGTCAAAGCTTTTCTGTTCATGTTGTAAAGTTTGTCCAATCACTGGCTTTATCTGTAACTTACATTCATTAGCACATGCATGGAATATAAATTAGTATGTTAAATAAACCTTGAGCACTAGCCCACCCTGAGACGGATTGAATGAGATAAAAGACAATAGCTGATTGAAAACACAGTATATTCTCATTCATTCGCAATAAAAAAGGATTTTGATTTCAAATGCTGAGACGTGCTCTTTTTGTTCATCTGTTGTCTTGTGCAGCTATTAGGTCCCTAGAGTAGCCCACAAATATTTGTGTTATGAGCTGGGTTGTAATTAGTTATGGGACACAGGGAGCCTCTCTCTCTCTCTCTTTCTTCACAATATATCTCCTTAATCCTAACCTTTTGAGGATGTGATCATTCAGTGGACTGTTACATTGTATATTATTTTGAATTGTACTGTACTGTATATGTTGACAAATTAACTCTATAAATAAAAAAATTCCTGAAAGTCAATAATTCAAGTTTGCCGGTCACAGAAAAAGGCCAGGAAAATATGAATTCTTTAAATGTTTTTGTTTTCTGTTTTGAGATTTCCATAATGTTTGAAGGAAATATTCATTTTGAACTGGAACTCAACATTCTAGTGAATATATAAGGACCATGAACAATAGTATGTTTATGTATTGCATAAACTAATTTAAATTCAAGGTAAAATGAAAGTTAAAGTTTACAACACAATGGAATTAAGCCACAACAAACAAAATTAAGCCACAAAGCAACTGTAATGTCCCCCCACCAGGGGTTCAGAATGTCCTCTGAACTTAAATTCCCTCGTTTAGTCTGAATTACTGCACTGTCACTTGCCAATGAAATTAAAATCAATACATCTTCATGGGCGAGGGAAGATGTGCTGTGTGTGTGTGGCCGTGATCGGCTATGACATCACCAAGCTCCGGAATACTGTAGATCTTTACTATCCTCTATGAATTAATAATAATTAGTTTAAACATTTTTTTTGAGTGTCTGTGTACATAATTCACTTTAGACAGTTTGGTAAACTGTTTAGCATGTGTGGTGTACTTTGAGATCGCTCCAGGGTTTGAGAGAGAGTTGTGATGAGGGCACTGTCAGGACTGCATCACCATCATCCTCATTCACTCCACCCACTCGCTCTCACTTTCCCAAGTTTAAATCATTGCTACCTAGACCTCATCACCCTCACCCTTTATATTCTGCTCTCCCACTGCCACTCCTTGTCTGGTCTCGACAGTGATGACAACGACTAAACCTCAAGGACTTACCTGTCATTCCCTCGTCGCCATCTACCCCTCGTTCCACGCCTCATCTTTATCTCTGGATCCTCGCCGCTCATCTGCAACCACAGAGACACTATTATTCACAGCTAAGTCCCCATCTGAAAAACTCTATCATACTGCTTACCATTATCCATTTGATTACAGTATTATCTGAGTATTTCACAATCTGCTCAGTTACTGGGACTTTCACGCACAACCATTTCTAGGGTTTACAAAGAATGGTGTGAAAAGGGAACACATCCAGCACGCCGCAGTCCCGCGGGCGAAAATGCCTTGTTGATGCTACAGGTCAGAGGAGAATGGGCCGACTGATTCAAGCTGATAGAAGAGCAACTTTGACTAAAATAACCACTCGTTTCAACTGAGGTATGCAGCAAAGCATTTGTGAAGCCACAACACACACAACCTTGAGGGGGATAGGCTACAACAACAGAAGACCCCACCGGGTACAACTCATCTCCACTATAAATAGGATAAAGAGGCTACAATTTACACGAGCTCACCAAAATTGGAAAAATGTTGCCTGGTCTGATGAGTTTCGATATCGTTGAGACATTCAGATGGTAATGTCAGAATTTGGCGTAAACAGAATGAGATCATGGATCTGTCATGTCTTGTTACCACTGTGCAGGCTGGTGGTGGTGGTGTAATGGTGTGGGGGATGTTTTCTTGTCACACTTTAGGCCCATCAGTGCCAATTGGGCATCGTTTACAGCCTACCTGAGCATTGTTTCTGACCATGTCCATCCCTTTATGACCACCATGTACCCATCATCTGATGACTACTTCCAGCAGGATAATGCACAATGTCACAAAGCTCGAATCATTTGAAATTGGTTTCTTGAACATGACAATGAGTTCACTGTACTAAAATGGCCCCCACAGTCACCAGATCTCAACCCAATAGAGCATCTTTGTATCCCACAAATCTCCATCAACTGCAAGATGCTATCCTATCAATATGGGCCAACATTTCTAAAGAATGCTTTCAGCACCTTGTTGAATCAATGCCACGTAGAATTAAGGCAGCTCTGAAGGCGAAAGGGGGTCAAACACAGTATTAGTATGGTGTTCCTAATAATCCTTTAGGTGAGTTTATATCTTTATTTTGGCAGATACTATTTGCACATTTTTGTACATGAACCCGATGCAATAATAACATAGAGGGGTGGTTTCCCGGACAGGGATTATATTAGTTCAAGACTACAAAAAATTAAAGAGCCGTCCAAACCAAAAACAACTTGCACTGACATATCTTAAAATACATCATTGTTTTGCCTCAAAATACACACAAGTAATGTTTTAGTAAGGCATGTTTGTTAAAACTAGTTATATTACCTAATTGATCTAAGGCCTAGTCCTGGTTTAAGATAATATTTGTCCGGGAAACCGCCCCAGAGTATTAATGATTATTTTTTTTTTTTTTCATTTTTCTTAAAATAAATGCCTTTTAAATGTTATATGTGATAGGAAAGCGGAGATGTGGAAGGTCGGCAAAAGGAGGATTCGTACCAGGGACACAAAGCATACGGGTTTTACAAAGCATAAGCCTCTGGGGAGGTTGAGTTCAACATTTCTCTTTAAAACTTTAGTTTTAGTTATATAGCAGCTTTGTGTAAATAGTGTTTGCCAACAAGGGAAGCTATTTGCGTTTAGTTTAAATGGGCACCCCAGATGAATAAATATAAATAAACCAAAAGTTTTGTTGCATTTACAATCCTGTTAAATAGGGGGTCCTGTAGCACCCGCAGCACCCATACTTCCCATGCCTCTGTACATATTTGTTTTTTAATTTAAGGTTTCTAAACATTTTTCAGACAAAAAACAGTCAAACTTTTGTAGACTATTGTTATTATATCAGTAAGAGTATCAGTAATTTTTGTGTGTGTTGTGGCATAATTTAGTGGAGTTGTGAACTTTGGATTGCTTTGAAAAAAATGTGTGGTGTTGTGCAACCTCCTGGCCCCATTCAATATTTTAAGAAATTAAAATTTTAATCTTTTTTATAACATAAATATGCTGATCAAGGTGAAAATAAAAATATTTGAAAATAATATCATTGGTGCACCTTTAAATCACTATTGGAAAATCAATGTGATCTCACAAATTTCCGTAAAATAATTATTTTGGTCAGTTTTGCATGACATTGTCATGTATTTCCACCATTTCACGTGCCCCTGCCACGACTTTTGTTCGTGACAGTTTTACATATTGGTTACTCAACTGTTTTTCCTATTTTTAAACAATTGTCGTTTCAGTTTGGGGTTAGATTTGCTTTTGGCGTTAGGATGTCACTTAAAGTATTGGTTTATACTATTTTTTCGTATGCTTTTTAAACCATTGTCGCCTGACGTTAGGGTTAGAGTTGGGTTTGGGGTGAGGATGTAATTTTATGTAACAAAAAGTTGTTCTAACCCCAAACCGAAGCGACAATTGTAGGAAAATAGGAAAAACAGTTGAACCAATACTGTACGTGAAACAGTCACGGAAAAGAAAGTCGTGGCAACGGCACGTAAAATGGTGGAAATACGTGACAATGTCACGCAAAACTGAGCAAAATAATGCGTGACTATTTCACGTATTTTGTGGAAAATGTCTACAGAATGCAAACGCGCTTTCGTGTGGGATTGGCTACAGCTCTGACATCATCCGCCACAGGTCCTCCCCCAATCTCTCCCGCATCAGGACCATCACTCGCATCCTTAGAGCGTCAGCACGCCACAGCACATTGCCTCGGATCCAGACCACTCCAGCTCCAACCTGATACACACCAGGCTTGAAGCATTGACAATACCGTAATGGAGAGCTTGCTGGATAACCCTATGAAAGCTGTGCTTTATCTCAAAGAGCTGACCACCATCGTACAAAACCAGCAGAGTCTGATTCAAACCCAGCGGCAGCGGATCGACGAGCTCGAGAGGAAGGTTGAGGATCTCATCGGCGAGAATCGACAGCTGAGAGAACCGCATCCATACCACCACCATCATCCGCCGCACCATCATCACCACCCTTCCCCGCCGACCAGCAGCCCTCAGCCGGGCGCGCACGCACACCAGCATCAGGCGACTCACGCTCAACCCCAGCAGCCGCCGCAGCAGCAGCATCATCATCAGCAACAGCAACATCCGTCCAAACAGGCGCAGCATACTCCGGTAGCTCCAATACATCACCCGCAGCATCTGCAGCTGGTCCCTACATCCCCACCGTCTCTTAAACCGACTCACTCTAGCCCGGAGTCGGCGGAGGACGATAAGAGGAGCCCATCCTGCAAGTCTTTGGTTCCGCAAACACCCTCGACATTGTGCCGGTCCGTCGGACTCGCGAGGAAACCCGAGTAAGTAAAAATCGTATTCAGGCTTATAGTGCACATCACACTCTCTTCATCATGCGGCATTTGTACAATACCTGTTCAGAAATCGGTAATATTTAAAAAAAATAATCTGTAGCCTACAGTATATTATTATATACTATAATATTATTAGATTCCCATTAAATACATTTAATTTAAAATAATACTTAAACATTTAAGTACAGTTTTAGTGCATTATAACATTATGTAAAACATTTCATAGATAGGTAAGTATAGCGTATTAAATCTGCAGTTATTAACACATACAACACCTGACTTATACATTCTAATGAATGCAATCATTTTATGTATATGAATCAATATTTTTGGAGGCTTATAGGAAATATAACTTACATTATTATTATATATTATTACTGCAATATAGAGTAATTTACAACTCATCTTAACCAATCTACATAATCCAATTTAGCACATAACATAAACTAGATATCATTTCCAGAATTATGAATATTATGAAAATTACCCATGTAGGATAAAAAAATCCTAATTTTAATATAGGATTGTTCAAAACTCTTGTGAGCATCTTCACAGTTGCTTTAATTTGTTTAATATAAAATCACTCAATATAGAATCCAGCAGGATTAATCGACATCCCTGGATTTACAGTTTGCATGCCAATTTAACGTATTGCACATTAAAATGTGAATTAGAACCTGGACATTTTAATTTAACCACGAAAAAAACAAAAAACTTTTAATTAATTGCTTTAAAACGTGTTCTGCAGCATAATGAATATTAATGATAAACAGTCAAGTGGACATCAGTGAAGTCTACAGATTTTCTGGGTCCCTTAACACACTGAATGGGTTTCGCTAACCCAGCACATGAAAAACCAACTCAAGCTGATTGCCTCAGGAAATCCTCTTTTATATCAAAGGTTTATCTGAGGGCTTTTCCACGAAATCGGCTAAACAAATAACATCCGGCCTTTATCCTGCTGTGATGTTGTGGTGTCACTGAACTGGCATGGCTCACAATCTGAAACTTAGACAGTACAATTGTAAGGTTTATGTATCACAGTGCAGGGTTGTGATTAAGAGGAACACAATTAATATGGGAACATAATAGAGTAAAAAGATAAATAATAATTTTAATATCAGTCAGAATAGTAATAGAGGATATTAAGCGCATGTCTCTCTCATATGTGCATATACTGTGCATTTGCACACATACACATATACAGACAAAACACAAAACAAATGCCCTTACATTGCATTATTATGATGGCAAACATCATTACTCAATGTCTGTGCCATTAAAATGTGCATGTTATTATTCAAATAGTAAGATAAAACGTAAGCTTTTGGAACTTCTGGAATAGAATCAATAACAACAGAGTCCTTTTACAGTAGTTTATTTTTGATAACAAGCAAAATAATTAAGTAAATTACCTTTATTCATATATCTAACCCGACTGAGCTAACGTTACTGTGTAAAATGAATGTATACAATGTTAGGTACAGATCCTTAAATTCTTGCCTGGCTGCCAAACCTCTCTGCACAGCAGTGATCCATGCTCGCCGCCTCCCCTTGTCTTTAGCAAACCGAAACACTTCATTTTTGACAAGGTATTTGTTTCAGAGATCAGTTTAGCCAGATCAATAAATAAATATTAGAAGTCCAATGAAACCGTCTATAAGACCTAAATTGCTTAGGAAATAATTGTTTTCTAATAGCTTTGATTCAGCACAACATTAGCTGGGAATCTTTGGTATAGCATAGTACACTATTTTTTGTAGTATACTATATAGACCCCTTAATCGCCCACGTCACTGTGACGTCACCGCTCTAGCTGGAGGCAAAAAAGTTATAGCAGGCGCGCTAGAAGTTTGAGGTTTTGACTTTAAAATATCATCTTGATGTGTTTTTGGCTGCCATCCCTGCTGAAAAACAAAGCATACCAACAAGACCAGCATATGTTGTGGTTTGGTGCTGGTTTGCTAGTGAATACCAGCTAAACCAGCATAAGCACCGGCTAAACCAGCACCAAACCAGCATTAACACCAGCACCAAACCAGCATTAGCACCAGCATCCCATACCAGCAAGACCAGCATATGTTGTGTTTTGGTCCGGGTATGCTGGTGACAACCAGCTAAACCAGCATCAACCCAGCATTATTCCCATGCTGGTCCATGCTGGTTTTTTCAGCAGAATAATAGAAGGAACTGCACTTTTGGTTCAAAAATAAAGTTTTACCGGATCCCGGCAGACATTCTTTCACAGAAATCAAGAAGACAATTGTTGTTGAATGCAATACGGCGTACAGACTGGAAGGAGACGATCATAAATAATGCTCGTGTTTGCAGTGCACACTTCATATCAGGTAAAATAATCTATGCATATGTGCTGGTGTGTTGGTTTTATCTAGTACAAATCAGCAAGTTTCTGTTTTATAGGTGAAAAGTCGCCAACCACGCTATTGTGTAGCTTAAATGTTAAACAAACATACAGCGATAGATGTGTGTGCCATCCTTTGAATTCCGAAAAGTGACAGAACACAGTGCAAAAAATACTCATCCATGGGCAAGTATTGCATTTAAAATAAAACCTAAAAAACTTGCTGTAGAAGAAAGCAGTTTAGGTTATAAATTGTGCTTTTTAACATTTCAAGATTATGACAAGTTGACCTCTACATTTGTTTTCCATTATGCTCCGTCTCTGAGTTTGAGTTAGGCTTTATCTCTAATGTAAGTTAGATTATATCTCATGTTTGAATTAAGCTCTTTCTCTAATATAAATTCGATTATATCTCTGGTTTGTGTTAGGCTCTATTAATCTCTATTTCCTTAAAGCTGGAAAGGCAAATTTGCAAATAGCTGTTGACATACTGGGTCACCACAGCTGGGAGCTAAAGGGGTGCAAGTCCGATTAACCTGCGTACCTTTGAATTAATGTGGAGGCTAAGATCAATTAAAGTCATAATCATACTCAAAGATTAAAATAAAAGGATTAATTAAATAAAACACCAGTAGTATGTTGGTAAAATTGAAGGTTTCCCGGAAAGTGCCTTATTCTGAGAGAGCATATGCTAATTGGTTAAAAGCAAGGTGAATATACAGTTTACAGGACATAAATGAAGGCCAATATTTTCATCTAAGCTGCTCAATATATTTCTCAGCTGATGTCACAGGACACGAGTCACACACACTCAGGTTTGCGCGCCATCTGTTGTATTTGGCATCTGTGCTTGCTGAAACATCCAATCCACAGAATGATTGAATGCTAGGAGTAATATGTTGTTAAGCAGCGTATCCATCTCAAAAGGCCTCGACACGGTATATGTAAATGTAACTATTTAGTCATGGAGTCTTGGAGAAATTTAATCTAAAATCAGTAACTGTTTAATGGGCAACTTCTTTGCTCTTTTTCTGACCTTGTAGGATGATTTTATGTAAAATATTAGCCTGGCTAACACCAGACCAGTCTTATAGAAAATGAGACGTGGTCTGTGAACCATATATGCTAATTTTCTTGTATTTGAGGCGTGGTTTACGAATGCCCAGAGCCGTTCATTGGGCACTACGAATGTCTATCAAATGCGTCTGTACGTAGCTCATATCCAATCGTTTCAATTATACCAGATGACGTATGTAGAGCGACATTAATTAAAACGTAAGCATCTTTTTTCAGTTCGTGTGCACACAGCTGAAAGCTATGCAACTAAACCGGTAGCTGTATATTGTATTGAAAAGCAACACAATTTAGTGGCAACCACAGTACAGGCATATTGACAATATGATATTAATACCACTTACCATTAATAAGTTCATTGTACTTCGTCGACGACGATGCCTAGCAGGTTGGTCCTATAAAACTCCGTGGCTAACATGTCTTGCCATATCCAAACATCCTTCTTGGATATGAAATTGTTTAACGCCAAAAGTTGCTCTTTTTTAAATAAACTTGTGTTTAAAACTACTTTGAACACTATCTAAGGCTGCATTGAAAAGTACGTTTGTGTCTTCTGCCATGTTGGATAAAAAAAAACTGCTTCGGTGTGTCGCATTGACGTCGTCATCGTCTTGCTGCCCCCTCCCTGTTCTGTGATTGGTTCCCTATTTCAGTGGCAAAAAAGGGCCATAGTTTCCATGCTAGACTTGCAGCGTGAATAAATTTACACGCAAGGCAGCATGGGGAAACCCAGGCTAGTAGAAAGTAGTAAATCACCAAAAATGAGTTTAGCTGGGTTTCCACAGGCAGGGCCTCATAGGATGTCTAGGAACAATAAGATTTTGTCATTTTGACATTTGGCTTAAATTCACCCAGTTTAAGAGCCCGTCCCAATACATCCCCTTCCCCTAACCCTTGATTTTGCGCGTGCATGTGTAGGGCGTCCCATTACATTAGGAAGCAAAACAGAGTGCTATTTTCCACTTAAAATCAACCATCAAAATGTTGTCAGGACCGATGTAGGCTTAAAACGAAGTCTGAGATGAAATTACCCAGGGTACCTTGCAAGCCCAGCAAGACCGGTAGACGTGTCTATGCTGCGCGTGAAGTAGGTTAACACGTTCGCTATGCTATTTTCCATATAGTGGTGTCCTCATTGAGAGGACTTTACTGTTGAGGGCACTCAAAACCAAGTGGAAGTTTTGAGGGGGTAGAAATGGAACGGGCCCTTAATCTCAAAACATTGGCCATCTTGTGGATGTAATATAAATGTATACATTTTCAAAATGCACATTTGTGAGTTAACTTGACTTACCTTTATTTATCATTGGTTTCTATTCTAATTACTATCTGATTATGTGTGTCTGTTTGTTTGAAGTGGGCTCTTGAGGTCCAAGCTGCTGCTGGCGGCCCTTCGGCTCTAAACTAAAGCCTGAGGTGTGTCCAATAACACCGCTGTCTGTAACCCACAGATTTTTGCCCAAGCGATCTTACGCTTTCAAAGAAACAAATTCACGTTAAGATCTACTATAAACATGAGCACACACACACTTGCACACTTTTATCACATATGCCACCTGGAAAACCCCAACTCCATGTCTGCTCCTTGGCATCAACTTGGCTCCCAACCCCTCCATATTTATCTGCAGCTGAGGAGCTGCAGGCTTTAAACGTGTGCCAGGGCCTGTGAGGCTAGACGGAAACGTGGAAGTGTTTGAAGAGCGCTGGAATATATTAGGGAAGACAGCTGAAGAGCTGAATTCACACTACAGAAATGTGGTTCTGGGGAGGGCAAATTTGGCTTGACACCAGCCTCTTAACCTGATGGGTTCAAACCGAAATAAATAATTTTTTTAGTGTTCTACAAACAATTTGATTTCATATTTTGAACAGGCTATGGTTTTCGCATTACAGTTTCTGTCTCCCTTAGAGAGAGTACTGTATACCAGTTAACACAGTATTGAGAATGTCAGTTTAGTCTCTCTCTCTCTCTCTCTCTCTCTCTCCACACATGCTTTTACTTTAATTACATGATAGAGGTATTTATGGCTGATGTCCTGAAGTGCTAATGTGGTGCTGGGTGGTCTTGTGTAGATATAATGGCTTACAGATTATCTTTTTTAATGGATAGTTTGGCTCTCAATACTTATTAATTGAAACCCTTGTAAAATAGTTGATACAGCCTGTTACAGTTGTTTAATATCATTATTATCATTAATAAATGTAGCTATTTATTGGGCTGTTCAAGTTTTTAATTACACATATTTAATGAAATGTACATGTTAATGCATTGAATTTGTTCCGATTAATGCCTTTATTTAATTTGACATAAATAATATTTACGCCATAGTCCATTTACTCCATTGGATTTATTTACACAGGATGCTTAAAGGAAGAGTTTTATATTTAAATGCATTTATCATTTAGACTCAACAAGTAAATGTTACCAATGCAAGCACCAGATCACATTGAGAAAGTGTGAGGAAAGGTTCTGTTTAAATTAATTATCAGCAATAAACGTCACACACCTGTAAGTAATAGTGCATAGGAGGAAAGAGCAAAAGTGGTCAAAATTAAAAAAAAATCTTGCAAAAGTTTCGGTCCCATAAAGTCGGATGGATATACCCGATGAAGGTTATGGGACAGAAACGTTGTGATTAATAAAACTTTTGCTAACACTTTACTTTAGAGGGGTGTTCATAAGCAACCTGATCTCACGAATATAAACCAATACTTAAAGTGACATACTAACGCAAACACCAAATCTAACCCTAAACCGAAGAGACAATGGTTTAAAAATAGGAAAAAGCAGTTGAGTAACCAATCCGTGAGAATGCCACGGAAAAGAAAGTCCGTGGCAGGGCCACGGAAATATGCGGAGATCCGTGAGAATGCCACGGAAAAATTAGCAAAAAATTCCGTGACTATCCCACGGAACTTTGTGAGATCATGTTGTCATAAGACTGACATGACACCTTCATAATCATGACATGACCTGTGTCATGAACATATAGGAGATTTTTTGCACATTTATGACAACTGTCATTAAGTATCATTTGTTCAATTATGTAATTTTAATGCAAAGATGACATTGTTTGAGATGTCTTTGTTATGACAACTTGACATAAACAAATACATCATAACTTGTCATAAATCTGTCATAAACATGACATAGCAGAATAATTTAAATGTCATTAAGTGTTAATACTACTGTATTTCAAATAGTTTTAAATACCTTAAAAAAAAGCCACAGACAAGTCATAATATTATACTTAACTTTATGTATGTGCGCAATACATAAAAAACTGACAACTAACAGAACTTGTTCTTCCTCACACAGAGGGATCTGAAATTTTCTGACATAGAAGAAAAAACAAACAAAACATTTAATTGATTTTATTAATTGATTTTATGTAATTAGGTTTCCAGCGATATGGACCATACGCTGCATGGCTTAACTCAATATCGTACTGTTTTCATTTAATTTTAGATGAATCGGTCTCCAAATGCAATAAAATATAATTTTATCAATTTTAATTATTATTAATATTATTAATAAATGATTGATTTTATTTGTTAAACACATAGAGGAAACTTAAAAAACATTATGAACTAAATAACACGAATGATGTTGTCATAAAACTATTTGACAGAGTATTAACACTTAATGAAATTTTAATGACAAATTATATTTGTACCACTGTAGTTGAGGTCAAGAATAATATTAATGATGCTGTTATAAAACTATATGACAGAATATTAACACTTAATGACAAATTAAATTTGTATCACTGGTAAAAAGTGGTCAGTTATGTTGTCCTGGTAATGTTAAGTTGTCATGACAAGTTATGATGTATTGGTTTATGTCAAGTTGTCATAACAAAGACATCTCAAACAATGTCATCTTTGCATTAAAAATGATATAATTGAACAAATGACACTTAATGACAGTTGTCACAAACATGCATAAAATATCCTTTATATTCATGACACGTGTCCTGTCATGATTATGAAGGTGTTATGTCAGTCTTATGAACACCCCTTCAAGTAAAGTGTTACCAAACTTTTGATACTTTTGCAAAATGTATAGTGTGCAAGATTTTTAGTTGTTTAATAAAAATTAAAAAGATTTAAATTAATTACATTTTGTGCATTTTTTAAATTACATAATTAGTTTTTTTGTGTAAAGAGCACTGCTGCATAATGGTACAATTTAAAAGTAATACACACAAATTATCCAACAGAAGTATTACACATAAGACCATAAGATTTTTTTTCTTTAACAAAAAAGATTATTTGCATTGAAATATTTTCTTCCTCTCTTTATGTTTTACGCCATGGCTATTCATGGCGAGACCCTGTTAACAGTTAGTTGATCTACAAGTTAATCCATACACATGTTGGGGCGGGGCAATTTGGTATCTCCAATTCACCTAATTTGCATGTTTTTGGCCTGTGGGAGGAAACCGGAGTACACGGAGAACATTGAAATATTTAAATCAATTGACAGCCTCATACTGTATCTTATTGTTTCTAATGCTGTTTCATAACGGCAGTAATTTTGCCAAGTTTAAGGGGGTAACCCATGCTAAAATTACTGTCAAATCACCAAAATGCATGTGCCTCCCGTGCTTTATTACTTCAAAAACATCGAGCATTTATTGTTTACACGCTGTCTCTCTAAGCAGCAGGTTTCCTGCAGGTTTATATCACAGTGTGGATGCCGGGCATGTCGCTCTTGTTATGACAGGGTGACTGGCTCTGCCTTTCACATGGCAGAAACCCAAATCATGAATATCACATTTTCTATTGAGTGCTTTTAGATTGCTTCATTTTTCTTTTTCCCTTTTTCATGTCTGTGCAGTCTGCATCAGTGACATCTGCAAAACCCGCACATCATTAGTCAGGACCGTACGTGCTCAGAGACTGGGATGTGGGGGGAAGGGTGTGAAAGGTGACTATGCAAAGGTGACTTTCAAACAATTGCAGCCCCTCATTATACCAAACGGACAGAGAGGCAGAGAGAGATTGCGATTGGGAAAGGTCGCACTAGGGCCGAATTCTAAAAGGCAGTACGGACGTAAATTGCTTATACAAGGCAAACGTGAAAACGCATACAGATAGATAGATAGATAGAGATAGAGATAGAGAGAGAGAGAGAGAGAGAGAGAGAGAGAGAGAGAGAGAGAGAGAGAGAGAGAGAGAGAGAGACTCTGAGGCATGATGGGCTATCAGAATTGTTATAATGCCTGATTCAATACTGGAAGTAAGCAAATGTACCGTTGCAAACAAATTCTATTTGCATGATATCTTTCTCAAGAAACTGTTACGGCTATCTGGCAATTGTACTTTACTTGGTTTTTTCGGCCTCACTCAACTACTGCCATAAAAACCCGAATCAATTATTTACTGCTGCAAATAACAGTGGAAAATGTCTCTTTTATAAAAATGATGTACCGGTGCTTTCCATGGGGAGTAATGCGAATTGGAGCACTTACATTTTACAATTCTGATGAAAAGTTTGCACTGAAAAGGGTAACAATAATTTAATTTAAATTTGCCACAGCACCATAGCAGCACAGCTAGCGCAGCGTTTCATTAAATTAAATGGCTAGTGGTTAGTAAATAAATAGCAAATCTATGGTATTTCATTATTTAACAGTGCCCAAAAATGCTGAAACAGTTTAGCTAGTTCACCCCTGAGAGATATTCAAAGGGGAATAGAGAGCAAAACTTGAAGTTTTTAGTGTTTGTTGTAACAGAGTTTGTGGTCGATTTATATATCGACTAGAAATCTTATTTCAACTGGGTGGAGAAAAATAAACTTAAATCAAGCTGTAGGGTTAAAAACATAATCTTTAAAAAGAAATTTCATCAGTACATCATCTGGGCTCATATGGTGTTTTTCCAATACATAGTACGGCTCACTTTTGTGTTTTTTTTTAATTGTGTACAGTACGGTATCCCTGATAAACTTTTTTTAGGGCCACCTTGGTTGAGGTTCCAAGTAAGCTGTACCACAGCAGATCACTTATTGGTCAGACAGAACAGTCAAAACCAGCGTAAATGCTACATTTTAGATTAGCTTACCCTTGTGCACCGTCAAGCAAACCAAGGCTGCATCTGAAATCTCTATAATGCTGCATTCGAAGGCTTGAAGGCATGTCCGAATCCAATGTCTCCTGAGATATCTTCATTGTCTTGTCCCACAATTATATGCATGGGTGTGCAAGGGGAATGTGATTGGTTGGCGGCCAAGAAAGCGTCTGGAGCAGAAATTTAGTGTAAAAATATTGTTTTACACTTTTTTATTGCATTTTTAGCGAGAAATAAGTATTGTAGTTTGTAAATATGGGATTTGTTATCACAAAAGTGCTCTCTGTTTATATTTCAAATGGAATTCTGTTACGCTGCCTATGAAGGTGGTCCGAATGTGTTTCCTGAAACTGCTGTAGTCATTAGCCTCTTTCACACAGTAATTTCAGTAAATTACCATTAATTTACCAGTAAATACAAAAAATGTGCTGTTCACACACACGCAGTGACGTTACGTCTTTTTACCAGTAGGACATCATTCATACATTAGTATCAAAATATCGGTAAACTCGGAGAGAAAGCGGAAGTTACCTGTGGCACGCGGCAAGCTCAGTGTTGTATTTTTAAACAATGGCAGGTTATGACTTCATAACCACAGTCTGTATTTTGCTGTTTTCACATCTGTGGCAAACGCTGATGGTCACAGTTGCTCGTGACCAAACAACATTGCATTAGGGCAGTGGTTCTCAAATGGGGGTACACGTACCCCTAGGGGTACTTTGGGGTACTGCAGGGGGTACGTGAGAGAAAGTGGAAACTGACATATAGGAATAAATCAATAAAATCAGTAAATCATGATGATAGTATTTTTATATGACATTAGGACTGCACAAAGATGCATTTAAAAAATAAAAAATGTAAAGCACATTGTACAAAATGCATGTGCCAGTTCAACCGCATGCGCTAAGGTTTCAGTTCAGCAGCTTTATTATTGCGCGAAATAATTTAAGTTAGGAGAGGTGGCTTCCTAAAAGAGGATGCTAAAAAGAAAAAACAAACCAGAGCCTCAAAAATACCACCAGTTTTGTGATGAATACTAATAAGCAATAAACCTGCTCTGGGCATCAGATATAATAACTGTCTCACTCTCATTTCACTGTATTTTAAAGCTAAATGATGTTGTCTGGTTTAAATCATAAAAAGGGATGCTTCAGCCAAAAAAGTTTGAGAACCACTGCATTAGGGGATGTCAAACCGAAACTGCGTCTTAAACAACAATACCGTTTGCACATTAGGCTTCACAGATGGTGTGCTAAGGACGTCGGATATTCGGCAGATAGATGGTAAGCTGTTTTAAACAACTTTGGTGAAGTAATGTGGATGTTAATTTTAGGTGTGCTCGACTTTTAAGCAGTGTGTGTGTGTGTGTGTGTGGAAACGTCCGTAAACAGAGCGGGGGTAAACGCATCATCTGTATCAAAACGTTATGATTGGCTTGGTTTGACGTCTTCCATTCTAAATGCCGTAATTTATATTTTTTGTTCACACATACCGCTTAACGGTAAATTACTGGTAATCTTACAACCTCTCTTACTGGTTAATTGGCAGCACTTATTTCCCAGAAAATCAGTTCTGATCAAACACATAACCTGTTAACTACAATTTACCAGTAAATAACCAGTAAAGACTATATGTGTGAAAGGGACTATTGCCTCATGAGGCAGTGAGGCAACAAGTCAGCTTCCTTAGTGTTCAGAGTAATGTCGTTTTCTGTTCTTCGTTAATTATATGTGTTGCAAAACCCCCCATTTTAGCGATGAAAACATCCACATGCCAACAACACCATTTCATCGACATGTTTTACTGCTCCTGCCTTGTGTGTTTGTTTGTCGCGTTTACGATTATGTCATGGCAGTAGATGTGTTTGCAGCAGGCACTTATTTTGACAAAACACGTGATGCACACAGGATCTCTCAACGCGCAGAACACATATTTTGAAAATGCAAGCAAACAACACACATGATGGGCTACATACATGTTGTGACGAACTTCGCATCGAGCGCCCTCGAAAAAAGAAGTCACAGGCCGTCACTGCGCGCAACTATAACGATAAGTCTTTAATCCCACCCACTCAAGCGGTACTTAACTGCAGTGGAAAAGCTAACAGAACCAAACACAAGTAAAGCGTGTCTAGCCGAGCCACGTCATGCTGAGCCTAGTCATACCAGAAAATGGAAAAACGACTTTAGTATACACTACGATATCTAATTTAATTTCTCACACATTCAATTCACATTTATTTTTATAAAGTTTTTCACACTGCATATTGTTTCTAAGCTGCTTTTCAGGAAATGCATATTTATATCAGAATATATAGTTGTTAAATAAATTGTGTATAGGTATATAAATTGGTATACGTTATAGCGTTTACAATTAGCAAATGTAGGTGATCATAAAAGGTATTATATATGTACAGTATAGCACTACCTATAACAGTGTAGCATGGTGCAGAAGTGCAGAAATAGTGTCTTTTGCTCTTGCAAATCATCCAGCAGTCTAATGAATTCTGCCTAATGTTCTTAGTCATTACACAACCCCTTTAGGTATCTGTAGAAGGTCATGTGTGTACTTCAAAGGTGTGTTTGAGAATATTCATAAAGCAACTTTAAGATGTGGTTTAAGATATGAATAATGCTTATTCCTCCTTAACCATTTGCATATATAATACCGCAAAATAAAAAAATGTATGCAAAAAAACAATTATAATGAAGTTACTCCGAAAACACACCAACAAAGAATCCAGATGATTCAAAAATTCCAGGAAAACTTTATTATAAAGCCCAAAGTGTCTGATTTCTGAGAGTAGCTGCAGCAGTGAATGGCATGGAGGTGGTGCAGTGCAGTCATTCAGCATTAATCGCCCTCAGCGCTGTGACCTCGCGAGACTCTTTATATTACATCATCAGTGTGGTCGTGACGAATCAGGACTTAGACAGCAATGGTGCATGTCTGGACATACCCTTCATGTAAAACCACACACATATCATTTTCTCATATTCCAAGAAATTAGCACAATCCACATTTTTTATTTTATTTTTGATTTTCGTTTTGTTCTTTTGTACAGCTTCTCACACCTGGCAGCTATGTTGTTGCCAGAAAGGCTTGAATGCTTACAATAACCCAAAATTCTGCAAACTGAATGAATTGAATAAGCTTTGTGCGTCCTGCATGCTTAAAAGACGGGGAAATCGGTGTCATCAATAGGACTCCCACACATCTATAGAGCTGTAACATCATAATTTAATGTGTGCCAACATTGTTTTCAGTGTGTTATGTTGTGTTCTGTTCTGAATGGCAGTAGTCATGTTTAGAGCTTTCCCTATGAAGTTTCAAAGTATAGGACATATTCTGGATAAGCATCCTTGATTGTCTTGGCACAAATTCATATTAATTAATAGGATTAGATCTTGGGGATTTATGAACATTCCTATAAGATTGTCTGCAAAATCTTTAAAATGTCTTTTTCTGCCTATAGACAGTTTTTGTTTGTTTTACTGATTGCATGCTAATCACATTAAATACCTTGTACATTATAGCAGATCTCAAGTAAATAAAAATGTTTAGACATATCATCTATGAATATGTATGAAGTGTTTAGATGTCTCTGGTTTTATAAACCATATAGTGATAGGATTAGGAAATCTGATTTACGTAAAACACTTAGTTTGGATATTTATGTGTGGCCATTTTTCACTTTTAATAGTAATAAAATGGATTGGGGACATGATTAGCATTGAAATGTGATTCCTGGCTGGGCCAACAGAAGATGCTGTTCCAGGAACATCCAGTCAGTGTTTATGGGTCGGCTTACAGAACAGATGGTTACGAAACCATGCTTAGAAATCATAAACCATGTAAAGGCACAAACTTTTCAATTGAACTCTCTTCGTCTTCTAAATGCTTAAAGTATTAATGTCCCAACTTTTCTGAATGCTGTACTGTTTTGCTTGTGTTGTGGATGGGTGATGAACTGCTCTTGCCTTGCTGCTAATATAAACCTTTCAAGAAGGCTTAGTGCATTAATTCTGAATGAGTATACAGTACATGTTTGCGTGTGTATGCTTGTAACCGGGAGATGGGCTTTTATAAAAAGCTTTCTTCCCATCTCCACAGGGCTATCCATATGCTATTCATTGCTATTTATATCGATTAATCTACTGCTTAATGCATCATATTCTGTACAACAGGGCAAATTCAGTTCGAAATATATGAGCCACTGCAGATGGTACTTTAAAAATATTTTCACACTTTGGTGCAAATCGTTTTGTTTGACGTCAGAGTTTGGTTGATGTCAAAGCTCGGCTTGAAAACAGGGTGATGTGGATTTCAATACGATTCAGAATTGAGTTAAAGCAAACTCTTCATATAAATATCTTTCAAATGTGAACTTCTATTGTATCTATTCTAAAATTCATCAACATTTATCGTTCATTTTAGTTGCAGCTTGTGCATCCCCGTCAGTGCTGTTACCATACTGGTAGGCCTATACAAGTTCAAATTTGGTAATATTATAAAATGGAGAGTTATAGTGCTAATTATGATTGGTTGAACACATTCAAAGTCATTGTAAACTATTTCAGAAACACAAATCTGATCGCAGCATTACATAAGTATTCATGCACATCCCCATCTGTGCATTGCTTTGTCTATGTTGCTTAGCAACCACTCCGCTTTTAAAGAAGTACATTGCTTGGTGAAAGAGTAATATTTTTGTCAGAATCATTGCAGTTTTGTTGCTGTGTGTTTATTTTTTAACTTGAAAAGATTTGGAAAGGGAGAAGGGATGAAAAGCAATGAAACACAGTGTAAAATAGGCTCTCTTGTATCTTGAAGAAATTGTGCATCTGATTTTAAATTTGTGGATTTTCTCTAATTTTGAGCTAATATAATCCCACAACTAGCTGTTTAATAGTTCTGTGAAGTCTTACTCGTTGAAATCATACACCGGTGTACACACAGTGCCGGCGCCAGCTTTCCGTAGTGCAAGAAATTGTACGTAATGTTTTAGGGTGGGGAAGCACGCTTAGTCAAGCACCCAATCAAAACTCGACCTTGCAGCATATACCGTCCTTAACTACAATGTTGCTATTTTAGCTTATTATGCGCTCTAGGAAGACAATACACTATTCAAATGTATTTTTTAAATAGCACATTTTATCATTAAAACTACCCAGTCTCACAAAATGATGTACCTATAGTATAAACAACCCGCACCCGACCGACTTTTTCAACTAACCCGCCTGCAGCTCGGACTGCAAAAAAAAAAGAAAAATATTGTACCCGACCCGCTCACTTGCCCGCATTTTTTAAAAGTAGTCATTGTTTAAAATAGTTAATTGGCATCTTTATTTCAAATGACCCGAAACTCGTGTGAACCACGGGTGAACACTCATTTTGGATCAACCGCGCATCACTGATTGTCACTTAAGTTTTTGATTCTTTTTCATGATACTCAAAGTCAAAATCATGAATAAAATGATCAGTCTGAGCTGCGTGATTCATCCTGTAAACACAACAAAGTAACATAAGTGCTGAGTAAGGTGCATTTTGGAGAAGATTGACCGTTCGGCCTGATATCAGAAGCTGCGACAGATTAAGCTACCAAGCAAACCGTGTCAACCCAGTGGAGCTTTATATGTTTGTTCCATGAGTTATTATGGGCTTAACCTTGCAAGGTGGGTCGAAACGGTCTGATAGGAGATCGGATGTTATGCTCTGTGTGTCTTATCTTTGTTTAATCTGGAGTACTAATGCCTGCTTTCGCACTGATGCAGATCATTGGTCTGTAAAACTCATCATAGAGAACAAGAAGCAATGTTTATGTGAAAATGTTCAAAGTTAAAGCCTTTCATAAAGGACACCGAGAAAGTTTTTAGCAACTTTTAATGCATAATAGTTTAATATTAAATTAAAAGATTCGTGATTTTCTGAATACAAAGTGAGTTGCTAGGGCTGTTTGTCAGTAAATTGTGGTTACTTTCTGAGCCAAGAATAAAGATTTCACAGACATCTACAGTATATGACTTTACAATGTTTAGTTTAATTTTCTTTTGAGTAAAAAATTTATGTTTGCTAGGAAAAGTATTTGCACACCCCTACTCAAGAAGTTACGATTTGATGCTGGCCCACAGCTAGCCAAATGGGTGCCCAAACTGGACTTATATTGTGGTGCCCCCAACCCCTTTCAAGTACATTAGATGTCAAAATTAACTTCATTTAAATATAAAAAATTCCATTTTTATTTATAATTAAATCTTGACAGAAGTGCTGGATCATATGACAGTCACTGTGTAGCTGTAAAATATAGTAGTATTCAATAAAATATATTAAAGAATGCATGTGTCATAGATGTTCGAATAAATCCAAGCAAAGTTTTTTTTTGAGAATTATTAAATATATCTTGAAGTAAACACTTATATATATAAAAAGCATGGAATTAAATGAAAATGTACAAATGTCGTCATACAAATTCATTTGAATTAGCCAACTCGTAAAATACAGAATTCTTGTGAGATCAGGCTGTGTACTTTGCGTATAAGGAGCAATAGTACCGAATTTGAGGTTTCATTCATATTCGTAGCACAAATGATGCTCCAATGTTAAGTATGATAAGGATGAGTTGTAATGATTATATCTGCTCCACCCCAAAAATGACCTTTATTAAAATTCCAAACTCTAGTTATGCTAATAGTTGACTTTTAATAATAAAAAAATATTTTGACATTTTGGTTATCACACAAATTTATTTTTAATTGGGTTCATGTATCAACTAGTCTAAAACCACACTGAAGCAAGTTGGTAAAGCGTATATAATCTGTGCTAATAGTTGGTAGCAGTAATGCACTATTTAGGATACAATTATGTGGCTTAAGTGAGAAAATTACATTCCTTTTTATTGAGTCTCTTTTATCGAATAAATTTGAGTTACGTAACCCATGTTTCCTTAAAAGTATGCTTTCTGCTTAACCTAGTCTGGATTGCTTTATATATTTTTAGACACACAAACAAATAATCCCACTCACCAGGCTTAATCCTCTGTAAAATGGGGATTAAACACTTTCAAGACAGATTTAGAGGACGACTGTACATGTTTATGTGTGTTTTTGAGTGAGTCGGTGTCATCCCTTCAAAACACTTAAATTAAAATCGACCTCATCTTCCATTAGAATATGCTACCTTTCTAACTTGGATACTTGTAGTTGTACGCGTAGATGAGCGCTTAAAACTGTGGTTCAATTTAATACAGTAACATACCATGTCATGTCTACGTCAACTACTTTAAAATAGCTTCAACCGTGACTCAGAATTTATAATATGTTACTATTTCAGATTCTTTGTTTTTACCTTAAGTATTACATAATGTAATGTTAATGCACTATAGACTTTCATTTGTTATGCATAATTTTATGAATTGTTATTGTTGTTGTTTTATAATTTTTTTTAAAGATTTTTTCATTTATACACTGGGTAGACACTATGGTACATTCAAAACATTATTTTTTATCATTATGTACATCCCCTTGGTTTTACTATGTGAAAGCTATGTACTGTAAACATCTCTACAAGTTAAGCTACAAGAGTACAAGTTACTTGATATGAGCTCAAATTAAAAACTTGGGTAATAATTAGCAAAAAAACGTAGTTATCATTTTGTACTGCAGTCACAAATTCACTTAAAACATGAATTTATTAGATCCCCAATCATCAAACCTTTCATTTATATTGAAAACATTCTTGATTTACTCACTGTGAGTATGAGAGGACAAAAGCATGTGACAAAGTAGTCAGAATTGCCACGGGCAACTCAGGGCCAGTTAGTGTTGGTTCAAAATGAGGATTGCATCTCACTCCGAAACACCATTTCATCTTTAAAGTGATAAACCTTCATACAAACTTGAGACTAATTTTGTGTTTATGCGTTTTAAAATGATACATTTTTCACCAGATGTCAAAAACAACACTTTCATCTTTTTAAAAGCCTTGGGGCTGCCTAAGAGTAGAAGTTTCTTTGAAATATATAATTTTATTCCAAATCAGATTGCAATGCTTTTGATTAATTTGAGGATGTCTTTCAGAGTCCTGTCAGAGTTCTCCAAATGAAGCCTCTGCTTATTTCTTTCAAGTACACCTTGGTGATCTTTTGGGTAGTAATGTTTACTTTAGACTGATAAATAACTGCTAGGTGTATTTTAAAGCCACTGATTTCTAGTGTTGTAGTACTCGAGACTGGCCTCGAGAACATTTTTGATGGTCTCAGTTTTGTCTCAGTCTTAACCGCATCTGTACTCGGTTTCAGATTAAGAGGATTTGGGATTTTGGGACTTGGGAAGACTACAATTGCAGTGATTTCACATAATTGCTGCAATGTCTGACATAAAATGTCCTGCTTCAGATGTAATCAACAGGGTTATTTCTATATTGATTTGTTTTGTTATGTGCTGGATCAGAAATCAATCAGGGATTGTGTCAAAAATGTCACCAAAATTAATAAAAATGGCCTCTAAATTCAAGATACACTGAAAAAACTAATACGCTGGATTTACTAAAAAATAATAATATATAGTGCACAATCTTTGCACCCACCTTTTAAAGTAAGTTTTACATGGAATTTTAAGCAGTTTAAGCATTTGCAATTTTTAAAGTAAGCTTTACATGGAATTTTAAGCAGTTTAGGCTAAAAAAAAAATTAAGCAATTGCTTAAAATTCCATGTGAAACTTGCTTACAAAGAGGGACGCAAAAATGATGCACTATATTTTTTAGTAAATTCAGCGTATTCTTTTTTACAGTGTATATTTGCAAAAAATAAAGCAACTTATTATTTAAAGAAATTAGGCCCAATCCCAATTTTATTTTATACCCCTACGCTAGGGCTGTGATGGTGGCAGTTTTTTACCACCGTGATGGTAACGCACTAATTCATCACGATGGTGCGGTGGTTATAGCAGTAACAACATAAACAAATGGCTTTCGTGGAACACACTTAACTTCCGGTAAACTTGGCTAAAAATCAATAACAACAAAGTCCTTTTAGTTTATTTATATAACAAGCAAAATAAACAACACATAGATTACACAGGAATTTTTATTTTCGATAAGGTATTTCTTCAAGAGTTTAGTTTAGCAACTAGTCAGACCATTAAATTAACAGAGGCCGGAAGTAGAAAAGCAGGGTGGTCACTTTATCGCATGGTTTTAGACGTGACATGTAAAGTAAATGTAAAGAAACTATGCATATGTGCTACTTTTGGCGAAAAAACCAAGGAAGACTTTTAACGCGGTATGTTAAACTATCATTTTTTCGCACAATTTTCTTTAAATTACATGATCGTTAAAATGAACAGAAGACTGGGGTGTTTCTTTTTTACTCTAAAACTGTGCATAAATGCTGTTTTATCTGATTGTGTTCCATATTCTGTGCTAACACGGTCTCACACCCATTTTTTGACGAACTGGGGACTTCAATACTATTAGGTACGCGAAATTAAACAGTTGTCGCCTGGCATTGGGGTTAGGGAAAGGTTTGGGTAGGGATGTCATTATGTAAATCTAACCCTAAACCGACGCGAAAATGGTAGAAAATGGTAAGAAAATAGGAAAGACAATGCAACGGACTTAATAGTATTGAAGTCCCCAGTTCGTCAAAAAATTACGCGAAAGGTATACCCTCCGCGTCAACATATTGACGCATGGTCAAGTGTCGTCAAATATTGACGCCATGGGGTGAGACTGGGTTGTCTGTGCAAACAAAACACTGAGGCTAATCGAGACTTCTTAAACTCTCCTCTTTTTCACTTTAGTAGCAAGGTTTCCCTTGTGATCCTGGCCTGATGTTTGAGTCGGTAGATGAAGGCAATCCAAAATTGCCTTCTACTGCTGTATCCTTGACTTGGTACTAAATCCAGTTGCCTTGTATTTCAACAGGGAACAGAATGATTTACAAGTACTGTAATTGCAGAGAAAAGTTAAAGAGTTGAAACAGAGGTTGAAGGAGGGAGAGATAATCTGTCTTAGCAAATGGGATTTCTGCCCCCTACATTTCTAAAGCCTGCAGAAATACTGTACCAGCATAACTTTTATTAACTTATTCAACTGACATATTGGGTAATAATACTGTACTTTACCACTTTACCAGATCTGCTTTATTGGACTAGAGGTCCAGCGCCATGGAGAAGTGAAGTGGATAGACACTTCAGATGGGATGGCATTTACAGACATGTCGTTTTTGATGGCACACTCGCTCTTGGAGATGAAAGCAGTATGCAGTATGAATGTCAGAGGCTTTGTATTGTGTATTATTGTAGAGGAAAGAGAGTCACAATGATGGCTTTGAATTGAAATGGTTGATTGTCCTGGGTAAGAGGGTTTTCTGATGTGTTGTCGTGCTTTGAAAGGTGTTTCAGTGAGGAAAAGGGAACATGGGAATAGGATGAATGGATAGGTGGATCCCTATTCACATTTGTCTGTGAAAACCAAGCTAACCCAGCTATTTAATATTGACTGAGTAAGGTCATGTTAAAGAGTGAAATAAATCAAACTTTGATGCTCCTCTCATAATAAGATTATGAGACTTTAGCCTGGATTTTACAGATGGGTCACATATAAGCACTAAAATCAGCATTTTAATAAATCTGTCTAGCAATTTTTGACAATGTCTCTCTCCTTCTTTCTTACAGGAACCAGACAGTTCTGCACCAGTTTTGTTGTCCCGCTCCGGACGCCCCTGAGTCTGACTCTCAGGCCTGTGTACCCAGGTAGGAGTGAGTGCTTGGTGGCTCCTAACCAAATACTCTATAACCAAAGTAGGATAACTGTGCTCTTCTGGTTTCTGATTGTGCTAGGCAACACATCTGCCCTGGTTACACCTGTCGTGAAGTGGTTGTGAGTCTTTTCATGCATTATCTCCTTCCTATTCAACTGTCACCTTGAGGAAGGACTAATATTTATTTCAAATCAATGAAAAGAAATCTTTTAATGTTTTACTGCCATGTTTGTAAGTTCAAGGCATTTGTCTTAAGGCAGAAGCTAAAAGTCATTTCTATTCTGTTAGCGTAGCCGTGTTTACACGAGCATCATGATAAGTCTCCGGCTACGTGATGATCACTTAAATCAATCAAACAGAAATCTGGCCACATCTCTTGCCAATGTTTTAGTCATTTAAAAAGCATTTAACCGCAACAAAAAAAGATAATGATTAGGATTTTGTAGTCCTGACACCGTGTATACCAAACAAGATGGTACGTTGTGGCGTGTCAAAGCTAAATTGCTTCCAGTATAATCAATAAAGCAATCTACAGTTAAAAAATATTTCTATTCTTAATGCTCTGCAGAGCTCCTCCAACAACCATCCATTTCAAACAAAAAGTTATTTTCAACAACTTAAATAAACACATTTTTAAATAATTACATGACACATGCCAAATTTTCTGCTTTGAATGAGTTGAATAAAATTATTAATTAATCGTTATTGTTTATAAAGTCATGTCGTAAAGCAGGGGTCTCCAACCTTTTTGTGAGCAAGGGTTACCACAATAGATAAAACAATCTGGAGGGCTACTTTTTGATATTTATCCACTCAAAACGTTTTTATTTTACCAGGGTCACATATTGGTCAGTGACAAAAATTGTTTGGCAAGATGAGAAATTCAAAAATCTTTTAAAAAAACTTAAAAAACTTAAAAGCATGCATCAGATATATTTTAATGCACATAGTGTTTTTAAGTTGATTTAATGCAATAAAAAATTACATTTGCACAATTTTTATAAAATTTAAGACTGAATGGACCTGAAAAAATATCAAATGGTGCAACTGCCAATTGTGCCAAAGAATGAGAAATATTAAACATTTTATTCACCTTGATGGCATGTAAGCAAACCGAGCCCCTAATGTGACATTGGATAAAAAATTTTAAAGTTTAGTTTCATGTGCTCACGTGAAACCTTCATGTGCAGATTTTTTTTAAAGCTTAAGTGAAACTATTGCGTGCGCACGTGAAACTAACTTGTTTTAAAAGCATGCATCAGATATATTTTAATGCACATAGTGTTTATAAGTTGATTTAATGAAATAAAAAATTACATTTGCACAATTTTTGTAAAATTTAAGACTGAATGGACCTGAAAAAATATCAAATGGTGTAACTGCCAATTGCGCCAAAGAATGAGAAATATTAAACATTTTATTCACCTTGATGGCATGTAAGCATACCGAGCCCCTAACGTGACATTGGATAAAAAAAACGTAAAGTTTACTTTCATGTGCTCACGTGAAACGTTCATGTGCGCATGCGAAACCTTCATGTGCAGAATTTTTTTTAAAGTTTAAGTGAAACTATTGCGTGCGCACGTGAAACTAACTTGTTTTAAAAGCATGCATCAGATATATTTTAATGCACATAGTGTTTTTAAGTTGATTTAATGCAATAAAAAATTACATTTGCACAATTTTTATAAAATTTAAGACGAAATCTTAAAAATATCAAATGGTGTAACTGCCAATTGCGCCAAAGAATGAGAAATATTAAACATTTTATTCACCTTGATGGCATGTAAGCATACCGAGCCCCTAACGTGACATTGGATAAAAAAAACGTAAAGTTTACTTTCATGTGCTCACGTGAAACGTTCATGTGCGCATGCGAAACCTTCATGTGCAGAATTTTTTTTAAAGTTTAAGTGAAACTATTGCGTGCGCACGTGAAACTAACTTGTTTTAAAAGCATGCATCAGATAGATTTTAATGCACATAGTGTTTTTAAGTTGATTTAATGCAATAAAAAATTACATTTGCACAATTTTTATAAAATTTAAGACTGAATGGATCGGAAAATGTCAAATGGTGTAACTGCCAATTGCGCCAAAGAATGAGAAATATTAAACATTTTATTCACCTTGATGGCATGTAAGCATACCGAGCCCCTAATGTGACATTGGATAAAAAAATGTAAAGTTTAGTTTCATGTGCTCACGTGAAACCTTCATGTGCAGATTTTTTTTTAAAGCTTAAGTGAAACTATTGCGTGCGCACGTGAAACTAACTTGTTTTAAAAGCATGCATCAGATATATTTTAATGCACATAGTGTTTATAAGTTGATTTAATGAAATAAAAAATTACATTTGCACAATTTTTATAAAATTTAAGACTGAATGGACCTGAAAAAATATCAAATGGTGTAACTGCCAATTGCGCCAAAGAATGAGAAATATTAAACATTTTATTCACCTTGATGGCATGTAAGCAAACCGAGCCCCTAACGTGATATTGGATAAAAAAATTTTAAAGTTTAGTTTCATGTGCTCACGTGAAACCTTCATGTGCAGATTTTTTTTTAAAGCTTAAGTGAAACTATTGCGTGCGCATGTGGAACTAACTTGTTTTAAAAGCATGCATCAGATATATTTTAATGCACATAGTGTTTATAAGTTGATTTAATGAAATAAAAAATTACATTTGCACAATTTTTATAAAATTTAAGACTGAATGGACCTGAAAAAATATCAAATGGTGTAACTGCCAATTGCGCCAAAGAATGAGAAATATTAAACATTTTATTCACCTTGATGGCATGTAAGCATACCGAGCCCCAACGTGACATTGGATAAAAAAATTTAAAGTTTACTTTCATGTGCTCACGTGAAACCTTCATGTGCAGAATTTTTTTTAAAGTTTAAGTGAAACTATTGCGTGCGCACGTGAAACTAACTTGTTTTAAAAGCATGCATCAGATATATTTTAATGCACATAGTGTTTTTAAGTTGATTTAATGCAATAAAAAAGTACATTTGCACAATTTTTATACAATTTAAGACTGAATGGACCTGAAAATGTCAAATGGTGTAACTGCCAATTGCACCAAAGAATGAGAAATATGAAACATTTTATTCACCTTGATGGCATGTAAGCATACCGAGCCCCTAACGTGACATTGAATAAAAAAATAAAGTTTAGTTTCATGTGCTCACGTGAAACGTTCATGCAGAATTTTTTTTAAAGTTTAAGTGAAACTATCACGTGCACACTTTATTTAATTTTTGCTCCATGTCCCCTTAGGGGCTCCATATAAGCATAATCATCATAAAAAAAATTGTTTTTCTAATATTTGTCCTGACATATGCTGAAAACAGCTCTGTTTTCTAAATAATCTTTAACAAATGATGTCAAAATGTTTGTAAAAAAATCATATTATACTAAACTAAATGATTATATTTTATTCCACATTTTTTATTAATATATTTATATTTTCATAAAAAATACTAGTTACACCAATTGACACAGACCGGTTACACCACATTGACATTTTTGCAATTATCCCCCAAATATTCATTCAAACTGAAATAAAAACCAGAAAGATTTGGTCCTCAAAAAAGAGAATGTATGCAAGGAATCTCCAAATCTATTTTGAAATTTTAACCCTTTTACATTTAATTGAACCATACGGACACAAAATAATAAGCTTCATGTCATTGACCCATAATTAAAATAATTCTTGAAATAATAATTAAATAATTAAAAATAACCTATTAGAGTACATAGTTTTAAAATAAGCCAGCCATGCAAATTCCTGCTGTCGTGCAGCTTCACGAATTGCCTGCGTATTGCTGAGACGGCATCAATAGTAATTAACTTCAATACTATTCTGTAATTAACATCAATAGCAATAGCACTCTGCAAAGGTTGGGCTGTATCGAAATTGATGGTTCAAGGAAGAGATGAGCACAGCATGTAAAGCAATCTGGTATTGATGACGGCCAACTCTCCCCATTGTTAGTGTAGATGGAACACTGCGGTCTCCCACTGAGAAGCCTCTAAATCACGCAGTAAGCCCACAGAGGGCAAAAGTTATTGAGTTAGACCCAGAAGGAGCAAATAAGAAGGATGTAATCGTATCACTCCCATAGGTTTGTTTTAGAGTTGTGTACTGCAGAGGAGGAAATAACATGACATTTATCAAATGGAAGGTGTTTGTGTAGGGTTTCAAATCCTTGGTCACCCCTGGGCATTAGTTGAGGAGTTACTCGAAATGGTATAAACTGAAGGTCAAATTATTTATCCTAAGGCTGTATTTTTCCTTATCTGGCCTTTAAAATTACTTTTGTTGGCGTAACTTAGTACAGTGTTTCTCAAACTTTTAGGAGTGTGCCCCCCTTTGTGTAGGGTGCATCCCTTCGAAACCCCCAAAAGAAAATGTAATGTATGACATAAAACAATCACAACCTAAAATCTGATTTAAACAAAACATGTTAAATAATACACAGCCCAGTCTCACAAAATTTTGTGATATAGTCAATTAACTTTTGGATTCTTTTTTCGTGATACTGTCACGAATTTCCGCGTTTTTTCGTGATTGTATCACAAATTTCTGTTTATGTGTCATTGTCACGTATTGGTTATTCAACATGATCTCACAAAGTTCCGTGGGATAGTCACAGAATTTTTTGCAAATTTTCCGTGGCATTCTCACGGATCTCCGCATATTTCCGTGGCCCTGCCACGGACTTTCTTTTCCGTGGCATTCTCACGGATTGGTTACACAACTGTTTTTTCCTATTTTCAAACCATTGTCGCTTCAGTTTAGGGTTAGATTTGGTGTTTGGGTTAGTATGTCACTTTAACTATTGGTTTATACTATTTTTTCTGATGTATTCTTTTATATTTTCTAAACTTTAATCAATTGTTGCCTGGCGTTGGGATTTGAGTTGGGTTTGGGTAGGGATGTCATTTTATGTAAATCTAACCCTAAACCGAAGCGACAATGGTAAGAAAATAGGACAAAACAGTTGTGTAACCAATACGTGACAATGACACATAAACAGAAATGTGTGATACAATCACGAAAAAATGTGGAAATTCGTGACAATATCACAAAAAAAAGAATCAAAATGATACGTGGCTATATCACGAAATCTTGTGAAAGTTGGTTGGTTGGTAGCTATATTTCTTATGGTTTGATTACACAGAATTTACGATAAAGTAATGTATTTTATAAAATCTCATATAACTATAAAATTGACCCCCCAGCACCATCTTGAGCCCCCAAGAGGGACCCACCCTCCAATTTGGAAACCACTGAATTAGTAAGAGAGATTCAAAGGGAATCCAATGTTAAATACCATATTACAAAGGATTAATAAATAGCTAAACCATTTATTAAAAGCCTAAAAATTACAGTGTCCCAGGTGGGGTGCTGGCGAGTTGAATACTAATTAACATCCCCAGAATAATGTTTTATGGTGAACAGGTAAATTAAGCAATAGCTTCTAGTCAGAGTCTGTTAGGTTACTTGAAAAGAAAGGTAGTAAATGTCATGACTGATTGATAATATCATTATTCATTTATGTAAAACTAGACTAGAAAGTTAATCATGACAGAATTTTGAAGGAGCTGTTGGTGGCAGAGAAGCAAACCACTTCAGACAGAACGGTAACGGCAGTCCTTGGGTTGCTGGTTGCAGTTTGTTTGCTTTGAGAGAAAATTCGTTTTTGTTTTCTGTTGTCTGTCACCTCTGACTGTTCGTCAGTGAGTCAGTGTTCATGTTTCTCGCCTCATCACACTCCTGCATTCACCAGCACCAATTCATTCATGTCACGCTCTGCTTATTCATACTTTAGCATTTGACCATGTGTTATACATGTTGTTATCACAATGTAATAACTGCAATACTGTGTAATAGAAACTAAATAAAGAATAACTTAACAATGCTTAATGGCTTATAAAATCTCAATAGATGGATATATAGATAGATAGAGAGACGGATTTTGTTAGCTACAACAAAACAGTTGAAGTACAAACTTAAAGGAATAGTTCAGTGAAAAATGAAGCTAGTTATTGTAATTTATAAAGTTTTAAATATGGATATTTATCTTACAAAATCGCATTGGTTACCCTTATTAACCCCCTGGAGCCTAGTGGATAACTTCTGTGAGGGAAGGATGCACTTCTTTGAGTTTGAAAGACGTGGACCCTTTCCACCATTACTGTATAATGCTTAAAGAGCCAGGATATTTTTAAAATAAATCAAATTGTGTTCGTCTGAAAGATAATGTCTCGGATGGCTTGAGGGTGAGTAAATCATGGGATGAATAACATTTTTCGTTGAACTATCCCTAAACTAAAACTTTGACATGTTTTGGATGTAGCCTAAAAATTATGCCACCTTTTCAATCCTTATGACAAATGCCCAGCCAAGTTTCACAAAATTATGTACTAGTCACGTAATTTTTTAAATTCTTTTTCGTGATACTGTCACAAATTTCCACATTTTTTCGTGATCGTATCATGAATTTCTGTTTACTGTATGTGTCATTGCTACTCAGTCTCACAAAATGATGTACCTATAGTCATGTCATTTTTTGATTCTTTTTTGTGATACTGCCACGAATTTCTGCGTTTTTTCGTAATTGTATCACGAATTTCTGTTTATGTGTCATTGTGACGTATTGGTTACTGAACTGCTTTTTCCTATTTTCAAACTATTTTCGCTTCGGTTTAGGGTTAGATTTGGTGTTTGCGTTAGGATGTCACTTTAAGTATTGGTTTATACTATTTTTTCAGATTTATTTTTTAATATTTTCTCAATTTTAAACCATTGTTGTCTGGCGTTATGGTTAGAGTTGGGTTTGGGTAAGGATGTCGTTTTATGTAAATCTAACCCTAAATCGAAGCGAAAATGTAAGAAATTGGGACAAAACAGTTGAGTAACCAATATGTGACAATGACACATAAACAGAAATGTGTGATACGATCATGAAAACGCGGAAATTCGTGACAGTATCATGAACGTAATTTCTTATGACTGGGCTGGTCATTGTCAGGTATTGGTTTTAAGGGTTTTGTTCTGATTTTCTTACCAATGTCGCTTCGGTTTACATAAGATTTACATAAAATGACATCCTTACCCAAACCCAACTCTAACCCTAACGCCATGCGACAATGGTTTAAAATTTAGAAAATATAAAAAAACAAATCAGACAAAATAGTATAAACCAATACTTAAAGTGACATCCTAATGCAAACACCAAATCTAACCCTAAACCTAAGCGACACCAATACGTGACACATAAGAAAAATTTGTAATACTATAGTATAGTTACATAATTTTGTGAGACTGGGTAGCAAATGCCACAAGGTCTGTAGGTGTTAGATTTTCCAATTAAATTACCTTTTTATTCAAATTTTATCCTTTTGAAGATTGGACAGTTGTAAATTTAAAAGTCATAAATAATTCTTTACTGTTTTATTCTTTTTGTTTAACACCATACCCTTTGGCAACCCATAATACTGTCTGTTTCCTCCAAATGTATTAGCAGTCATTTGTCCTAAATGGGTAGCTATTCATTAATTATACATGGCCAATTAACAACTACTGTACCACTAGGTGGTGAATTGAAACAGTCTTATCTGGAGGCCGCATACCGTGACAAAGAGGCTTTACAGTCAGAGTTTAGCATTTAAGATTTTCAAATGATTCCTTAAATTGCTACATTGTCAAGCCACCATTAAAACATCTCTGATTTGCTAGTGAAGTCACTTTATAACTCATTAACGTCATATGTCATCATTCATAGCCGGCTTTGTGGGGAAACTAGCTATGGTGTTATCCTTGCATGCAAATTATGCTGTAGTGTAGCGGCTTGTGTTTGTGTGTCTGCTTTTCCTAAATACTCCTATGCCACACTCCAATATATACTTAGCAAGATTCCTGTTTGGTTTAAACTGTAAATTTAGGAACACCTGGTGAAATAAAACATAGCAGAGCTTCTGATACTATCTCTAATTTGGGATGTAGGTGAAATTCCTAATTTAAGTGAATTCAAGGTTTGCTTGGTTAGAAGAGTTGAGCTTCATAATTTTAATGGTGATGAGGTGCTTTTCATCATTTCCCTAAATAAGACCTCGTTATCATGAATCAGCTTTGTATGTTTCTTCATACATCGTATTTTTTTGGCAAATTTATTAAGGAAGAAAAAAGGATGAGATTTTGTTGCTAATATAGTCTGTGCCTAGATACCACGCCAAAGTAACACCCACACCAATCCATTCACTAACCGACCGAAGCATATTATACACAAAGCTGGAAAGCACTTAAATATGATTTAGTTGGGAAAATACATAAAGATGTAAGAAAAAAATAAAACTAAACATCCATGTTGAGAACTGCATGCTTTGTTTTCTGATTTGTATAATTATAAATGTCAGTACCTATTTTTTTCTGATTAACCAATATTCTTATCACAAAAGTATACAACAATTTTTTCTGTTATTTTGGTATATTTTGCTAGAATTGCCCCCATCATACAAGCACAAAGGCAATCAAGGCAATCAAGGGGCAATCGAGAAATTGCCCCACAGCTGAACTTGAGATGAGCAGACAGGCACAGGTTACATACGGGGAAAGCAGATATTTTCCACAGATTATTTTTTATCATGTCACACTATATAAATAACAATTTATATAATTTACAAAATAATGATTATTGAATTATTAAATAATAAATTGTATTACTTTGTGTGTCAGGGAGGGCAGCGCCCATAGCCCCTTCTATTGACCAGCCACCATTTGTGGGACGTTGTTATTATTTAATAAGCTTAACCTGTAGATAAAAATAAAAAATATGTGCACCCTATAACTTTTTACTTCAGAAAGAGATTACCAATAATGCTCTTTTCACAGCAACATTTGTGATGGTTTCCACAGCTTTACCCTTTGGCCTGTGATTGCTAGAAGAGATATTATTAGAGCATTATCTGTCAGATCCAGTAACAATGGGATCCCAGATAGAAAACCCTAAAGAAAAACACACCATGACAATCACCAGCTGCGGCCCTCCTTTAGACAGACACAATACTGTTATGATCGGAGTGAACCAGAACATAGGGACATATATTACTGATTCAGAGTAAGTAAAAGATATTGTCTCTAAAATAAGAAATCACTTCTAATCAGGTCATCTATTAGGCAAAAACAAAATGTCTTACAACAATTAGTACTCATCTCCCATGGTTTCGTGATTGAAAAACACTTCCTCTTGACACTTAGACATGCTTTAATGTGATGTAGTATGCTAATTAGATAGCATAATGACTAAGTAACTGAATATATAATCAGTTATCAACTTGCACTAATATCATTGCAATATTAAGAACAAGTATGTTACATTTTAAAAATTACTATGAATTTATCACAGTTCTGATTGCCAGTAATGCAAAATACTGCAAAACTCTATAAGGTAACTACCACCAGCTTTCTTGTTTTAGCAACGTTTTAATATCTATCCATATTTATTTTTCACAAACAGAAAATACAGGAAATATGTTCACAAAATTAAAAACAAAACTATTTTCAGAAGTAATTACCTTCTTCAGGCGTCAGCAGGGCCGTGCAAAGACCTTTTGTGGGGCATGTGCTGAAACTGAAAAAGGGCACCGCCCCCTTCCAAATAAATAGCATATAATAATCATCTTAAAAACGTTATATTTATTCACTATTAATGACAGTTATATATTATAATATATATAATAAATACATTAATTTTCGTTTTTCATTTTCGTTGAATACATAAAATAAATAAAATAAACCAGAGACCTTGGTCTCTTCAAGGTGCACTAAGCACAGCAGTTGTTCTCTCTCATGCACTACACTTTCCTTAAAATAAGCCAGCAATGAAAAATGAATAAAAAATTGTCAAAATTACAGTTGCAGTTTAATTGTTCCTGAGCTCTTGGCTTCACTATATATACATATATTAATACACACATTACATTCTGCATGATAAAGAAGCACAGGGACCTAATGATGCTCTAATGTTTTTAGTTACTATAACATTACTGTAGTATAACAAAACATGGGCGTGTTTGTTTAGGTGATTTCAAAAATCAACATTGGCGTTCAAACATCGTGGACTCCGCCTTTAATATCATAAACATTAACCATACTGTGTGACCATATACGATTAAATGTTAATGAATTTAAGTGTATCAGTGTCAGGACTCTGCCTTGAAGTCTTGTTAAATTTGTATTTTGTCATGGTGGCAGAGTTCTGGCAGTCCCTGGCCTTGTGTGGAGGTTCATGCCTTGTTTTTGTGTTTGGGCATGTACCTCCGGTGTCTTGTCATTTGTCCCCGCTCCCTCGTCCTCCTGCTTATTGTTAATTATCACTTATTCCCTTCACCTGTTCCCTGCTCGTTATCTTGTTTGGTTTATTCTATTTAATGTCAGTGTATCTTTAGTTCTGTGCAGGATCATTGTGTTGTGTTGTGACATCGTGTTTCGTGTGGTAATTCATACCAAGGATCTTGTCAAGTTTAGTGTTTAGTGTTTAGTGTTTCATGTCCTGTACCCCCTCGTGGGTTTTTGTTTTTGTGTATTTAAAATAAAGTGTTTTCTGTTTTCCCCGACATCGTCTGCACTTGGGTTCATCTGTTCTGCTAATCCCTCACAGAATGATCCTGCCCAACATTGAACCCAGCGACGGTGTCGGGGTCAGCTGCAGCTGCAGCCCCCGTTTTTGTTTTGTTGCCGGTCGTGGTGCGTCCTCTCCCGGAGTGGCTTACCAGAGGGGTCCGTGACCGGTTCTTCTCCGAGCTGTGGAGGGCTGCCGTAGATTCGGATCCGGACCTTGGGGAGTTGGCGGCCTCTTTTGGCCCAATCTCCGGCTTGGCCGCTGTGTGGTTTCCTCTTGGGCTGGCCGAGTCCGCGCTGCCCACCGAGCCCGCGCAGCCAGAGCCGGAGCCCGCGCAGTCCGCGCAGCCAGAGCCGGAGCCCGCGCAGTCCGCGCAGCCAGAGCCGGAGCCCGCGCAGTCCGCGCAGCCAGAGCCGGAGCCCGCGCAGTCCGCGCAGCCAGAGCCGGAGCCCGCGCAGTCCGCGCAGCCAGAGCCGGAGCCCGCGCAGTCCGCGCAGCCAGAGCCGGAGCCCGCGCAGTCCGCGCAGCCAGAGCCGGAGCCCGCGCAGTCCGCGCAGCCAGAGCCGGAGCCCGCGCAGTCCGCGCAGCCAGAGACTGAGCCCGCGCATTCCGCGCAGCCACTGCCGGTGCCGGCGACAGAGCCCGTGCCGCCGACCCGTCCCGCGCGGTCGATTCAGCCCGCGCAGTCCCAGCTGCGTCCTCGCCCCAAACCCCCGTGGACTGTCCTGTTTACTGTCCTGTTTAGTATCTCGTGGACTTATGTGTGTATGATTTAGTTTGGTTTTTTATCCTGTTTTTGGCACCTTTTGTTATGTCTTATTCTGATATGTTCTTAGTCTAGTCTTCTATATTATATGTCATGTGTTCTTGTCTTGTGTGTTCCCTTTTTGGACTCCAGGTGGCGTCCTTTGAGAGAGGGATACTGTCAGGACTCTGCCTTGAAGACTTGTTAAATTTGTATTTTGTCATGGTGGCAGAGTTCTGGCAGTCCCTGGCCTTGTGTGGAGGTTCATGCCTTGTTTTTGTGTTTGGGCATGTACCTCCGGTGTCTTGTCATTTGTCCCCGCTCCCTCGTCCTCCTGCTTATTGTTAATTATCACTTATTCCCTTCACCTGTTCCCTGCTCGTTATCTTGTTTGGTTTATTCTATTTAATGTCAGTGTATCTTTAGTTCTGTGCAGGATCATTGTGTTGTGTTGTGACATCGTGTTTCGTGTGGTAATTCATACCAAGGATCTTGTCAAGTTTAGTGTTTAGTGTTTCATGTCCTGTACCCCCTCGTGGGTTTTTGTTTTTGTGTATTTAAAATAAAGTGTTTTCTGTTTTCCCCGACATCGTCTGCACTTGGGTTCATCTGTTCTGCTAATCCCTCACAATCAGCAGATACAGAAAGACATTTCTTAAAAATATATTTTACTTAGCTGATGACGAGGATCACTCAAGTCAAATGCAGTTACGCGGGTTTTTGACCAGCGAATGTGTGCAAATGTGCAATTTGTCGGTCATTAAAATGACGGCATCACATTACGTCACATCAGTTTTTCCTGTTGTAAAATATGTTCCAAAATATCAATTTATAAAATTAACATGATCTCACAAATTACGTGAAATAGTCACGAAATGTTTTGCTAATTTTTCCGTGTCATTGTCACGTATTTCCGCCTTTTTACGTGTCCGTGCCACGACTTTGTCGCCTCAGTTTGTGGTTAGATTTGCCGTTTGCACTAGGTTTTCACTTTAACTATTGGTTTATACTATTTTTTCGTATGCTTTCTAAACCATTGTCGCCTGATGTTAGGGTTAGAGTTGTGTAAGAATATCATTTTAAGTAACAGAAAGTCGTTCTAACTCCAAACCGAAGCGAAAATGGTAAGAAAATAGGAAAAACAGTTGAGTAACCAATACGTGAAACTGACACTACATGCACACATTATATTGCATATGATTTGAATATTAGACGAGAGTATTTATATAACGGCAATGGACGTCTCATATGGCATAAATATCCACATCTGTATTTTAACATAACAGCATAATGAAATTAATAAACAGACAAGGAAGCAGGATTGACATGTAAATTGTATTATTATTACCGGAAAAACAGCAATATTACTGAAATAAACTCTGAGGTATGCTAAATGCCCCAAACACACTGTTAACCGCAAGTTTAAATAAGCAATAAAAGTGGATAAAATATTATTATGTCTTAAAACTTTATATGACAAAAATTATATTTAAAGGAACTGTATTCTTACCGTTATTTAAAGATGCACAAATTATTCCATATTTTAATTCCTGTTTAAGAGCATGTTCGTCTCTGGCCTCGCTCTGCTATCTGCTTGACATGTGCGCGTCTCCGTCTTTCAAACAGGTATCATTATAACCTTTATAACAATAGAATACACTTTATAGTTGCTTCCACTGTGTTTGTCTGATATGAATAACACACGTCGGCAAATTATTATTATTTGAAAATAATATTTATTTATTATTTGCAAATTATTATCTTATTTGAATAGATTTTTATTGCTGCTTCCACAGACATCAGGGTGTATTTTACAAACTAAATGTAGGCTATTGTTTTACCAGTGCTTATGTGTATTTAAATGTCTGAAATCTAAAATAAACATTATGAGGTTGAAAACATTGCATAGTGTTGATATATAGTATGACAGCACTGAGCTCGTCCGTCTGGCTCAGCGTCAACCAACGCGAAAGAGGTTTGAATCTGGCAGTAATGTCACATCACTGAACATTCTAAATCCCATATGGGGATAAGGTTAAATTATTATTTAACTAAAAAGATTGAACATTTTATTTGTAACCATGAATACAAAAATGAAACAGAGGGGGCACAAATCAGATCTGAGGGGGCAATGCCCCCTTTTGCCCCCTCGTGGCGCCGGGCCTGGATTTCTCAACAATTGGTTTTAGGTCTGTTCTGATAGAAACGTAGACAGCAAAGGAAGAAAAAAATACATATCCATGCAATCATGCATACAGTAGTTAGAAAAGTATTTTGATACAAAATCCTCTGTCATTTAGTACAACTGAATTAAGTCTGGGTGGTTGCATGACCACATTCACCAAAACCATTAAGAAAGCTGAGATAAAAAAATACAGTTCAGACTAAATATCAGAATGTGCTGGCAAAAGAATAAAAGTAAATAATATGACATTTGCAGTTCTTGGCTATAATAATTTTTTTCTGTTTACATGTGCACAAGAAGATGTTTTGATGGTGTTGCAATGTGATCAATGTTTAATTTAAAATCTGGTTCCGAAAGCAATGCTAGTTGACCTCAAATCTAACAAATGTGTTCACAACAAGGGCACCTAAAAATAATGCAGTTTGTCTTTTGTAATGATATGGTCATGTGTCAGACTAAAACAGATGGGTTACACGTGGTTAATGATTGTGTTCAGGTGCTGTAAAACATTTACTTTACACACAGAGGTTAATGAACATACAAATGGACTTGTAATTGGAACATTGAATGTTTTTTTTTCTTAATGACTTTCTACTAAATTTCCTTGACTTTCATTTTCTGTCTCTCTGTTTGACCTCTCACTAAGCACGCGGTTTTAAAATGATTTTGCATGTTGCCACTATGCTGTGACCTTACCCGCATATCGTGCTGTTGTCATGGGAACAGAGGCCACTGCGGGAAGATGTGCAGACAGGCTATGAAAAAAAACAATCTCAGGTGTTCTGTGTAGAAAGTGAGAAAAGGGCTTTCTGAGTCATGCTTTGAAATGTGAAAACATCTGACCACTTTTTTATGGTTCAAGAGTCAATATACCTCAGGCCGTTTATAAATAATTTGACTTTTCTGGCTTGTTCTCATTTCATATAAAAGAAAATTTGTAGTTATAATCATAAGAATAAGCTAAATTCTTTTGCGCAATAAGTTATAGGCCTGTCCAATAATGACTTATCGCGCGATAAGTGACCCTTGGTCATTTTTAGAGAGATGGTATTTTCCCATAGTGTTTTCATGTGTGATTGTTTCCATAAAAAATTTATGTCATTAGCATTTTAGCTGATCGCAATGAGGACCTGTTTTCAATTCCTTTGGTGTGTAAGTGTGTGTTAGTACATGTTAACAATATGCAAAAGTACAAATTCAAAAGTAAAGATGAAGCGAGTTATCGTCTCCAACTTAAATCTCTTTTCTTGGGCTACAACAAACACACGGATGGTAGGCAACAGTTCACTTCCTTGGCCCGTTGACGTGGACACAGAGTCATTATCATAATCCCGCCCCCTGACTCACAGCCTGTAAGTAGTCTATGTTTTCATATTTAAAGAATTTACTAACTATTTAAACCATGACTCAAACACGAGTTTTGTGCAGTGCAGAGTAGCGCTTGTTTGTCGTTTCTACGATCACAAATGCAGACATGGACATAGTATTCTTACCTTACCGATCTGTTATGTTCTGCTCAAGCCACGCTGGTTACGTTGAACGATCAGCTTGGTCATCTCCATTTTCTGAAACAGATTTAGCTTGTATTGATAGTAAAGACAATATTAACTTCTGTTAATATTGCATTGGTAGCTGATCTACACGCCAGTTTTCATACATACTTCTGCTTTATTGTTTACGTCATGCAATTACACATGCAGATTGTTAGTAGGCAATGTCCACGAGCATGTTACAGTATCAAGTCAAAAGCCAAAGAAGATTGTTGTTTGAGAAGCCTTTGTTGTAGCTTGAGTTGTAATATAGCTCCTTAACTTGGTCCATCTTTGTTTTTGCCTTAGCAAGCAAAAATGTGTTTGAGAAATGCAACGCAGATTTCTTTTGACCTGACAGGTTGGGTTTTAACAGATCAATCACTGCGCTTGCAGTCCGCGTTATTACATTTTTGGAGAGGTGTGGCATAGGGTTTGCATCTTTGCGTAGGCTACGGTAAACAATCAATGCAAAAATATAAAGCCTGCATAAGTCATCTCTTTTGCTTTTTAAATCACATAACGTATACATATATATTCTGTATTCCTTATCATAAAAACCCACGACACACAACAACAACACAGCTCCAATCACAGCACTCAACTTGAGATAGAGCCTCTAGTGTTGGAGTTATGAACAGTGTGACAACTTACTCCGCTCTCTCCTAAAGTTTTTTTTTTTTTTTTTGATGAAAACATTCCAGGATTTTTCTTCATATAGTGCACTTTAGTTGAGCCCAATGGTTTGAAGGTCTAAATTGCAGTTTTAATGCAGCTTCAAAGGGCTGTAAACAATCCCAAAGAAGCATAATGGTCTTATCTAGCGAAACAATCATAGTTTTTTATACTTTTAATTGTTTTTTGGGATGCATGTACACGACCTTGCGTATTACGTAATCATATCAAAACGTAACGCATGACATACTTACTTATTCATTTAGCTGACGCTTTCATCCAAAGCGACTTACAATTGCTATATATGTCAGAGGTCGCACGCCTCTGGAGCAACTAGGGGTTAAAGGACAAGTTTGGTATTTTACACTTAAAGCCCTGTTTTCAGATTGTTTATGATGAAATAGAACGGTTTTAACTGAAATTTGGACATATGATGCTGGCCCGAGAATTTTCGTTTGTTGTATCACCTCCCACCTCTACAATGGCTGCATAGGTGCACTGGAACAATCTTTCCTAAAATGGATTAAACTTTCGTTTACAAAGGTGTGAAACGTACCGAGTGGTCAGGGGTGTTCAATGATATGCTCACACAAAAATCGCTGCAAATCGCTTTCCAACAGGTTTTATCGTAGTTTTGTCCAACTCTATTGACTTGTATTAGATGTGCTGTGAGGTACGGTATTACTCCGCGCCGGGAACTTTGTTTCCATTCTTGCAATTGGCAAAGGTGGATTATCGCCACCAACTGGGCTGGGGTGTCTATTATTCAAGCTCTCAACGGAAGAATGTTTTGGTGTGAGGCGTTTGGAAAAATAGGTCCACAAGTTTACAACGAATGCTAAAACACCTGTTGGAAAGCTACTTTTGCAGCAATTTTTGTGTGAGGAAATCAGTGAACACCTCTGACCACTCGGTGAGTTTCACGTCTTTGTAAACCAAAGTTTAATGCATTTTAGGAAGGATTGTTTCAGTGCACCCACACACACACTGCAGAGGTGGGGGGCGATACAACAGAAACCGAAAATTCTCGGGCCAGCATCATATGTCGAAATTTCAGTCAAAACGGTTCTATTTCATCATAAACAATCTGAAAACAGGGCTTTAAGTGTAAAATACCGAACTTGTCTTTTAGTGTCTTGCTCTAAGTTGTGGTTAAAAATTACATTTTTTTCCCGGTGAAAATAAAGATTTTTTTGCTAGATAAGAACTTTATGCATCAGTTGGGTTCATTTAGAGGTCCCTTGAAGCTGCATTGAAACTGTAATGTGAATCTTCAATTGAAGTCCACTATATGTAATCCTAGAATATTTTCCTTAAAAAGTTTATTAATTTAACTAAAAATTGTGCTAAGAGAAGAGATAGAGCAAGGTATAGAAAGAGAGATAAAAAGGAAATATTTCTGAATATACCTGTCCTTTTTTTTAATGGGTCTCTTGGGAGATCTTGTGAGAAGATAACGAGTGGGAGACTTTTAAAGGACACAGGACAAAGTGTCCTTCTGATCTCCCCAAGCACCCAACTCATGAAGTCTGAGTCAACTGCCGGTTTACCCCGTACACCTGTCATGCTACCACACTCTGTTGCTTCTTTCTTACTAATGGCTCAGTGTGAGATCGCCGATGGCAAATAAAGCAGTGAGGAAATCCATAAACCATCCTTCTGCTGTTCTTTTGGCTAATGGGTAACAGCGGATGAAACATTAGTGGCTTACAACCTTCTGTTAGAAACATCTAACTTTGCTTTGACTGAATGCTTATACAAAATAAAAGATAAAAATGTATCACTGATTTGTTGTATGGTGTCAGGTTGGTAATGATACCACATTTTCAACATGTACGGCTAGCAGCTCAACACATTACTAAAGTGCTAGCTGATTACCAGGCGATCCTCGTGTATTTGGAAGCATTCCTTTTTGAAGAGCGAAAGCCTTAGGGTGACACAGATACACACTTGAATGGTCAAATGTGCTTCTTTGTCAAAATTACATTAATGTTAATGGGTGGGTGAAACGATCTGATATGTACAAAAACATCACTTGCAGATTAGACCCTGCAGTCTGGGCCTGTCTGAGAGTCTCCGTTGCCATATTTATTTGTATGTTCGGTCTATGATTTGTTCGCTATGTAAACAACATTTGACCATTGTTTGATATGTTTACCAGATGCATGAGAAGTAAAAAAGAAATTAAATACTGAATGGCACTGCATTCTGTTCCCTTCTGCTACTAGAGTACTGTATCTGTTTTTGAATGCAAGGACACGCTCTGTACCAAAGGCCCCTTATGCATTGCAGCTTTGTGTAATGACATGAATATTAATCAGACAACAATACTAAGACTGCTTCTGGATAAATTAAAAGTTTAGTTAGACATGACATGGTCCATACGTCAAATATGAACATAAAGTTAGGAATAAAGAAAGATCCTGAAAGCTTTTTACATTTTTTAAATTAAATAGATTTTAAAGAGCACCAATGGTCCGGTTCACGATTTTACGATTTCAGTTTTACAATACATGAATTACACTTACGATTAACAGTATAAACTCGATTTACACCTTTACAGAACGCTTTATGCTTGCAATGTCACGTACATTCTTAAAAATGTTATCCTGCGCGTGCAAATCTTTTAGGAGCTAACTTACCTTCATATTTGTTTTCCAAACACACCAATGCAACATGCATACGAAACCACAAAATATATTTGAAAAGTGATGATGTCAGTTGTTGGAACATCACTTTTGGGCTGTTGTTATGGCCCTCATAAAACGATGGCCCATACCCCTTGAATGGCACTTGAGCTGCATGCCTAAAGAATACCAGAGCCATGCCTGAAGCAGACCAAATCTCAAAATCTCAAACTACTTTCATGTCACTGGAGTCAGCCCTAACTGTCCCATAACACCGCCTGAACCCTTATGTGTAGCCCAGTAAAGAGCCAAACACCTTTACACAAAAATCACCCAGAGTTTATCCAGATCCACCCAAAATGCATCCACTACCGCCAAAACAGCCATTACTAGACTGCTGCATTGTGTTGTTTCTTGCAGCCACTGTGAGTGGCATATGTGAACAACAGTTTGTCAGGCATGTTTGCCACCCACTCCGTTGTACGCGTGGCACATGCCAACTCATGCTAGATTGTGGCACGAGAAATGGATTTAAATGGGCTTTTTTTCACACTTTGTCGTTAGAACAAGATCCAAAATCCTCACTAAATGACAATTGAAATCAGCTATGTCTTCGCAAACAACAGAAGCTTGTCATTTAGCTGCAGATATTCCGGTTGCCCGTGTGAATTCATAGTGAATGAAAAATGAGAGTGCTCCCATCAGAGAAAATGATAGACAGGAAGTGTAGGGCTGATGCCAATGTGCCACTCAAGAGCTGCAATATCACTATTGCTCAAACAAGATGAGGGGAATAGGTGCATAATACATTTTAATGCACTTAGGGAGTAACATGCGAATTGTCGGAAGAACACGGTTGTTGACGAAGTCGAGTTTCTCACAAACAGAAAGGGTACTCAGGGTAATCAAGAAGGAGTGAAAGTGTTACGGATGTCTACACATTGCTGCAATATTTGTTTTATGTAAATCTTCTATGTAATATCTATAAAAACTTTTCTTAATTATAATACCTTGGGAAAGTGGTACATTACAATCCCATTCATTTTTATACAGTATACCTTATAAAAAATATTAGTACTTTTAAATTAGTATTTTATTGCTGATTCGGGTTAATGTATTGAAGATTGACCACAATAATAGTGACTAACAATAGATTTGAATAAAAGTTACCACTGAGATTATGTAAGGGGGAATTTGTCGTTCTTCCAGTCTGAAAGCCTCATTAAAATTGGTTGCCCATTTTGTCAGGAGGGAAGTAATCCTCCACAGACTTACATTAAAGGGATACTCCAGCCAAATATCAAAATTACCCCATGATTTACTTTACCTCAGTAATCTTAGATACATATGGCCATCATCTTTCAGACAACACATTTGGAGTTATTTTAGTAAATGTCTTCCAAGCTTTATATATATGGTAGAAAACAGGGATCAGGGGACAACTTATGACTTTAAACAGCAAAAAAGTGCATTCATCCTTCACAGAGATAATCCACATGGCTCCAATTGGTTAATAAAGGTGTTCTGTGGGTATTCAATGCGATTTTGTAAGAAAATATAAATTTTCTTAACTTTATAAACTGTAATTACTAGCTTCTGGTAACTGCGCTATCTTGGACTCACATGATTTTAGCGTAGTGAGCGTTTGTTAGCATATGCACGTTGTGCGTTAGTGCAAGATTGGGGTCATTTCCGGAAGCTAGTTCATCTGTGAAGGATGGATGCACTTCTTTGGCTTCAAAGTCAGAAGTTGTTGATTTTCGTTTCTCCCATTGTAAGCTTAAAAAAGCAAAGACATTTACTAAAATAACTCCAAATGTGTTCATCTGAAAGATGGTGGACAAATGTATTTCGGATTTGTTTAGGGTAAGTACATCATGGGGTAATTTTATATTTGGCTGGAGTATCGCTTTAAGGCCTGGTTTATTCTGGTATACAACACCCACATTTGACAATTTATTCATTACCCAATGGATTAAACAGAGATTTAATCACACACAATCTGTGATACATTGGGAGTCTTGGAAGTAGCATATTCCTAAAACTAATTGTTTTACGCTAATGATGTCTAACATGGTCTTGCGTATTTAACAGCTAATTTTCAAGTTCATTTTACTGAAAATTGAACAAATGCTTATTATTTTCTATAGGTGTTAATACATGAAGAGAAAGAAATCTTTTTCTGTTGAAGGAGATGACCTGTTAAAACAAAAATCTAAGTTTGACCCAAGGGCGAACCTTGACCCTTGTTTTACTAGAATACTGTATCAGTGAGTTAATTGATAAATGCTATAGCTTAACCTTTATTGGGCCTCTATGTTATCTTTTGACAAAATCATATTTTGTAAGCAGAACTGTTTTTATTTAACATATGTTTTGCCAGTAATGTTTTGTCATGTACCACCTGGACACCTGCCACTAAAGATGAATGGAAATGTTTCTCCAGATGTTATAAATCTCCTTGTTTGGAAAGTGGCACTGTGTGATGCAAATGTGTAAATGTACGATCCAGGTCATGACAGCATTCATCACAAGCTGCAAAGTGCATGTTTGTGATACTTTGAGCCATTTGGGTGGCACATATTTGTGACACTGCCTGTGAAAACCTACATTGTCAGAAAAAAGGTACAAAACTGTACCTTTTCTGTTTCTGAGGTGTTACCCTCAAAGGTTTAGTATATTATACCCTAAGAACCTATTGTGTACCGTAAGGAACAATTTGTGAATTTAAGGGGTACAAAACAGTCAAAGGTACAAAACAGTCACCTTTAAAGGTACTCAATAGATCCTTAAATAATTCCCTGACAGACTTTTTTTTTTAAAGTTGCCCGCCAGCATTTTTTTGGTATTTTCACAAAAGTTTCACAAAATACCTTCCAGGAAATTTTTCTTCTATAAAAATATAAACATCCAAATATTTCCAATGAAAGAACAGACCCTCTTTCTTCATTTGATCTCTTTTTATAACCTAGTCTTAAATATTGGTAGGTTTCTTCAAAAATACCAAATTTTGAGCAAAAAGCTGAAATAATTGCATTTTTGTAAAGGAATTTTCATAGAGATCATATTCAAGATGAAGATCAAAACATACACTGAGTTTAAAATGTTGTTAAATTTGTTTTTGCTTTATAAATTTGGTAAGAGTGGATAAAAGCGGAATTATAGATTATCGTAAAAACTCATCAGGAAAGCATCATTGGCAGGAAAATGTTTTTTCTTAATTGACGAGATAACTCATTAATGGTGGGGAAAGAGTACAATAGTGTACCCCAAAAGGTAAAACCTCATATTATGTTTAGTATGCCTGTAAAAGTACAAAACGGCACGTTAGGGTTTCAACCCCGGCATCAGAAAAGGTACAGTTTTGTTCATTTTTTTCTCACAGTGCAGCTAAAGATTTTTTTGTGATTTAGGAGAGCAGGGGCGAAAGTACCATTTTTCCGAAAAACGAAAGTAACACAGGTGGGTCAGAAGTAACACAGCAAAAACAGACTCAAAAACAGTTTTTGTGTTACACTTGTTTTTTAGCAAATTTACATGACTATGGCCTAGTTAATATGCAACTGCAAACATATTTTGTAAAAAATAATTAAATTACATTTTCATTTTAAATTTCAGTTTTATCAAATGTTTCAAAAGCAACCCGACAGTACAAACTGAAATTGTTGAGAATACATTTTTTTTCAACAGTTTGAACACTATGAAAACAAGCGTTACTTTCATCACGTTACAGCACTAAATAACCTGTAGAATGATCAGTACTGTAATACATGAAATGAGAAACAATGCGTTATAAGAAAAAGAATTACCGCTTTAGGAATTTACTTATCATGGTTGAAAACACTTTTCTGGATCTACACGTGAAAAACGGTGAGTAAATAACGCGATATTTGTCAGTTCTATCAAGGATTGCGTGCTAAAGATGCTGTCATAGTTTGGAATGCAAATGTTATCAGGGCTCGGAGAAAATCCCTTGACGGCGCATTCACACGGGGCGTAAGCTTTAACGCTTAATGGAAGGCTTGTCTGAAGCGTGGCCAACAGCCAATCACAGTGGTCGCTACACATGCTCCGTTCTTCCATAAACGTAATTGGCTGGCTCTGTCTAGGTAATTTGCATAAGGCGATCTGAGAAATGTTCAACTTCTGCCGCGAGCAACTGCACTGACGCGGCGCCGACGGATCCACAATTCAGTTCAGCAACGCATGACGTCACCCATTAAAAGTGAATGGGAAGTGTTAACGCTGACGCCCCGTGTGAATGCGCCGTGATACTTTCGTCCCGCGTTACTTTCGTCCGGTTCTCCCCTACTGTTTACTGCAATAAATCGTCTGACATATGTAAAGAACATACTGTAAAAATATTATTGATATATTTAATATTGACTGCATAAGGCCATGTCAAAGTTTGAAATAAAAGTAAAGATTATAATCAAACTTAATTAGATTATGACTTATTAATTAGACTTTGTGAGTCTTTAGCTTGGATTACACACAGGGTCCGGTTTGAAACCCAATAACGCATTGTTGAGTCACAGTATCTGCCAAGTGTGTTTGCTGGACTACACACAGAGAGCAGCTGAATTGTCAACTAAATCATGAGTCAGTCTTCATCAAAGATGTTCCAACATGTGCTGATGTGATGTCACTTTCTCGCTGGCCCATGTCTTTGTTGAATATGCATGTCAGCTGTTTAAATGTGCCACTTCCTGTCCTCTCACAAGGAGATGGTTGTCAAGATGTGACAGAGTGTTACAAGCGTGAATATGGCAGCTGAGAGATTAAATCTAGTAGTTAGTATCCATGGGAACACATTCTAAGTGCACATGTAATTTTTGGGCTGAACAGCACAGAAAAGAACCCCAGAGTGTCAAAACATGCAAAGATCTCTGCATGGTGACAATTGGAAAGTTGCTGTTGGAGCCACTCAGACAATATTTAATTACCTTTTTAATTTCCGCTCTGACTGTGATCTCTTGCATGCAATAACCTGCAGAGAGCATTCAGTTATATAATTGTCCCAAAAGACAATGGTACAGTAGGCTTTGTAAAGCTGGGATAAAGACAAATAAATCTAAGAAAGATGAAGAGAGGGAGTGCTTGTGTTCACTTTCAGTATCATCATTCCTTCATTGCTGTAGCACTTGCCTATTTTCACCCTCTTCCCCATGTGACAGCTGATCTGTCTGTGATTTGTCATTTGCCATGACAGAGGCAGAGCTGATTGGATTATGTTTTATGTGATCTACCATGAGGACGCCACCTGTGCATATGGATTGTGCCACCTGGCAGTCCATTGTGTGTGTTTGTTTGTCACACACCTTACATAGACAAGGCATACTGGCATTGTGACTGACTGTAAAGTAGGTGTTTTGCACTGTAACTAGTAGTCAGTTGTTCTCATACAACTAGTCATAGATCACATGACTTCATTGTGCTTGTAATTTTATTTGTGTAATTGCAATAAGTTTTGTGTAATAACATGCATTATTTGATATTATAGACCACTTAATCGCCCACGTCACTGTGAGGTCACCGCTCTAGCTGGAGGCAAAAAATATGTAGGAACTCATACTGTAGCCGACGCGCTAAAAGTTTGAGGTTTTGCCTTTAAAATGTGATCTTGTGTTTTTGGCTGCTAAAATCAAGGCTTTGAAACGGTTCATGGAACGAAAACAAAAACCAGAAACTTTAAAAATATATATGTTCCAGAACAGAATCGTTTATTTAGAATATTAGTAACCGGTTAATACCGTTATTGTTTGGTGTAACGGATCGCAGTTGATCCTTGATCCTTACAGAGCACGATCCACGGTTCGGCTCCCATGCGATTTGCAGATTAATACGCAAATTTAAATAGGGTGAAAGTTGATAATTTGCACGTGTTTCAAAGGCTTGCAAATGAAAATAGGCACCAAAGCAATGTTTGTCCGGTCCTTTGAATTATTTGAAAATAAATAATGCACATGTGTTTATTATTTGGTTCGCTTGTGCGCAATGTAGCCTCGTGCTCGTATGTTCCTTAAAGCCTTGTATTATTTCGTCGGCACACGCTTCGTCCGTTTGGGGAGGTGTTTATACTCGAAGCACAGACTGGGTGCTGCCGTGATGAGACGTCATGCTCGGCCAGATTCGCCTGGAACTCGTGCTTCTTGGGTTGCGGAGCCGTGCGCAAAGTTACAAAATTTGACGTGCACACCGGCAAGTGAAATGGGGTTTTGCGCACTCCACGCGCACTATCGGTCACTCCAACGTTGACGTCATTATTGCCTCGTGCACCCTCGCACTCGTGTGGATGCTTTTTTGCATAGTTGTGTTTGACACATGAAAACGTCTTGTGTTACGTATGTAACTGTTGTTCCATGAGAAGGGAAAGAGACGCTGGGTCTCCCTTTCCATACTTCCTGCGTCCCTGTAATGCCGTCTTTGGCTATATTTCAGATAGCGATATACTTCCTGGCTCCCGCGTCACCCTGTCTTTGTCGTTAAGCCTCATCATTGGTTGAATTTGATATATACATTCAGATGCACTTACCACTGGGGGCTCCTCAAAGTGTCACCACAGTGACGCAGCGTGAATTCCCTCGAAAGGGACCTGTAACAATGTATCTTAAAAGGTAACACGATGTAACCTTGCTCTCACTTGAAATGTGTCCCCACATTGGTCCTTGAATTTGAGGGTATTTGATCTGGAAAGTCCTTGAAAGTTCCTAGAATTTAAAGTTAACTAATGTCTGTAAAAAGGCACATAGTTCCTGTAGAGATTCTCCTTTTTTGCCAAATTAATGCATGTCATCAATGTCTTCTCTCTTGCTGTATCAAAATCTCACCTAGCTTTCCTCATAGATGATCCCGATAATGTGCTTAACGTCAAGTCAAATTCAGTTTGTGCATGATTACATGATATAAAAAATGTTTAATACTGTATCACAAATTGTGGATAATTAAGCTATATATCATATGCTGAAGTAAATTTCTGGAGTGTTAACGATTAAAAGAAAGAAGAACAACAAGAACTTTACAGAACCGAAAACCGTGACCCTAAAACCTTGATACGAGCTGAACCGTGGGCTTTGTGAACCGTGCCACCCCTAATATTTACCCAACATAACCCAACCATTTTTAGAGTGTATGTCAATTTTGACTTTTTAATTGAACGTGAACCTGGACACATGACGTTCTCACCTGAAACTACACTGAAAACAGTACAATTGCAAACCCATCTATATTCTTAGAGAAGAAAATGGGAGGTATGAAATAATCATTTTCTTTCTTCCTGACTCATAATCAGACTGTCAAATCATGTTTCCTGTCCTTTGCTCTCCCCCGCATAGGCGGCACACTTCCTCACTCCCACAGTGTGTGGAAAAGCAAAAATAACCCTGTACAGTTATGTTTACTGTGATGTGATTTAACAAAGGATGAGCAAAAAAAAACTGCTTTAATAATAATACTATAGTTACAATGCAAATCATTTTTAAAAAAGTACATTTTAGTATTCAACTATTCCTAATTAACAACCATCACTTATTAAGAGTGGATTAAGATTATTCATCTTGAAGATGTTGCATATTCTTTATGATACCTGGATCACTAATAATATTTTAGTTCTCTTTCAGTCGGTCACTACTATAAAGTATAAAAACGCCAATGAACTTGGCATGCAGGTATTTGCATAATGCCGGCGCCGCCTCGCCAGGTGCGTATATAAGCCGCAGGTGCACAATACCAAATTAGCTTTTATTGCTTCGAAGCCGGCAGATATCTGCTCACGAGAAGCTAAACTGAACTTTGTGGATCCTGTGCTTAAGGGGAAAAAAGATCTCAGCTTGCCAAAGTTGGTTGGACCAAGACACCTCAGCTGAGGCTCGGAGTGTTTTTTCTCCACCCTTTCTCTCTATCTCTTAATTTAGGATTTGAGTTCGGGTGAGTGCGTTGCCTCTCCCTGTGTGTTTCACCAGCTTGCACAAAGAATGATTTCCCTAAAAGAGCAGCACGTTTGAGCTTTGTGTCTTTTTAAAGATGGAATTCCGTCCGTGCTCCGTTGCTGGATGCGGTGTGTTCATCGCGATGGCCACGAGCGTTGTCTTTCGTGTCTGGGGCTCCAGCACGCTGAGGCTGCGTTTCGTGATAGTTCATGCTCCGTCTGTGAGGGCATGTCTATGGCGGATTTGCGGAGATGGGTGTCGTTCCTCCGGCAACGGCCCCCGCCCTCCAAGCCTAGTGCTGCTAAGGGCGCAGTTACTAGGCTTGCGAAGGATGATTTCCGTATAACAGTGCTGGGTCGGTCCGCTGGTTCGTCCAGTGACTCCCAGCGCCCTGATCCGTTGCCAGCGGAGGTACCAATGGAGACGAGCGGCCCGTGTTCTACGGTGTCCTTGCGCTCTGTCGAGCCTCCACCGGAGACGATGTCCACCGTAACGTCGTCAGCCTCGGACGTCGGTTGTCAGCCTCGGACGTCGATCCAGACCCGCTCCCTCCTTCGGGTAGGGTTTCGGGACCTGCATTCGATCCCGATATGGCAGCCATGCTCGGGCGGCGGCGGCGGTCGGCTTGGAGTGGACTAAACCTCCCCCACCCGAACCGTCCCGGCTCGATGATTGGTACTTCGGGGGTGCCAGGGCTTCTCAGTCCTTGCCCCCGGTGCCCATCTTCCCTGAGGTGCATGAAGAGCTGACGCGGTCGTGGAAAACCCCGTTTTCCGTCCGGAACCGGCCGTATCAGCCTTCACCCCTCACTTCTCTCGAGGGTGGAGATGCCAGGGGGTATACTGGTATCCCGTCAGTGGAGTGGCCGGTCGCGATGCAGTTGTGTCCGGCCGGTGTCGCTTCCTCCTGGCGGGACCAGCCTACTCTCCCCTCACGGGCCTGTAAGCAGTCTTCCGCGCTAACCGGTTCTGCTTACAAAGCCTGTGGGGAGGCAGCTTCAGCCCTGTATGCCCTGGCATTGCTGCAGGTTCACCAGGCTAAGGCTCTGAGGGACCTGCACACGGGAGGTCACGATTCGGCGGAGTTTTTCGAGCTCCGTGTGGCTACTGATCTGGCGCTTCGTGCGACCAAGGTCACCGCACGTGCCGTCGGTCGTGCGATGTCTACCCTGGTAGTCCAGGAACGCCATCTCTGGGATGGAACTGGACTCGGTCGATTTGACAGCTCGTCTAACAGAAGCGCGTGTAGTCAGTCGATACTGACTTGCCTGAATACATTCAAGAGCAAGAGCGTGGTCCCGCTGAAACAATTTCAGAAGGTCCTGGGGCATAATGTGCGGCATTCACCGTGTTATCATTACGCCTGTGTGTCGTCGCACTTTCGCCCTGTGGTCGAACCGTGCGTTTCTCAGAGCCGGTGTGCCTCTGAGACAGGTCTCCAGGCATGCAATAGTATGCACAGATGCCTCGGACACGGGGTGGGTGGCCACGTACGACGGGCTTGTGGCTTATGGGGTCTGGACGACACCCCAGCTTCATTGGCACATTAACTGCAGAGAAATGTGGGCTGTATATCTTGCGCTCGTCAGTTTCAGCAACGAGTAACTGGGCAAAGACGAATTAGTTCGCACAGACAATACTGTGACCGTTGCGTACATCAATCGCCAAGGCGGATTACGCTCGCGTCACCTCTCGCATCTCGCCCGTCACCTCCTCACCTGGAGTCAAAAGAACTTGAGGTCTCTTCGTGCCATTTACATTCCAGGCACGCTCAATATAGAGGCGGATGCGCTCTCTCGAGCTGCGCGCCCCGGCGAATGGCGACTCCACCCCATAGCGGTTCAGCAGATTTGGAGACGTTTCGGCAAAGCGCAGATAGATCTGTTTGTTTCCCCAGAGACGGCCCATTGTCGCCTGTTCTATTCACTAGCCGACGACTCGCTCGGCGTGGATGCATTGTCACACAGCTGGCCACGAAACATGCGCAAATACGGGTTCCCCCGGTGAGCCTCATTGCGCAAACCCTGTGCAAGATCCGGGAGGACGAGGAGAGCATGCTTTTAGTTGCACCATATTGGACAACCAGGAGTTGGTTTCCAGAACTCTCTTTCCTCGCGACAGCCCCTCCTTGGAAGATTCCCCTGAGGAAGGACCTTCTTTCTCAACAAGGGGGCACATTATGGCACCCGCACCCCGACCTCTGGAACCTCCATGTGTGGTTTCTGGACGGGGCACGGAGGTTTTGAGTGATTTACCGCAAGAGGTATCTAACACTGTTGCTGCAGCGCGAGCGCCGTCTACGAGACAGGCTTACGCGCTTAAATGGAACCTGTTTGTCGACTGGTGTTCTTCCCAACGTGAGAACCCCCGAGAATGCCAGATTAGTGTTGTTTGTATCTCCAGCGTCGTTTGGAGAATAGGCTGTCACCATCCACTATTAAGGTCGATATCGCTGCGATATCAGCTCACCATTCACCCGTAAACGGTAGGACAGTGGGTCAGCACGACCTGGTCATTAGATTTTACAGAGGCGCTCAAAGGCTTAATCCTTCGCGTCCTCCCTCTATTCCTCCTTGGGACCTGTCCTTGGTGCTGAAATCACTCCAGGAAGCCCCATTTGAGCCTCTGCATAGTGTGAGTGTTACATTTCTTACTATGAAGACTCTAACTCTCCTTGCTTTGGCTTGTGTTAAGAGGATAGGGGATGTTCATGCATTTTCGGTCGATGATTCGTGCCTCCAGTTCATTTGTAAAGCTGCAGGCTGGGCGACACCTAATACGTTCACGAGATTCTATAGTGTTCGGTTGAGCCGGTATCCACTTGGGTTCTTTCCTTTAACCAGTAAAGAACACTGAGGGTCGGCTCGTGTGTCGGCTTGGAGCCTCTATTTTGGTGCTTCATATTTGCACCATTATGGAAGGCCGTTGAGGCAAAAACGTCACTAAAACTGTTTTTGCTCTCCTCCATCGCACTGATAGCCGATGTTGCGGAGCATCCGCTGTCAGCATATCACTGATGTATTCTCTGTAAACCTGTGTATGCTAGGCGCCCACATTTGTCCCCTACGTGGGGTTCATTTGTGTGTATAGTCCGTGGGGTTTTAATCCTCCACGTTTTCCCTTAGCAGAGCCTGCTCTGCTCTCTCTGCATACCATGTACTGTTCAGAGACTTCTATATGAGCAACCCGTCAGTTGCTTCATAATTTTTATGTCATCCAGTCAACCTTCTTAGGGGATGGCTTCCGCAGTGTTCCTAGCTCCGCCCAGTTGAGGTCGCTTCCCCAGTTCGCTGGTTCACAATCGTGGGTTATGGAACAGGTAGTGACCGGCCTTCTGCACTTCGCCTCAGGTTCCGCCCCCCATGTGGCGGGGGGAGGGCTTCTGCAGGCACTGGAAGGGTTCAGCTGCAGTGGTGTTTTGGTAGGGATTCCCAATTCGTCTGTCACGACGTGACGTCGTAGTGACCGACTGAAAGGGAATGTCTCGGTTATGTAACCCTCGTTCCCTGAAGGAAGGGAACGGAAACGTCACGTCCCGTCGCCACAGTTTGCTGTCCCATTGCTGTTTTTCAGGCCAGGCACTGCTGCTCGGCTTTCTCAGCAATAATATAGCTAATTTGGTATTGTGCACTTGCGGCTTATATACGCACCTGGCGAGGCGGTGCCGGCATTATGCAAATACCTGCATGCCAAGTTCATTGGCGTTTTTATAGTTTCTCGAAGTAGATAGGTCACCGCAGAGCGGTTCCCGGTTCGTCCGTCACGACGTGACGTCTCTGTTCCCTTCCTTCAGGGAACGAGGGTTACATACGTGACTGAGACGTTCACTATCCAGAAACACTTTTTTATCAGACCTCCTGTTATCCAGTACATCCTTCTGTATCCAGGACTGCACCTGCTCTTGCTCGAATCAACTTGCACTGTGCCAAGACTCACCAAAGAGTCAGATGTCTTATGTCAGTCAGCTTTAATTATTCTATTTGTCTCCTTGACTAGTTTAACTATTCACAGTCCAGATTCCATTGCATAAGAAAAAATAAACAGGTTGCTAGCAACACGAAGCAAGACTTAGTAGCATCTTTGCATAATAAATTTTTAAAAATAGCTAGTAAAGGAAAGTAAAGCTCAGAATTTAGTATTCACTGCCTTAAAAAACTTAACAAAGCATTCTGACCTGTTATTATACAGTAATTTGTGTGTGGGTGTGTGTGTACCTGGCAATCATCACACCAAATGTTCCCACAGATAGGAACACCAGTAAATGTTTGACCAAGTGGGGACATTTTGAGTTCCCCAACAAGCTTATAAATCAAACAGAATGATGTGAAGAGGGAAAACAGAACATGGAAACCAGAATGTGTGTGTGTGTGTGTGTGTGTGTGTTAAACATAAATAACTGTTATTGTACGTCTGTGAAATGTCACAGGTATGTAAATAACAGCACCCCGATCTTGCTTTGATGATGGGGCGTTATTTATCTTCTCTGCAGTCTTTTAGTTTTCCTTCCTTTGGTCCTGGCAGCTTGCTGTGTCATCCATTACCATAGTGCTGATCTCCACACTTCTGTGTGCTCATTATCGATGCAGCTCAGCACCTACATGCATCATGTGCCATCAGTCAGGTCAAGGGCTCGACCCCCATCCATATACCCCTGAGATGACCTTCCAATGCAATTAATTATGGTTCTTTTTTATTCTCTTTTACACACATAACTCTATGCTATTATCATAAACCAATGAAATTTGATCAGTGGTTCTACATTTGCATACTATTGAATCTAAAAATGCCTTAAGAGACAAAAAGCTGCCATCTCATTTTGGTATGATGACAAACGCAAAAGCACGTCTATTTTTGTTTATCGTCAGTCCTTGAATGCTGCAGTCCTGCAGAGTTTATTTTCAACCCTAACTCACCTATAGTGATCTTTTCCAAACCTGGTCAAACACCCCTGAGCAAGCTTCTGAAAATTTTTGGATTAGACATGAACCGCATGAGATGTCAGCATTTTGTTGACAAATACAGTATTGTGTTTAAGGGATCAAGGTTTGGCAGGTTAGCATGGCCCGTTAGTGTTTACACTGTACTTACAGAGACTAAGATCGTACTTACACTTAACTGTAAGTATATATCTCTATTGCTGACATTGTATCTTCATGCCAAAAATGTATCATTTGGATGCTTTTTAAAGTTTTAACAGTAAATAAGTTACATATTACTTTCAGTTGCTTTTGTCCGTGCACACCCAATGCACACACACAGGCATAGCCTGTCATTCAGCACGAGTACAGAACAAAGATCTCTTTCGCATTTTAAAGTTATAGTAACATAATACATCTGTCAATAATATTAAAGAGCACTTATTGTCCGATTCACGGTTTTACATTTCCTTTTGTGTGTAATTCTGTATTAGTACATGTTAACGATATGCAAAAGTTACATACCCCAAAATAAAAGATGACGCCAGTTATCGTCTTCAACGTAAATCTCTTTTCTTAGACTACAACAAACACACGAATTGTAGGCAACAGTTTACATCCCGGGATTGGTGATGTAGTAAAGACCGACATTATCATAATTCCTCCCGCTTCAGACTCTACCTGTAAGTTAACTCCTGTTAGCATTGCATTGTGCGGTAATCTTTCAAACATGGTAAGGAGTGTCACATTTCTGGCTGACGTCAAAGGAATTCAGACCAATCACAACGTACCGATTAGCTGGCCAATCAGGGACACAGAGCTTTTCAAATCCATGCATTTCAGGAAGAGAGTGAAATCTGAAGCTACAAAAATTTACGGTATGTGGAAAAGAATGTGTTTTTAACCATAAACCACGTTGACACATTCTATAGTACCAAATACACAAAATACTGTTGGTTTTTAGCAATGTAATAGGTGCACTTTAAAGAGAAAATCATTCTCTGATCTTGACTGAAGAACTGTAGTACTTTATAAGAATCAGTTAACACAGTCTCACCCCATGTCGTCAATATTTGACCACACTTGACCATTCGTCAATATGTGACGCGGAGGGTATACCTTTCGCGTCATTTTTTGACGAACTGGGGACTTCAATACTATTACGTCCGTTGCATTCTCTTCTCCTATTTTCTTACCATTTTCGCGTCGGTTTAGGGTTAGATTACGCAAAATTAAACAGTGTACGCGAAATTAAACAGTGGACGCGAAATTAAACAGTTGTCACCTGGCGTTGGGGTTAGAAACAGTTGTCACCTGGCGTTGGGGTTAGAGTTAGGTTTGGGTAGGGATGTCATTATGTAAATCTAACCCTAAACCGACGCGAAAATGGTAAGAAAATAGGAGAAGAGAATACAACGGACGTAATAGTATTGAAGTCCCCAGTTCGTCAAAAAATGACGCGAAAGGTATACCCTCCGCGTCACATATTGACGAATGGTCAAGTGTCGTCAAATATTGACGACATGGGGTGAGACTGGGTTGAATCAGTGTATATTTATTCATACAGGGAAGTGTTGTATTTTCATTACTTTTAAAAAGGAGTACACCGATATAACGCCCGATGATACTTGCTATGCTTCTCAATGAATTACGGTGAAATGCCACTACATCCAAAAGCCAGAGGGCGCTCTCGTGCAAAAACTCATTATGCGCTGTAGACGAAGAACCAGCTATGACACGCAGCTCATGATAATAAAGAATATGTTTAATGATTATGTTTGACGACTGTTGCTTTTTCAAATGCATGTTATAAACGATTCATACTAACAGTAATTTCAGATCGATAAGGACTTACTGATCAAAAGCCGTAGTACATAAAATAGCTGTGAATAATATCGGCTGGGAGATTCAGAATAGTTATCGGCTAAGTATTATAAGTGTATATTGGTATTTATCGGTGCACCCTTTCTTTTAAATTGTTCTTTGTAGAATTTATATTTGTTGTGCTATGAGCTTATTTATGTGATTCTCTATTAAAACAAAACATACCTAAATACTGCAAATAATATAACAAAGGTGGTACTTTCTGAAAAAAGGTTTACAGTGACAGTTACCAAAGTGCTTACATCACAAGAATCAGTATCGGGCATTGGTATCGGCTGATCATGATGACAAGAAATGCTGCAAAAATCCTGATCGAAACATCCCTAGTTCTGACATTTTCAGCGATTACAAAATTTGATTTAAACTGAACCCATACTACTTTATGCTTTATAATATTTATTATAATAAAGCACATTGCAATATCTGATTGAATGTATATTCAGATGTTGATTATGAACAGATAAGTTAGACAATGCTGATTTTCTTAAAACAAACGTGTATTATAAGTGTTTTCTACATTTGTGAATTCACATTTGGGTATGTGTGGTAAATGAATTCACTTTGAGGAAGCCTGGTTCAAGTCCATATCAGTCTCTTAGTGTCGTGACTTAAAATAATATCTCTTCTCTTGATGTAAATCAAAAGTAATCTATCCATAAAATGAATTACTGATTACGTCGGTACTTTTCACTAATAACCTCTTACAGAAATCACTCCCAGGATCTGATGTGGGATGTCAGGATGTGTTATTGCATCCTAATTTGTTTAGTAATATTGGTTCTTCTGCATTCTCATGACCTCCGGCCATCTCTCTTGTTTTATTCTCAAGCTCATTTGTTTTCTTTTTCTCTGTTTTTCCTAAGTTCCACCGCACTGAATGCGCAGAATAGATGCAGTCTCTCCATTGCGCACAGCAGTAATTTGAACTGCAGTAAAGATTGCTCAGGGTAATACATTCTCAGCACAGTCAAACGGGATAAAAGTGTTATGTAGAAGTAAGCTCAAACTGTTTTTAGATTCTCCCTTGTGCTTGGCACAACATTTAATTCATTCCCCACAAGTTCACTAAGAGATGATAAGTAATCTCAGCCTCAGCCACCCACAGTTTCTTCACCGACCGTCTAAATCATATTACATAAAAAATAACAAGACCAGTTCAAAAATTTGCTTGGTTGGTTTAATGCAACTTTGGAAAGTACTGTAAGGGCACACTGGTTTGTTAATCACACCAAATTCGTGCTGTTTTTTTATACGGATGGATACACAAAACTGGCAAGGGGAGATGCAGCTTTGCATTACTGCATTTGGCAGATACTTCTATGCAAAGCAACTCACAGTGCATCTAAGCTATACATTTTATCAGCATGTGTGTACCCTGGGGATCAAACCCATGACTTTTTGCACTGCTATCACAACGCTCTACAATCTGATCTACATGATAAAGTAATAGCATGAGTCTGGACAAGACTTTAAAAGTGAAAAACAATTTAAAGGGATCATATCACGTTGCTAAAAAGAACATTATTTTGTGTATTTGGTGTAATGCAATGTGTTATAATACGTAGTTTAAGGTTATTTTCCACATACCATACCGCTCCTCTATGCCCCGCCTTTTCTGAAACATGAACTTTACAAATCTCATTGATTTGAAAAGCTTGGTGTGCTCTAATTGGCCAGCTATCCAGTGCATTGTGATTGGCGAATATCTCAAGCACGTGACGGAAATGTTAAGCCACTTAAGGGGTGTGCACACCAACGCTTTTACGCCGCGGCCGGTGCATGTTTTCAATTTATTCCAATGGAAGCTCAGTGTTTTTCAAATAAGCCAGTAGCTAGCGGATTTCTTCCGCGCTGAAAACCGGCGCCCGGCGGTTTTTCCGCGCTCAGCGCTGAGCGCCGAGAGTTGCGAAATGTTCAACTTTGGAAGAAAAGCTCCACTTGTCAATGTCAGTTCTCACGCGGCCTTCCAATCACAGTGGAGGAGGGGCGGGACAAGTATCACAGCAACCAACCGTCTCACAGCTGACATATCAGAGCTACCAAAGCGCTTAGCTAAAGAAAGCTGGCACTCAGCTGAAAAACAGCTGGCATTCGGCGTTGTCCAGGCGTTTTCATCCGCGTTTAAAAGTTGTGGTGTACACAACCCCTTACCGTATTTGGAATGTCAGTTCCCAAAGGACAGCGCCTTCACTACATGGTGGTGGCGACAACAAAAGTAAAAGTTTATAAAAGTTATGCTTGCTTTCTTTGCGTTTACATTTGGGCGGTGTTGTGCAAATCGTCTCACACAATGACTTAGATATGTGGGGACCGAGGGGCACCTTCCGATCTCTCTGATGAAGCCAATACGTAAGTGACTTAAACTGCAATTCATCGACTGGCCGCTAGAGGCAGGCTCCAAATGGGAATCAATTCCCATAGACCTCCATGTTAAAATAGTCAAAATTACAGTAGAAAATAATATGTTTACAGCCTGGTACAAAAATTGTTTTTGGTCTGTATAGCTAAGTTTGCCCTTTATGGCAACTGTGGGGGGGGGGGGGAATTTTCTTTGTAACTCTGTTTAAATTATATTAAGCTTTAAAGTTCTGCATAATTAAGGGTGTGGCCACTTGAGTGAGGGGTGAACAGCCACTGCTGTCTCTAGAGTCAAGCTAGGCGGGAGTGGTTTCAGCAACCAGCCACATCAGCTTCACCCATGTCCCACCTCTTTACCCATTTTCGGATATCCACGAGTGATGTGTGATGACACGTGGCAAAGATGGCGACGGCAGGCACGGCCTACTTTAAGTTTAAAAAACGAGCTTCAGAAACAAATGGGTGACGTCACGGACACTACGTCCATCTTTTTTACAGTCTATGGTGGGGACGTGTTTGTATGAGGCTTTTAGGAAGGGATGGATGAGTCTTCGCTTTTAGAAAGAATATCTGTTTGGGTTTGAGACTTTAACTCTTTCCCCGCCATTGACGAGCTATCTCGTCAATTAAGAGAAAACATTTGCATTAAAAAACATGTTCCTGATTAATTTTTATTTTAATCTGCAATGCTGCGATTATCCACTAGATATCGCACTTACCCAATTTATGAAAAAACTGAAGCCAAAACGTTATTTACTAATTTTAAACTCTGTGTATGTTTTGATAATTGTTCTGAATCTGATCTCTAACAAAATTCCTTTACATAAAATTCAATTATTTCAATTTTTTGCTAAAAAATTTTTTTTTTTAAAGAAAAATATCCATATTTAAAGGAATAGTCTACTCATTTTCAATATTAAAATATGTTATTACCTTAACTAAGAATTGTTGATACATCCCTCTATCATCTGTGTGCGTGCACGTAAGCGCTGGAGCGCGCTGCGACGCTTCGATAGCATTTAGCTTAGCCCCATTCATTCAATGGTACCATTTAGAGATAAAGTTAGAAGTGACCAAACACATCAACGTTTTTCCTATTTAAGACGAGTAGTTATACGAGCAAGTTTGGTGGTACAAAATAAAACGTAGCGCTTTTCTAAGCGGATTTAAAAGAGGAACTATATTGTATGGCGTAATAGCACTTATGGGAGTACTTCGACTCGGCGCAGTAACACCCTCCCTCTCCCATTATTTTATTTTGTACCACCAAACTTGCTCGTATAACTACTCGTCTTAAATAGGAAAAACGTTGATGTGTTTGGTCACTTCTAACTTTATCTCTAAATGGTACCATTGAATGAATGGGGCTAAGCTAAATGCTATCGAAGCGTCGCAGCGCGCTCCAGCGCTTACGTGCACGCACACAGATGATAGAGGGATGTATCAACAATTCTTAGTTAAGGTAATAACATATTTTAATATTGAAAATGAGTAGACTATTCCTTTAAGAGTTTATAAGCACAGAAAAAACATAGAAAGGGTGAAATGTTTGGAAGGCATTTTGTGAAACTTTTGTGAAAATCACAAAAAAAAATGCTGGCAGGCAACTTTAAAAAAAAAACGACTGGTGGGGAATGAGTTAAAAACAACAAAATATAATATTCTGCTGACTGAATGGCTATTGATTAACCTTGAAAGCTTGAGACGATTAGCGTTTGGCAGACATAACCTTGATCTTATAGCTTCTTTTTTGTTTTTGAGGTAGATAAAATAAATTTTTGTTCAGATCTGCTCTTTCATAGCTCAAGAGCTTTATGTAATCAAAATATGTTTTATATATTAACTTTATTAGATGTTTCTCTTGAAATCAAATCAGAAATGCAGTAAAAGCACATAGCTATACAATTAGGATGGCAAAGCTCAGCTTATTTGGTCTGAAAGCATTCATATTGATCCACATTGACTTTTGTATGTTGGCTCATATGAGAATGATTTGAGATACTGTTATGGTCTCTTTGTATGGAATTACACAGCAGATGAGCTGTTGCATTTGTCAAAACGTTTGAAACACCCCCCAAGCCCCCAAAAGTATAATAATAGATGTTTTTGCAGGGTGCCCAGAGTACAATTGTAGTTCAGAGTCATGCATATTATGGGTGGATAGGGGATTGTAAAAAAATTGCTCTTTCCTTCTGCAGGCACTTGAACTGATTCTGTGACAGTGTGGGGGCAGAAGAGCAGCGGGGAGTCACACACACGCAGAAACACACACGCACAAAAACATAACACACACACACACACACACACACACACACACACACACACACACACACACACACACACACACACACACAAACTGTAATAACTACGAGAACACTGTACATCACCCACAAACTTAATAAAGCAAGCACTGTTTTGTAGTAAGCCAGTGGTGGCAGGTAATGTATGTAAGATTAATATCTATCAAAGAGGTGAGATGCTGCTACAGCATGTGCTATACTCTCAGCAAACAGAGGGAATTCTGGGTATGGTTCTAAATCTTCAACTTTCATTAATAAATAAATAAAAAAGGAGAGAGAGATAGATAGATAGAGAGAGAGAGAGAGAGAGAGAGAGAGAGAGAGAGAGAGAGAGGGAGAGAGAGAGAGAGAGAGAGAGAGAGAGAGAGGAGTTTATTTTAGTTTCAAAGAAGCTTCACATGATAAAAATAGAGAGCACTCCACTTGCTTTTACTGCCATTGCACTTCCACACACACACACACGCGCGCGCGCACACTGCCTGTAATTCTGTGTGGATATTTGTCATCCTGCATGACACCAGCCTTTCTGTACAGTCTCACCTGAAGTGCGTATTTGTGTGATCTCTAGTCCACACACATTTACTTCTATCTATTATTCATGAATTCCACTTCACTGGAACTTTCAGATAGAAGGGAATTAGCTCAAATGACTCTTGTGCAGTCAGATGGGCTGGCTTTAGTTTCTCAAAGACAACATGAAATCAGAGTTGACCCTATATATTTATTAGGGCTGTCAAAATAAACACGTTAATATGCATTAACTTAAATTCATTCTGAAGCATGCACACATAAAATTACAGTTATAAAAATATCTGTTTTGACAAGCATTTTATGCAGATATAATCTGTTATGTCTTAAGTAAATGGTTAATTTACTGTTGGTGTCTGATGTGTAACATTATATTAGATCCTTGCATCACAGTAGAACTAAAAGATCCCATTTTTCAAACTTTAGTTGCTGTGTAATGTTGCTGTTAGTGCATAAATAATACCTGCAAAATTATTAAAGCTCAAAGTTCACTGCCAGGCGATATTTTCTTTAACAGAATTCACCTTTCAAAGCCTACACCGAACGGCCGGTTTGGACTACAACCCTCTACTTCCCGATTGAATGACATCAATAAAACAGTTTTTGACTAAACTCCACCCACAGGACAGTCGCCAGCTAAAATCAAACGGCTCTGCTAAGCTACGCTGCTGTCGAATCAAAACACACCAAACAAACTACACAATCGGAACTCGTTACTTATTTCTAAAGGAGGGACTTCATAGAACAAGGAAGACATCAGCCTGTTTTTAGGACAGTGAAAACAGCGGTATACAGATAAGTAAATTGTGTGAAAAATAATGGGTCTCATTCACTAAGCATGCGTACGCACAAATTTGTGCGTGAGATGTGTGTACGGATGTTTTCGCGATCAATTCGTGATTCAACAAAAACTTTTGCATCAAAATGTCTTCTAAATTTACGCAAAAATTAAAGAAAACCTAATACCAATCGTACGCAATAATCACATATGCTATAATCAAATACTAGGTTATAATTATAATGTTTATAATAATGTTGATATATGTTATATTATAATATTTTCTGTATTACATATTATTAAACATAATCTATAATATTATTATTATATACATTATATTATATATTATTTTAGCATACTTATTTTTGTAAACATATAAAGAAGATGCGCATAATGTCAAATCTTCACACTTTCCTTCCTCACTTTTTAAATCTCTATTTAAAAGTGCCTTATGTAGCCTAAACTTCATGTAAATGTACAGTTATGAGAAGTCCAAACGTCAATCACTTGATCTCCTGTCTGTTTTATTTTAGATACAGATTCGCGTCTCTGTCATATAATTAAATGTCATATTTGTTAACACATCCAATACTTCTTTAATGTGGACAGCACTGGCTTCCTCCAGCGACAGCAAAACCTCCCAAAAAAAATATGCAAAGCAAAACAGAACTTTACCGATAATAAATATGATCATGGATTTTTTTTTCGAGCTTTTTTGCTTCTATGACAATCTGCTCTAAAGTTTTCTGTGGAACAGCGCTGCAGAAAACCCTTATAGAGCTGGTTTGGGTGTGTTATATCCAAATTACCAACCTCGTGGACACGACCGCTCATGTGGAACACTTCAAATATTCACTAACGTAAAGACAAGTATAAGAAGAAACTCATGTACGTACGCACGCGTTGTAAATTAGGCAGAAAGTTTTCGTGAGAGGTTCAAATGTGTGTAAAAATACAAAAAAAAGTACGCAATTATTAGTGAATGAGACATCATTAGTTGAAATATGAACACGTTGCAAACTGTAAACACAATCAAAGCTTCAAAAACACCGGAAAAATGTGACCTTTAAAACAGTCTGTGTTTTAATGTCAATCTAACAATAAAAGAAAGAATAGGGTTGAACATATATTGATATTGTTTGCGTGTCCCTATTAGTTTGATTTTAAGGTATGGATGCAGTGATTTTGTTTTTAAACCTAACAATCTTTAAATGGATTTTTTCAAAATAATTTTCGCTGACTCTTTCACTAATAATAAACATACATTTGCATAAATCATCCATAATTTGTCCATGCCCATGTTCGTTTAGAAAAAACTTAAAAGTGTTCAATTTAAATATAAGGTAAATATAGAACAAATAAAAATGTGCGATTAAGTTGCATTTAATCACGGGTTAACTCATGACAATCGATTAATCTAGATTAAATATTTTAATCGATTGACAACCATAATATTTATTAAAAATGTACCTTGGTGGGTTTTGCAAAATGTTTCTGAAGTTTTACTGTATAGGCAGTAAGCACATGCTCACTGATCCAACATAATCTCTTGCTAATATGTACCCTATTTATAAAGGGCTATTATGCCCTTATTTAGACAGCATAGAGTAGACAGGAAAGTGTTTGGTGGGCATAGGGAAGCGGGATCGGCAAAGGCCCTCTGAGATTGGAATCGAACTCGGGTCGCAGTGAGCACACTGGTGTATATGTCCACACAATAACCATGTGGCTATCAGTGCCAACTGGTGCAAGCTGTTTGCTGAAGTCATGTATTTGAATGAAATAAAAGTTATAATAGATGTTCTAGATGACTTTAATGGTGAATTCACACGGGGCGTAAGCTTTAGCGCTTCCCATTCACTTTTAATGGGTGACGTCATGCGTTGCCGAACTGAATTGTGGATCCGTCGGCGCCGCTTCAGTGCCGTTGCTCGCAGCAGAAGTTGAACATTTCTCAACTTTTCAAGCGGCAATGCGTGCGTCAGCCAATCAGATCACCTTATGCAAATAACCTAGGCAGCCCCAGCCAATTACGTTTATGGAAGACTGGAGCATAGGTTGCGGCCACTGTGATTGGCTGTTGCCCACGCTTCAGACAAGCCTTCTGTCAAGCGTTAACGCTTTTTCGCCCCGTGTGAATGTACCGTTACATTAGCAAATAAAGGCTTGGTTATTTTAACCCACCATTAGGTCAGAAAAGGCCAAACTCAGCTGTTGGGTTAAATTAACCCAGACCATGTTTATATTTGACCCAACAATGGATTAAAATAAGTCAGCATTTTGGGTTAAAACAATTAAATTACAGCCCAGCGGGTTGGGTTCGTCCCTTCTTGACCCAGTGCTAGGTTCGAAATAACTCATTAATTTTAGAGTGTAAAAGCATTTAATTCACAGATGTTTTCCTCTCTCTGCTGCTGTTATGGAGATATCAGTTTAGAAAGTTTATATTTCATCTAAAGAAAAATGGTGCCAACTGTTTTAATATATAAACCTAGAGAGCTTCTTCTATGTAGTGTATATGAAGTATGATGCATTACTGATGCAGAGCAAGTGATTTTTCACTTTTATTCAGAGGATGAAAGGATTAGCAGTATTTTCATCCTGAACTCCAGTATTATTTTGTCAAGCCAACTGCTTTTGACTTTTATTCCTCCAATCCTTTCCCCCCATGGGGATATCCTGTGCCCGTGTGCCACACTGCATATGTTCCCTGTTATGTTCTGATTTCGTGCTCACTGACTCCTGTCTTATCGCCTTAGCCATTTCTGGAAGGAGCTGATCTTTATCGCTCATCTCAATCCCGGTGGCGACACCACAAATGCCTGTTGAAATAGGTTACTTATTTGAAACCAAGTCATGCGGAAATGCTTTATTTTTGAGCATTTCAAGGTTTATTCATCGATAGAAACTTTTAAATCCATATTGTGTCTGAATAAGTTGCTTGATCTTCTCTTGTGTGCACCAACAAATCTAGCTCTCCTACAAAACTTCAAAACTATAGTAAAACATTTTTGGTTGAGGTTAAATATTTGCAATATTTTTAATATTGGATATTTTTTATATTGAACCAAAAAAAGCACTGAGGATAGCAATCTGCTGAAACGTTTGCTCATGTTCCTCTGTTTTTAATGCACACTCTGCACTTTATTGCACTATGCATTTCAATTATTTTGTACTTTCTAGACCTTTTCAGTCTTTTTGGATTCAGTGTGCGGCCAGCCATTTTTTCAGTTTGTTTTTTGGTTCCATGCACCTGAAGGAACTGATAGTAAACTGAGAGCACAACAATTTTCTCGAAACCATATTTTTTATATTGAACATTTAATTTAAGTTTTGAGTTAGCACGGTGCTCTGAACTGTATCCTGTATACATTTTCTTGCTACGGTTGTTGCTGTAAATTAATAAATTGTCTTTTTTGCAAATCGTTTATTTTTACATTTACTGTAAAATATATTGAAAAAAGTACAAACGTCATGCCACATCTAGAAATCATGCACCATTCATGATTTACTCTTACTAACCTTCTTACTACTCTTACCATGAATGCATACACTTATTTATTGCAAAAACACAAATTATAACCACCAAATCTGATCCATTTACAATGAGCGGCTTTCTTCTACACTGTAAAAAATCTTTGTTGCTTCAACTCAGATTTACAAGTCATGTCAACTTACTATTATTTATCTTGACAAGAGATGAGTTGCTACAACATACACTCACCTAAAGGATTACTAAAGGAACACCTGTTCAATTTCTTATTAGTACAATGGTGTAATGGTGTGTGGGATGTTTTCTTGGCACACTTTAGGCCCCTTAGTGCCAATTGAGCATCATTTAAATGCCACGACCTACCTGAGCATTGTTTCTGAACATCCCTTTATGACCACCATGTACACATCCTCTGATGGCTACTTCCAGCAGGATAATGCACCATGTCACAAAGCTCGAATCATTTCAAATTGGTTTCTTGAACATGACAATGAGTTCACTGTACTAAAATGGCCTCCACAGTCACCAGATCTCAACCCAATAGAGCATCTTTGGGATGTGGTGGAACAGGAGCTTTGTGCCCTGGATGTGCATCCCACAAATCTCCAAGACTGCAAGATGCTATCCTATCAATATGGGCCAACATTTCTAAGAAATGCATTCGGTACCTTGTTGAATCAATGCCACGTAGAATTAAGGCAGTTCTGAAGGCGAAAGGGGGTCAAACACAGTATTAGTATGGTGTTCCTAATAATCCTTTAGGTGAGTGTATAAAATGAAGTTGACTTTTTTCAACTATTTTTTATAAGTTATAACAACTCATCTGTAATGCCATGTGATCTGTATGGAAAGATAATTGATTTTCTCTGCTTCATGCATAGATTGATGCAGGCAGAGACTTTTAAAGCTTGGCTAGGTGCAATGCTCTGGCTATGACCTGTTCTGGTCCTCTAGCACTCCGTTATATTAATATGTGCCTAAAAATCCATACCGAGCTTGGGTGTTTCTAATGTCTCTTAGTGTCTCATACACATTCACTCTTGCTCATACTAAAAGAGAATGTGGCAGAGATGAAAAGTGAGAGAGAAGCATGTGGGTGGGTAAAGGACGCAGGGCATGTAAAGGGTATAGCCCAAACACATATACTGTAAAGAAAAATTGAGAGAGTGATCTAACGTGACAGAACACTAAAACAGAGAGGTTTATGAAAGATGGGAAATCTTCGGTCCCTTATTAATATTTGAGAAGCTAAACAAATGTACACAGAGCCAAACACCATCATGGGCACCCCTAAAGACTTCACTAAGACTTAACTGTAGGGCTTGTGTAGAAAGAAGAACACTGGCATATGAGACACCATTGGAACTCCATTCGTGTTTTAGCAAATGGAAATCACTGATATGGCTGGTCGTCATCACACTGAAGTCTTTAGTGCCACAAATAGTATCACCGGAGTGAACTTTCACTACTTTTTACTATATTTTAACATTTACAGTAGATGTGTTTATATAAAGCACAATAATCCATTATTAATCTAATTGAATGCTTAATCAGAATTGAAAACCTTTGTGTAAGAAAAATGATTAATTTGATTTAAAAATAATTTCTATCTGACTTAAAGAAGTAGTGAAGACTTGCATACTTTTACATTTAGATACTTTACAATCAAATAAAAAAATACAAGTCATCGCTTTCTTTTCTTTTTGCAAAAATACCCCTTGTCTTTGCTTTGCACTCTTATATAGTTACTGAGAAAACAAAGACTTGGTTTATACCAAATTAGATGTCATTCTCTAAGTTAGTAACAAGAGATAATGCCAATTCACACTGGTCCAACAATAACCAACTCCAACAAATGCCAAAAACCCCAACATACTTTGATCCAACAACAAGGGTTTCATACTGACCCAACAAACCTCAACAAAAGCATTTGTTGGCGTTTGTTGGATCAGTGTGAATTGGGCTTTCTGAACACCTTTTTAGCTGAATTGGACTTTCTAAAAACCTTTTTGTTTCTACATTATTAGTCACTTGGTCATTTTAGGTACAGTATGCTATGAATGGTATGGTAACAAAGAATCTGCTGTAAAAACCCCAAGACTGCTAGCTTGATCAAAAGATATGATCAAAAGGTTTTGCAATACATGTATACCCTGTTACTGGATATTTTCATTCAATTGGGGAGACATTGAAATGTTGTTTATACCATACCTGTCAAGTTTTGGATTTGAAAATAAGGGAAATTTTCCGGCGCCCACCACGAACAGTCCCACCACCAACCCAAACAAGCTCCAGTATTCCTTACATTTTAAGACTGGTGAGGGCCGGATAATGTTTTTTAAACCTTAGTGCTGATAGTTGTGTTAAAATTAACTAAACAAACTAATTCATTGGTAAGAAAACTAGTGAAACACACAGCTCTGTGAAAACTACATTTCATAAGTCACACTCATACTGTAGCCTACATACTATACACACAAATTTGCATTTGTACAAAACCCAATGGCCTTAGTTTGAAAAGCCTTATTTTAACTTCTTTTGCATTATACCTTAATGCCAAAATTATTTATAAACCATTCACTTTTCTTTGTAATGAGAACAGTCATTTAGAAAATGAAAATGCTAGATGGGGCAGTGGCCCAAACCAAAAAGGGCACTACGGGGGGTGGTACTATTAGTGGTTTTAATAAAAGTATTATAAATAAATGATGTGTTACTATATTGCTAGCATCAACTTAGACAAGTGATTACAAGTGATTATAATGGGAAAATATAATAACAAGAATTAAAGTGTGACAATAGATATTCAATATGATTTACCTGCTGGCTTGATGGAGCTTTGAATCAATGTTTGCAATGTTGAACTGCCTTTACCAGCCTCCCTTTCCGTTCTCTGTCTGTATTTTGTGAAGGCATTGGTGTTTTTTTGTATTTTTTGTCTACAAAGTGTGCCAACAAAAGCAAATTTAGTGTTTATGTTAACTTAGATCTGACCGGGAACATTTAATTCATTAGACAAGTATTGTAACGATAATAATGTGGATATTTTGTTGCTGTTTGCTTGCTAACTTGTTTGCACTTTTAGAACACCGACAGCAAATCATTAACCGAAGAAATACATAAACAAACTTCCAAATTAGTAATTCTGCGGTTTAACAACTGATATAATGTAATAAATCTACCTGTTAATGCAACAAACTTCAGACAGAAACTGTATTATTCGCTCTCATTGCAGAGAGTGCACACAGAGATGCTGCGGAGCTGGTTGGAAAACACGAAGTGGATTAGCGGAATCAGTGGATCTTTAGCGATCTGGGATTGGGAATGTTTTTTTATTACTCCGCCCGGGCATTATTATTTTTGTAATAACGCAGGTTAAAATACGGGAGATTTACGGGAAAATATTAATACGGGAGGACGGCGGGAAAGAAGGGTAAAATACGGGACTTTCCCGGCCAAAACGGGATACTTGACAGGTATGGTTTATACCAATTTAGATAAGGAGGAAATACGTTCAAAGACATGTGGCCAATGAGTGATGTGGATGTTATCACATGACTGAATTTTGGTTTGTTTCAACTGGTGCAGACCAGAGCAATCAGTGTGGCGTGAAAAGGAACCAAAACTGCTAAAAAAGCTACAATTTATAATTTTTTGCTTTTGGTTCGAACCAGAGGCGATTCTAGGGTTAGAGCTTTAGGGGTGCTGAGCACCCAATGAGCTCCGCTGCCACCACCCACTCTTTTTTCCTACAGAAACCAATAATATGTCTATTGTAAAATAACTATCATTTTAACATTGGTTCAACTAACTCCAAAATCCAGTTTTTTTTTGGAGACCTTTCAGGCATGAAAACGGGTCAGGGGTGAGAAATATGAGAAGAATATTACCCTTCTAGGGTCCGGGAGCATGCTCCCCCTTAGAATTTTTTTTTTAATTACACATTTTAAAGCATCAATCTGATGAGTTTTGAGATGCATTTTTTTGCTAACCTTTTTATTTCTAATTAATGGCGAGCTAGCACTTTTTTTGCCATTAATGCCATATTAAAGTATCAGGAGGAAAAAAGGTGGGCTACAGCAGCAGTGTGGGTATGGTTTTATGTGAATATACAGTGTATCGTTTTAAGCCTTTGTCAAAATGACAAATCTCCTAATTTATAACTTTTATGCCTACAACATATGGGAGGATTAATAATAGTTTGTTAATTTGCAGCTTTTCTTTTAACAGTCCTTTTATTGAACCATTAGCTATACTATATGTCTAAAACAAAACACTTGTGACTCCTGCACTAAGGGTTAAAAACGTTATCCCCTTCATATTAATCTACATGTGACAAACTAAAAAAATGTATTGTCTAGTTTGATAGTCAAACAGTTAGTGATTTCACATATAGGCCTAACTTACCGGTATACACAGTGATATGGAGTTTGTTTTCACTCTGTTCCAAACGCCATGTTTTCATGACGACTGACCAGAAAAGACGCACGTGACGTCATGTTTACATGACTCCCGATTGTTAAAATAAGTCTCAAATTAACGATAAATCATACAATAAACTTTAACAACGAAGACACACGTAAGCAACACGTAAGACCACTGATGTAAGACCACTGATCTATATAAATGACTGGATTGCACATGACGTCACAGCTGTGAAGCCACCGCGCCGCCATGTTGGTATACACAAACATCCTATTAAATCAATGGATGCGATCAGATTTTAATGATAAAACATCACTTTACTAGTCTTCGTTTTCATATCTGAAGTTACCCTGTACATTATTACTACACAAACGTCCTAAGCATATACATAGTTATTTACTGAAAGTTGTACACTTTAGTTTTTAATCAGTTATTATACATTCATCTTCATTACAGTATCAGATCAGCAGACAGAACGCAGCATATTTAGTATTAATGACAAACGTGCTCATTCTGAAATCTAAATAAATAATCATACTTTGTACTGTATGTGCATGCAATAATTTGCTGGTTTTATGTTATCTAAACTTACAAGTTACCTCAACTTATTTAGATAAATAACGCTGAACGTGTAACTGAATGTCAAAAAAAATACTTTATTTATAGCCGTGTCATTAACAGAACGCAGCATACACACTCACCTTAACGTTTTTTTATAAATCCATTTTCCTGCCCGATTAAAACATAAACATTGCAAATAACACCAGAATTAACAGTTAATTTACGTACACATATCCTGAAAATAAACCTTGCGTGACTGATACGCTGAAAAGCGGGTGAATTTAAAACATGATTTTGAATGGAAGTCAATGACGCCGTCTGCCGGTTGGGCATACCAAGATGGCGGCTCGAACTCTGTGCTGGCTTCACCTCACGCTGTTACGTTAAGCGTTCTATGCGCAATCCAGTCATTTATATAGATCAGTGACGAGACGCACAAAACTGCATGCGTCTTGCGGAAGAACATTGTAACCGGCGCTACTTCTCTCCGTTTAAGTCTATGGACGAGTCACCCAGGTACTGTGCCACTCCGCAGCGCGCGGGTACCCGCCAGACTAAAATAATCCGAAAATAAACACTTATTATACGTGTACCACGGTGATTCAGTATAGGACAAAAACACGGCTTGAAAGATTGATTCGTGATGTACTCGCTCATTATAAACATAACGTAAACATTTTGTAAGATTTGAACAAAAAAAGTTGCATCACAAGCTGATTCTCACTCTGCGTGTGTTTCGCGCTGACTGACGGTCGGGCCAAGCGATGCAGGTACAGATAAGTAGAAGAAGAGGGTGAAACCATTTGCTAAGCGGGGAGGTTTTCATTTTCTACCTTATTATACATTTTAAACCACAAACTAAGGAGTGTGTTTTGGACATTATTTAATCTTGTCAAAGACGAACGAACATTTTAGAATAAATAAATTTCTTGCTCCAAGTTTTAGGGGTGCTGAGCTCCGTTTTAGGGGTGCTGAAGCACCCCTAAAAAGGGGCTAGCCTCGCCCATGGTTCGAACCACATTAACCGAACTACAGATGTCAACAAAGCATTGCAAGTTATATATGACATTGGAAAGCTACACTCTTAAAAATAATGGTGTTTCATTGTGCCATAAAATACCAATTTTTGGTCAAAGGGTTCCATGAAGAACTTTAGGGTGCTTTCATACCTACCTAATTTAGTTCGGTTGAATTGTACCAGAGTTCGATAGCTCACTTGGTACTGTTAGTTTGGGCAGGTGAGAATGCAGCAATCGAACTCTGGTGTGCTTCAAAAATGAACCAAACAACCAGAACGAGACCTCCTTGAAGATGTGGTCTCAGTACGCTTTCAAAACGAACTATAGAGCGGTTAGTTTGTGATGGGAACATGATCCGAGATCGAACCGACCTAACTGCAAAAGTACTGCGCATTTTTGGACTAAACCAGCTGCGTTAGTCAGCTGCATAGTGCATTATGTGAGGAGGAAGTGTTCAGAAATTTGGTGGCTTCTCCATTTGTAGTGCATTAAAATGTTGTTTTCAAGCCGTATCCACGATTAATTCTGAAAATGAACAGTTTGTCTAGAGTGCTGTATACAAACTATGTACAACAACCACTGACATAATTACAGCGCACAGCCGTCTGTCCAGGGTGTCCAGGGTTCCGTTGGAATTTCGCGCACGTTAATTCTGACCAATCGAGAAGCAGTTTAGGAAATACGTTCAAAGACATGTGGAGTGATGTGGATGTAGGGTGGCCATTCGTGCCAGTTCCGCCGGACACGTCCCGAACATGTTTTCGGGTTCGTTCTCCGGAAGTCGCGTTGCTCGACCGCATACGTCATCACATTTCAGTTAAAATACATTAGAAGGGGGCGTGGCGTGGACACCGGAGAAGATGGCCGCCTAAATTGTAGCTCCGCTCATGATTGTTTTAATTGTTACCTTCTCCGACTTAATTTAAAACATTTCTATATAAAAATACTCCTGCACACGACGTCATGTCTGAGGTTCAAGATACAAGGGAATTTCCACTCTTTGCAACGTCGAGATCGCAGAAAAAGAAGAAACAACCCGCGCCAGCAGAAACAGCTCCGTCTTCGTCAGAACAAACCGACACAGTTTTGACCGAAATACGTGCGCTTAACACTCGACTGGGGAACATCGATGGTCGCTTAGACACTATCGAAAACCGTCTTGATGTTATATCATCTTCGATTTCAGCAGTTCATGAAACTTTATCTGACTTAACACAAAGAGTGTCCTCGAACGAATCCCGCCTAACGGAAGCCGAAAACAGGATATCTTCCTCAGAGGATGCTCTACGGGCCCGCGAAGGTGAACTTTCGGCTTTGACAAAAACGGTGAATCAGCTTCAAGCCAAAGTAGACGATCTAGAAAACCGTGGACGGCGTAAAAATCTGCGCATCGTTGGTCTACCCGAAAAAGCCGAGAGCTCTACCTCGCTTCATCAGTTCCTTAAAGAAATGATACCGAAATGGCTCGACCTCTCCTTTGAACCCTGGCTCGAAATCGAGAGAGCACACCGTTCCCTAGCACCTGCCCCAGAAGGCAACAACCCACCGAGAAGCGTATTAGTGAGATTTCTACGCTACGTGGATAGAGATCGCATTCTACAGGCAGCGCAAAAAAAACGGCAAATTACTCACGAGGGCAAGCAAATACGCTTCTTTCAGGATCTCTCAGTCGAGGTGATGAGGAGACGCAAGGAGTTCGACACTGTGAGGAAGACTTTAATCAACCGCAAGATGTTCCGTGGCTTTGCATATCCGGCCAGGCTGCGCTGTCTCCACAATTCGGAGCTTCGCACGTTCAGCACTCCGATCGAGGTGCAGGAGTTCATAGATACTTTATAAGTTAAGAGATGCAGAGATTCCTAATCTTCTTGCTTCATTCTTATACACTCGGAGAGGTGATGACTTTAATGTTCCCCCGGTTCTCATATGTTATTATTATTTTTATTATTTTTATTGCTCTGAACCACCAAAGTTACTATTAGGTATTATAATGGACAGTATTTGGTTCACGTGACTCTCTTTTAAATGAGCCCTATGGGGTAACGATATTTATTTCACTGGAGCGGACAGGTTTGTCGCTCGCCCTGCATGGGTATAATTCTGATCCTTTTGTTGGTGGCAGATATAACTATGTTATGTCTGTGCTCCCTGGGATACAGAGACCTACGTTTAGGGGTACTTAGTTGGCTTTGTCAGTTGGGGATAGAGCCGGGAATAGGTGGGAGGGAGTATTTCTTTGTTGCTTTTATTTACTTGTTCTATAAGTTCAAAAAATTGCCCATTAGAAATTTTCATTTTTCTAACGTTATGTTTAAAATTGATACAGTTTTTCATTTAGTCATATATTATCACTATGCAGAGCTCTACTAGATTTATGACATGGAATGTGAATGGTTTAGGGAATGTTGTCAAAAGGAAGAAAGTACTAACTTTCTTAAAAAAAAGTAAAATTACAATTGCTATGCTTCAAGAAACCCATTTATCGGATAGTGAACACATTAAACTGCTCAGAGACTGGGTGGGTCAAGTATATTATTCTACATGTTTATCCAATCCTAGGAAAAGAGGTACGGCTATTCTTATAAGCAAACACTTGCCATTTATTTTTGAAAACCAAATTAAAGATCCGGAAGGTAGATTTATTTTGGTCACAGGCTCGATATTCGGTCAACATATTACCATATTAAATGTCTATGCACCCAATGAAGACTCCCCCAAATTCATATCAAAAATTATTTTACTATTTAATGAACATTGCAAGGGTCTGGGAATCTGTGCTGGAGATTTCAACTGTGTGATGGATGAGAATTTGGATAAATCTTCATCAGCCACTGTTGTTAATCCTAGATCTTCCTTAGCTCTTAATAGGCTCTGCAGGGAGACTGGTCTAATAGACACTTGGAGAGAAATGAACCCACATACTAGAAATTACACATTTTACTCTAACCCCCATGGTTCATATTCAAGAATTGATTATATATTTGTTCCATACAACTCTTTCAATCTTGTATCTTCCAACCAAATCGGCTCCATCGTCATTTCAGATCATGCTCCGGTTCACATAGACATTAAAATAGGGACACCGTCAACAAGAAGTACGTTTTGGAAACTGAACTCATCCACACTATCAGATCCGGAATTCTGTAATATGATAAGAGATTCAATACGAAACTATTGGCAGGATAATAAAGACTCACCGGTCTCACCTGCTATATTGTGGGATGCCGCTAAGGCAACAATTAGGGGACACATTATATCTCATTCTGCCGCACGTAGAAAAGCCCTGATGTCGATACGACAAGATTTGGAAAGGGAGGTTAAGAGACTCGAGCTTTTACATAGCACAAACCCCACTCTAACCAATTGGACTGCTCTATCCCACGCTAGGGCCAAACTTAACCTTGATTATACCAATCACATAAAAAAACTATTATTTATCTCTAAACAAAACTATTATGAGCATTCGAATAAATCCGGTAGATTGTTAGCATATCAAATAAAAAGACAACAATCGGAAAGGACAGTGAAGTCCCTTAAGATGTCCGATGGTTCCACCATACACGATCCTACATCTATCACTGATACTTTTCGATCCTACTATGAATCACTTTATTGTTCACAAAATAGTGCGACACAGCCTGACTTTCAAACCTTTTTTAATAATATTTCTCTCCCGCTCCTCTCTGATGAAGACCAAGATTACATCAATTAACCCATAACCCCAGAATAGGTGCAGGCAACAATCCAATCAATGCCGTCTAACAAGTCACCTGGACCCGACGGTTTTCCCCCAGAATTTTATAAACTATTTTGGCCCGAGCTTTCTAATATTTTGTTGCCTGCTTTACAAGCTATTTTAGAGCAGGATAATATACCTGATTCATGGAAAATGGCGAATATATGTGTAATTCTTAAGAAAGATAAAAATCCTCAAGACTGTGCATCATATAGACCAATAAGCTTACTCAACACAGACAATAAGATATTGGCAAAGCTTTTAGCAAACAGACTGGAAAACATACTACCCAAGTTAATCAAACCAGATCAGACTGGATTCGTGAAAACACGTTATGGCACTGACAACATACGCCGACTCTTAAATATTATTAATTTTGTTCAAACTAAAGGGCACCCTGCACTTGTTCTCTCCCTCGATGCCGAAAAAGCTTTTGACAGAGTTGAGTGGGACTTTCTGTTTGCCACTCTAGGGAAATTTAACATGGGTCATAACTTTATTAAATGGATCCAGTTGCTTTACTCTAACTTGAAGGCCACAATGGTCGTGAATGGTACCACTTCAACTCCGTTCAGTATAGGGAGGGGTACAAGACAGGGATGCCCTCTCTCGCCCCTGCTTTTCGCTTTGGTAATCGAGCCCCTTGCAGAGCTTATTAGACAAAGTAAAAATTTCCACGGCATTACATTGGGTGAAACTAATCATAGAGTTTCACTATATGCTGACGATGTTCTAATATTTATGCTTAAACCAGAACAGTCCATACCAACACTTCTGGACTGCATTTCTTTGTACAGTAGTCTTTCTGGCTATAAAATAAATCTCTCTAAATCCATTGCATTACCTTTAAATCTCCCTTCACTAGATCATCTAAAATTAATATCTCCTTTTCAAATATCAGAGGAAGGCTTCAGATATCTAGGAATCTTTATTACAGCCTCACTTAGTGATCTTATAAAAAACAATTACACCCCACTTACAGAAATAATCAAGACTAACTTGAAAACATGGTGTCTACTTCCAATTTCATTTCTGGGCAGAATAAATGTAATAAAAATGAATGTTCTTCCCAAATTGTTATACTTATTTCAATCTATACCTAGTTATTTACCAAGTTCTTTTTTTAAGGATCTTAACAAACACCTCTCAAAGTTTATCTGGAATAACAAATTGCCCCGTATAAAACTCTCAAAATTGCTTAAGCCAAAAGATAGGGGTGGGATAGCTCTGCCAAATCTGCAATTGTACTATTGGGCAGCCCAGATAAAAAATATGATCACATGGAGTACAGAGAGAACAAACTCTATTTGGTATAATATGGAATCATCAATTTGCACCCCATTTCCAATTAAATCTTTACCTTTTATCAAAAAGTATACTAAGATTAAAAAAATTTCTGAACATTTCACCACAGCGAACACTCTCCGAGTTTGGAGAGATGTTAAGACATACTTAAAAATTCCCGCCTTCCTTTCCTTATCCTCTCCAATTTGTTTTAACCCTGATTTTCCTTTAACATTGCAAAATATTGGCCTCTCAACATGGCTAAAGCTGGGAATATCCCAACTATCTTGCTTATTTACAGAGGGTATTTTAAAATCTTTCCAGCAAATTGTGGATCAATACAAAGTTCCAAAGTCAGATTTTTATAAATATCTCCAGTTACGTCATTTTTTGAAAACAATTGTAGATAAAGGGGAGCTGAACATGCAAATAACTGCTATTGAGGACCTTTTACAAAACCCAATTGAGTTAAAGGGATCGATATCAAAGATATATGACATTCTAGTTAATAACTGCATCTCAAGCCTTCCAGCACTTAAGGCAGTATGGGAAAAAGACACAGGCCAGCCTATTGAGGGAAATGACTGGGATGTCGTATGCAAGAATGTATACCCTAAATGCACTTCTCTTGGGGTGCATGAGCTCAACTTTAAATTTTTTAATAGGGTATATTTTACACCAATGCGTATTAAAAAGATGTTTGCCAATACCTCAGGCCTGTGCTTTAAGTGTAACAAACATAAGGGCACTGTCATTCATTGTTTTTGGTATTGTGACAAAATATTGCCTTATTGGAAAAAAGTGCATCATGTATTGAAAGATCTCTCTGGAGTGAACTTTGATATGACCCCAGCAGTATACCTACTTAATCTTAAGGTGAATACTCTGTTTAATAAAAAAACAACGCAGTTATTTATCATCTTGGTATATCTAGCAAAGAAATGCATCTTGTTACTTTGGTCCGCTTCACAGGCTCCAACCCTTAAAATGTGGATATCACAAATTGCCACACTATTACCTTTTGAAAAGCTCACTTATGATAAACAGCAAAAATCTGAACAATTTTGGCTGCTCTGGTCTCCCCTTTGGGAATATATGAAAAGGTTTTAGGAATAATTATACATATCTTTTTTTCTTTCTTTTCTTTTTGTCCTTTATCCCATACTTACAACTTTTGGAATGTTGTGAGGCGGGGTTGATGTTTCGGGGTTGTGTGTTTCTAATTCCTTTGGCTTTTTTTACTTTTCCCTGTATCTACCTTTTTTGTTGTTATTTTCGCTTGTTTTTTCGGATTTTCTTGCCACTGTTTTAGCTGTACTTGGCACTGCTGTATCCTGACACTGTTGCTATCAATGTAATTCTATGGGCAAATAAAAAAAAAAAAAAAAAAAAAAAATACATTAGAAAATTAAGATTTATTTCTTTTAAGACATACAATCGTTGTAGTTTCATTCTTACCTTGAAATGTAACGGTTGCTTTCTGAAATTAAACCCGAAATATTAAACCTTGATGACGTATGCGGTCGACCAACGCGACTTCCGGAGAACGAACCCAAAAACATGTTCGGGACGTGTCCGGCGGAACTGGCACGAATGGCCACCCTATGTGGATGTTATCACATGATTGAATTTTGATTTATTTCAACTGGTGCGGACCAGAGCAATCAGTGTGGCGTAAATAGGAACCAAAACTGATAAAAAGCTACAATGTATAATTTTTTTGCTTTTGGTCCGGACCAGATAAACCGAACTACAGATGTGAAAACACCCTTAAACATTTGAAGAAACTTTCTATTTCAATAAAAGTTTTTTGTAGTGAAAATGGGTTCTTTAGATTGTAAGTTGGTTCTTTGGGGAACCAAAAATGGTTCTTCAAAAATGGTTCTTCTATGGCATCGCTTTTAATCACCTTTATTTTTAAAAGTGTACATGTTAATTCTTATCCCTAGCCATCAGAAAACAAGGGTCACAACTTGACAAATTTGACAGAAAGGCTTAATAAAAACTATAAAAGATAAGGCTAAATTAACAGTTATGCTCCTCTGTGAATCCTACAGTGCCATTATTTCAATCCGAAATTTCATACCTGAGATCATGGCTTGTGGATAGGGCCCTGGCTCAAGATTAATGGGTGTTCCCTTAACTGTAGGTTTGTGGTACGTCACATAGTTGAATGAATCCTGTTACAGGTTACAGAACATCACTGCAGTGAAAAGTGGCAAATATACCAGACTGAGTGGAATTACATGGACATTCTTAAACTGGTTAAAAACATACAATTTGTAAGATCATATAAACATGTTAAACATGTTTTCTTTCTAACTGGTTTAAGCATGATTTTTACTCTGGTAAACATCATTACTAACATTCACATGTTTACTTTCTGAAAAAAGTCAAACCAGAAGTTTTAAAGTCTCATAAATGTCAGTTGATAGTTACCAGCATTTTGTTGTACATGTAAACACACTCAGTGCTAGCTGCATGACTGTCTTCTGTCTGTGTGCGTCACATGTTGGGTGTCACAAGTCACTGTGTGTCCCACCCTCCCCCTATGGTTGTCAGGTAACTTTCTCAGGCTAATCCTATGATGGTCAGTAGGGGCAATCGCTTCATCTCTTTTTCTTTGCCCTGCTGGGCACAGTTGAAAAGGGAGGGAGAGATTGATATTGACCCAACCCTAGGCCACGCCCCCCTGAGCTGGAGGACAAGGTCAAATGGTGCCTGGGCTGCAGGCTGACTCTTCGTTTTCTCCTCCTTTCCGCAGTGAAGAGACACCCTCCCCTTCTCCCACTGCGTCACCATCCCCTGGGGAAACTGTGTCGCCCTCACCAGGGGTGACTGCTGCCAGTGCAACCCAGCCTGAGGTCCAGGTGACGCCTCAACTTGCAGAAAGCCCCGTGACATCTGTCGATGGAGGAGGTGGAGACGGGGATCGAGATGGAGGTGGAGCTCAAGACACAGGGAGTGCACAGGTGGACAAAGAAGAGGTGGAGCTACAGGAGGTAGAAAAAGAGGAAGAAAAACCCCAAGTGCAACAACAACTGGAGCAAGAGGAGGAAAAGAAAGAGACAGAGGAGCAGGAGAGGGAAGCGGCATGTACGGGGGGTGCGGGAAGGAGGCCGAGCTTGCATCACACTGCCTCACCAATTAGAGTACAGAGGAACGGAGCGTGCAGCCACTCCACAACCTCGGACTATGAACTCTCGCTCGACCTCAAAAACAAGCAGGTAGGGAGCAAGGCACTGTGGGATTGTGGTCTTGGGTACGTGTGAGTGTATGCTTCAGGCTTATAAGGACTGCTTCTAATGGTTGCTTTAAGGTGGCTGAGTTTGAAATTGAGGTGGCTAAGGGTGCTGGAGCTTACTGGAGATGGATGTTTACAAGTTGATCATTCATCTTCATCTCATACACATCCATCAGCATCTCCATCAGCTTTCTAACCTATCAATAGGCCCACATGGAATCTGTGCCAATGGTTGTGGAACAACCAATGTGGAATTTGGTGATAAACGGATTTGAGAATATTGTAGCTAATTCACACAAAAACTCCTACACACAAATACACACTTATTGAAGTTTAAACTACTGTGCACTGTTTCTTTTTCAGCTATAAACACTGAATATGCTTGTCAGTTTGAGTATCCCTCCCCTAGATAAAAATGACTAGTCCATTGTTTTGAAACTGACATTGATCTGCTAAACCATTAACATGACTTTCAAAAACACAACACTTAATATGATTCAAGGCACAACATGCTGAAAAAACAATGAGATGTGTCGTAACTGTCAAATACGTCAATGTGATGCTTGTTTACAAAGACCAACAATGGAAAAATTGAGCAGGTGGAGCACAAAGACACATAATGTGTAAACACCCCATTACATTCGAATTGATAGCTGTAACCATGAAATTGGCTATAATATTTCATAAATAAACATTGAGGGTAGAGTACTGGGAGCTTTTGGATTTGCAGACTCCGTGGAGGCCTACCTGTCATTTTTAATGCCATGTGTTAGGACCGCAAAGATGAAATATCGGTAGCTCTTTTGCTAAACCCAGAAAACTGCCGGGAGAGCATTTTTCATTCATGTATTATTGGCAGTATCCAGACACAATGTCGTTGCTGCTCTTTGAAGAGTTCTCATTTTCTAAAAGCAATCCCAGAATGCACTGCAACCAGCTTTGTGAATACATATCTTCAGATGACAGTCAGAAATATGTATATATCAGTAATTAATCCAGTTTAATTGGACTGTTTTACTCTATTTGTACCCTGTTTTGATCTTTATGTTTTCTTGGCAATATACTAGCACCGTACTCTTTTGAAATCAATTCTGAGTCAAGTATCCGTTGTGCTTCAATTGAGGAACAGTATTTGTGCAGCATGCAATATTGTTGCCTACACAGAGCGTTCCAGGTCAATAACTTGTGAGCTTCTGTTATGTTTATAGATAAGGTTTGATGCAGGCGTTATACTGACGGCAGCTTACGTTTTAAAGCAGAGCTTTTTTCTCTGCTTCTGCAGATGGGTAGCACTGTTTTCTTGGCTTTAAAGTACAAACATGTTTGTGCTTGAGTCTAAAAACAAAACAGAAAATACCCTGGCAGGGTTTAATATGAGAGTTCTTGGGAAGGGGATATAGTGATGTTGAGGAGAAGGAACTTGACAGAGAGATGACAGAGAGAGGTAGATAGAGTGACTGAAAGATAGATGGATGTAGAGGGAGAGAGAGAGAAGGTGAAAAGGTTGTGTTGTCATGGTAACACAGAGGTGACCTAAAAATCCCAACGCCTCATTTCATTTTTTTATTGCATATCGATCCCCCAATTTCCCATTATTTATGTTGAAAATAATTATCTAATAGTGTGATATTTGCATTACCACATAACTGTTCTGCTTTTAGTATTAGTAAAGGCCTTATAAGTATAGATGAAGCACAGAAATACAGAGAAAACAAAGCAAATAAATGATATTGAAGAAAATGGCAAGGCTGCGTCTCAGCTCAAGCCTGAAGTAATTTGTCAGCATTAGCTACAGAAAGCTTTCCATGTACATTGGAAAGGAGGGTTCGTTTTCCTTTTCCAGACCGATGAAGTGTTCAGACACTGTATAGTAACATAAAGATGTCGCAAAAATAGCAGACTGGTTAAAGAAATCTTAAAGAAAATAATTTTCATGCATATAATTTTCCAGCAGTATTTCTATCTAGAAAATGGCATTGACTTTCAGTGGCCAAGACTATCCAAGAGGCAATTTGACTGACGTAAATTAAGACGAATTCAACCAATCAGTGGATGACTTTGAAACTGAAATCAAGTCACGTCAAGACCCTTTATTGTCATTTCTACTAGTGCAGTCAGTGAAATAAGACAACATTTCTCCAGGACCATGGTGAAACATACAGACACTGTACTACATAAAACAACACAGAGCTAAGGGCCAAAAAGTAGTTTAACCTAGCAATGATGTGTTCTGATGGGTTTCCAATTTTGTGTACCTTATGCATTAGATGTTCAGTCAACAGTCTCTGAGTGTGATGTCTGAGGCTAAGACACTGTATATCCAGTGGTGTAGTGCAGGGTATACGCAGGTATATGGAGTATACCCACCTCTTTATTTGATGGCATGGGGTATACCCACTTCTACTGGGGGCATAAATTAAGAGTATACCAACTTCTACAAGGGGGATAATTTAAGAATATACCCACTTCTCCAGACACCACTACACCACTGTATATATCATTGTGGATAGCTTAGGAAAACATAATAGAAGTCTATGCAGGAATGTTAACCAATGAATTTGTCCCGGGTATTGTATACTTTCTTGCATCTAATTTACATTATCCCGGACAGGGATTAGACTAAAATGCATGCACCATGCACTTGCGGTCTCCATGGAACAAAACACATTGTAACATTTCTGTGTATCTACACACAACTGGCTTTGAAAGAAGTTTATTCATCCAGTGGAGTGCTGTAGTGCAGGTCCCTACTGAAAAATCCAGCTAAGACCAGCATAAGCTGGTGAGCTGGTTTTAGCTGGTCTCCAGTTTGGTTTTAGCTGGTTTTGCTGGTGTAGGAAGCTGGTTTTGCTGGTGTAGCAAGCTGGTTTAGCTGTGTTTTGGTCACGTTTTAAGCTGGTCTAGCTGGACTTAGCTGGTCAGGCTGGAAGACCAGCAGGCCCACCAGCATGACCAGCTTTGTCAGACTGGGAGGACCGGCTTAAACCACCTTAAACCAGCTAAAACCAGCTACCAGCTTATGCTGGTCTTAGCTGGATTTTTCAGTAGGGGTGTTCCTAAAGGCTAGTTTATATTTACTGGCAGAGATGCCTCAGTCTTCCATTTGAAGAGTTTGGTTCCAAAACTTTTTAAAGTTATCGCCAAAATCAGTATTGTATCTGATCAGTATTAAAAAGTAAATTCATAATTTTACGCAAAATCCAATATTCGCCGTGTTAATTCTGTCATCTTTTCTCCCTTTTTTCCCAAAACGCGATAAACGCCTGTCCTCCTTTTCTGCAGAATGCAATAAATCCACTCAACAAATCACAGCGCACCATTCCACGCATTGTAAACAATAATGGCAGTGCGTTGAATACACACAGAATCATAGTTTTTCTCACTTGTACTTTGTGATCAACAGACAAACAAAATAATACTTTAATGCCATTAATGTTTATTTTTTTAATCAGTGTATCCCACTAGTCAACTAAATGAATATAACATGGCAAAGATGAATGCACATTTATATAGTGATTCAATAGATTTATAGCATTTGTGGAAAAAAAAATTTTTTATAAAAATTTTTGAAAAAAATTAAATTATGGATTTGAATTTTTTATGTTATTATAAACTAAAGATGCTATGTGAAAGTTTGTAACAGAAAATAGTGGTTTTCATCTTGTCACTTTCTGGGTATAGAAAACACGTTTTTACCGAAATTAGTCTAAATGGATTTATTGCGTTTTGGAACCAAACTCTTCATTTATTCTTCTCCATTGTATAAATAACATTTGGTTTAAACATTATACACGCACATTATTTGGCTTGTTAGAACAATGCCACTTATGGTTACGACCACATCGACTCACCATCCTCCCAGTTGCTTCTAAAGTATTCCTATCCTCTGCCAGAATAATCGTTTTTCTTAGAAACTTCTAGACGTCCATGAAAAGCCAGACATCGACCTTAGGAGTACAAATCAAACACTGTTTATGCCTACTATGATCCCTTTACCGGTACTCCAGATAATCTGTAGCATGTGCTGTGAACTTCATCTTTCTATAATAACTCAAAGAAACCCAAGCTAATGAAAAATGGATGTGCATGAGAAATGGCTTATCTCAACTCACAAGTTTATAAATAGAACTAATCCTGAATCTTCTCTGAAGAAGTAGCAAGCCACAGGATTTAATGTGTTTACTTAATGTGTTAACATTGCCCTTCATGTCTTTGTTCTCTGACATTTTGGGAAGCCCTGTCATGTTTAACTCTTTGGTCGTTTTATGTCTACATTTTTTATTTTAAAGTAGAATTTTTATGCTATGTTTCAGACATTTGATACAGTTTTACTTACTGCCTGCAACTCATGACCCGATTGGGACTTTTTAACGAAATCCAACACCGGATAAACTACATAAGTTGTTACCATAATGCTGGGTTCTTTGGGAAGCTGAACAAGGTGAAATTTCCTTTACAAACAACAACATACTTCTTTGGTGACGTTAAATTCGTGTCAGCTCTTGGTTGGTGTGTGTGCGCTATTCCGGTTTAAGGGCCCAAAACTGCCCATATAAGGCTTCCACTGTACTTTCTGCACTGAAATTGCCCATAAAGGAAAAATTAAAGAAAGATTGTTACATATAAATCTTTCATGTTTAAAATATACTTTCTGACTGAAATCCTGGCAAAGTGCATTTGGCATAGAAATAATTGACACTTTGCTTATGTTTATCATGAGGAATCCAACTCTTGAAAAGTGTTTATAAGTCAGAATGCATGAAATAGCTTTAAACACCCCCCCCCCCCGACCTTCTGTCAAACCCAGCAATGATGTTATAATAATAATAAGTGTATTATCCTCTTTGTGAACTGTTTTTGGTTACCAACCAACATAACAGCAACGCTGCATTAATGCAAAATTCTCATGATGTGCAGTCGCAGAACAACAGCTTTAAACCAGGCTCATCCAATCAGATTTTACAGTCTGCATTATCCTGACTAAGGCTGACAAACAAGGCAAAATGCTATGAGCCATGATCCACTGTCAGCAAAGTCAGCTCCCTCTGAGTGCGTCTGAGTGCTGATAATCTGGCTTTAGCAACTCCAGACACGATCTCTCAAAAGCTGATGGCTCCGCAGATAACTGTTGCACCTCTTCTGTGTGATTGCCTCTTTATGCTAATAAAGGCAAGCCTAACCTCCCAATGAGACCTTTGATTATCCTGTCTTATGTTGATGGCCTCATAAATATACATGCATCCTTGAAATACAAATCAATGCAAATGAGAGACTAATGTCAAGCACCAAATATGTCAGTACGCAAGCCAATGAGATTGCATCTACAGAATAACCTTTTCCAGAGAACCATCTTTGATAACAACAGTGTGTCCCTTGTGAGCTGCTTTTTGAATAGATTTATATAAAGTTTTTGTTGTAAAGCTGAGAAATATCAGGATACCTAAAAGAGACAATTTGTGCCGCATTGTGGGTTGCGATTAAGGTTGATCCTTTTTAATAATTCAGCATTTCTTCCTTATGCAAGTTAATGGAATTACATTAATAAAATGCAAGTCAAGTCTACATAGGCACCTACTGAAAGACCCACCAAAATGTGACACTGTCTGTGAAATCTAGACTAAAGTCTCACAATCTAATGTTCAGGTTAGAATCATCAAAGTAATATTAAATAGTCATTCACAAGAAAATCACTTTAGCTGGGTGTTCAAAATTCTTTTTTGACAATGGTGTCCCATTTTGACACTAGCTTATGTCACCTTTTTGTGTTTGTAGCCCTGTCTGGTTTGGATATTTATATGAAATTTTATGCCATGCTGATAAAGAACTAGGCTTGGATAGAGTGCTGATTCAGTTGTCGAGTTTTATTTGTCAAAGTTGACTTGACAGATAGCACTGTTGTCGCTATACCCTTTCTTTTATAACTGTAGTGGTTATGGAATGATCTCTCTTCCCAGCGCTGCATAGTGAAGTGATCAAAAACCAACCTGACAGCTGGCTAATGGGTGAATTTGCAGCAGGGCCACTTTCATTACACAGCTTCTTGTCTTTGTGTCTCTTGCTTACCCCCTCTTTCACCCCAGTTTTATTTTTGCCATTTATCTGTGACGTTCCCTTTCGAGGGAACTTGCGCTGCATCGCCAAAGCTAGAGAAACAGAAGCCAGCAGAGAAATAAGAGCATTTGTCCCCAGAGTACATTGGAGAAGTGCTTTCAAAAACAGAAACCCCAGCCTCTTCGAGGCAGCATGCCTTTCTTTTGTGACCACAGCGAGCTGTTGTCATGGAAGGCCACATAGTCAACCTATGTCCAAACCCCTCATGCCACCAAATATTCAAACATCATGGGGATGGGTGTGCACATATAATCGGCAAATGCCCAGGGTGGAGCAGACACTCGCAAGCTATCTCTCCCCTGCAGCATCATCACGTTGGTAGGGCAGGATTGGGCTTGTTTGCATACCCTGGCTGTCCTGCAGATGTATCAGGTGGACATTTAAAAAAAGTCCAGCTGAGGTCAGGATTTGGGGGCTGCTGGGCAGGAGCAGCCCTCCACATCATAGAGAGCACACCAAAAACAATGGCCATCCCATACCCCCCTTTAGAGACACTGGGGGTCGGGCTGAGGATCGTCACCATAGCTAAGAAGGCTCAGGTGAAAAAGAAGTCCAGAGGGACATAGCTCTTTGTCTTTGAGGGTAACCCCATCCCGAGTTCAAGAGCACCTCAGTACATTGTGCCCAACTCTTCTCTGTGCCCTTGGGGAGCCAGTCTGCTAACACAGCCACAATCAGTGCTTTGGGGTGCAACGGTTTCCAACAAATAGGTGTTTGTGTGCAGTGCACCTAAGACCTTCCCCTGAGAGCAGTTGAATCCTGCCAGTTTTATTCAGGGCGCAGGCACGTCTGTCCCCTGTTTGTATTGAATTCATTCTTTTAGCCATAGGCAGAATGAAGCTATGTCAGTCACACACTGTAAAACAGTTTCACAGACTGTTAGGACTGATAGCTGCAGCATCCAATGTGAAACCTTTGGGACTGCTTCACATGAGACTGCTACAGTGTTAGCCCAAAACCACAGGGTTTTCTCCATGGGGTTATGAAAGACCATGTGGGTCATAATAAATGTAAGTCCATCAGCTCAGTTGGTGCATAGATTACCTAGAGGTGTTGGTAGTCTTTCACATTCTTACACACCTTTTTGCAGGGGGCTTTGCATGCACCTATTGTTCAAGCTGGCGTGCAATAATCTTTTGTGGGCAGAGGGAAAGCTGCTCTTGCACAAAGCAGTATACATTACCAGGTGTCTGAATCAGGGAGCAGACATCCGGTCAAGATAGATGCTGAGGCCCAAGAAGTGGAGACTTCACCCAAAAGTGGTGGGGCTCATTTGGATAATCAGGCGGAAGTGGATCTGTTTGCGTCTGAGAAACGACACACTGTCCACTCAGGTTTTTTTTCATGCACCCAGCACCGCTGGGAATGGATGCTAGGATACAACTGAGGCTATGCCTGTATGGTTTTCCACCAAACGCTCGGTTCCGGGGAGTTCTGGAGAGGGTTTGACTGTTGCTGGTGGGCCTTGTTTTGGCCAAACCGGTTATGGTTCTTAGACCTGGTGTCTCTCCTCAAGAGCCCACCTTGGAAAATACCTGTAAGGAGGAACCCTCTTTCTCTGTTGGGCAGTGCAAGTTTTCACCCCCCGCCCAGAGCTGTGGGGCTCGTAGACTCCGGTCTCCCAGCCGAGGTTAAGAAGACCATTGCTCACTCCAGAGCTCCATCAACTCTTTATGTCTTAAAGTGGAAAGTCTTCACTTCTTCACTTCTGTATGACCCATGTAACTGCCAGACTGTTACAGTTTTGGAGTTTTGCATGAAAAAAAATCACTGCAGGTTAACTCCTTCCACGCTGAAGGTTTATGTGGTGGCTATATCTGCTTACCACACTTCTTCACGTAAGCAGTGCCTGGTAACTCTTTCCTATGTGTAACTCGAAGGCGGAGGCCTGTGAGCTGTACCAGGGTCCCAGCTCGGGACCTGGCTATTGTTCTAAATGGTCTATCCATGGCCCCATTTGAGTCTATTGAGACTGTTTCTGTCAAGGTTGTTGCACTTAAGACAATGTCTGTTGGCGATCACTTCTTTAAGAAGAGTTTACAACCTTCAAGCCCTGTTGTTTTTCCCAAAATGTGAATAATTTACACCTGGGATGTTTAAGGCTTTTTTGTACTTGAGGCTCAGTTATGTGCTAAACTCATTCACCGCCATTGACGAGTTATCTCGTCATTTATAAGTTCATATTTAACTAATAAGTATGCCTTTCTGGACGAATTTCAAAGTGAAAGACCGCTTTTATCCACCAGACGGCGCCAAAACGAATTTATCAAAAACGGAAGTTAAAAAAATATAACGTTTTATTTTAACTCTCTTTATGTTTGATAGTCATTCTGAGTCTGAACTCTAACTTAAATTTCTTTACAAAAACGCAATTTTTTAAGCTTTTTGCTCAAAATGTTGTATTTTTGAAGAGAAATATCCATATTTCAGTGGTTAAATTAAGTAGAAAAAGTAAATATATAATGAAACGTTTTTTCCCCATTTTGTTTGTTTGTTTGTTTATTGCTTGTTTGAAAGCAGAGGCTGTGTTCTTTAATTTGATATAATTTGTATGTTTATATATTTATAGAAAATAATTTTTCCTGCACGGAATTTTGTGAAAATTTTGTTAAAATCACAAAAATGCAGGTGGGCAACTTTTCTCAAAAAGGCTGGCGGTGAATGAGTTAAAGTACTAACTAATGTGCCACAGACTATTGTCTTACATGCTTTTGGTCCTCCCCTGTTTCGGGATCAAAACCAGAAGCTTAATTTGGTGTGTCCAGTGCAAGCACTGGATGCTTATGTTCACAGATCATCTTTGTGGAGGAGATCTGAGCAACTTTTGTATGCTTTGGTTTGCCCAAGAAAGGTCTTCCAGGGACCAAGCAAACTTTTAGTAAGTAGATGGTTGGGGTTATTTCTCTTGGTTACCAAGATCTCTGGACAGCCTTCACCGATAGCCATCAGAGCTCATTCTGCTTGGGGTATGGCAGCCGCACCTCACGGTTAATGGTGATTACAATGATCTTTGTGTTATTTTTTGCTTCCAGCAATCACTTCATCTGTTTTTCTTCATTGTTGTTGTTTAATTTCTTAATTTCTATAGGCCATCTCATTAAAGTTTCCTTCACTAGATTCATAAATAAATTCAATCCTAAAATTAAAGAGATAGTTTACCCAGAAACTAATATGTTGTCATTTTTCCCACCCCCATATCATCTCCAATTCCTTGCTTCGTTCTTCAAAACCCAAACCTGATTTTTTTAAATCAGTGCTGTTTTGGGTTTTTCTGTTTACTATGGGAGTGGATGGTGTGAGTGAAAGGAATTGGAGATCACACATCAAAAGTGTTAAACAAATATCTCCACATGTCTCGTCCCATATTTTTTACTGTCCTAAGGGTATAGATAGGGGTCTGGTGAAATCAAACTGAAATATAATCTATTCCTTGATAAAAAGTGTTGACCTGTGTCTTTCTTTCTGTTTACATTCTCTGTGCCTGAACTGTTGTTTAGGAAGTTTTAGGATGTTTCAACGATGACAGCTGTAACAATGACATTTTCCACAACAAGAAAGTAGAGGAGTAAACAAGGAGCTCAGATGCAAAAGCCACTAAATGCCAAAAATTAGAAAACGATATTAACCGAATACCTTTGGCACGTATGATATGTTCATCAAAAAAATAAAATGATGAAAGGTAGTAAGTAGCAGTAGAGGTTTGTTTGATAGTAACAATGTTTACCTCACTAAAACTATCTTTACTGATATTTGGCACTTGCCAATCACTTATTTTTGACCTTGTTTGTACCAATAAAGAATTCTTCAAGGCTGGTTGTCGACTCTGTGTTTGAAAGCAGTAGTATTCCCAGCTCATGGCTTCCTCTGATAAGAAACTCACTGTAGCTTGGAGCCTAGGTTCTATTCAGAGAGAACTTAATATTCCCCAGACATATCGCTCTTTTCCCACCTAGTCTGTGACAAATGTAGATTGCAGAGATAAGACGGCTTTTTGGTGTTATTCAAACTTCTCTCAGGGTGTTTGAATGTTACCGTGACAGAGATTGCATCAGTTCACTCACTCTTATCGCATGGTTTAAAATGGCGGGACTTTAATGACCTCTAATCTGAGCTCACCCACAAAAGCACAAGACCTCTGACAGCTGACAGAAGCACAAAGGGAAAATATCAGGTGAAATTCAGTATTGGGTATCAGCTAAGGTCCTTAAATTAGCTTTCTGACCATTCCAGACAGATTCCATGTTGGGTGTAACTAATTACAAAGTAATTCGTTACTGTAATTTAAGGAAGGGATTAGTTTTATTTTTCCAGTAATTTAATTGCAGTTACTTCTGATGCAATTTAACTAAATACTGTGTATGGAATGTAGAACAATTATATATAATACAATAATACAACGTTAAAGTTTTTTATGTATCTCTCTCACTTTAAATACTTTGGGGACTTAATAAAAGAATACTCTAGTGTATATTTCCAATTCCCACTACTAACTGGTTGATTATTAGCATTAATATAACTTATTGGCTGTTTATTAATACTTTAAAAGCACATATTAATGCCTCTGCAAAACCTTATTCTACACCCTTAATCATACTCAATTTCTACCAAAAACTTAAACTTAATGACTACTTTACTAAGAATTAATAAGCAATTATTAGGAGTATATTGAGGCAGAAGTAGTTAATAGCTAGTTAATAGTGAGAACTGGACCTTAAAGGCGCTCTAAGCGAATTGACGCGTTTTAGACCATAAAACATTTTTTGTTACATACAGCAAACATCTCCTCACTATCTGCTTGCTGCCTGTCCGCTGATCAAACTGTAAAAAAACGTGATCTCTGTAGACAGCTCAGGCTCGACAAACGGCAATATCAACATAGTGGCCAAACCTAGCACAACAAAACATAACAAAGTGTTCCAGCCAATAAACGACAAGAAGGATTTGGGGGTGGGGGTTGGGCGCGTTCATGAAAGCACGGACGGGAGAGGGAGGGGGAGGCGTTAGCTACGCTCCGTTTTTTTGAAAACAGCTCAAACATCAACAGGAAGTGATGTCGCACATTATTCGCTTAGAGAGCCTTTAAAAAGTGTGACCAGAATTATTTATGTACATTTATATGATTTATTCGAGCCGTTTCAAGCCCATCTTTGTATCATTTACTAAATAGAATTTAAAGGGTAAATACGTATTGAAATACTTTTTGAAGAGAGTAATTTGTACGGTTATCTAATTACATGATTAAAGATGTAACTTACCCAGCACTGGATTCAATGAGTGACAAAGCAACTTATTACTCTTTATAACTTGGAAGTTGTAATGTTGGGGCCAACAGTGGAATCTTATAAAGTTACAAAAATGTAGAATCTGTGTTATATTAATACAAAAACCATAGACGAAGTTCTTAACTGAGTTTGACATATTATCTTGACTGTAGCGTTGGGCTGCTTACACAAAGCGAGAGAGAGACGAATCCATATGTAGAGTGTTTATTATAAAATCCCAGAAGGGCAGGCAAACAAATCCAAACGGTAATCCAAAAGCATAAATCAAAGATACAGGCAGGGTTCAAAACCATGAGCAAGAATACAAAACAGACCATGAAACAAGAAAAAAAGACTATGAATGCTCGGTATGCAGTGTTAAGCTGGCAATACTTTGCAGTGAGATGTTGAAGTTGAACCGGTTATATAGTGACAAACAGGAAGTGGAATGTGTGTGACATGACATGATTTCAAAATACAAGACCTCAAACAAACTTCAAAATAAAAGACCTAACAACAGAATACAAACAGAACACAAGACATAACCCTTACATCAACCTTATCTTGTAGCTTTTAAGAGTTAATCATAATTTTGTGCAAGGTACAAGGCAAAATATTGTCAACAATACGTTTTATTTTACTGTTTATTATTAAAAAATTAAACCAAACCATCACTACAACCCTATAGTTAGTACATGTTGTTATGTATTATTACTCAGTACTTAAATGTATAATTACAATATAACAAGACACCACAAAATAAAGTGTAATCATTAATTTAATTAAATGTAATAAATACATTTATTAAAATGTAAGAAATACATTTCTTAAAATGTAACAAATACATTTCTTAAAATGTAACAAATACAATTATTAAAATTTAATGAATAAATTTATTAAAATGAATTACACAAAATAATATTTAGAGTGAGTACAGAAGATTTTTATACCTGAATTGTAAATGTTGTCTAATTAAACCAATTCAAACATGACAAATAAGCGTGATACACTTTAGCTTCAAGACTTATTGCATTTTTATGGTGGGTTAATTGCTCTGGATGCTGTATCCAGTGTATTGATTTTAATTGGCAAATTTTATTTAGAGTTTCCGCATGAAGCCATTCAGTAAGTGGTAGACTGGAAAATTGGTTTGTCTCAGCATGTCATGATATTTAGCAAACTTTGATTAGTCTTTGCTATTGATTTAATGTCATGCTTGTATTCAGAGTTTACTCGTGTTTATCACAATGTCTCCTTATCTTACTTTGCTTCCCTTTTTTCTTTGCAGATCGAAATGTTAGAGCACAAATATGGGGGCCACCTTATCTCACGGCGTGCAGCCTGCAAAATCCAGACGGCCTTTCGCCAATACCAGCTCAGCAAAAACTTTGAGAAGATCCGAAACTCCCTCCTTGAGAGCCGCTTGCCACGACGTATCTCCCTGCGAAAGCTGCGTGTGCAAAATACAGAGGGAATCTCGGCTGAACGGGCACTGGCTGAAGGCTGTAATCTGGCAAGTATCCCATTGGTCCGGTCCCCATCCCTGCCCACTACAGTGGGAGGTACTCTAACTGACCTGGAGGATTCATTCAATGAACAAGTCCAGTCTCTTGCCAAGTCCATCGATGATGCACTCAGCAACTGGAGCATGAAGACTATGTGTTCTCTTCAAGAAGGCGGCACTTATCAGTTTAGCTCAGAAGCCTTTAGTACAGCTGGTGGCAAATCTGGGGTGGCAGGGACAGTTCAAGAAGGTGGCCCCATGAACCCTGTTACACTTCAGAGTGGAACAAGCCAAGTGGAAAACTCTGAGAATATGGCCCGTAGTGCCAGTAAACTAATGATGGCCTTCCGGGACGTGACGGTTCAAATAGACAGCCAGAACTTTCGCATGTCCTCCTCAGTTTTGGAATCCTCCGCTTCCGTCTCTCTCGGTAATTGTGTCCAGCAGGGGGCCATGATTACCGAGAGCCAACAGCAATCTCCAGTTAATGATGCAAACAGTGAACAGTTGCTACAAGGACAACCACCACCACCACCACCTCCACAGGATCTAGCTTCTGCATCTTTAGAGCTGGATGTTGATGAAGTACCAGATGGTGACTTCCCAGCCCCTCCACCAAGTGAGGAGGAACTTGGGGAGGAGGCATGCCCTCTGGTCCTGGAAAATAAGGAAGTTCTAGGGTCAGAACCGACAATTCCAGCACAGACAGTAGTAACTGCTGATACCTTGTCTCCACCAGAGCTTGCAGAGACGCTGGTCACCCCAACCGTAGAGATGCTGGAGGCAAAGCGTATTGAATCAGACATGGCAGACAACAGCTCAGAACAGATGAGCAGCAGTAGCACATCCACATCAGCGCGCTCGACTTCAGAGGTCTCATCCAAAGAGGCTCTGCAGGCTATGATCCTGAGCTTGCCAAGATACCAATGCGAGAACCCAACAAGCTGCAAATCTCCAACCCTCTCTACTGATGTAATGCGAAAACGCCTGTACCGTATTGGTCTCAACCTCTTCAACATGTGAGTACCTAGAGAGCCTCTCATTTCCAATCAGAAGGGTCTTTGAATGCTGGTAGAATGGCTTATTGTTATGGTTACAGTACCCCTTACATTTTGCCCATTTAAAGCAACAAATTCAAGATTTTTAGGCTATAAAAACCTTTCTAGTCTCATTTCATCAAACTTTTCTCACCTGCCACTAATGCAGCCACTTTTCAAAACCTTACCACTCTTTCTGTCTCCCTTTCTTATATCCTTTCTGTCATCCAGTTCTATCCCCAGCTGTGCCTAACACCCTCTCCCTGATTCCTGTCACCTTAGGTTTCTCTGACCATATAAATAGCCCTGCTTTTTTCAAAGTGCAGTCTCATTCCTCTTTTCCTAATGTCATCTTGCGCCATTGCACCCAAAGAGACACTTTTAGCCAGGTTTAAGCATTTGCACTAAATTCATTTATAGCACAAAGAAAAAATTGAATGTGTGGTTGGTTCCATCTGTGTATGTGTTTGTGTGCGTTTGTGTTTTAAGAAAGTAACACTCTATTATGTGTGTTGTCATGTTACACAAGAAATATTTGTCACTTTTTTCTTTAATGTATTTCATTATTGTTTCATGTTATTTTGTATCACCTACATGCACCTTCTCACCAGCAAAGCTGAAGAAATGCAGCTCCATTATATGAATCCCTTTAGCTTTTTTCTGCAGTGTCACAACTTCTCAGATTAAAATTCTGCTCCCGCTCTATTCTCTATGTGCAGCCAAGATTAACTTGAGAGAGAGAGCTACAGAAGTGCATTATATCCAACCCAAGCTCACTCGCCATACGTACGGGCCAGATTTACTAAACAGGGCAAATTAGCGCAAGAACGCAGTTCTAAAAAAGCGCTGATGGTAATGGTAATATCTGGGGGTTATTTACTAAAAAAGCCCAAAATAAAAAACGCAGGCACAACAGCTGATTTTCATAATGACCAACGCAATCTACTAAGAGCAGCGGAAATTAGTTCAGGGTCACAAATAAGAGCGGATGATCCTGCAGGTGCAGGTGATCTACTGACGCCTGATGCACTTGAGTTCAGCACCACGGATACTTCAGCTGAAAATTCAGGTTGTGAAATCCCAGCCAATGAAGCCATAATACACTGAAAAGACATTTTTAAACATCTGCTATTGTGTGACTTCTCCTCGTGACTTCTCTTTTATTTCCTTTAGCAAATAAAAAATAACATGGCTTGGCAAACAGTATTTTTAAATAATATGTTCCTCTGGCATTCCCAATATACTGTTACAAGTTAAAATAATCCTCTGCCCTGTACCACACACTCTCTGATGCCTCTCCTACTAGCAACAATTGCAGCCATTTCAAAATGATTTTTAGTTGAGAAGTTGCGCTTTAAAAGTGTATATTTGTTATTTTTCTTGTCAAAAATGACAATCGTTTTGTTAGATAAAACCCTTATGCCTCGTTTGGGATTGTTTATAGTCCTTTGAAACTTATAGTCCTTGAAAGTTAAGTGTTAATTGTTGGTGTCTATTAAAGTCCATTAAAATGAGAAAAATCCTGCAATGTTTTCCTCAAAAAACATATTTTTTTCTCGACTGAACAAAGAAAGACATCAACATTTTGGATGACATGGTGGTGAGTAAATTATCGGGATTTTTCTTTTAAGAAAATGGAATATTCCTTTAATATTTATTTGGATCCCTATTAGCTATGCCCGAAATTAGCTAGGTCCATTAGCTAGGTCCACAAAACTTAAAATCCATATATTTTATATACAAAAACTTAATATCCATATTTTCAACATTATTCTATCACAAGATACGCTCTAGTACAGTATATTTTAAGAGAAGATTTACAATTGCATTTAATGCAACCAAAGCAAAAAATTAAGTCTTTGTTCTGCATTAACCGATATTGACCTGGCAGGTGGACTTCAATGTCTGTCATTTGTAAGTACTTTAAAGCGTGAGCCAAAACCTAAAGATTAACAGCCTAATTAAAAGTTCTTCAACAACTACACAAAAGCCATCAAGGGAACATGACTTTTAAAAAGTTGTAAGCTTATTCAGATGAAGCAGTGATTTTCTGTAGGCCATTAAACCGTCTGAGATCTTCATGTAACAGCTTCGGCCTATTTTCATTTTTATTGCTAAGGTGAAACACATTGTTCCTGCATGTTAATGAATGTTCTTTGTACTGAGAATAATCACGTGCATGTACTAGCAGAAACAAATAAAGGAACAGAAGATGCAATGATTCACGAACTACCACCGCTCAGTAAAAATAAAGGTGTCCCTGATGTAACTTACACATTGTACTTGATAAATAGGCATCTATCCACTGTGTCTCTCTCTTCATTAATCTACTAATTTATTGCCCACTATTTCCATATGAAGCATTTTTGTACTGCATTTTTTTTTTTTTTTTGCAAAAATGTAACAAAAGGGATTTATCTTTTTTATAGAGGGTGTGTGTGTGTGTGTGTGTGTGTGTGTGTGTGTGTGTGTGTGTGTGTTAGCTTATGAACAAAGGTAACAGATATTAACAACATGTTGCCGTTGTATAACTTTGATTGGGAGAATCTAAATCATGCTAGCTTTATGCTAGCTTCATGTTAAACATGCTAACTCATGCTAGCTTCATGTTAGCTTTATGTTAAATCATGCTAGCTTCATGCTAAATAATGCTAGCTTTATGCTACATCATGCTCAATCATGATAGCTTCATGTTCAGTCACGCTACCTTCATCTAAAGCCCTTTGGGCAGGTTCCTTGGTCCAGGATGTTTGTGATGCATAGGGTAACCATACATGCATTCTTCCCAGACACGTCCTGGCCAGGATTTCGGGTGCATTATATTTGTCGACCACATATGTCATAGAGGATTATTATTATTATTATTACAGAAAAGCAACCGTTACATTTTAAGGTAAGAATGAAACTACAATTGTATGTCTTATGTTTTTAACTGAATGGTGTATGCGGTCGACAAATACGATTTCCGGAGGACGCAACGAGGTCCTGGCCAGGACGCGTCGGGGAGGAATGCCACCTATGGTCACCCTAGTGATGCAGCAGGCTGGTCCTTGAGTTAGATCTTATTTCTATTCCTGGATCTTAGGTGCTTAGGTCTTAGTTGTGCTTTGTACACACAGTAAAGATTGGGTATAGCAATCCCAAGCATCACTACGGCGACTCAGCGCTAGTTTGAGGAACGAGAACAAGAATGCTGCATCTGCCTTGCCCTACTTCCTGTGTCCCTGTTATGCTTTCGTTGGCAATATTTCAGATAGCGAGGGCGTTTTTGAGTTTGCATTTTCTACTTCCTGGATCTCGCATCACACCCCACCATTGGTTAAATTTGATACACATTCACATTCCATGTGAAACCTGTCAATCTTCAAACTGTTTTAAAGGGGACAAATCATAAAAATCTGAATTTTTCCGTATTTAAGTGCTATAATTGGGTCCTTAGTGCTTCTATCAACCTAGAAAATGTGAAAAAGTTTAACCCAGTAACTTGGTTTTGGTAAACCATTCTCTGCAAGCATCTAAAAAGGAGGTCATCAAAATTTGTCGCCCCTTGTGATGTCAAATGGGGATTATACCGCCTCTTAAACAGCACTATCCAACCATTTAGTGCAGGGATCAGCTCATTTGCATTTATAAGGACAGACTCAAAAACGACACTTTTTTTGCTCACACCTACAAAGTGGCACTTTTATCATGTTTTAATAAATTATCTATATGGTATTTCGAGCTAGAACTTCACATACATACTATGGGGACACTAAATATTTATTTTTATTTTATTTTAGACATTTAAAAAAAGCCTTGTGAAACGTCCCCTTTAAACGTTTAGATCAGGCTTTGTCAAAGTTTCTTTACAAACTTTTCTGTATAGTTATCATTGCAGTCATTTACACTATATATTCCTCTCTAATTTAAACATTTTATTAAAGTTATTTTGAAGTATTGTTTCATTACTTTTTGGGTGAACTCTTTAAAAAAAACTCTGGAACTCTGAAAGACCACATATATCACTAAGTAATCGGTAATCTCTGTTTATGCACTACTTACTTTTAATACCAAGAAAAAACTAGTCTCTCTTTTGCCCACACCGCATCACCTCAAATACCCTGGCAGATAAGGATAAGCCAAATTTTAATCAAATTGATGTGCTTCAAGTGAGTGAGAGGGAGGATTGTCATTAGTTCCAGCAGTTCGTTTTCAGCAGGATAAAACCTGTGACAGCTCAGACTGAATCTAAAGCAGGTGTGTGTATGAGACGAGACGCTAGGCTTGAATCTGAGTTTGGATTAAGGGAGAGATTTGGGGACTGGGGTGTGCTTTCCCTAAATAAGTAATTAAATAAGGAGGGGGATTTTGGGGGCTCTATGTGTATGTGTTGAAAAAAAGAGATTTAAAGGACAAATAGAGGACATTTGAGGCCTGAATGAGGTGAGAGGTGTTTACCTTTTTAAATTGAGTTTTCACCTGCCCCGTGAGCAGAATAGGAATTCCACCAAATAGGGAGGAAAAAGGAAAAGAAGCATTACTGTCATGTGTCTGTGATAATGTTCATGAAAAATCTGACAAAATTTACCTTTATGAAAGTTTGGGAAGTCATTGGTAAAAATTATATATAGAAATATAGCTGCAAGCAGCAATACTAGGGTCAAGCCGAAAGGGCACAGGAAGAAGTAAATTTGAGTTTAGATCAGCAGTTTAAAGAACCTAAGGAAACCTTATGATTTCAGATGAAAGAATATAAAAGTTATCAACAAAAAAGCTGCTGAAATCTCTCCATTAACAGTGTGTCAAAACACAGGTCACAAAATGTTACAGTGGTGTTTATGAGTCAAAAGAGCCCACCCTCATGTCTCTACAATTTTCTGATGCAAAGAAAAGCTCTTGCAAAAACGGTTTAGTCAAAAAAGCACACCCCCATGTCTCTACGATGTTCTGATGCAGAGAAAAAGTTCTTGCAAAACAGTTGCTACGATATTCTCATTGGTTGCTAGGGAATGAATTAGTATACACCAAAGATTATACTTCAAGCAATGAAAGGAATCATTTATGATGACTCATGATTTTAGATGAAACTTTGCAGTCGTTTTTAGCAAAACTGTGACTGTGATACATCTAGCTAATGTGATGACTATACACTTTAGTTTAGCGAACAGTTGTATGACCATAGGGCTTGCTTGATATCAAAGGTTTTGTTTAATTATGAGGCGAACTAGTGGTGCAAGAATACAATTTCTTTAATGTGGCCTCAGACTCTGATCATAAATAAGCATATCAAATCTGGTCTAAAATTCACATTTCGTTGCGGAGTTATAATCATTTAAAGGTAATAATTTTTAGTTTTTTGCTATTTTCGGCCATTTCTGATGGAATTTTTTAATATAATGCCTATAAATAGGTTTTTGTTCAAAAGGTAATGTATTGTTCTTCCTATGGTGTTTTCGAGTTAATCGGAATAACGCTCAAGAAAATATTTGCGCATGTTTTTTAAGTGCTATTTTGCTGCGCAGGGGTATCCGTAAGGCGAATTCTGGCATGTTTGGTATCGTTGGACTCGGCCACTATTCAGGACTCCAAGGAAACAAGTCCCGTGAGAATATGTCGATCGCAGCCAAAGTTATAAGCATGTAAAACATTTGTCTTACCACTAGGTGACGCTGCGACGAAACTGGGCATGCCCCCTCAGTTCCTGACTGGCATCACAAGCACCAAGTGTCGTGTCAATAGGCTTAAGTTTGGCAAAGATACAGCCTCAAATCCGTTTTTTAGCTCTCTATGTAAAATTTGTTGACGCAGTTTACGGAAACGGATTGACGAATCAACACGAATTCCATTGCCTTGAGTGTCTGTAGATGCTACATACCGATTTTCGTGGCAATCGGGCAAAAGCTCTAGGACGAGTTCGCAAAAGTAGGTTTTACTAATAATTCAAAATGGCGGAAACATTTTCATGATGGAAAATGACGTCATAGGGTGCAGTCAGAAGAAACAAGAATTTCGTTTCTAGGATTTACGGATCAGAAGTTATAAGCAATAACGTAAGTGCAATTTTGGACTGTTGGTGTCGCTAGCAGGTTTGAGATTTGCTGGGGATATTATTTGGACTGTCCTCTATCAGTGTGTCAAATTTCATAACTTTCCTACGTACGGTTCTATGGGCTGCCATAGACCGCAATGGCGGAAGAGCAAGAATAAAAATAAAAAGAAAACTATCGGATAAAATAGGGGTCTTCGCCCATTCTGGGCTTAACCCCTAATTAGTAAAATGTTCCTGTAGCTCAAATAGTAGAGCATTGCATCAGCAGCATAAATATCATGGGTTCGATTCCCAGAAAAAGAAGACTGTCTGTGATCGCTTCCAAATAGCATTACTTTCTGTGAAAGATTCATGTTTAATGCAGGGTTTGTGCCTTTGGTTCACTTGCTCACTCCTTTCACAATACCAGAATAGACCACTGTAGATATTACATAAAGTTTTTTCTCTTCCTCTCTGGGTTTGTGGAGATGCTGTGTTTCTTCAAATATCTTTCAAATATCATATTTTTGTCATTTTAAAATTATAGGAGTATTTAAAACAAAACAATAAAGATATCAGTCAGATAAAACCTATGTCAGTCTACCAATAAAATATTTTTCACCTACTAAAAGCCCACGGTGGAGTTGATATATTTATTAATAATGATGTACAAAAAACAATCAAGCCGGTCAAATCCCAACAGAAATGCATTAAAATCTGCTACTTGTTTAAATAAATAAATATTCAGACCACTACGCCATGTTGTTTTTAAATCCATGAGTGAATTTTCCCACAGTCAGTCCATTGCTACACACAATTTTTTGTGCTTTTTAAACTTTAAACAAACCTTTGAATATAGTTAAATTAACTGAAAATGCAATATAAGTGATGTGATATATGCAGTATTACAGCAATATAGTACTTATTTCTTAATATAAACATACAAAAACAGCATGACCATTATAACCATCAACTGCATGTCATTTCAAAGCCCTTCAAATAAAAAGAAATAGTGACAGGTCTTGTATTGTCACTGACAAACAGACAAACTACATCATGTTATCCTCAGATAAGCTTGGCTGTGTCCGCAGGGCTCGCACATTTACTATTCCAGGTAAATCAATGTAATGAATAGGCAGGAGAAGTGAAATGGGGAGATTGAAGACTGCAGTCAGGACAACCAGGGAATGTGTTTCTCAGCATGTGTATGAATGAAAGTTTAACTGGCCCTTCTATAAATCCATATACTTTTTCCAGAGCAAAGACTCAGGAATGCTGACTAAGAGGATAACGCAACTCAATATAATAAACCCGAGAAGCTTCTTGCTGTCCTTCTTTGTCACTTTTAGTGTCTGAAAGCAGACAGTCCGGTTATTGATAAGACACTTAATGGAAAAGTAGAAGTTGTTAATGCCCGTCGGACTTCCGTGAATGGAAAGGTGTCTGCGTGATTGTATGAGATTGAAACTCCTTTCAAGAAAGCAAACCACAATGGGCCGTGTAAAACAAAAATAAAACATTTTACCATATAGGGATACCACTTGCCACAGACAAAATGACAAAATAGCACCATGCTAGGATGTTCTGGGTTATACAGTATCACATTAATGTATTTTGCCAACGCTTTTATCGGAAGTGCAAGTTATACATGATTTGTAAAGTGTGTTTTACCTGGGAATTGAACCCATGACTTTTGCAGTGCTAAAGCAATTCTCTACAAATTAAGCTACTGTTCAGTTAGTAATACAGGAAGTTTGATCACCTTATCATCATACTTCTCAAAAAGTCATTATTTGATGTAAAAAAAAAAAAAAACAGCAAAAACCAGCTTAAGTTAATTTGCTGATTTTATCTGGTTTAAGGTGGTGGTAGTTTCTTAAAGCTTGTTCCCCCAGCCTGCAAAAGCTGGTCAAGCTGGATTGAGCTGGTCGGGCTGGAAAAATCACCAAAACATTATTCTTTGCTTATTATCTGCCAAATGCTGTTCATATTATTGCCTTTTGCAATGTTAATATTGTAAATAATGCTGTATTTATGTTATGTCATGATTACCTGATGACAATAATCTTACATTTACAGCTAAAGGCTTTCCTAACTTAGCATGAGTTTCCTGCAATTGGGTCAACATCCTCAGACTCAGTATTGGTTTCCTTGGCAACAATCATATTGACAAAATAAATCAATACCACATTGTTGTTGTGTTACCACTAAAATCCAACTTATTAGATAATATTTCACCTCAACTTCACAAAATCTATAAAGAACAAAGGGCAAACGATGAGGTAACTTGATGGCATAATTGTCAGGGAGAGGGGTCAGAGTTTTCCTAGTTGTAATTATGAATTTAGGAAAGATGGTTAAAGCATGCAATTACATTATTTTAACATGACTGCAACACGTTTTCATACTGTAGTTGCTTTTACACATGCAGACTTCCTGTAAAACTAATGAAATTTTGTAACATTGCCGGAAAATGTAGGCATTTGGCAGGTACATCTTATCATGTATGTTTATGTGTAAATGTTATGATGCAGAAGTACAATTACTAGACCAAAAGTGTAAAAAAAATGAGTAAAATGAGTGTTTAAGTTTCTTCCTTCCCCTGACCTGTACCGTTTCTCTCTTGATCAAACAGAAATCCAGACAAAGGTCTTCAGTTTCTCATCTCTCGTGGTTTCATTCCGGATACGCCCATAGGAGTGGCCCACTTCCTGCTTCAAAGGAAGGGCTTAAGCCGGCAGATGATTGGCGAGTTTCTTGGCAACAGCAAGAAGCCGTTCAACAGAGATGTGTTAGAGTAAGTATATGAAGATTGTTTTGTCATAATCCATATTTTAAAAAAGATCTAAGAGAAGAAAATCGACAACAATAGAATAAAGGGGAAGATTTACACTTTAAAATGTATTTGTTTTTCTCTCCGTGGATTTGAAGAGCCGTGGCATCTTTTAATGAGATCTCCATTGGCTGCTGAGCTCATGCAGTCGAACTGCAGAGCTTTGCACTATGAAATGTTACACTCTCGAGACCTCTTTGCCCAATCTGTGTGTGTGTGTGTGTTTGTGTGTGTGTGTGTGTGTGTGTGTGTGTGTGTACACTGCAATATATACAAGTTGTTTGAAATGCTGCAATTTCTACTGTGGCCCCAAATGAGTTAATGCACACATCCACTCATATGCCCCTGTTAACTGATGTTGCTTTAAACTTTCTAGATTGACCTAGTGTATGACATTTATTGAATTTCAGACTTCTGTGAAATGTTCTTCCTATTTGATGATTGCTCCACCCTGTACAGTGTTGGGTTAGTTACTCAAAAAAATAATACATTACTCATTACTGCTTACAAAAGTAATATTACTACTTTACTTATTACTCCCAGTAAGGAGTGCATTGCTGACATTGTGACAGAAAGTAACTTATAACTAGCCATTATTTTGGAAGGTAACTGTAATATTATTACTTTTTTTTTTAGAAATTACAATTTGCCAGGGAATGTAATATTATTACAGTTACTAGATTACAATTTACAAGTAGCTAGTTACTAGACGTTTGAGAGGTCATTTTAGGGTTTTTGATTGTGATGCCATAGTTTCACTGCACTGTAAAAATTGCAGCATGTTAAAACAACTTTTTGATGTTGTGGTAAGAAGACAAACATTACTTTATTACAGTTGAGGCATTAGCATTTACTGAGGTGACAAAGTCTTAGCACACTTGCATTGCCATGCCTAAAAATAACATTTTATAATAAATGTAATCTTCATCTGTAGTAAAACAGGGTGTGAGAAAAATAAAGCAGTGTGAGAAATCAGCAGGTAAAAGCATCATCCAAGTGTGCACGTGTTTTAAGGTGCTTTCTGGGCACTAACATTATCTCTTGCCAGTGTTTGTCTCTATTTCTACTGAATTTTTTTACAGTGTATGCACATAAAAACAGTAAAGTTTAAAATGAAAAACTTAAAATTTACATCACATGCTTTTTTATGCTCATGAGCACCATGTTCACTTCCAGAATGCACTAAAACTAAGAAGATATGGACTTAATAATGTGCTTTGACATTATAGATTGGGGAAATAAACAAGCAAAAAAGACAGAGTTGAGTCGAAACAATTTTGGAGGATAAAGAGTTCATTGAGTATTCTCTGATGAATATGAGTTTTCTTTAGCAGCAATGCGGCCGGCTATGACAGCAGCTTCCCTTGAGTTTTATCTGTTTTTGCTGTTCACACTCACACAAGTTCATTGTTTGCATTAAATATTTAAAATGTGAAACTGCTGAGATGTAGCAATATAGCAATATATATTTTTTTGTTTGTGGCTGTTGGAACACTTGCAAATGGAACATTGCGCTGCAAGACCTGCATAAAGAGACTACACACACTGTGCAGTGAAGAATCACTATGGATAAATTATGCCTGCTAATAGCATAGTTTATTTGCACTTGCTGTTAATTCACTAAAGGTATTATCAGGTAAACGTACTTAGTGCAATTTGCTAAACGCAATTTGCATGGCACAGTTCTCTATCAAGAAGGCCACAAAATTTTGACGAAGTAAAATGTCCCTGTTCGGACATACAAACTCATGTTATGTTGTTTTCTAAGCGCAATGCAGTGGTCATGTGGGTGCACATGCGCGCCCGTTAGCATGCTGGTTTTATGCATGCACACATTTTCCCACTCAAACATTCTTGTTGTTTTATAATTTTATTTTTAATTGTTTATAAGTAGCTTTGTTTTTTTTGTGTGTGTGTGTGTGTGTGTGTAATGTACAGTTTGTGATGTTTATTCCATAATATCCAGGAGTAAAGGGTGGGTAGGATGTAGGGTGGGACAGGGTCCCAAATGTTAATAGAAACAGATTGGGAGGAATGAACTTAGGAATAGGGACAAGGGTGGTAGCTGACTTAGCCTCAAAGTCCTAGAGCAAGTGCTTCTGAACCGGATCGTGGTTTGACTGTCCTACAGCTGACTCTGGGGTGGACCTAATGGTGGGCTCTGGTTACTTCTTATGGCAAACAGAGTTGGCTAGCTGGATATGATGTAAACTGGTCTGTGATTAGACAACTTTAGTGTGTGTGTGTGTGTGTGTGTGTGCGTGTGTGCATGCGTGGGTGCGTGTGTGCGTGCGTCCACATTATTCTCAAATGTACAGATTCATAATACATTTATTTCATGCTTTAGTTGACTTCAACAGTAACATTTTCAACATTTTATCTAAACAGTAAAGATACATTGTCACCTGATAAATGACTATTTACAGTCCTGCATTACTACAGTAAAAGTTTGATTTTGAGTTTGTTTGTGCCCCCAAAAATGTTTTAGCACCAGCCACCACTGTCCATTGTACTATACTTAGACTGCACAATATCACTCCTCTACCATATTGCAAGCTCCTGAAACAGCTTGTTTAAATGCTAAAAGTGTGCCCAGTTATAATGATCTTCTTCATTTGATGAATTGCTGCTGCCTTGATAACTATACAATGTACACAAACATCTAACTTTTAATAAAGTTCACTTTACCACCAACTGGTAATAGTGCAACATTAAATACAGTGTGACAGGCAAATATCGCTGAGGTTTGTGAATAAGCCACATTGTATAATATGCCTCATTTGCATAGGAAATTAAATGCAATTTCAGCACGATTAGCACCATGGTTAAATCGTACTGTGAGTTCTTTGTGAATAAAAATATAGGCCTACTGACTTTTTGAAAAAAAAAAAAAAAAAAAAAAAATATATATATATATATATATATATATATATATATACATTTAGTATTACTAATGATCTTTCTTATTTTCTTTGTACAGTTTAGTTATTCTATTTGTGTCTATCTATGATCTAATTGATAATTTGTCGTATTTTATTATATTGTATTAAATATATATTCATAGTGCTTTGTTTCAAGCAAGTCTCTTATCTTGGGGCCCCTGAAACTGGATGGGCCCAAGGCACCGGCTTTATTAGCTTGGACTATAATCCATCTACTGTATGAGAATGAGCTGTAATAACAGCTCTTTGGGGATGTTTAGCATTTTTTATAATCCTGTTCACCACAAGACTTTTGCAATACCAAAGATAAAAAACTCATGCAGCCTATAGAGAAGTTTCTTTAATTTCTAACCTAATGTCTCTTGCAAAATATACGATTCTAGCCTGGTTTTGGCTTCATCCGTTTCTTGTAGAGTGTCGGGGTAATGCAAGGCTTGGGGTAACACAAGGTCAGTCGCAAAACAACTGTTAGTAAATCTTACCCTTAGAATCGAAAAGATCATGTAATCTGAACCAGGCATAATGAAGACCTTTGAGAGTCTGTTTCTGATGGTCAAATCGACTGTCTGCTCACTTGTAGACTGGTCCTTCAGGCATGCACAGGTGTGAACAATACGTTCCATACTTGCCTGCTTGTGGATCTTACAAGTTTAAGGTAATGCTGGTGTATACTTTCTAAGTCTCCTGAATCATAGGCTACGTCGATGACAGTGTCCTTGATATGGTGGTGATCTTGCCAAATTGTTTTGGCTTCTTGCCGTTTCTCCAAGGACTTGAAACTCTACATCATGGTAGTTGTAGAAGTTGTTTAATGACTTCTCCTTAAGGGTCATCCACAACAGTCATAAAGCAACATAGTTTAAGCATCAGTTATATGCATTTGCCCTGAAAAATGATCTGTAAGTATAATCAATACAGATGAGATGGCCGTGATTTTGCTAGGAAATCCATGAAAGCAGTTAGAATGCAGTGCAAACCTGGAGTGGTGGTGCAGATGTACAGTATTGTCACAAAAGAACTAACTGGTACCCTCTGGTTGAGGTCATAGCTTGCTACCTCTAAGCCTAACAACTTTAGTTTTAATACAGATACCTTGAAAAACTGCATTACTGTAGTAAAACGTTATGATTAGACTTGGACTGGGGCGTTTCAGGTCAGCTTTGCCCCACTATGTCCAGCCCTGTTAGATCTGAATACAGACAGATGCTTTTCGGCTAAACTCTAACAAAACCCAAGAGTGTCTGGGCTTTTTACAACATGCGATACGGTCTTATGCAGTGTGCTGTGAGTCAGTGTGCACTCTAGTGTGCACTTTAGCCCTAGATACCACAGAGTGATGATGATGATGACGATGATGAGAGAAAAAGAGAGGAGAGAAAAAGCTGTGGTCGTGAAATGCTGTGACCCTGAATTCAGTCGGCCATGATATGGCGAAATGAGGTCTGAGTGTGAATGTGCTGATGTGTGTCTGCAAAGTTTTTTTTTGTCTGGTGTAATATCAGACACAGCTATTAAGTTTTTTCTTGTTGTATTTGTTTATCTCTAACTACATTTTTGCATCTTTTTGTGGGTTTTACTCACTGATCTATATAAATGATTGGATTGCGCATGACGTCACAACTGTGAAGCCACCGCGCCGCCATGTTGGTATACCCAAACATTCCATTAAATCAATGGACGCGATCAGATTTTAATGATAAAACATCACTTTACTAGTCTTCGTTTTTATATCTTAAGTTACCCTGTACATTATTACAACACAAACGTCCTAAGCATGTACATAGTTATTTACTGTAAGTTGTACATTTTAGTTTTTAATCAGTTATTATACATTCATCTTCATTACAGTATCAGATCAGCAGACAGACCGCAGCATATTCAGTATTAATGACAAACGTGCTCATTCTGAAATCTAAATAAATAATCATACTTTGTACCGTATGTGCATGCAATAATTTGCTGGTTTTATGTTATCTAAACTTACAAGTTACCTAAACTTATTAAGAGAAATAACGCTTACCGTGTAGCTGAATGTCAAACAAAACTTTATTTATACCCGTGTCATTAACAGAACGCAGCAGACACACTCACCTTAACGGTTTTTTATAAATCCATTTCCCTGCCCGATTAAAGCATAAACATTGCAAATAACACCAGAATTAACAGCTAATTTACGTACACATATCCTTAAAATAATCTTGCGTGACTGATACGCTGTAAAGCGGGTGAATTTAAAACATGATTTTGAATGGAAGTCAATGACGCCGTCTGCCGGTTGGGTATACCAAGATGGCGGCTCGAACTCTGCGCTGGCTTCACCTCACGCTGTTACGTTAAGCGTTCTATGCACAATCCAGTCATTTATATAGATCAGTGGTTTTAATGTTTATTATAATAGCCATTCAAAAGTTAATTCTGAAAGTAACTGGATTATTACAGCATACATTACTATATATATAAATATATGCTAAGTATATAATTTTTTCTGTATCATTCAATCATTTGTCTTCTGCATGGTTTAAAATGTGTTAATGGTGTTTTAACATACCAGAAGATTTTAAGCACAACACGTGCCAGCCATTTTTATTTAGATGATTTTTTAAATCTTTAAATCTCTTTCAAGTATCTGTGCATATTTGGCTTTGGGTGTGCAAATGTATCAAATATTTCTTTTACAGGCTGTAGCCAGTAACTTTGTCAGACTCATACATTATACTGTAGATTTTCTGCCTTGTGCTAGATCTATAAATCTATAAACTATAACCTAAGTGTGTATTGACAGTGTTACCCACCACAATTGATTTTCACCCACACTTGGTTGGTTGGTTGGCGGTTGAATGTGCACATATGTGTGTGTGTTTATAAAGAATTTTTTGTGTATAAGAGTGTGATTCTGAATAAAAACGTATTTATTAGTAGCATTTGTTAAGGAAAACATTAGTATTAATACGGGTAATATGTATTTTGAACAAACTTCTTAAATAGGCCTATTAAACTGATGTCTTACAATATTATTAAACAAAATACCTGGACTCTGTCTAGAGACAAGAATAGTATTAGGGTGACCAGATGAGATTGGCTGCAATTTGGGACGGGGGTGGGGACGTTACGGGGATCACCCAATAATAGTTTAATTTATTTATTTTATTTAATAATAAAAGATAATACATTTCAAACTGAACCAATAATATTAATATAAGTACATAAGCATGTAAATAAATTGATATAATATGTATAGAAGTATTTTATACTTCATGCAATAATAGTTAGATCATTCAATAATAGTTTTATTTATTTTATTTAATAATAAAAGATGATGAATTTACTGAACAAATCATATTTTTATTAATATAAGTATGCATATAATACGTATAGAAGTGTTTTTTTGAACACAGTCCCTCGCCCTCGACCAATATGACTCCATCAGGCGACTGAATGTCACTGCCTGCACTTTCAACTGTCCTCGCGGCTGCAACTTTCGCTCTCTTAATCTACTCTATAAAACAAAAAGCAGACAAAAGGTCCTATTGTCTTTGTGCATATAGATGAATTAGATCAGTGGTTCTCCAACTTTTTCAGCGTGCGGCCCCCTTTGTGTACGGCGCATTCCTTTGCGGCCCCCCCAAAGAAAATTTATGACAAAAAACTGTTCTAAAACTCAACTTTTAATTAAACAAAACATATTGAATGATACAAAGTACTGCTGTTGGTTAGTAGCCTTATTTTTTAGGTTTAATTCCACAGAATTCATGAAAAATTAATTTATTTTATAAAATGTTATAAAGCTGGGGCCCCCCTGGCACCACCTCGCGGCCCCCAGTTTGAGAACCACTGAATTAGATAAATTAATAGAAACAATACAACTTTAAATTCACATTTGAGCTATAGCCTAGGTTGTGAAGGCTCGACGTCAGCATATTTCGCTGCAGTTTTAACTGCTGCCAGCACTCCCTTGCCTTATCAATGCATATCTTAATGCACGCCTACAGTGCAGCCAATGAGCAGCCGGCGGGGCTGGCTGAAGGATGAATCAACCTCCTCGCTCATGTTTTATCAGACAATAACTACTCAAGATTTTGTTTCAGTATAATTTTCAGGACAATTAGAGCGGGATTCAGGATTAAGATTCTGCTTTAGTTTAATTTTCAGGACAATTAGAGCAGGATTAGGGATTCGAGACAGCAGCTTAGATTTCGGGACTGTCCCGAATTTTTTCATCAATCAGAATCCTCTGGGAGAGGGACTTTGCACATGAGCAGAATCGTCAGGTCTTTTTTGTCTTGATCTAACAAGACCTGAAGGCATTGCAGATATGGCGGCGGAGTGACACGACTTTCTTAACTCTTTCCTCGCCATTGACGAGTTATATTGTCAATTAAGAGAAAACGGTTGCATAAAAAACATGTTCCATGATGAATTTTTATCTTACTTTCCACTAGATAATTACGCACTTACCCAATTTATGAAAAACTGAAACTAAAACGTTATTTACTCATTTTAAACTCTGCGTATGTTTTGATAGTCCTTCTGAATCTGATCTCTAACAAAATTCCTTCACAAAAATGCAATTATTTCAGCTTTTTTATTTTTAAAGAAAAATACCCAGAGTTTATAAGCAGAGAAAAAATATATACGTTGCTACAAATAAGTATTACTGTTTCTTTATATTTATCTGTAATTATAAATATATTGTTATATGATGTAAACTGAGACTTTCAAATGAAAATTATATTTTCACAAATAAACAAATATGGTAACACAAAAATGATTTTGATTAAAACCATATGTGGTTCTGAAAATGTGCTTAAACTATTATATTATTTGCATACCAAATTGGCAAATGTTGTTTACTTTCATTACAGAGTAGAGTGGGGAAAATTTCTAAAATGTGACATAATTATAATGAAATGTATTTGTATACATTTTGCTGTATAAACCATACGTGTCATTTACACTAGGGACGCTGGGGACATGTCCCCACCACTTTTTGCAATAGCTGATTTTGTCCCCACCACTTTTTGAAAACATTTGGTTAAAATGTTCTGAAATATCAAGCGATGTCTATGCGACTTTTTGTGGTCCAGGGTCACATATGTTGTGTTGTATGCTCATGGTGTGTTTTCTTTTACATATGTAATGAATTTCATTGTAATCATTGACTAAACGCGCTGCTGTTTTCTTCAGTATGGTGCTTTGGCACTGTTTGGTTGAGCTGGTGTTGCAGGGACTGTTACATGTGCAGTCGACATTGTTGAGGGTTTTGTGTTGTTGACTGGCCTACGCTATGCCCATTTTTGATGCGCCGTTATTCTATATATATATATATATATATATATATATATATATATATATATATATATATATATATATATATATATATATATATATATATATATATATATATATATATATATATATATATATATATATATTTCCTGTCCTGCTGTAATGTTTTTCCATCTGATCTTTTGTCCCCACCACTTTTCAAAACAAACTGACGCCCCTGGTAAACTATTCATATGTTTCCATATTATATATTTTTTTTATTATACATTCATTTTTCTGGGTCTTTTTAGAACCTGATGTCCAAAACTGTATTTGATCTGTCTGTGTGTGCGTGCGTGTGTGTGTGTGTGTGTGTGTGTGTGTGTGTAACTTGTACTCTATTGTTAATTGAGTCATTCAGCTTTGAAGAACAGTCTGTTACTCATAAAATAAAAGCGAGAGAAGATGGAAAGGGAACAAATTGTCTTACTGCTGTTATGTAGAGATCTCATTTTTATTTTTCTCATCCTTTATTCTCTATCTCTGTGCAGCTGCTCTGTGTACTTTTGATATCTCCAGCTGTCAGCTTAGCACAATAGACATACAACCACGGATGGACATTAAAATATTCATTTATTTGCTGGCATGCGTTACACTCACAAATATTTTCTTGGTTTCAAATAAGTTTGTGATGAGAAAGTTCAGACAGAGGAATGGTTCACCCCCCCAAAAATTATTTTTTTTACAATTTACTCAGCCTAATGTTATCGTCTTTATGACCTTCTGTGTGTCCCTTGAAACACAAAATGTTTTGCATAAAGTTGGACTTTTTACGCAACAAGGAGCATAGTGACATGGGGATGTGAAGGCCAAAAATGACCGACACATTAGGTTTCAGGTTTTCTCCTCCACTGAATAAGATAACAGGGTTGGAAAAACATATAGGCTCAGTAACTGAAAAGTAAATTACATTTAGCAGGGGCGTCGCTAGACCCCTTTTACTGGGGCACGTGCCCCAGTGTAAGGCTGTTTCTCAATTCCAAGAACGCAAAGAACGGACTTGCGTCCTCGTGGAGATCGGTCTTGCCAGGCGACCTTGGAAGAACGAACTCGGAAGTTTTGCCGCAATGACTTCTGGGGCGTAAAGCGATTTCAGCAAGTCTGCACTCGATGCATCCTCGATATCAAGAACACATCCGGGTATTTTCATGCGTCCTCTGTCCTTGCGTTCTTGAGAATTGGAATTGAACTTCGACCGTTAATGATGACGTAGAGCGAGGACACGAGGACGCAAGATCGCTGAAGAACGCATATTGAGAAACAGCCTAAATCTTTTGTGCCCCTGTGTAAATCTCAAGTTTACATTTTAGCAGTTAACTAGTATAATCCTTTACAAAGACAATCGCGGCAAAACGGATCTATATGCAATATAGTTACCCAATTCACGTTTGAAAAAGCGACGCAGCAGTCGCACTGAAGCGTGCACGCCCCAATTCATGTCCGCATCCACGCACCCATTCATGTCCGTGCGCGACTGTTTTGCCGTGCGCAGCCGCATACAAAGTACACGCGATTGAGTTGGTTTATTTTAAGTTTCTAAATAATAATGAAAATCTTATTTTCACCCGATCATTGACGCATGTGATGGACATCAGAAATGTTTGTGCAAAGCAGGAAAAGGGAAGCAAAAATGAGAGATGATGAGTTTAAGGGAGTAAAGACACATAACATCTTACCCTGTTAGGGCTCGAACATTAGAGGAAAAATCTCAGGAAAACCTCTGTCAATAGTCTATAAAATTGCATTGTTCACATACAACAAAAACTGTGTTATACTGTTCTGTATTTTCAGATATGAAATGAATATTTAGTTCACTAGCTCTAGGTCATTACATAAACAGTTAGCAGTAACAAAGATAGATTTTTTTAGTAGCAGTCATAAAATGAAAATATTCTTAAAAATAAAAAATACGTTATTAATCCTTGTGTAAAATGCAAAGGTGCATAAAAATATTTTCTCTTCTGTCATTATTTCAAAACATTTTATGCCTTTAAACATGTTAATAATGTTGTATATATGTTTATATGAAGATGATACTTAAATATTTTTAAATAAATGTTTGTCTTTCCTAGTACTTGTTGCAATGTTGGAATAGTGGGTTAAGCAAAGGAAATTGTGTCTTGCACACTGCAGGCTTCCAAGAAAAAGTAAAAAAAAAATGGGGGGCCTGTGCCCCAGTAGAGCTTTATGTCTAGCAACGCCCCTGGGACCAAGCCCTTCCTTTAAAGACAGAAAGACAAATAAGATTTGCAATTATATCTGTCAAAACCGGATGAGGAGGTACACTTGTGAAATGTGCTTTTTCAGTTTCATTAAACCTTGTGTGTAAGTTATATACAGTATGTAATAAAGACTTATTGTTTTTGCTTACTGCGAGGTCTTGCAGCTTTAGGCCTTTAATATGGGTCTGAAATCATTTGTGAGTAATATCTCCTAAAGCCTACTAAACATCCTGTCGTCCCATCTGTGTTTGAAATAATGTTTGGGTTCACTTCACAAGGGTCTGGGGTTCATATGAGCTTTCAGGTTTCTCTCTCTCTCTCAATCCATCTCTCATTTTCTTTCTGCTTTTTTCAATAGCTGTGTGGTGGATGAGATGGATTTCTCAGGGATGGAATTGGATGAAGCTTTGAGGAAGTTCCAGGCTCATATCCGTGTACAGGGTGAAGCACAGAAAGTGGAAAGGCTGATAGAAGCATTCAGGTGAAACTTCAGACGCTGTTACACTCTTTTACACACACATATGCTTCAGTCACCTTCATGTGCCAGAGGAAGATAAGAGCAAGAGCTGATGGGATACCTATGCTTATGACTGAACTTTTTGCATCCCTGAGGTATTAAAGGATGCAAAGCCAATCTGAATGTTCTCCATAAATTTCCAAGGATGTCTGTGTTGCAGACAAGTGAAACACATTTGCATTACAGTAATGGTTCTGCTTAATTTAAAAAAGGGTTGGTGGGCATGGATTACTTTTGACATGTTTTGACTATTTTAGCGGAACTTTGCACTTTTATTTTTATTAACTATTACAGATTTAATGACCTCATATCAAATGAGCGAGTACAGAATGAGAACTACATACATAAGCACTACAGAAACATTTAAAATGAAGTAGTACAGTTAAATAATTATAATACAACCTTATATATACTGTACATATACATACACATATACATATATATATAAGGTTGTATTATAATTATTTAACTGTATACTTTCAAATGAAATAAATATATATGGATTTAAAGTGCAGAAGATACAGAATACAGATACAGGCGTCATTTACTTTGGGTATCCAGATATTATCCAATAGCAACATATTATCCAAATATTAATCTTTAATTTACTGCCCATTTATATGCAACGCTGGCCATTATTATGATAATGAATGATAACAGTTGCAGATATCAATATTTGTAAGACAATTGGCAAATGTGCTTTTGTTGTCAGCACAGGAAATAATAAGACTGCCTGTTATCAGTATATGACCTCTGTGTGTGTGCGTGTTTGAGTGTGTTGCACATGTCTGCATCTCTGTCTCAGAGACACTGGTTTATAAATAACCGGTTGCATAACACAACCCAGCCTGTGCTAGTGTGTCTCTCTGCTTTTAGATATAAATCTAAAAAAGTGATGTAGGAAGAAATAATTGGATGCAAAAACAAAACATTCTAGATTTATTGAATAAATGGCTTTTCTGTTTAGGTGTATCTTTCACAATTACTGTTGCTGAGTAAACTCAAACCTATATTTTTAGTTGTTAATATTTTTCACATTCAGCGTTTTAAAGAAATTATTTATATAAAATAAACAAAACTTTGGATAACACTTTACTTGAAGCGGTGTTCATAAGACTGGCATGACAGACACATTTATAATCATGACATGACACGTGTTATGAACATGAAGGAGATTTTATGATTTTAAGTGTTATTCACTCAATTATAAGATTTTTAATGCAAAGATGACATTGTTTGAATTGTCTTTGTTATGACATCTTGACATAAACCAATACCTCATAACATACGTCATTAATCTGTCATAAACATGACATAGCAGAATAATTATCAAACTTAAGAAACTACCATCTTTATGGGTTAACATTTCATTAAACTGTCATTAAGTGTTAATATTGTCAAATAATTTTAAATAACTTAACAAAATACATGTCAACAGACACGTCAAAATATTATACTTAACTTTTGGCGCAGTTTGGTTTAGTTTGGGTCGGGTCAGCTTACTTTTGGGAGCTTTTCCATTGGGGGCAGTACGGAGTACCCAATACTTTTTTTCGTACCACCTCGGTTGGGGTTCTAAGTGACCCGAGCTGATACCAAAACGTGACGCGAATACACTGTAAATTACTGATTGGTCTGAGAGAATCGTCACTACCAGCATCATCGCTATAATGTAAAGATTAGCTTTACCTTCATGCTAGCTTGCGCTGTGTCGAGCAAACATGTTGTCATCTGTGCTCTGCTATAAGTTCCCAAACTCCCTTTTAGCAATGAAAAACATCCACAGGTTGAAAATCAGGGACACCATACAATTTTTTTCCGGACTTGCAGTTTGTGGCGGCACATTCGTGACGAGCACTTCCCAAATGCTTAAATGCAACTTCAATAAGGCTCAGCAGTGAGCGTCGACTGACGCCACGGGTGTTTGTACAGAAACGGTCATGTGAGACGCGATGTGCAAACATCTATTTGTGGTGGCCAATATTAATTTTGTGGCGGACTGAGAAATAAATAAATTTATGGGAATGTACAACAACGCTCTCACTTGTATGATGTCACAGCAGTAGGCAGCGCAAATATAACGTCACGCCTATAACCCCTCCCACTGCAAAGGGATACTAAACTTGATGGAAAAGCTCACCACGCCAAAGTGAGGTGAGCTGACCCGACCTGACCCAAACCAAACCGTGGGGTACTATGCAATGGAAAAGCGCCATTTATGTATGTGCACAAAACTGACAACTAACAGAACATTTAATCAATTTAATTTCATGTAATTAACTTTGCACCGATATGGACCCAACCCTGCATGTCTTTTGGAATCAGTTTCCAAATGCAATAAAATATATTTTTATCAATTTGAATAATTATTATTATCATTATTATTATTGAATGATTGATTTTATTTGTTAAACACATGAAGAAACTTAAAAAAAACATTATGAACTGAAGAATATTCATGATGTTGTTATAAAACTATTTGACATTAACACTTAATGACATTTTAATGACAAATTATATTTGTACCACTGTAGTTGAGGTCAAGAAAAATATTCATGACGCTGTTATAAAACTATATGACAAAGTATTAACACTTAATTAAATTTTATTGACAAATTTAATTTGTATCCCTGGTAAAAAGTGGTCAGTTATGTCAACTTGTCATGACAAGTTATGATGTATTGGTTTATGTCAAGTTGTCATAACAAAGACATCTCAAACAATGTCATTGTTGCATTAAAAATGACACAGTTGAATGAATGACACTTAATGACAGTTACGTCATAAACGCGTATAAAGTCTCCTTCATGTTCATGATTATGAATGTGTCATGTCAGTCTTATGAACACCTCTTCAAGTAAAGTGTTACCAAACTTTGAAATAAAATATAAAAAATCCCAAAATAGAATAGACAAAATTTTAAATATTTGCTATTATGATATCACATGTTGGCCCATATTGCTTAATAACACTGTTTTTAAATTCTTTATGATGCTTAGAAATAAAAGACAATATAGCCCCTTGTGGTCATGCTTAGTATAAGTGACAGCAATATAAAGAACTACATACATTTCAAACAACTCAATTAATGTGTGCCAGCTTGATAGATTAAGATTTGATGATATGTAGACAAATTGATGAGTTAGATAAATTTGTCATGTGCATATTTGATAAACAAGTTGATCTAAATGAGTATGTTGATCTAATGGGTTTCTCTAAGAGAAACGTTGGAAAACACAAAATCAATACACTAATAGAATTAGAAATAAAAGACACAGATGAACTATACCATTCAATTGTGCAGTTCATTAACTTTTTACTTTTGATGAAGCGATGTGATCCTTAACTCTTTCCCCGCTAGCGTTTTTTAAAAAAGTTGCCAGCCAGCGCCAGCATTTTCATGATTTTCACAAAAGTTTAATGCCTTCCAGAAAATGTTCTTCTTTAATATAAACATACAATATATCAAATGAAAGAACACCCTCTCCTTTCAAACTAAAAAAGTTAGTTCTCTTTTTATCATCTCTTAAATATGTGTAGGTTTCTTCAAAAACACCAAATTTTGAGCAAAAAGCAAATTGCATTTTTGTAAAGGACTTTTAATAGAGATCAAATTCAGAGCGATTATCAAAACATACACAGACATACAGCTGTTTGCCCTAGTGTGATACTTCTGGGGTTTATAGTTTGGCAGGGAAAGAGTTAAAGTGACTAAATTAACCTCTGGAACAAATACCTTGTGTCAACAAAACCAGATCAAAATAATTTACAGGAAGATACTGTAATGTTCTGTTTGATTCAAGTGTGTACCGCTCTCCTCACTGTTTTGTGCTGCTTACAGCGCCTAGGGGTTGCATAAAGTATTATGTGATTTACAGGACATAATTCAGTAATATCTGTCAGGTGGTGGGAACATTTTATGTGTGGTATAAAAAAAATGCTTAGCACTTTTAGTTTTTACCTGCAGTAAACCATCTGATTCACTGTTACTGTTGGTGTTATGAATAGATTCACAACGTTGAAATTGATTGTTGACTGTGAAAGCTAAGCAGCAAAAGGGTCTATTTAAGAAAACGTGTTAAATAAACATACATGTGTCTTTTTCTCTTTTCCTGTTGTTTTTAGTCAGCGTTACTGTATGTGTAATCCAGACGTGGTTCAGCAGTTCCACAATCCTGATACCATCTTTATCCTCGCATTCGCTATCATACTGCTTAACACAGACATGTACAGTCCTAACATCAAACCAGACCGCAAGATGATGCTGGAAGACTTCATCCGCAACTTGAGAGGTGAGACAGGAGAAAACCCAAACAAATAAAATGATGACTTAACACAAGAGGGATTGTAAGTGGAGTTTGTGAGCAGCCATGAATATTGGGGTGTGGGGGACTTTAAGTCATCTAATGGGGTTTTCAAGACCCCCAGAGGGCCTTCAGGAGGTTCTAGGGTAGGGGGTCACCAGAAAATTATCTTATTTGTCAGGTGTGCTATCTACAGTATATTTTAAGTTTGTTTAACTTTTTACTTAAAAAAAAAATAATATGGTTTATATATATTTTTTTAAATATAAAAATTTATTATTTTTGCCATTCAAAAATAATTTTACATTATATTATATTAAAATTCATTATATCATATTATATCATTCTCTGTCAGGAAAATATGTCATAAAAAATATGGAGTTCATATTAGTGCATCAAAGGTACCAAATGTATACATATCTGTACCTAAATGGTATTCTTTCTTACATCAGACTGAATTGTGATTGGTCGTCCATCTGTTTAGTCTTTTATAGCTGACATTACATGACAGAGATGACATGTGTTGCCTCTCTGTATTTTATCCTAAAGCCTAAAACCTAAACTTACCTAAAAATATTTTTTTCTGTCCTGCAACCACTGTTATTTCTTCAGGAAATGTAGATTTAGTTACCCATTTCATATGCTGTATATTTAGTGTAAACACACTTTTCTTATAGGTGGGCAGGGGAGTCAGGGGGACAGGCCTGCACCTAAAAATACCATAAACCATGCATATTTAAAAAATAATAAAGATATGTAGGCTACTTTAAATAATTGTGTAAGTAGTAAAACATTACAAATGCAAACGGAGCAAAAATAATTTTTAAGTTTGCTTTGCAAAACACATTGGTTTGGTCCAGAGGGTGCATTCAAAACGAGATATTTCCCCCTGCGAAAAGGTACATCTTCAAGAAGGGGACCCAAATAAGCCAGCCCAGGCTCACAAAATTTTGTTATATAGTCACATAACTTTTTATTCTTTTTTGTGATATTATCACGAATTTTCGTGTTTTTTCGTGACCGTATAACGAATTCCTGTTTTCGTGTGGTTATCACGTATTGGTTACTCAACTGTTTTGTCCTATTTTCTTACCATTGTCGCTTCAGTTTGGGGTTAGATTTACATAAAATGACATCCCTACCCAAACCCTAATAACCCTAATGCCAGGCGACATATAAAAAATTTTATCCGAAAAAATAGTATAAACAAATACATAAAGTGAAATTCTAATGCAAGCACCAAATCTAACCCTAAACCGAAGCGACAATGGTTTGAAAATAGGAAAAAGCAGTTGAGTGACCAATACGTGATAATCACACGAAAACAGGAATTTGTTACACGTTCACGAAAAAAACAGGAAAATCGTGATAATATCACGAAAAAGATTAAAAAATTATATCACGAATCCTCGTGAGACTGGGTAGAATAAACAGTTGCTCCCGATAAAGAGTAAGTTATGTTGTTTTTATTACTATATTTAATATTTTGATTGGCCAGAGTATGAGACACAATTGCGCAAACTTTTTCTAGAGTTTATAAAGAGTTTTGTAGGGCATAGGGATGATCACTTCCGATTCAAATTCACCGGCGAGAGACTTCAGTAGTTATAGTAAGTAGACTGTTAAGGCAATTTAAACATCGCATTAAGTGATTCTTTTCTCTTAAATAGAGATGAGGCCGAGACATTAATAAATAAGTCATGACAAAAAATGATGTAGCCTATTTTTGCACGAGTCTGCTATGTTAGCGATTATAATTCTAGCTAACAGTCATTACATTTAAAGTTACGTTCAAGTCTAATTGGTGGCCTGATTGTAAACAACTACAAAACATTGCAATAAATGAATGGTCTGTGTAAACTTATCCTTGCAAGTACAATTCTGGCTGTATTATTTGTGTCCCCCTCAAAAATTGCTCTTGAGAAAGTTTACGTTTATTGTCATCCCTACTGTCAGATAGAATTTACGCCCATGTAGGTGGGAGTCATTTTACTCAACTAACTGAGAGGGCGAAACCTAATTAAGCATCAAAGTGTAATGTTATTGAACGGCACCCCAAAGCACATTAATTTAATGAAAACCGTGAAGTAACGTCAATCCCACCTCTTTTCTTCTGTAAGTGCTCTATCTATCTTACTGCATACTGTGACCTTTCATTTATCATTTCTTCTGTGGCACAGATTCGTACATTACACAGTTTTTCTGTAGATGCGTGTATCCTTTTTATGTAAACCTAAAATAAAAGATGAGCCGTTTCTCAATATGCGTTCTTGTCACTACTTGAGTTCTTGTGAAACGTCACCAGTCACGGCCCAAGTACTGTTCCAATTCAAAGTGAGCATCAAGCCCAAGTTCACATAAAATCCCCGGATGTGTTCTTGATCCGCCCATTTTATCGAGGATGCATCAGAGGAGACTTGTGTGGACTTATGACAGCGAAGTTTCCCAGAATGCATTTCGCGTCAGGAGTTCGTTCTTCCGAGTCTGAACTTGCAAGTTCGAACTACGAAGGACACAAGTCCGAGTTTGGCGTACTTGGTATTGAGAAACGGCTATGGTTTCCTGAAAATTTTAAGGCAAAGACAAGTAAGAATTGTGAAATATATAGAGAAACAAGAAGTTTTATCAGATACTTTTGTTCTTTGGAGCAAAATAAACATAAGACTAAAGGAAACGGTCTTGTATTTGAACTTTTCTTCATGCACTATTTCTTATGTAATGTTTACTAAACAGCGTATGTTATTAATTCAGTGAAGAATCATTTATTTCGATTTATTACTTTAGTGCAGTGTCACTAAACTTCTCCCTCTCACAATGAGTTGTGGGTAATGGATTGATCTGCAATTCAAATTTTCATCAGAAAGAGTAGGCCATCTGGATACTTCAATGATACTCATTTCATCATACTACAATATAATGCCTAGATTAAATACCTTGGAAATGACAAAATGCTTTGTCTGCACAACATCAGTGTGCATATGCAGAACACATTTTCTTTTGCTTACAAACGGATGTTAAAATGCAAGTTGGTGTGTTTATAGGCATAGAAACTGAGCATTTGGTAGAGATACAAAACGCTTTCAATCCCATATGTTTAATTGACAGAAAGGATCATTTCAAAGTAGTACATGGTTTGTGTGGCCTGTTAAATATGTATGCTATAAATATTTAAACTGTGAATTTATAACATGTATTTGATGATATTTGTTGTGTGTTTGTTGTGTGTGTGTGTGTTTATTCAGGTGTTGATGATGGAGCAGATATACCTCGGGATATGGTAGTGGGAATATATGAGCGGATTCAACTAAGGGAGCTACGCTCTAATGAAGACCATGTCACTTATGTCACCAAGGTGGAACAAAGCATTGTGGGAATGAAAACAGTGAGTCAAACTTTTTTTAAGGTCCCGTTCTTTCTGTGTTTTTGAAGCTTTGATTGTGTTTGATTGTGCAATATAACATGTGTTCATGTTTCACGTGTAAAAAAACGCGGTATTTTTCACACAATTTACTTATATGTATAGCGCTGTTTTCACTGTCCTAAAACAGTCTGATGTCTTCCTTGTTCTATGAAGTCCCTGCTTTAGAAATACGTAACAAGTTCTGATTGTGTAGTTTGTTTAGTGTGTTGTGATTCGATAGCAGCTTAGCTTGCCGTTAGCTTAGCTGGCGACTGACGTATTCCTGTGGGTGGAGTTTAGACAAAAAAGTGTTTTACTGACATCATTAAAGCAGGAAGTAGAGGGCTGTAGTCCAAACCGGCCATTCGCTGTAGGCTTTGAAAGGCAAATTCTGTTAAAGAAAACTTTGAACTTTGAACTTTATCATTTTCCAGGTATTATTTATGCTATTATAGCAACATTACATACTAACTAGGGTTTACAAATGGGATCAGAAAGAACGTGACCTTTAATTGTTGCACGACGCAACAAGAAACCGTCCTCGCGCGGCGCAAGCCATTGAAAAGCATGGGTTTCGTAGCGCAGCGCTCACTGCGTCCTATGTGAAAGCCGCAATAAACATGACTGTCAGGCACCCCCAACTGTTCGACTAAACACACTGAACATTGTAAAATTGTAGTGTGAACCGAACGATTGGCCACAATGGGTAAATGTAAGTTTTATGATGGCTGGCTTGACACTCCTCAATAAAAAAACTGTCTAAGATTCAGTAATACAGTAAATGTAAATTTTGATATCAACATAGGTTAGGAGGCAATTGTAAGCCGTATGAAAGGAAAAAACTAATTTTCCAACATCCTCTTCTACACCAAGATTATTAAGACCAACGTGACACCATGACCCATGTCAAGCAACGAAGCCAACAGTGCAACGAATAAACTATGAGAACTTGAGCAAGTCAGTCTAGCGTTAAAAAAAGTAAATGATTAAGGGAACGTGCAATCATAGATTATATTGTGCTTTGGTGTTTAGTGATTGTTTAGGTGCGTATTTCTATAACACAATTCTGTTATATCGTTACCATAGTGGTCATTCATGTCATAATCCTGTACTTTCAGCTGAGCAGAATTGTAAACATATCTATGAATATTCACGCAATATATACATATTCATACATATTCATATCCCCACCTGTGTTTGGTGAGTCTTACTCTATCCCTGATGGATCACTTTGCACTAATAATTAATTGAAGAAACAAATTTTATATATGTAGTACCCTGCTGAAATAACCATCACAAAATTTCAAATAATTTCTGTTCATTATAAACCATTAGCTGTTTCTAAAACCCTTACAAAATTCAGTTTTCTAGTGTGCTTTTGGCATTATTACAGTATGATGCATTTATTGATTCCAATAAAATGTGCATTGATCATGTCTAGGTTTGTATGAGGTATAGCTATAACAATCCACTGATTATTTGGCAAAATAATAGTGTATACTGTACATGTGAACAGTTCGATTTTTAAAACCACTGTTTTTTTTTCAGATATTTTCAAATATGGTCTGAAAAAATCTTCAGGGAAGTCTGTCAGGGCCGGATTAACCATATGGGCAACTGGGCAATTGCCCAGGGGCCCAAGACCTCCAAAGGGCCCAGGGCAGCAAGGGCACAAGCAAAATACTGTATCTGGTAATCTCCCGCTCGCCGCTTTATATTAAACAAACTGTCAACACGGGCTTTTGCGCTGCAAAGAGAGACGCTGCGCTTATTACTTTGAACGTGAGTTGAGAGCAGTTGAGTCTCATGCGGACTGACCAATAAAACAGAAAAAACAAGACACGGAGAAGCTAAGTCGGAGCGCGAAGCGGAAATTAAAAAAGGAAAAGGGCATCAGAAACGCAGAAAATGTAAAGCATAAACAGTGGTGTAGTGTATGTGATACGCAGGTATCTGCGCGATCCGATCGGCGTATGAAATCAAATTACTATAGCGGCGCAAAAGTGACTGGGGAGCAGAGAACCCACAGGCGAGTGACAGAAAAGTAGCGCGAGAGCGATTCCAGTTATCACATGAAGAAATCTGCTTTGAATCGCTCTCGCGGTACATTGACATCATCAAGAGGTCTGCTTAGCGCCAAATGAAGTCGAACCTGCAGTATAGCTGTTCAGGCGACACTGTAAACAAACCGACCATGTGGAGAGTTGAACGAGTGAAGCAGTGCACAACATAAAATCCGGAGAGTTAACAACGCACATGTGTGAGTAAACAACATTTTTTTAAATCATCAATCCAGTTTGGATTACTTTATCTGGAGGTAAGGCTCCAATAAAATAAAATAAAATAAGCCCGTGTATATGTCCTGATGGTTTTTAGCTGCCTTCCAGCATGTTTGCCACAGTGTTAAACTTACTTTCCCTGTGTTCATTAATATATCTACGTTCAAGATGTAGCCTATATGATCTAAAACTTCTGTGAGGAAGTCTGCGTTGATGTTCAGTTCAGACTTCAAATTAAAGATAATGTTCTTCACTTTGGTTTGGGTGTCTAATATTAGGCTATATGATGGTCTTGTAATAATAATTAAGGAAAAGCCTATTTTCATTTTTAGACAATGCTTGTATATGCAAAAAATAAGCTTTTTATATCAATGACTATGCAAATTAAAGTTAATCCATGGTCATCTTAAATAGGTATTAATTAAAAAGTTCTGTTAAGTGAGCTTCCGTCAATGACGAGGACAACTCAGCTAAGTAAGCCAGGACTTTTCTACACCGCCAGCTTACTTTTACAGCCGGAGATTATATAGATGCTGATGTGTTTTGTTTTCATAGCATCATATGTAAGTGAATGTCTTTGATAGGGGACATAGTAGTGCATTATGAGCATTTAAATATTTGTAAATCAAAATACACCTGATGACAGTTAGAATTTGAAGTATTGAGTATATGTACTGTATAATACAGTAATATATTCTGTATATGACCATATTATGGTGATCCTGGGGTCGTGATGATGGGGCCCTTGAATATTGTTGCCCAGGGTATAACAAAGTGTTAATCTGGCCCTGAAGTCTGTATATTTGAGTCTGGAAAAATATGGAATTTTGAAAATAAAAATGTGTAGGAACCATGTTAAAGGATTAGTCCATTTTCAAGAAAAATCCAGATAATTTACTCACCACCATGTCATCCAAAATGTTGATGTCTTTCTTTGTTCAGTCGAGAAGAAATTATGTTTTTTGAGGAAAACATTGCAGGATTTTTCTAATTTGAATGGACTTTAATAGAGCCCAACATTTAATACTTAACTCAACAATTAACAGTTTTTTTCAACGAAGTTTCAAAGGACTATAAACAATTCCAAACGAGGCATAAGGGTCTTATCTAGCAAAACGATTGTCATTTTTGACAATAAAAATGACAAATATACACTTTTAAAGCACAACTTCTTGTCTAGATCCGGTCGTGATGCGCTAGCGTGACCCGACGCAATACGTCATCACGTCAAGAGGTCACAGAGGACGAACGCGAAACTCCGCCCCAGTGTTTACAAGTGTGTTAAACAGAGGACCGTTCCGACGTTGTTGTATGTCAACTGATACTAATTCATGTCTTTGTGGCAGTTTATTGTTTAAAATGGTCCGCAAATGTGGGTTTTATATATGTAACACATGACCTCCCTACGTCACTACGCATTTACGTTAGGTCGCGCTGGACCGGACTTAGACAAAGAAAAGTTGTGGTTTAAAAGTACATATTTTTTATTTTTCTTGTCAAAAATGACAATCGTTTCGCTAGATAAGACCCTTATGCCTCGTTTGGGATAGGGTTGCCGCGGTGACGTAATTTTCCCACCGGTTAATCGTCGCGTCACAAACTCGGTGATCCCGGTATCACCGAGTGGGAGGGGCTTATAAATGCGCATGCAGACGTGCACATTTTACTTTCACTTTTGAATTACACAACTGTTTAAATGCAGCGCTTGCGTAAGCTGCGTTAAATCGCATATGAATTTGCGTGCAATGCGAGTCCAACAGCTGGTTTAATTAAGTGCTTGAGTTAATGTGCACAGGTAATTCTCAAAGAACCCGCCAGTCCCAAGCAGAGCAACCGGCTACTTCTCCATAAAAGCGCTGCTTGAATGATGGGTTTAATATTTTTCTTGATGAAAAACACAACAACAAAACGATCTCGCTTATGTTAAACATCATATATGTATATTATAACAAAAACGAGTAAGCACGCAGCTTCTGTCATCATCTGGTCAGTCAGCTCGCCTCGCAAACTCTGACAGAAATAAATGAAATCTGACACCTGCGGCTGCTCTGTGACGTGACGCGCCTTCAGCTCCGCTGAATACAGACAACAGACACATTTAGTTGTAAGTGTTTGCTCTCTCTAACGAAACTAAATTATTTAATTACACGAAAATATCAAAACGACGGTGAAAGACGGTGTCGCGGTGGGCAAGTGATATAACCGGTGAGAGGCTGAAGCACCGGTTATCACCGTTTCACCGACTATCGCGGCAAGCCTAGTTTGGGATTGTTTATAGTCCTTTGAAACTCCGTTGAAAAAAACTGTTAAGTGTTGAGTTAAGTATTAAATGTTGGGCTCTATTAAAGTACATTAAAATGAGAAAAATCCTGCAATGTTTTCCTCAAAAAACATAATTTCTTCTCGACTGAACAAAGAAAGACATCAGCATTTTGGATGACATGGTGGTTAGTAAATTATCTGGATTTTTCTTTTAAGAAAATGGACTAATCCTTTAAAAAAATTAGTTGTAAGTTTTAAGTTTAAAAGTATTAGTTGACAGTTTTAAGTTTAATTAACTCATAATTTTAATGCTAGATTTACACCAAACGCGGTAGAGGCGGCAAAAACGCGTTATTCGCACGTAGTTGCACGCTTGAACATTTTGAGTTTACTCGCTTCATTTGCGCGTGAAATTCTAGTCATTCGAGACATTTACATGGAAATTTGGGTCATGGGAGGGGCTTCTGCGACTTTGCACGCTTCCTGTAATCACGTCACTACAAGAGCAAGCTCCTGATTGGTTAACATGGCGTGATTTTCCGCCAAAGTTCAGATTTTTCATTTTTCGAGGCAATGCTCAATTTGCGCCATTCATGTCATTTGAATTGAGGTGAATTTGCGTCTACTGCGCCACATTAAACGCCTCATTCGTGCCGCGAGATTTCCAGGCACGCGTGAAAGCTTCTTGACTTAATTGATTGTCACGCTTGACGCCTCTAACGCGGCTCAGCATAAGGCAGCCAGTTAACTTACTTTTTTTTAGTTGAACCAACAAATCTTTTTTTTACAGTGTACCGCACCAAAGAGAACTAAGGAGGATAAAAAACATTCAGAATGTTTTTACCAGTAATTCCTTTAAAATAAGTATCCAGTATTATACAAGTTTCACATACAAAAGCTTTTTTGCTGTGGAAGAATGTTCTTAACTTAAGAACATTTGACTGAATGGTTCTTTGGAAACCAAAAATTGCTCTTGTCTGGTATCATTGTGAAGAAACTTTCATAGCACTATTATTTTTAAGTCTATCAAGGATTTTGGATATTTAGTACATTTATTTCAGACACTTTTATTCATTCAGGGTTGACTACATTTTATCTGAGGGTTGATCTATAACCTTGGCATTGCTAGTTTCATAGTTGAGCTATATAGAAACACAGGGAACCTTGTACAACGTTCTCCATAAATGGAGAGCAATAAAGAGTAGAATATAAAATATTAAGAGCAATAATGTGTTTTTATGACTTTGCTATAAAACCAACATACATCTTTTAGGCATTCGTGTATATTTTACCTGCAAACTTTATACCTGCTGCTTACAAGGCTTGTTCTTCTGGGTCAGCAGCATTTCATCTGTGAGGTTTATTAAAGAGCCTAAAACACTTTACATAGTCAGTAAATTTCAGTGTAATTTTAGGGAATCTGTAATTTTACTCATTTGGTCATTATGATCTGCTTCCTAGTCTGTGACATCCCTGTGGACAATTGCCTTTCTAGTACATGTCATTTTAAAATTACAGTAATGGTGTAATGGCTCAAGTAATAGGCTACTAACAGAGCAATTTCAATGATAAATCAAGCCATTAGCATTAAAAACACATACAATGGCAAATGTTATGTGGCTGGTGAAAGAGACAAAGATAATGACATATAAAAAGCTTTAGTGCTATGCTTTTATTGCTGCAAATTATACTCACTTACAGTTTCTGTACAAAAAAAACTTGCTGTACAATAAACTCATCTAAGCAATTATGCATAACCTTACAAGTTCTTGTGAACATTGTCACACATTAGATACAAGTTTGCGTAAAATAAATCATTTCATTTTCACCAGACACGACTTTGCTTGTGTCAGTTAGTGTAAATTATTGTATGCGTGTCAGATTCTGGTTGATATTATTTTTAGTAAAATTTAGACTATAAAAATCTGTGATTTATGTCTGTAAATTAGATTGCACACTATTAATCACTTTTAGGTTTTATAATCTCTAGACCATTTATTGTCAACCCACTTTATCTCTTTCTCTCTCTTTGTTGTTTCAGGGTTATGAGAACACCTGGTGTTGTCAGTAAACTTTTTAAAGGTCTTTATTATTTTGCTCGCATAATATCGTGTACATGATAATGCCTTAATCCAGAAATGAATGTATTAATGTGAGTGTATTAAGATTAAGTACACAAAATGCAATAATTCTGCTTTGTTTTAATGCTGAAAAATAGACATATAAATAAGAATGCAACGGCATCAATCTTTTTGATGGTGTTTTTGTTTACTGCAATGCAGTAAAAACTTAAGTCAGGTACTTTGATTTGACATTAACCTGACAGTCACTTGACATTCATTCTTAAGCACAACCTGTCAGGAAATGGGGAAACACAAAACACGAACCCAAATGCGGACGTATACAAAAAGGGATTTATTGAACAAAACCGGGAAAACAGAAAAACAAAACCCACGAGGGGGCAAAACAAGACAAGGAAATCACAATACTAAGCTAACACTAAACTTAAACAAAACACTAAACAGACTTAGACTGGATACTACTCATACTCACAGGAACCAACAGGAAAGGTGACAAGGCATGGGACAAGGCATGAAACAAGACGAACGTGCACTGGACAACAAACACAAGGACTCTTAAATAGGGAGAAAGTAAATTACATACAGCTGGAAATAATTACAAGTAAGGGATCGGGGAAAAAGTGACGAGACCCAGGAAATGCGTGGTCAGAATAAACCAATACTACAACGACACATTTCCCACATAGAACATATGTACTGTCAGAACCCTGCCATGCAAAACTAGATCTAAATACCAACAGGATCCGGCAGGATTCTGACACAACCTGCCTTACATTAGCCACAAATGTTCATCTTAAGGTTGAAGTATTGTTCATTTTTTATGCGTACGCTAGGGTCTGCGTACAGTGCACATGACGCAATTTTCGTCATCAGAAAAGTGAGCGCTTACTATACATACACACACCGCCGGATTTTTGGAACCCCATGTAGGTCACGCATGCACCAACAGGAGAATATAGTATGTAGCCTAGGAGATGGTTGCAATGCGTATGCGTCGAACATCTGTGTATAGGTACACGTCAAATAAACTATACTTTGCAAGGCTGTGCGTTCGAACGTGTAAAAACAGACTCAGGGTTCCCACGGGTCCTTGAAATCCTTGAAAGTTTGTGAATCTAGGGAAAAAATTTAAGCCCCTGGGAAGTTTTTGAAAATATACATACATAGATACAAGTAATTGAAAGTGCTTGAATCTATTATATGCAAGAAGTTTTCTGAAAAAAAATCTGTATTCCTTGTGTAATGTAGGATAATATTATAAAAATTCTAGACTTTTTAAGAACACGTGCTAAACTGTTCACTTTAAATGCTAATCTTTTGTATGCGAATGTTGATTCATACCAAAATGCTTTTTTGTATAGTTGTGTTTGACACATGAAAACGTCTCGTGTTACGTATGTAACTGTTGTTCCCTGAGAAGGGAACGAGGCGCTGCGTCTCCCTTGCCATACTTACTGCGTCCCTGTCATGCCATCTTTAGCAATATTTCAGATAGCGATATACCTCCTGTCTCCCGCGTCACCCTGTCTTTGTCGTTAAGCCTCACCATTGATTGAATTTAATATACACATTCAGACGCACTTACCCCTGTAAGCGTCCCCAAAGTGTCACCACAGTGACGCAGCGCGAGTTCCCTCGAAAGGGATCTTTAACAATGTATCTTTCAAGGTAACAAATTGTAACCTTGCTTACACTTGAAATGTGTCCACACATTTAGTACTTGAATTTGAATGTATTGAACCTGGAAAGTCCTTAAAATGTCCTTGAATTTGAAGTTAACTAAGGTGTGGGAACTCTGCAGACTATACTCCGGACTTAAAAGGGTTGTGCTCTAAAACAATGTTTAATCTATCAAGTTAGGGTTAGGCTGAGCTAGAGGTTTTCAGTCCTGTAGAGTTTATAGCTCCAACCCTATCAAACACACCTTAACCAGCTAATATAGGTTTGGATTAGTTAGAAGAGTTGAAGCTCTTGTGTCCAGATTTACTAAACAGGGAAAATTAGAGTGCAATTTAAAAAAAGTGCAGATGGTAGTGATCATTAAAGCGCACATTAAAGAACTCAGGTGCAAAATCTTTTTCCATAATGACATATGCAAATTCATTTGTATTTTTTTACGAGTTAATAAGCCATGTGTTACCACAAAATGTGAGCCTGTCATAATCCTAAATAAAACAAGGACAACAGGCAGAATCATGACAGCGTGATTTATTTAAATAGTCCCTTCCCATAAATGTTGCATCTGAAATGGAAACTCCTACAAATGCATATGCATAAGGTCAGTTACAAAAAAAAATCACTGCTTGTCTTTACTTTAAATCCTGACAATAGTTTATAAATGGCAAAAGAGGCGTTTGCAAATTAATAAATCTGTGCCCGGTTGCATGAAAGTCCTTAAGCTAAGAAATCCCTTAAATATAAGGTTAAGGGTGCCCTTAATAAAAGATGTGTTGCAAGAAAAACCCTTAAGTGACCCTAAAGGCTATCAATAAGTATTTACCCTTAAATGCTAAAGTATTACCTTAAGTTCTGCTATGCGTTGCAACAAAGTCCTTAAGTCACATTTTCCCTTAAAAACTTAAGGGACTATAACAGGTCCCTTAACGTCACACGCGATGGCTGATTTTATGGTTATTTAAGAAAATGAAGTACCAACGCGCATTTCTAACCATCGAAATAATCCCTAGAGAAAAAGATGCGCATTTATTAGGAGAATCGCGGTTTGATCCTCCGTCAATCTAAAGTGTTTCCAGTTTGAATTACTTTGAGGTTTTATACACGCGGCACTTTACAGTCTGTTATTTGCGATGTTTCATTACACAAATCCGCCGTCTGTTGAGCTGCGTGCGTTGATTTGTTACCGCTGTGAGATTTTGTAACTATAGCAACCGCGTCTCTGCTGCCGTCTTTTGGCAGAGACTACCGTAAAATACTTAGTATAAACACTTAGGTAAGGGTGACAGTTAAGACCTTTGTTGCAACGCTCTTAAATAAATCCCTTACCTCAGGGATTTTTTCTCCCTCAGGGAAACCCTCAACTAAGGAGTTTCATGCAACCGGGCACTGGCCCTTGGTTGTTTAACTCGTCCCACAGATAAATCAAGAAAAGAAAACAAAGAATAATTTCTAATACATTTATGCTATGTGATGTTCTTTTTTAATGAAATTTCATAAATCTTGCAGCCTACTCTTTTTTTGGAAAAGTTGATTTAATCAAAAAACTTTAAACACTTGAATACAGCTTGACAATCCCACACATCATTGGCACAATTAGCATATTCGGTAACACTTTCTATGAAGCCCATGCTTTTAATGAATTATAGCCCCCTTTATAATTGTTTATAGGCAATTATTACTATTCTATAATATATTTATAAGCAATCAATAATAATGCATTAATAACTGTATTATGACTCACAACATGGCTATTAACAACAATATAAAAATATAGCTGTAGACAGCGATACGGGGCCAAGCAACAATGGTCCTGCAACACGCAACGAAGCTGAAAGGACATGCAATTGAAGAATGCAATGTAGCAGATATGTATGGGAACTATCAGCACACAGGACTCAGAGATGAGAATGAACATAATGAAAAAATAAAAATTTTGAAGTATAATATTCATTTGCATGCTGAAAGAAGGACCGATTAGTCCAATGCTGACCTAGAAAACAATTGAACCACCAAAGCATCATACATGTTACACATGAGACTTAAACCAAAAGAGCACAAACGAAATAATACCTGTAAAAATAATAAAGTAAAATACAAATAATGAATTGAAGCTTTTGACTCTTAAGTAAGAGACTTCAATTGCTGCCCTAGCCAGGATTTGAACCCATGATCTCCAGGTTTCATGCCTGTCACCTATCTGGTTGAGCTACAGGGGAGACCTACATACAGACAGCTGCTTAAGCTAGATTGCTGTAGTGACAATGTGTATGTTCAAGTTTGGAGAGATTTTTCTCAAGAACAGAATATTTTTTTTAATCCCCTGTAGGTAGTCAAACCTGTTTGAACATTTGACTCTACATGACACAAATTTGTCAACCATTTTAATTGCTGCCCTACGCTGGATTTGAACCAGCAACCTCTGGATTTCATGCCCATCACGCATTTGGTTGAGCTACTAGGAAGACATAGATTATCCCATCAAATATTCTCCATAGAAGTTTAGTTGATTAAATGGTTTAAAAGTTATTCCTGTTGACAAATGTATTACTTTTGAACAAAGATAAATATCAAAATTCTGTTTGGTCATTTCTATGTGGCTCAGTCCAAAGATAATCTGAGCCAAATTGTGTAACAATTCAACAAACACTGCAAAAGTAGTAGCAAAAAAACTGAATACTGTACTTTTCAAAATGGCCGCTACTGCATTTTTGAACTGGTGATGATGCTTGGCCACCAAATTGCAAGCCGTGCAGAACATGGAAAACAGACTGGTTGATAATAATAGGTGAGAATAAACTCAAAACAAATATTAATAGAAAAACATAACACATGCATCAGACGGGATTCGAACCCTTAACCTCTGAGTTTTGATGCATGCGATTTAGTAAACTGAGCTACACAGGCAGTGTAGCTTGCCAAGGTTTTCAGAGCTGCAAGCATTCAAATGGAGGAAGGAAGGTGCAGACATGACATTGCAGAGCAGAAATAACAAAATTACAATTTATATGAGAATCAGATAGTTTAAGTGAGAAGAGTTAAAGTTTAAGACAAGAAAAACATGTTGTATAGGAATGCACAACATGTTGTAATATTATAGTCATAATAATTTAATATGACAAAGAGACAATGTCACAGGGACAGTCAACTTTGGACAGGTATTTCTCGGGAATGGCAGAGAATATCAAAAATGTGTTCGGTCATTTCTGTGCGGATTGCTCCAAAGGTTATGTGAGCACAGCCTGGCATAAAATAGACTTAATTTGCAAAAGTAGTAGCGAAAAAACTACTTCACATATGCTATGAAGTAAGATATGAACAGAATGTTGAAAACTGACAAATGAGATATCGTTGCAATCGACATAAACCAGTGAATAAAAATTCACAAAGAAAATGAATATCAGAAAAAGTTTTCAGAAGTTATGGGCTGTTTTATATAGTTTATGAACCCTAGGTGGCGCTGTCTTCAGATTTCCCAGGTACCTTCAGGACATCATACCGATGCATCCTACCGATTTTTGTGCCGATACATTATATAGAATAGTAGTTATCCCAATTTAAAACAAAATTCAAAATAGTGGACAGGCGGTTTGGTCATTTCCGGCATAATATATATCGACAGATTGGTCATGAGCCAAGGAATCCATAGACACCAAGATCATAATTTTCTATCAAACATTTCAATAGTTATGGGCAAAAATAGCCATTTTTCATATCTCATGACCCATAGGTGGCGCTGTCCTCAAATTTGGCATGGTACCCCAGTGCATGGTCCTTATGAAGGGTACCAAGTTTCATTTCAATTGATCAAAGAATGGCCGAGATAATGACTCAGAACGAATTTTGGGTCGACATCGATAAATGTACGCATTTATTACTTTTGAACAAAGATAAAAATCAAAATTCTGTTCGGTCATTTCTCTGCGGCTCGGTTCAAAGATTATCTGTGCCAAATTGCGTAACAATGCAATGAACGCTGCAAAAGTAGTAGCGAAAAAACAAAATACTGTACTTTTCAAAATGGCCGCTACTGTAATGGGTGGAGTCTTAATGTAAGGTGGTCACTGTAATGAGCGTGAGGAGAGGAATCAGATGTAGTAGGTAGAGTTTTTGTTGATCAAATGATTCTACAGTTATAACCATTTGAATATTGAATTTTTGAAGTGTTGGTGGCGCTATAGAGTTAATGCTAGAGACCCCATAGTTGGTCACATGACTATTTAGGACCACCACTACAAGTGTGCCAAATTTGTTTCATTTTCCTATGTACGGTTCATAGGGCTGCCATAGACTCCCATTGGGGAAGAAGAAATATAATAATAATAATAATAAATATAGCTGCAAGCAGCGATACGGGGCCAAGCACCATCAGCGCAATGCAAACGCAAACACAGCACAGCAAGCACACAAAGCACAGCAATGTCACAATGCACAGCAAGCTCACAAAGCACAGAAAGCACACAAAGCACAGCAAGCACACAAAGCACAGCAAGTACTCAAAGCACAGCAAGTACTCAAAGCACAGCAAGCACACAAAGAACATTAAGCACCCAAAGCACAGCAAGAAACATACAATGTATCAATCACCCAGGGCGCATTGAGCACCCAAGGTGCATCAAGAACACAAGGCGCTGCAAAGAACCCAAAGCGTAGCAATCACAGAGCTGAACCACCGCAGTGCCAAGAAGCAACCGAAAACATGGCAAAAACTGAACATATGTGAACTACAGACAGGTCGAGAAGAATAGGTGAGAAAGAACCAAATGTAATAGAAGCGATGAACACTTGCCTCAGGCGGGATTCGAACCCAAGAACTCAGAATCTCATTGCGCGTGCCTTACCCGCCACGCCATTCAGTTGACACAGTTCAAGGAACAGCAGAAAAGAAATTACAGAGATGCAAGGATTGACATATGCCAATTACCAAAGATGTAGAAATGACACTGCAGAGCAGAAATAACAGAAATATAATGTATATGAGAATCAAAAAGCTCAAGTGAGATTGAAGACAAGAAAAACATTCTGTAGAGCAACGCTATAAAATGTAATATACAGTAATGAACTATGACAAATAGACAACATCACAGGCACGATCAACTTTACAGAGGTATTTCTTAAAAAAATGCCTAGGTGCCAGAAAAATCTGTTCAGTCATTTCTGTGAGGATTGCTCCAAAGAACCTACGAGCAGAACCTGGCATAAAATAAACAAAATTTGTAAAAGGAGTAGCGAAAAGATAATTTACCATATGCCTTACAATAACACATTAATAGAATGTTGGAAAATAACAAATGAGGTATCGTTGCAATCGGCATAAACCAGTGAATTTAATTTCACAAAGAAAATTAATATTAGACAAAGTATTCAGAAGTTATAGGCAGTTCTATAAGAACTGTTATTGTTTATAAACCCTAGGTGGCGCCGTACTCTGACTTCCCAGGTACCTTCAGGACATCATGCCGAAGCTCCCTACCTATTTTTTCGCCGATATAGCCAATACTTCAAAAGTTATAGCAATTGTGACTCATTTCAAAATGGCAGACAAGCGGTCCGGTCAATCCCGGAATAATACACATCCACAGATGCGGCATGAGCCAAGGAATACGTAGACACAACAATCATAATTTTCTGACAAACAATTCAGTAGTTATGGGCAAAAATAGCCTTTTTTCATATCTCATGACCCATAGGTGGCGCTGTCACCAGATTTGACATGGACCCCCATTTCATGATCGACATGAAGCGTACCAAATTTCATCTCGATTGATCAAAGAATGACCGAGATACAGCTTCAGAACCAATTTTATAAGCAGCACCTTCAGCGCAATGAGCACCCAAAGCACAGCAAAAACCACACGACGCAGCAAATGTGCAAAGCGCAGAAAGCACGCAATTCAGAGCCCGAACCCGAAGCAAAGCAAATGCAGAGCAGGATCACTGCAGTGCGGAGCAACAACAGTAAAGATGGCAAAAATATAACACGTGTGGAAAACCAGACAGGTCGAGAAGAACGTGTTAAAGGAAACGCAAAAGGAAATCTCAATAAGTGAAAGTGAGAGCTGGGATTCAAACCCATGACCTCAGGTTCCCAAAGCATAGCAGTTAACGCATGCGCCACTGAGTAAACGGTTAAACCACTGAGTTGGTTTGTCCAGGCTATAGAATAGAGATATAGAGCTGTAAACATTGATATCCAGCAATTACCAAAAGTGCAGAAATGACAACAGAGAGCACAAATAACTGAAATACAATGTATTGTATGAAAATCACAAAACTTAAGTGAGAAAAAAAAGTTAAGACAAAAACCACTGCACATGGGATTCGAACTCATGAACTCAGGTTCCCAAGGCACAGCAGTTACCGCATACGCCACTGAGTAAACGATTAAACCACTGACTTGGTGTGTCCAACCTATGGAATAGAGATATAGAGCTGTAAACATTTATATCCAGCAATTACCAAAAGTGCAGAAATGACAACAGAGAGCACAAATAACTGAAATACAATGTATTGTATGAAAATCAATAAACTTAAGTGAGAAAAAAGTTAAGACAAAATATTACTGTACATGGGATTCGAACCCATGACCTCAGGATCTCATGGCATCTGGTTAACCAGATGCGCAACTCAGTTAACACAGATATATGAGAATCAAAAAGATCAAGTGAGATTGAAGACAAGAAGATCATTCTGTATAGTAATGCTATACAATGTAACATACAGTCACACTAATTTACTATGACAAATAGACAACGGCACAGGCACAGTCAACTTTGGAGTGGTATTTCTAAGAAAGAGAACAGAATATCAAAAATCTGTTCGGTCATTTCTGTGCGGATTGCTCCAAACATTATACGAGCAGCACCTGGCATAAATAAAACAAAATTTGTAAAAGGAGTAGCGAAAAAATCATGTTCCAAATGCTTTACAATAACACATGAACAGAATGTTGGAAAATGACAAACGAGGTATCGTTGCAATCGGCATAAACCAGTGAATACAATTTCACAAAGAAATTAATATCAGACAAAGTATTCAGAAGTTATAAGCAGTTCCATAAGAACTGTTATAGTTTATAACCCCTAGGTGGCGCTGTACTCTGACTTCCCAGGTACCTTCAGGACATCATGTCGAAGCTCCTTACTAATTTTTGCGCGGATATGTCCAATAGTTAAAAAAATATAACGAATTATGTGAAATTTCAAAATGGTGGACAGGCGGTTCGGTCAAACCCGGCATAATACACATCGACAGATGCGGCATGAGGTAAGCAATCCATAGACATCAAGATCATAATTTTCTGACAAACAGTTCAGAAGTTATGGGCAAAAATAGCCTATTTTATTATCTCATGACCCATAGGTGGCGCTGTCACCAAATTTGGCATGGACCCCCATTTCATGATCGACATGAAGCGTACCAAATTTCATCTCGATTGATCAAAGAATGACCGAGATACAGCTTCAGAACCAATTTTGCGTCAATCTCGTTAAGTTCACGCATTAATTACTTTTGAACAAAGATAAATATCAAAATTCTGTTCGGTCATTTCTGTGCGGCTCACTCCAAAGATCATCTGTGCCAAATCTGATAAGAATTGAACCACATTTGAAGGAGGAGTAGCGAAAAAACGAAATACTGTACATTTCAAAATGGCCGCTACTGTAATGGGTGGAGTTCTACTGTAAAGTATCAAATTCAATAAGTGGGATGAGAGCAATCACGTGTACTAAGTAGAATTTTCATAGATCAAGCGGATCACCAGTTATAACCATTTGAACATTGAATTTTTGCACTGCTGGTGGCGCTATAGAGTTAGTGCTAGAGACCCCATTTTTGGTCACTTGACTTTTCAGTACCACCTCTACAACTGTGCCAAATTTCATCATTTTCCTATGTACGGTTCATAGGGCTGCCATAGACTCCCATTGCGGAAAAATAATAATAATAATACTGACAATTCCAATAGGTGTCTCAGCACCTTCGGTGCTTGACCCCTAAATATAGCTGCAAGCAGCGATTCGGGGCCAAGCACCTTTAGCGCAATGCGCATCCAAAGCACAAAAAGCAACATAGAAGGTATCAATAACCCAATGCGCATTGACCACCCAAGGTGCATCAAGAACACAAGGCGCAGCAAGTACCCAAAGCGTAGCAATCACACAGCAGAACCACCGCAGTGCAGAGCAGCAACAGAAAATATGACAAAAACAGAACATATGTGAACTACAGAAGGGTTGAGAAGAATAGGTGAGAAAGAACAAAACTTTAATAGAACAAATTAACACTTGCCTCAAGCGGGTTTCGAACCCAAGAACTAAGCATCTCTTTGCATGTGACTAACACGATACGCCATTCAGTTAACACGGTTCATGAGGCAGCAGAATAGAGTATACAGAGATGAAAGCATTGACATATGCCAATCACCACAGATGCAGAAATGACACAGCAGAGCAGATATAACTGAAGTATAATGTATATAAGAATCAACAAGCTCAAGTGAGGTTGAAGACAAGAAGAACATTCTGTACAGAAACGCTATGAAATGTAATATACAGTAATTAACTATGACAAATAGACAACATTACAAGCACGGTCAACTTTGGAGCAATATTTCTAAGAAAGAGAACAGAATATAAAAAATCTGTTCGGTCATTTCTGTGCGGATTGCTCCAAACATTATACGAGCAGAACCTGGCATGAAATAAACAAAATTTGTAAAAGGAGTAGCGAAAAGATAATTTACCATATGCCTTACAATAACACATGAACAGAATGTTGGAAAATGACAAACGAGGTATCGTTGCGATCGGCATAAACCAGTGAAACTAATTTCACAAAGAATATATATATCAGACGAACGATTCAGAAGTTATGTGCAAAAATAGCCTTTTTTCATATCTCATGACCCATAGGTGGCGCTGTCACCAAATTTGGCATGGACCCCCAGTTCATGGTCGACATGAAGTGTACCAAATTTCATTTCGATTGATCAAAGAATGACCAAAATACAGCTTCAGAAACAATTTTGCGTCAACCTCGTTAAGTTCACACATTAATTACTTTTGAATAAAGAAAAAAATCAAAATTCTGTTCGGTCATTTCTATGCAGCTCACTCCAAAGATCACCTGTGCCAAATTTCATAACATTTGAACCAAATTTGAAGGAGGAGTAGCGAAAAAACAAAATACTGTACATTTCAAAATTGCCGCTAATGTAATGGGAGGAGTCTTACTGTAAAGTATCAAATTCAATAAGCGTGATGAGAGCAATCACGTGTACTAAGTAGAATTTTCATAGATCTAATGGATCACAAGTTATAACCATTTGAACATTGAATTTTTGAGCTGATGGTGGCGCTATAAAGTTACTTCTAGAGACTCCATTTTTGGCCACATGAATATTTATGACCAACATTACAACTGTGCAAAATTTCATCATTTTCTTACATTCGGTTCATAGGGCTGCCATAGACTTCCATTGGGGAAGAAAAATTTACTAACAGAAACAATGACCAATATAGCTGCAAGCAGCGATTCGGGGCCAAGCACCTTCAGCGCAATGAGCACCCAAAGCACAGCAAGCAACATAGAAGGTATCAATGACCCAATGTGCATTGAACACCCAAGGTGAATCAAGAACACAAGTACCCAAAGCGTAGCAATCACCGATCAGAACCACCGCAGTGCAGAGCAGCAACAGAAAACATGACGAAAATAGAACATATGTGAACTACAGACAGGTCGAGAAGAATAGGTGAGAAAGAACAAAACTTTAATAGAACAAATTAAAACTTGCCCCAGGCAGGATTTGAACCCAAGAACTCAGAAACTCTTTGCATGTGACTAACACACTACGCCATTTAGTTGACACAGTTCATGAGGCAGCAGAATAGAGTGTACAGAGATGAAAGCATTGACAAATGCCAATCACCACAGATGCAGAAATGACACAGCAGAGCAGATATAACAGAAATATAATGTAGGCTATATAAGAATCAACAAGCTCAAGTGAGGTTGAAGACAAGAAGAACATTCTGTACAGAAACGCTATGAAATGTAATATACCGTAATTAACTATGACAAATAGACAACATCACAGGCACGGTCAACTTTGGAGCAATATTTCTAAGAAAGAGAACAGAATATAAAAAATCTGTTCGGTCATTTCTGTGCGGATTGCTCCAAACATTATACGAGCAGAACCTGGCATAAAATAAACAAAATTTGTAAAAGGAGTAGCGAAAAGATCATTTACCATATGCCTTACAATAACACATGAAAAGAATGTTGGAAAATGACAAACGAGGTATCGTTGCCATCGGCATGAACCAGTGAAACTAATTCCACAAAGAATATATATATCAGACAAACAGTTCAGAAGTTATGGGCAAAAATAGCCTACTTTCATATCTCATGACCCATAGGTGGCGCTGTCATCACATTTTGCATGGACCACAAGTTCATGGTCCATATGAAGCGTACCAAATTTCATTTCAATTGATCAAAGATTGACCGAGCTACAGCTTCAGAACCATTTTTGTGTCAACCTCGTTAAGTTTGTGCCTTTATTACTTTTGAACAAAGATAAATATCAAAATTCTGTTCGGTCATTTCTGTGCGGCTCACTCCAAAGATCACCTGTGTCAAATTTCATAACAATTTAACCAAATTTGAAGGAGGAGTAGCGAAAAAACTAAATACTGTACATTTCAAAATGGCTGCTACTGTAATGGGTGGAGTCTTACTGTAAGGCATTAAAAACAATAAGCATGAGGAGAGCAATCACGTGTACTAAGTGGAATTTTCATAGATCAAACGGATCAGCAGTTATAACCATTTGAATATTGAATTTTTGAGATGATGGTGGCGCTATAGAGTTACTGCTAGAGACCCCATTTTTGGCCAAATGACTATTTATGACCACCACTACAACTGTGCCAAATTTCATCATTTTCCTACATACGGTTCATAGGGCTGCCATAGACTCCCATTGGGGAAGAAAAATTTACTAACAGAAACAATGACCAATATAGCTGCAAGCAGCAACACGGGGTCAAGCACCTTCGGCGCAATGCACACAAAGCACAGCAAGCACACAAAGCACAGCAAGCTCACAATGCACAGCAAGCACACAAAGCACAGCAGGCACACAAAGCACAGCAAGCACACAAAGCACAGCAATTACACAAATCACAGCATGCACACAAAGCACAGCAAGCTCACAAAGCACAGCAAGCACACAAAGCACAGCAAGCACACAAAGCATAGCAAGCTCACATAGCACAGCAAGCACACAAAGCACAGCAAGCTCACAAAGCACAGCAAGCTCACAAAGCACAGCAAGAACCACCATAATGCAGAGCAACAACAGCAAACATGGAAAAATAGAACACATGTGAACTACAGACAGGTTGAGAAGAATTGATGAGGAAGAACAAAACGTCATGACTCAGGTGGGATTTGAACCCAGGAACTCAGAATCTCAATGCATGTGGTTTAACTAGTTGCACCACTCAGTTGACACAGTTCATTGGGCAGCAGAAAAGAGATAACAGTATAATATCAATAAGAATTGTTATAGTTTATAACCCATAGGTGGCGCTGTACTCTGACTTCCCAGGTAACTTCAGGACATCATGTCAAAGTTTCTTACCAATTTTTGCGCGGATATCTCGAATAGTTCAAAAAATATAACAATTTATGTGAAATTTCAAAATGGCGGACAGGCGGTTTGGTCAAACCCGGCATAATACATATCGACAGATGCGGCATGAGGTAAGCAATCCATAGACATCAAGATCATAATTTTCTGACAAACAGTTCAGAAGTTATGGGCAAAAATAGCCTATTTTCCTATCTCATTACCCATAGGTGGCGCTGTCACCAAATTTGGCATGAACCCCAAGTTCATGGTCCACATGAAGTGTACCAAATTTCATTTCAATTGATCAAAGAATGACCAAGCTACAGCTTCAGAACCATTTTTGCGTCAACCTCGTTAAGTTTGCGCATTTATTACTTTTGAACAAAGATGAATATCAAAATTCTGTTCAGTCATTTCTATGCGGCTCACTCCAAAGATCACCTGTGCCAAATCTCATAAGAATTGAACCACATTTGAAGGAGGAGTAGCGAAAAAACAAAATACTGTACATTTCAAAATGGCCGTTACTGTAATGGGTGGAGTCTTACTGTAAAGTATCAAATTCAATAAGCGGGATGAGAGCAATCACGTGTACTAAGTAGAATTTTCATAGATCAAATGGTTCACTATTTATAACAGTTTGAACATTGATTTTTTGCACTGCTGGTGGCGCTATAGAGTTATTGCTAGAGACCCCATTTTTGGTCACATGACTATTTATGACCACCTCTACAACTGTGCCAAATTTCATCATTTTCCTATGTACGGTTCATAGGGCTGCCATAGACTCCCATGGGACGATAATAATAATAATAATAATAATACTAACAATTCCAATAGGTGTCTCAGCACCTTCGGTGCTTGACCCCTAAATATAGCTGCAAGCAGCGATACGGGGCCAAGCACCATCAGCGCAATGCAAACGCAAACACAGCACAGCAAGCACACAAAGCACAGCAATGTCACAATGCACAGCAAGCTCACAAAGCACAGAAAGCACACAAAGCACAGCAAGCACACAAAGCACAGCAAGTACTCAAAGCACAGCAAGTACTCAAAGCACAGCAAGCACACAAAGAACATTAAGCACCCAAAGCACAGCAAGAAACATACAATGTATCAATCACCCAGGGCGCATTGAGCACCCAAGGTGCATCAAGAACCCAAGGCGCTGCAAAGAACCCAAAGCGTAGCAATCACAGAGCTGAACCACCGCAGTGCCAAGAAGCAACCGAAAACATGGCAAAAACTGAACATATGTGAACTACAGACAGGTCGAGAAGAATAGGTGAGAAAGAACCAAATGTAATAGAAGCGATGAACACTTGCCTCAGGCGGGATTCGAACCCAAGAACTCAGAATCTCATTGCGCGTGCCTTACCCGCCACGCCATTCAGTTGACACAGTTCAAGGAACAGCAGAAAAGAAATTACAGAGATGCAAGGATTGACATATGCCAATTACCAAAGATGTAGAAATGACACTGCAGAGCAGAAATAACAGAAATATAATGTATATGAGAATCAAAAAGCTCAAGTGAGATTGAAGACAAGAAAAACATTCTGTAGAGCAACGCTATAAAATGTAATATACAGTAATGAACTATGACAAATAGACAACATCACAGGCACGATCAACTTTACAGAGGTATTTCTTAAAAAAATGCCTAGGTGCCAGAAAAATCTGTTCAGTCATTTCTGTGAGGATTGCTCCAAAGAACCTACGAGCAGAACCTGGCATAAAATAAACAAAATTTGTAAAAGGAGTAGCGAAAAGATAATTTACCATATGCCTTACAATAACACATTAATAGAATGTTGGAAAATAACAAATGAGGTATCGTTGCAATCGGCATAAACCAGTGAATTTAATTTCACAAAGAAAATTAATATTAGACAAAGTATTCAGAAGTTATAGGCAGTTCTATAAGAACTGTTATTGTTTATAAACCCTAGGTGGCGCCGTACTCTGACTTCCCAGGTACCTTCAGGACATCATGCCGAAGCTCCCTACCTATTTTTTCGCCGATATAGCCAATACTTCAAAAGTTATAGCAATTGTGACTCATTTCAAAATGGCAGACAAGCGGTCCGGTCAATCCCGGAATAATACACATCCACAGATGCGGCATGAGCCAAGGAATACGTAGACACAACAATCATAATTTTCTGACAAACAATTCAGTAGTTATGGGCAAAAATAGCCTTTTTTCATATCTCATGACCCATAGGTGGCGCTGTCACCAGATTTGACATGGACCCCCATTTCATGATCGACATGAAGCGTACCAAATTTCATCTCGATTGATCAAAGAATGACCGAGATACAGCTTCAGAACCAATTTTATAAGCAGCACCTTCAGCGCAATGAGCACCCAAAGCACAGCAAAAACCACACGACGCAGCAAATGTGCAAAGCGCAGAAAGCACGCAATACAGAGCCCGAACCCGAAGCAAAGCAAATGCAGAGCAGGATCACTGCAGTGCGGAGCAACAACAGTAAAGATGGCAAAAATATAACACGTGTGGAAAACCAGACAGGTCGAGAAGAACGTGTTAAAGGAAACGCAAAAGGAAATCTCAATAAGTGAAAGTGAGAGCTGGGATTCAAACCCATGACCTCAGGTTCCCAAAGCATAGCAGTTAACGCATGCGCCACTGAGTAAACGGTTAAACCACTGAGTTGGTTTGTCCAGGCTATAGAATAGAGATATAGAGCTGTAAACATTGATATCCAGCAATTACCAAAAGTGCAGAAATGACAACAGAGAGCACAAATAACTGAAATACAATGTATTGTATGAAAATCACAAAACTTAAGTGAGAAAAAAAAGTTAAGACAAAAATCACTGCACATGGGATTCGAACTCATGAACTCAGGTTCCCAAGGCACAGCAGTTACCGCATACGCCACTGAGTAAACGATTAAACCACTGACTTGGTGTGTCCAACCTATGGAATAGAGATATAGAGCTGTAAACATTTATATCCAGCAATTACCAAAAGTGCAGAAATGACAACAGAGAGCACAAATAACTGAAATACAATGTATTGTATGAAAATCAATAAACTTAAGTGAGAAAAAAGTTAAGACAAAATATTACTGTACATGGGATTCGAACCCATGACCTCAGGATCTCATGGCATCTGGTTAACCAGATGCGCAACTCAGTTAACACAGATATATGAGAATCAAAAAGATCAAGTGAGATTGAAGACAAGAAGATCATTCTGTATAGTAATGCTATACAATGTAACATACAGTCACACTAATTTACTATGACAAATAGACAACGGCACAGGCACAGTCAACTTTGGAGTGGTATTTCTAAGAAAGAGAACAGAATATCAAAAATCTGTTCGGTCATTTCTGTGCGGATTGCTCCAAACATTATACGAGCAGCACCTGGCATAAATAAAACAAAATTTGTAAAAGGAGTAGCGAAAAAATCATGTTCCAAATGCTTTACAATAACACATGAACAGAATGTTGGAAAATGACAAACGAGGTATCGTTGCAATCGGCATAAACCAGTGAATACAATTTCACAAAGAAATTAATATCAGACAAAGTATTCAGAAGTTATAAGCAGTTCCATAAGAACTGTTATAGTTTATAACCCCTAGGTGGCGCTGTACTCTGACTTCCCAGGTACCTTCAGGACATCATGTCGAAGCTCCTTACTAATTTTTGCGCGGATATGTCCAATAGTTAAAAAAATATAACGAATTATGTGAAATTTCAAAATGGTGGACAGGCGGTTCGGTCAAACCCGGCATAATACACATCGACAGATGCGGCATGAGGTAAGCAATCCATAGACATCAAGATCATAATTTTCTGACAAACAGTTCAGAAGTTATGGGCAAAAATAGCCTATTTTATTATCTCATGACCCATAGGTGGCGCTGTCACCAAATTTGGCATGGACCCCCATTTCATGATCGACATGAAGCGTACCAAATTTCATCTCGATTGATCAAAGAATGACCGAGATACAGCTTCAGAACCAATTTTGCGTCAATCTCGTTAAGTTCACGCATTAATTACTTTTGAACAAAGATAAATATCAAAATTCTGTTCGGTCATTTCTGTGCGGCTCACTCCAAAGATCATCTGTGCCAAATCTGATAAGAATTGAACCACATTTGAAGGAGGAGTAGCGAAAAAACGAAATACTGTACATTTCAAAATGGCCGCTACTGTAATGGGTGGAGTTCTACTGTAAAGTATCAAATTCAATAAGTGGGATAAGAGCAATCACGTGTACTAAGTAGAATTTTCATAGATCAAGCGGATCACCAGTTATAACCATTTGAACATTGAATTTTTGCACTGCTGGTGGCGCTATAGAGTTAGTGCTAGAGACCCCATTTTTGGTCACTTGACTTTTCAGTACCACCTCTACAACTGTGCCAAATTTCATCATTTTCCTATGTACGGTTCATAGGGCTGCCATAGACTCCCATTGCGGAAAAATAATAATAATAATACTGACAATTCCAATAGGTGTCTCAGCACCTTCGGTGCTTGACCCCTAAATATAGCTGCAAGCAGCAACACGGGGTCAAGCACCTTCGGCGCAATGCACACACAGCACAGCAAGCACACAAAGCACAGCAAGCTCACAATGCACAGCAAGCACACAAAGCACAGCAATTACACAAATCACAGCAGGCACACAAAGCACAGCAAGCTCACAAAGCACAGCAAGCACACAAAGCACAGCAAGCTCACAATGCACAGCAAGCACACAAAGCACAGCAATTTCACAAATCACAGCAGGCACACAAAGCACAGCAAGCACACAAAGCACAGCAAGCACACAAAGCACAGCAAGCACACAAAGCACAGCAAGCACACAAAGCACAGCAAACACACAAAGCACAGCAAGGACACAAAGCACAGCAAGCACACAAAGCACAGCAAGAACACAAAGCACAACAATTACACAAATCACAGCAGGCACACAAAGCACAGCAAGCTCACAAAGCACAGCAAGCACACAAAGCACAGCAAGCACACAAAGCACAGCAATTACACAAATCCCAGCAGGCATACAAAGCACAGCAAGCTCACAAAGCACAGCAAGCACACAAAGCACAGCAAGCATACAAAGCACACAAAGCATAGCAAGCTCACAAAGCACAGCAAGCACAAAAAGCACAGCAAGCTCACAAAGCACAGCAAGCTCACAAAGCACAGCAAGAACCATCATAATGCAGAGCAACAACAGCAAACATGGAAAAATAGAACACATGTGAACTACAGACAGGTTGAGAAGAATTGATGAGGAAGAACAAAACATCATGACTCAGGTGGGATTCGAACCCAGGAACTCAGAATCTCAATGCATATGATTAACTAGATGCGCCACTCAGTTGACACAGCTCATGGGGAAGCAGAAAAGAGATTAGAGAGCTACAAGGATTACCATGTGTCAAATAAGTTTATAAACCCTAGGTGGCGCTGTACTCTGACTTCTCAGGTAACTTCAGGACATCATGTCAAAGTTTCTTACCAATTTTTGCGCGGAAATCTCGAATAGTTCAAAAAATATAACAATGTATGTGAAATTTCAAAATGGCGGACAGGCGGATTGGTCAAACCCGGCATAATACATATCGACAGATGCGGCATGAGGTAAGCAATCCATAGACATCAAGATCATAATTTTCTGACAAACAGTTCAGAAGTTATGGGCAAAAATAGCCTATTTTCATATCTCATGACCCATAGGTGGCGCTGTCACCAAATTTGGCATGGACCCCAAGTTCATGGTCCACATGAAGTGTACCAAATTTCATTTCAATTGATCAAAGAATGACCGAGCTACAGCTTCAGAACCATTTTTGCGTCAACCTCGTTAAGTTTGCGCATTTATTACTTTTGAACAAAGATAAATATCAAAATTCTGTTCAGTCATTTCTATGCGGCTCACTCCAAAGATCACCTGTGCCAAATCTCATAAGAATTGAACCACATTTGAAGGAGGAGTAGCGAAAAAACAAAATACTGTACATTTCAAAATGGCCGTTACTGTAATGGGTGGAGTCTTACTGTAAAGTATCAAATTCAATAAGCGGGATGAGAGCAATCACGTGTACTAAGTAGAATTTTCATAGATCAAATGGTTCACTATTTATAACAGTTTGAACATTGATTTTTTGCACTGCTGGTGGCGCTATAGAGTTATTGCTAGAGACCCCATTTTTGGTCACATGACTATTTATGACCACCTCTACAACTGTGCCAAATTTCATCATTTTCCTATGTACGGTTCATAGGGCTGCCATAGACTCCCATGGGACGATAATAATAATAATAATAATAATACTAACAATTCCAATAGGTGTCTCAGCACCTTCGGTGCTTGACCCCTAATAAATATAGCTGCAAGCAGCGATACGGGGCCAAGCACCATCAGCGCAATGAGCACCCGAAGCACAGCAAGAAACATACAACGTATCAATCACCCAGGGCGCATTGAGCACCCAAGGTGCATCAAGAACACAAGGCGCTGCAAAGAACCCAAAGCGTAGCAATGACAGTGCAGAACCACCGTAGTGCAGAGCAGCAACAGAAAACATGGCAAAAATAGAACATATGTGAACTACAGACAGGTCGAGACAAATAGGTGGGAAAGAACAAAACTTTAATAAAACAAATTAACACCTGCCTCAGGTGGGATTCGAACCCATGAACTCAGGATCTCAATGCATACGACTTAACAGATGCGCCACTCAGTAGACACAGCTCAAGGGGCAGCAGAAAAGAGCTTACATGCCATACAAAGAATTCAGAAGTTATAAGCAGTTCTATAAGAACTGTTATAGTTTATAACCCCTAGGTGGCGCTGTTCTCTGATTTCTTCAGGACGTCATGCCGAAGCTCCCTATTGGTTTTTGCGCCGATATATCCGATACTTCAAAAGTTATAGCAATTTATCACAGATTTCAAAATGGCGGACAGGCGGTTCGGTCAATCCCGGCATAATACATATCGACAGATGCGGCATGAGCCAAGGAATCCGTAGACACCAAGATCATAATTTTCTGAAAAACGATTCAGAAGTAATGCACAAAAATAGCCTTTTTTCCTATCTAATGACCCATAGGTGGCGCTGTCACCAAATTTGGCATGGACCCCCATTTCATGGTCGACATGAATCGTACCAAATTTAATCTCGATTGATCAAAGAATGACCGAGATACAGCTTCAGAACCAATTTTGCATCAATCTCGTTAAGTTCACGCATTAATTACTCTTGAATAAAGACAAATATCAAAATTCTGTTCAGTCATTTCTATGCGGCTCACTCCAAAGATCACATGTGCCAAATCTCATAAGAATTGAACCAAATTTGAAGGAGGAGTAGCGAAAAAACGAAATACTGTACATTTCAAAATGGCCGATACTGTAATGGGAGGAGTCTTACTGTAAAGTATCAAATTCAATAAGCGGGATGAGAGCAATCACGTGTACTAAGTAGAATTCTCATAGATCGAATGGATCACCAGTTATAACCATTTGAACATTGAATTTTTGAGATGATGGTGGCGCTATAGAGTTACTGCTAGAGACCCCATTTTTGGCCGAATGACTATTTATGACCACCACTACAACTGTGCCAAATTTCATCATTTTCCTATATACTGTTCATAGGGCTGCCATAGACTCCCATTGGGGAAGATTAAGATTAAGATTAAGAAGAATAATAATACTAACAGAAACAATAGGTGCCACAGCACCATAGGTGCTTGGCCCCTAAATATAGCTGCAAGCAGCGATACGGGGCCAAGCACCATCAGCGCAATGAGCACCAAAAGCACAGCAAGAAAGATACAACGTATCAATCACCCAGGGTGCGTTGAGCACCCAAGGTGCATCAAGAACACAAGGCGCCGCAAAGAACCCAAAGCGTAGCAATGACAGAGCAGAACCACCGCAGTGCAGAACAGCAACAGAAAACATGGCAAAAATACAACATATGTGAACTACAGACAGGTCAAGAAGAATAGGTGGGAAAGAACAAAACTTTAATAGAAGAAATTAATACCTGCCTCAGGTTGGATTCGAACCCATGACCTCAGGATCTCTTTGCAAACGACTTAACAGATGCGCCACTCAGTAGACACAGCTCAAGGAGCAGCAGAAAAGAGCTTAGAGCCATACAAAGAATTCAGAAGTTATAAGCAGTTCTATAAGAACTGTTATAGTTTATACCCCTAGGTGGCGCTGTTCTCTGATTTCCTCAGGACGTCATGTTGAAGCTCCCTACCGATTTTTGCGTCGATATATACGATACTTCAAAAGTTATAGCAATTTATCATAAATTTCCAAATGGCGGACAGACGGTTCGGTCAATCCCGGCATAATACACATCGACAGATGCGGCATGAGCCAAGGAATCCGTAGACACCAAGATCATAATTTTCTGACAAACGATTCAGAAGTTATGCCCAAAAATAGCCTTTTTTCATATCTCATGACCGATAGGTGGCGCTGTCACCAAATTTGGAATGGACCCCCAGTTCATGGTCGACATGAAGCGTACCAAATTTCATCTCGATTGATCAAAGAATGACCGAGATACAGCTTCAGAACCAATTTTGCGTCAATCTTGTTAAGTTCACGCATTAATTACTTTTGAATAAAGAAAAATATCAAAATTCTGTTCAGTCATTTCTATGCGGCTCACTCCAAAGATCACATGTGCCAAATCTCATAAGAATTGAACCAAATTTGAAGGAGGAGTAGCGAAAAAACGAAATACTGTACATTTCAAAATGGCCGATACTGTAATGGGAGGACTCTTACTGTAAAGTATCAAATTCAATAAGCGGGATGAGAGCAATCACGTGTACTAAGTAGAATTCTCATAGATCTAATGGATCACGAGTTATAACCATTTGAATATTGAATTTTTGAGATGATGGTGGCGCTATAGAGTTACTGCTAGAGATCCCATTTTTGGCCAAATGACTATTTATGACCACCACTACAACTGTGCCAAATTTCATCATTTTCCTACATACGGTTCATAGGGCTGCCATAGACTCCCATTGGAGAAGCGGAAAAATAATAATAATAATAATATAGCTGCAAGCAGCAACACGGGGTCAAGCACCTTCGGCGCAATGCACACACAGCACAGCAAGCACACAAAGCACAGCAAGCTCACAATGCACAGCAAGCACACAAAGCACAGCAATTACACAAATCACAGCAGGCACACAAAGCACAGCAAGCTCACAAAGCACACAAAGCACAGCAAGCACACAAAGCATAGCAAGCTCACAAAGCACAGCAAGCACACAAAGCACAGCAAGCTCACAAAGCACAGCAAGAACCACCATAATGCAGAGCAACAACAGCAAACATGGAAAAATAGAACACATGTGAACTACAGACAGGTTGAGAAGAATTGATGTGGAAGAACAAAACGTCATGACTCAGGTGGGATTCGAACCCAGGAACTCAGAATCTCAATGCATGTGGTTTAACTAGATGCGCCACTCAGTTGACACAGTTTATGAGGCAGCAGACAAGAGATTAGAGAGCTGAAAGGATTGACATATGTCAATCACCAAAGATGCAGGAAAGACACAGCAGAAGCACCACAATGCAGAGCAACAACAGCACACATGGAAAAATAGAACACATGTGAACTACAGACAGGTTGAGAAGAATTGATGAGGAAGAACAAAACGTCATGACTCAGGTGGGATTCGAACCCAGGAACTCAGAATCTCAATGCATGTGGTTTAACTAGATGCGCCACTCAGTTGACACAGTTCATGAGGCAGCAGACAAGAGATTAGAGAGCTGAAAGGATTAACATGTCAATCACCAAAGATGCAGAATTGACACAGCAGAAGTAGAAATAACAGAAATACAATGTACATGAGTTCAAGTGAAATTGAAGACAAGCAGACCATTATGTATAGTGATGCTATACAATGTAATATACAGTCACATTAATTTATTACTATGACAAATAGACAACGTCACAGGCACGGTAAACTTTAGAGTGGTATTTCTAAGAAAGAGAACAGAATATCAAAAATCTGTTCGGTCACATCTGTGCGGATTGCTCCAAACATTATACGAGCAGAACCTGACATAAAATACACAAAATTTGTAAAAGGAGTAGCGAAAAAATCATTTACCATATGCCTTACAATAACACCTGAACATAATGTTGGAAAATGACAAACAAGGTATCGTTGCGATCAGCATAAAACAGTGAATACAATTTCACAAAGAAAATGTATATCAGACAATGTATTCAGAAGTTATAAGCAGTTCAATAAGAACTGTTATAGTTTATAACCCCTAGGTGGCGCTGTACTCTGACTTCCCAGGTACCTTCAGGATATCATGTCGAAGGTCCTTACCATTTTTTGCGCGGATATGTCCAATAGTTCAAAAAATATAACAATTTATTTGAAATTTCAAAATGGCGGACAGGCGGTTTGGTCAAACACGGCATAATTCACATCGACAGATGCGGCATGAAGTGAGCAATCCATAGACATCAAGATCATAATTTTCTGACAAACAGTTCAGAAGTTATGGGCAAAAATAGCCTATTTTATTATCTCATGACCCATAGGTGGCGCTGTCACCAAATTTGGCATGGACCCCAAGTTCATGGTCCACATGAAGTGTACCATATTTCATTGCAATTGATCAAAGAATGACTGAGCTACAGCTTCAGAACCATTTTTGCATCAACCTCGTTAAGTTTGCGCATTTATTACTTTTGAACAAAGATAAAAATCAAAATTCTGTTCGGTCATTTCTATGCGGCTCACTCCAAAGATCATCTGTGCCAAATCTCATAAGAATTGAACCACATTTGAAGGAGGAGTAGCGAAAAAACGAAATACTGTACATATCAAAATGGCCGCTACTGTAATGGGTGGAGTCTTACTGTAAAGTATCAAATTCAATAAGCGGGATGAGAGCAATCACGTGTACTAAGTAGAATTTTCATAGATAAAATAGTTCACCAATTATAACAGTTTGAACATTGAATTTTTGGACTACTGGTGGCGCTATAGAGTTACTGCTAAAGACCCCATTTTTGGTCACATGACTATTTATGACCATCTCTACAACTGTGCCAAATTTCATCATTTTCCTATGTACGGTTCATAGGGCTGCCATAGACTCCCATTGGGGAAAAATAATAATAATAAATATAGCTGCAAGCAGCAACACGGGGTCAAGCACCTTTGGCGCAATGCACACACAGCACAGCAAGCACACAAAGCACAGCAAGCTCACAATGCACAGCAAGCACACAAAGCACAGCAATTACACAACTCACAGCAGGCACACAAAGCACAGCAAGCTCACAAAGCACAGCAAGCACACAAAGCACAGCAAGCACACAAAGCACAGCAAGCTCACAATGCACAGCAAGCACACAAAGCACAGCAGGCACACAAAGCACAGCAAGCACACAAAGCACAGCAATTACACAAATCACAGCATGCACACAAAGCACAGCAAGCTCACAAAGCACAGCAAGCACACAAAGCACAGCAAGCACACAAAGCATAGCAAGCTCACAAAGCACAGCAAGCACAAAGCACAGCAAGCTCACAAAGCACAGCAAGCTCACAAAGCACAGCAAGAACCACCATAATGCAGAGCAACAACAGCAAACATGGAAAAATAGAACACATGTGAACTACAGACAGGTTGAGAAGAATTGATGAGGAAGAACAAAACGTCATGACTCAGGTGGGATTTGAACCCAGGAACTCAGAATCTCAATGCATATGATTAACTAGTTGCACCACTCAGTTGACACAGTTCATTGGGCAGCAGAAAAGAGATAACAGTATAATATCAATAAGAATTGTTATAGTTTATAACCCATAGGTGGCGCTGTACTCTGACTTCCCAGGTAACTTCAGGACATCATGTCAAAGTTTCTTACCAATTTTTGCGCGGATATCTCGAATAGTTCAAAAAATATAACAATTTATGTGAAATTTCAAAATGGCGGACAGGCGGTTTGGTCAAACCCGGCATAATACATATCGACAGATGCGGCATGAGGTAAGCAATCCATAGACATCAAGATCATAATTTTCTGACAAACAGTTCAGAAGTTATGGGCAAAAATAGCCTATTTTCCTATCTCATTACCCATAGGTGGCGCTGTCACCAAATTTGGCATGAACCCCAAGTTCATGGTCCACATGAAGTGTACCAAATTTCATTTCAATTGATCAAAGAATGACCAAGCTACAGCTTCAGAACCATTTTTGCGTCAACCTCGTTAAGTTTGCGCATTTATTACTTTTGAACAAAGATGAATATCAAAATTCTGTTCAGTCATTTCTATGCGGCTCACTCCAAAGATCACCTGTGCCAAATCTCATAAGAATTGAACCACATTTGAAGGAGGAGTAGCGAAAAAACAAAATACTGTACATTTCAAAATGGTCGTTACTGTAATGGGTGGAGTCTTACTGTAAAGTATCAAATTCAATAAGCGGGATGAGAGCAATCACGTGTACTAAGTAGAATTTTCATAGATCAAATGGTTCACTATTTATAACAGTTTGAACATTGATTTTTTGCACTGCTGGTGGCGCTATAGAGTTATTACTAGAGACGCCATTTTTGGTCACATGACTATTTATGACCACCTCTACAACTGTGCCAAATTTCATCATTTTCCTATGTACGGTTCATAGGGCTGCCATAGACTCCCATGGGACGATAATAATAATAAATATAGCTGCAAGCAGCGATACGGGGCCAAGCACCATCAGCGCAATGAGCACCAAAAGCACAGCAAGAAACATACAACGTATCGATCACCCAGGGCGCATTGAGCACCCAAGGTGCATCAAAAACACAAGGCTCAGCAAAGAACCCAAAGCGTAGCAATGACAGAGCAGAACCACCGCAGTGCAGAGCAGCAACAGAAAACATGGCAAAAATAGAACATATGTGAACTACAGACAGGTCAAGAAGAATAGGTGGGAAAGAACAAAACTTTAATAGAAGAAATTAACACCTGGCTAAGGTTGGATTCGAACCCATGAACTCATGATCTTTTTGCATGCGACTTAACAGATGCGCCACTCAGTAGAACCTGCTCAAGGAGCAGCAGAAAAGAGCTTACATGCCATACAAAGAATTCAGAAGTTATAAGCAGTTCTATAAGAACTGTTATAGTTTATACCCCTAGGTGGCGCTGTTCTCTGATTTCCTCAGGACGTCATGCCGAAGCTCCCTACCGATTTTTGCGCCGATATATCCGATACTTCAAAAGTTATAGCAATTTATCACAGATTTCAAAATGGTGGACAGGCGGTTCGGTCAATCCCGGCATAATACATATCGACAGATGCGGCATGAGCCAAGGAATCCGTAGACACCAAGATCATAATTTTCTGACAAATGATTCGCACGTCTGGAAAACCAGACAGGTTGAGAAGAATAGGTGAGAAAGAAAAAACGTTAATAGAAGAAATTAACACTTGCCTTAGGCGGGATTCGATCCCTAGACAAAATTAACACTTGCCTTAGGCGTGATTCGATCCCAAGAATTCAGAATCTCGTTGCGTGTGACTTACCAGTTGTGCCACTCAGTTGACACAGTTCAACGGGCAGCAGAAAAGTGGTTTTAGAGATGCAAAGATTGACATATGCTAATCACCAAAGATGCAAAAATGACACAGCAGAGCAGAAATAACAGAAATACAATGTATATGAAAATCAAAAAGCTCAAGTGAGATTGAAAACAAGAAGAACATTATGTACAGTGATGCTATAAAATGTAGCATACAGTAATTAACTATGACAAATAGACAACGTCACAGTCACGGTCAACTTTAAAGAGATTTTTCTCAAAAAAATTCCTAGGTGCCAAAAAAATCTGTTCAGTCATTTCTGTGCGGATTGCTCCAAACATTATACGAGCAGAGCCTGGCATAAAATAAACAAAATTTGTAAAAGGAGTAGCGAAAAAATCGTTTACCATATTCCTTACAATAACATATGAACAGAATGATGGGAAATGACAAATGTGGTATCGTTGCGATCGGCATAAACCAGTGAATACAATTTCACAAAGAAAATGAATATCAGACAAAGTATTCAGAAGTTATAAGCAGTTCTATAAGAACTGTTACGGTTTATAACCCCTAGGTGGCGCCATACTCTGACTTCCCAGGTACCCTAAGGACAACATGTCGAAGCTCCCTACCTTTTTTTGCGCCGATATATCCGATACTTCAAAAGTTATAGCAATTTATCACAGATTTCAAAATGGCGGAAAGGCGGTTCGGTCAAACCCGGCATAATACATATCTGCAGATGCGGCATGAGCCAAGGAATCCGTAGACACCAAGATCATAATTTTCTGACAAACGATTCAGAAGTTATGCGCAAAAATAGCCTTTTTTCCTATCTCATGACCCATAGGTGGCGCTGTCACCAAATTTGGCATGGACCCCCATTTCATGGTCGACATGAAGCGTACCAAATTTCATCTCGATTAATCAAAGAATGACCGAGATACAGCTTCAGAACCAATTTTGCGTCAATCTCGTTAAGTTCACGCATTAATTACTTTTGAATAAAGAAAAATATCAAAATTCTGTTCAGTCATTTCTATGCGGCTCACTCCAAAGATCACATGTGCCAAATCTCATAAGATTTGAACCAAATTTGAAGGAGGAGTAGCGAAAAAACGAAATACTGTACATTTCAAAATGGCCGCTACTGTAATGGGTGGAGTCTTACTGTGAAGTATAAAATTCAATAAGCGGGAGGAGAGCAATCACGTGTACTAAGTAGAATTCTCATAGATCTAATGGATCACGAGTTATAACCATTTGAACATTGAATTTTTGAGATGATGGTGGCGCTATAGAGTTACTGCTAGAGACCCCATTTTTGGCCAAATGACTATTTATGACCACCACTACAACTGTGCCAAATTTCATCATTTTCCTATGTACGGTTCATAGGGCTGCCATAGACTCCCATTGGGGAAGAAGAAGAAGAAAGTACAATAACAATAGGTGCCACAGCACCATAGGTGCTTGGCCCCTAATAATAATAATACTAACAATTCCAATAGGTGTCTCAGCACCTTCGGTGCTTGACCCCTAATAATAATAATACTAACAGAAACAATAGGTGTCTCAGCACCTTCGGTGCTTGACCCCTAACTAACAGAAACAATAGGTGCCACAGCACCATAGGTGCTTGGCCCCTAAATATAGCTGCAAGCAGCAATTGCGGGGTCAAGCACCTTCAGCGCAATGAGCACCCAAAGCACAGCAAAAACCACACGACGCAGCAAATGTGCAAAGCGCAGAAAGCACGCAATACAGACCCCGAACCCGAAGCAAAGCAAATGCAGAGCAGGATCACTGCAGTGCGGAGCAACAACAGTAAAGATGGCAAAAATATAACACGTGTGGAAAACCAGACAGGTCGAGAAGAACGTGTTAAAGGAAACGCAAAAGGAAATCTCAATAAGTGAAAGTAAGAGCTGGGATTCAAACCCATGACCTCAGGTTCCCAAAGCACAGCAGTTACCGCATGCGCCACTGAGTAAACAATTAAACTACTGAGTTGGTGTGTCCAAGCTATAGAATAGAGATTTAGAGCTGTAAACATTGATATCCAGCAATTACCAAACGTAAAGAAATATCAACAGAGAGCACAAATAACTGAAATACAATGTATAGTATGAAAATCACAAAACTTAAGTGAGAAAAAAGTTAAGACAAAAAATCACTGCACATGGGATTCGAACCCATGAACTCATGTTCCCAAAGCACAGCAGTTAACGCATGCGCCACTGAGCAAACGATTAAACCACTGAGTTGGTGTGTCCAAGCTATAGAATAGAGATTTAGAGCTGTAAACATTGATATCCAGCAATTACCAAAAGTGCAGAAATGACAACAGAGAGCACAAATAACTGAAATACAATGTATTGTATGAAAATCACAAAACTTAAGTGAGAAAAAAGTTAAGACAAAAAATCACTGCACATGGGATTCGAACCCATGACCTCAGAATCTCATGGCAAGTGGTTAACCAGATGCGCAACTCAGTTAACACAGCTCAAGGGGAAGCAAAAAACAGCTTAGGTGCTGCAAGGATTGACATATGCCAATCATCACAGATGCAGAACTGACAGTGCAGAGCAGAACTAACAGAAATACAATGTATATGAGAATCAAAAAGCTCAAGTGAGATTGAAGACAAGAAGATCATTCTGTATAGTAATGCTATACAATGTAATATACAGTCACATTAATTTACTATGACAAATAGACAATGTTACAGGCACGGTCAACTTTGGAGTGGTATTTCTAAGAAAGAGAACAGAATATCAAAAATCTGTTCAGTCATTTCTGTGCGGATTGCTCCAAACATTATACGAGCAGTACTTGGCATAAAATAAACAAAATTTGTAAAAAGAGTAGCGAAAAAATCATCTACCATATGCTTTACAATAACACATGAACAGAATGTTGGAAAATGACAAACGAGGTATCGTTGCAATCGGCATAAACCAGTGAATACAATTTCACAAAGAAATTCATATCAGACAAAGTATTCAGAAGTTATAAGCAGTTCCATAAGAACTGTTATAGTTTATAACCCCTAGGTGGCGCTGTACTCTGAGTTCCCAGGTACCTTCAGGACATCATGTCGAAGCTCCTTACTAATTTTTGCGCGGATATGTCCAATAGTTAAAAAAATATAACAAATTATCTGAAATTTCAAAATGGCGGACAGGCTGTTCGTTCAAACCCGGCATAATACACATCGACAGATGCGGCATGAGGTAAGCAATCCATAGACATCAAGATCATAATTTTCTGACAAACAGTTCAGAAGTTATGGGCAAAAATAGCCTATTTTCATATCTCATGACCCATAGGTGGCGCTGTCACCAAATTTGGCATGAACCCCAAGTTCATGGTCCACATGAAGTGTAACAAATTTCATTTCAATTGATCAAAGAATGGCCGAGCTACAGCTTCAGAACCATTTTTGCGTCAACCTCGTTAAGTTTGCGCATTTATTACTTTTGAACAAAGATAAATATCAAAATTCTGTTCGGTCATTTCTGTGCGGCTCACTCCAAAGTTCACCTGTGCCAAATTTCATAACAATTGAACCAAATTTGAAGGAGGAGTAGCGAATAAACGGAATACTGTACATTTCAAAATGGCCGCTACTGTAATGGGTGGAGTCTTACTGTAAAGTATCAAATTCAATTAGCGGGATGAGAGCAATCACGTGTACTAAGTAGAATTGTCATAGATCAAATGGTTCACCAATTATAACAGTTTGAACATTGAATTTTTGGACTACTGGTGGCGCTATAGAGTTACTGCTAAAGACCCCATTTTTGGTCACATGACTATTTATGACCACCTCTACAACTATGCCAAATTTCATCATTTTCCTATGTACGGTTCATAGGGCTGCCATAGACTCCCATTGGGGAAAAATAATAATAATAAATATAGCTGCAAGCAGCAACTCGGGGCCAAGCACCTTCAGCGCAATAATGAGCACCCAAAGCAAGCACAGCAAGCACACAAAACACAGCAAGCTCACAAATCACAGCAAGCTCACAAAGCACAGCAAGCACACAAAGCACAGCCGGCACACAAAGCACAGCAGGCACACAAAGCACAGCAAGCTCACAAAGCACAGTAAGCATACAAAGCACAGCAAGCACACAAAGCACAGCAAGCTCACAAAGCACAGCAAGCTCACAAAGCATAGCAAGCACACAAAGCACAGGAAGCTCACAAAACACAGTAAGCACACAAAGCACATCAAGCACACAAAGCACATCAAACACACAAAGCACAGCAAGCTCAAAAAGCACAACAAGCTCACAAACCACAGCAAGCTCACCAAGCACAGCAAGCACACCAAGCATAGCAAACACACAAAGCACAGCAAGCTGACAAAGCACAGCAAGCTCAAAATGCACAGCAAGCTCAGAAAGCACAGCAAGCACACAAAGCACAGCAAGCTCAGAAAGCACAGCAAGCTCACAAAGCACAGCAAGCACACAAAGCACATTAAGCTCACAAAGCACAACATGCTCACAAAGCACAGCAAGCTCACAAAGCACAGCAAGCACACAAAGACAGCAAACTCACAAAGCACAGCAAGCATACAAAGACAGCAAACTCACAAAGCACAGCAAGCACACAAAGCACAGCAAGCTCACAAAGCACAGCAAGCACCATAAAGCGCATCAAACACGCAAGGCTCAGGAATCATAGAGCAGAACCACCACAATGCAGAGCAACAACAGCAAACATGGAAAAATATAACATATGTGAACTACAGACAGGTTGAGAAGAATTGATGAGAAAGAATAAAACATTAATAGAAAAACCTAATATACGACTCAGGTGGGATTCGAACCCAAGAACTCAGAATCTCAATGCATGTGCTTTCCTGGATGCGCCACTCAGTTGACACAGTTCATGGGGCAGCAGAAAAAGATTAGATATCTGCAAGGATTGACATATGTCAATCACCAAAGATGCAGAATTGACACAGCAGAAGTAGAAATAACATAAATACAATGTACATGAGTTCAAGTGAAATTGAAGACAAGCAGATCATTATGTATAGTAATGCTATAAATGTAATATACAGTCATATTAATTTACTATGGCAAATAGACAACGTCACAGGCACGGTCAACTTTGGAGTGGTATTTCTAAGAAAGAGAACAGAATATCAAAAATCTGTTCAGTCATTTCTGTGCGGATTGCTCCAAACATTATACGAGCCGAACCTGGCAAAAAATAAACAAAATTTGTAAAAGGAGTAGCGGAAAAATCATCTACCAAATGCTTTACAATAATACATGAACAGAATGTTGGAAAATGACAAATGAGGTATCGTTGCAACCGGCATAAACCAGTGAATACAATTTCAGAAAGAAATTGATATCAGACAAAGTATTCCAAAGTTATAAAGGGTTCCATAAGAACTGTTATAGTTTATTACCCCTAGGTGGCGCTGTTCTCTGACTTCCCAGGTACCTTCAGGACATCATGTCAAAGCTCCATACCACTTTTTGCGCGGATATGTCCAATAGTTCAAAAAATATAACAATTTATCTGAAATTTCAAAATGGCGGACAGGCGGTTTGGTCAAACCCGGCATAATACACATCGACAGATGCGGCATGATGTAAGCAATCCATAGACATCAAGATCATACTTTTCTGACAAACAGTTCAGAAGTTATGGGCAAAAATAGCCTATTTTCATATCTCATGACCCATAGGTGGCGCTGTCACCAAAATTGATATGGACCCCCAATTCATGGTCAACATGAAGTGTACCAAATTTCATTTCAATTGATCAAAGAATGACCGAGGTACAGCTTCAGAACCATTATTGCATCAACCTCGTTAAGTTCACGCAGTTATTACTTTTGCATAAAGATAAATATCAAAATTCTGTTCGGTCATTTCTATGCAGCTCACTACAAAGATCATCTGTGACAAACTTCATAACAATTGAACCAAATTTGAATGAGGAGTAGCGAAAAAACAAACAACTGTACATTTCAAAATGGCCACTACTGTAATGGGAGGAGTCTTACTGTAAGGTATTAAAATCAATTAATGTGAGAAGGGCAATCACGTGTACTAAGTAGAATTTTCAAAGTTCAAATGTATCATTAGTTATAACAGTTCGAACATTGAATTTTTGATCTGCTGGTGGCGCTATAGAGTTACTGCTAGAGACCCCATTATTGGTCACATGACTATTTAGGACCACCACTACAATTGTGCCAGATTTCATCATTCTACTACTTATGGTTCATAGGGCTGCCATAGACTCCCATTGGACAAGAGTAAGAATAATAATATAGCTGCAAGCAGCAACACGGGGTCAAGCACCTTCGGCGCAATGCACACAAAGCACAGCAAGCACACAAAGCACAGCAAGCTCACAATGCACAGCAAGCACACAAAGCACAGCAGGCACACAAAGCACAGCAAGCACACAAAGCACAGCAATTACACAAATCACAGCATGCACACAAAGCACAGCAAGCTCACAAAGCACAGCAAGCACACAAAGCACAGCAAGCACACAAAGCATAGCAAGCTCACATAGCACAGCAAGCACACAAAGCACAGCAAGCTCACAAAGCACAGCAAGCTCACAAAGCACAGCAAGAACCACCATAATGCAGAGCAACAACAGCAAACATGGAAAAATAGAACACATGTGAACTACAGACAGGTTGAGAAGAATTGATGAGGAAGAACAAAACGTCATGACTCAGGTGGGATTTGAACCCAGGAACTCAGAATCTCAATGCATATGATTAACTAGTTGCACCACTCAGTTGACACAGTTCATTGGGCAGCAGAAAAGAGATAACAGTATAATATCAATAAGAATTGTTATAGTTTATAACCCATAGGTGGCGCTGTACTCTGACTTCCCAGGTAACTTCAGGACATCATGTCAAAGTTTCTTACCAATTTTTGCGCGGATATCTCGAATAGTTAAAAAAATATAACAATTTATGTGAAATTTCAAAATGGCGGACAGGCGGTTTGGTCAAACCCGGCATAATACATATCGACAGATGCGGCATGAGGTAAGCAATCCATAGACATCAAGATCATAATTTTCTGACAAACAGTTCAGAAGTTATGGGCAAAAATAGCCTATTTTCCTATCTCATTACCCATAGGTGGCGCTGTCACCAAATTTGGCATGAACCCCAAGTTCATGGTCCACATGAAGTGTACCAAATTTCATTTCAATTGATCAAAGAATGACCAAGCTACAGCTTCAGAACCATTTTTGCGTCAACCTCGTTAAGTTTGCGCATTTATTACTTTTGAACAAAGATGAATATCAAAATTCTGTTCAGTCATTTCTATGCGGCTCACTCCAAAGATCACCTGTGCCAAATCTCATAAGAATTGAACCACATTTGAAGGAGGAGTAGCGAAAAAACAAAATACTGTACATTTCAAAATGGCCGTTACTGTAATGGGTGGAGTCTTACTGTAAAGTATCAAATTCAATAAGCGGGATGAGAGCAATCACGTGTACTAAGTAGAATTTTCATAGATCAAATGGTTCACTATTTATAACAGTTTGAACATTGATTTTTTGCACTGCTGGTGGCGCTATAGAGTTATTGCTAGAGACCCCATTTTTGGTCACATGACTATTTATGACCACCTCTACAACTGTGCCAAATTTCATCATTTTCCTATGTACGGTTCATAGGGCTGCCATAGACTCCCATGGGACGATATTAATAATAATAATAATAATAATACTAACAATTCCAATAGGTGTCTCAGCACCTTCGGTGCTTGACCCCTAAATAATAATAATACTAACAATTGCAATAGGTGTCTCAGCACCTTCGGTGCTTGACCCCTAATAATACTAACAATTCCAATAGGTGTCTCAGCACCTTCGGTGCTTGACCCCTAATAATAAGAAAACCATCAAACGCAATAGTGGCCTGCCGCCCTGCGGGCTTGGCCCCTAACAATTCAGTTATTTGAGAACTAAATCTGCATGACATTATAAAAATAGTCTCATAGAAGTATATGACAGAGTATAATACTTAGAAATCAGTGTATGATGGATAATAAAATCTTTATTTTACATTTAGCACATTTATCGAAAGCGAGTTTTAAAGGCGGAGTCCATGATGTTTGAAAGCCAATGTTGATATTTGAAATCACCTAAACAAACACGCCCCTACCCCAATAGAATCTGGACCTTCTGTTGATAGACCCGCCCCACACATACGCAACCCGGCATTTGATTTGATTTGATTGGCTATAAGTGTGTTTTGGTAGTCGGCCCGTCTCCTTTGCCAACGCGTTTTTCAAACATCGTGGACTCCGCCTTTAAGCTATACATTTTTATTATTATGTGTATACCCTGGTATCGAACCCATGACCCTGTTTGCAAACGCAATGCTTTACCAAGTGATCTACATTAAGACTTTCTACCAGTAAAACTTACAACCCTGATCAGCTTTAGAAATTGATTTCCACTCTATATAGTTGATACTGACGTCTTATTTATCACAACAGCTACTTTCTCTCGTTTTTCATCTTTCCTTTGTGGGGCGGCAGTGGTTTACAAACTGGGTAGGTTGGTGGTTCTATCCCCGGCTCCACCTGACCAAGTGCCGAGGTGTTTTTAAGCAAAACACCTAACCCCAGCTGCTCCTGACAAGCAGGATGGTGCCTTGCATGGCTGACACCGCTGTTGGTGTGAGTGAGTGAATGTGAGGTAAAAGGATTGTAAAAGCGCTTTGGCTGGCCATGGGTCTATGAAAGCGCTATATAAATACAGTGCAGTCCTAGTTTGACTTTTCTATTTCTGCTGCAATTGAAGTTTTTGCAGGTCGAGTCCCCAGCTTGCCTAAGGGCAAAAATAAAGCATACCTGCTGATTTCGAGTTTGTCCAGAAGTTTTGTGCTTGTTAAGATATAAGACTGTATCAAATGTAATCTTTTAGGTAGGAGGTCCTGGATAACATTTATATCTTATTTAAGATTAATGTGTTCCACATTTATCTGATTAATGTGGTCGCCAAGGCATTGCTGTACTGATGAATGTGGTGTTCTGGATGATTTCAAGGTAACTGAATACTGGCCCAAGTCTGCCAGCCAAAACTTGTAAGTCAAATCACTTAGAAAACTCATAACACGTGTCATCAACAAGTAATACAATATGACAGTCTGTACCCATTTAAGTTTATTACATTGAGGGTTATGCTTAATTCCCTGACATCAATGGTCTTAGTGATCCTAACAGTGAATGCCATAGTAATGTCTTTTCTCATTTTTGTCCATCCACAGGTTCTGTCAGTACCTCACAGGAGATTGGTGTGCTGCAGTCGACTGTTTGAGGTGACTGACATCAATAAAGCCCAAAAGCAAGCTGCTCACCAGAGAGAGGTTTTCCTCTTCAACGACCTACTTGTGGTAACTACAAAGCACTTTTTATCGCCTGCAATTTTTCTTCAAATCATTTTATTGTCATTTTCTGTCCTTTAATATTGTTGAATTCAACTAATCTTGGATAATGGAGAACAAAAAGACTTTAAGACATCTTAAAATGTTAATTAATTACATTGTTTTTAAATTTAGTGATTTTCACAATGTGCTTTGTTGCAAAGTAACTTTACAGAAAACATTTTTTAAACATCTACAAAAATGTAAATAATATCTTTTGACCTTCAGATTCCAGATTTCCAAATACTTGTATCTCACCCAAATATTGTCCTATCCTAACAAACCATACATCAATGGAAAACATATTTATTTAGCTTTTAGATGTATACATCTAAACTTCAAAATTGACCCTTATGACCGGTTTGTGGTCCAGGGTCACAAATGGTTCCTACATTTTCTATTGATGGTAGTCAGCTATAATTAAAAAATACAGGTAAATGCAGTAAAGTATGCCAGATCGGTTTGGTCTCTAATGTTAACTGATTTGAATAAGCAAAGCAATCACTTGTTGAAAATAACAGAGACTGCACATAAACATATATTTTAGACATCCTTACCCAACTCCAGAAGAGAATTTAAAAGCAGAAGAAATGTAAAAACCAGTACATAAAAGTACATCCACCCAAACCCCAAATCTAACTACAACCCCAAGCGACAATGATTTAAAATAGTAAAAAAAGAGTATAACAACACATAAAATATTTATAGAAATTCACGAAAAAGTGGCACGAAATTCAGCTTTTTTCATGCCTTGAGCACGAATGTCTTTTTCGTGTCACTTTTTCGTGCATTTCAATAAATATTTTATGTATTGTTACTCTTTTTTTTAATATTTTAAATCATTGTCACTTGGAAAAAGACATTCGTGCTCAAGGCACGAAAAAAGCTGAATTTCGTGCCATGGACACTAATAAATTAATACAATTTTTGTGACTATAACATGACCTTCTGTGAGATCATGTTGATATTTGCACTATTTGCACGCATGTTTTTGGGAAACGTTCTTGAAAACACAAATTACAGAATATGGTAAATTTAAACATGTAACAAAATAGTCACTTACCAACAACATAGCTATTATTATCATTGCATAACACATACAGAGGTGCTGTAACAAGTCCTGTACAACATAGCTTTGCAGATCCCAAATCATAAAACTTTTTATTTCAATATTTTTTATGTTTTGCTAAATGGGATTTTGCAAGAACATTGAATGTCCACACACTTCATGAAAGGCGGTCATTTTCAGGATCGCCCATTGTGGTGCCTGGTACTACTACTGCACTCCCTACAGCATGACATTTTATATTCTCTCATTTCTGTTTTTATGTTTGTATTGCAGTGGTTATGCTGCACTTTTACTGTCAGGCTGAAAGTTTCGGCTATTTGCACTGCAGAGCTGTTGCCCTTAATGTGAATACAATTCTGAGGTCAATAATGAAGTCCCCCCCACTGTTCAGATAATTTAGTCGAAGCCACAAAGCCCATGAAATTAATCAAAGATTAAATGTCTATTATAATTAATGCAGCCATTAGGCGGACTGGAAGGCTATCGCAGAGATGTATGAAACTATTCTCATAATTAAAAGAGCTCATGTTAATCTTGTGATATAAGCGAACGATTAAATTACGAAATGCATTTTTCCCATCATAATCACAGGTGAAATTTGGGGCCTTGTTTAAAAAATGACTTTTGTAAAATGAAGAAAGATTGTACGCAAATTAGTTATGTGAACATTGCATGTAAAATATTAAATAGGGTTCCCACGGTACCTTGAAAGTTTGTGAATCTGAGGGAAATAATTCAAGGCCCTGGGAAGTTTTTGAAAATATAAATGCATAGATACAGGTCATTGAAAGTGCTTGAATCTGTTTTATTCAAGAGGTTTTCTGGAAAAAATCCATATTATTCCCTGTATAGTGTAGGATAATATCATAACATTTCTAGCCTTTTAAGCACACGTGCTAAACTGTTCGCTTTAAATGCTTATATCTTCTCTATGTGAATGTTGATTCATACCAAAATGCTTTTTTGCATAGTTGTGTTTGACACATGAAAACGTCTCGGGTTACGTATGTTACTGTTGTTCCCTGAGAAGGGAACGAGACGCTGCGTCTCCCTTCCCATACTTCCTGCATCCCTGTATTGCCGTCTTTGGCAATTTCAGATAGACACTCCCGCGTCACGCTGTCTTTGTCGTTAAACCTCATCATTGGTCGAATTTGATAAACACGTTCAGACGCACTTACCCCTAGAGGCGTCCACAAAGTGTCACCGCAGTGACGCAGCGTGACGTGAGTTCCCTCGAAAGGGAACTGTAACAATGGATCTTTAAAAGTAACATGAGGTAACCTTGCTCTCACTTGAAATGTGTCCCCACATTTAGTCCTTGAATTTGAGGGTATTGGACCTGGAAAGTCCTTGAAACTTCCTTTGAAGTTTGAAGTTAACTAAGGTGTGGGAACCCTGAATAAAGGAGATTTGCAAATTCTAGATATCTTGACAATATTATTTAGTTCTTCTGTGATATCATGCAGTTATTGTTTTTCTGTTGCAGCAATAATTTAGTAAAGATGTGAGTCAAAGGGGTTCTTGTTTCTGTAGATTTGGGGCAAAATGATTCAATATTGCAGTAGGGGGAAAAGTAACTAACAAAAGGCTTTACGTTTGCACAATTTACAGATTAATTCTAATAATTCTGGAATAAAATGAAATTAAGTAAAAGCTTTTAATAATCTCTTTAGTCTTTGTAAATATTTAGGTCTTTTATGATATAAGAATTTATTAATGCTTTGCCATGCCAGAGCCGGCGCCAGACAATAACTAACAGGGGGGCACGCGGCTACCAATGGGGGGACACGCAATTAGGCAAAAAGGCATTAAAACAACAAATACAGTGCAAACACACACTCATACAACTGGTACAGACTGTCAGCTCATTTCCCATATAAAGTGCAGAAGATTAGAAACTAATCAGTATTACCATAATCATGTCGCAATTGCTGTTAACGGTCTATAGCCACACTTCAAATTTAGGCTTACGTAAATTAAAACAACGCTAGCTTACCTTTAAAAAAAGCTGAAGGCGGCGTGTGTGAACATTAAACTTCCTTAAAACATTGTCCTGTAGATTTGAAAATTCCACCTCGACCTCTAATTTCTGAGTTTGAGCCAGTCGGTGTTTGCATAAAGTCAGATGGAGCAGGCGGTGCTGGTTTGTTCTAAATGTTTTAATATCCATATTTTACATGATCCATAAAATGCCGCAAAAAACACGTTGCTAGTATCAAGTCACATTATGCTAAAGACGCATGAGATGTCGCAATACAACCAATCAGAGAAACTGCTCTATTTTAATTTTAAAAAACATATGAAAAGCCACCGATTTTTTAATTGTTCAGAAATCTCGTTTTTTGGTTGTGCATTCCAATTAATTTCAATGCAACTGCAGTTGGTTTGTTTTGATTTAAACCTTCATAACTTAAAAAATACAGCTAAGTAGCACCATAAAACAAAATAATAACATGATAACATAATAATAAACATGTTTTGTCAAAAATGTAAAAAATGGATTTATCATGTTTTGCAACAAAACTCTTCATATATCAACTATATTTTCCTCATTTGATTACATTAAAAGTCATGAAACATTCAATGTTTAATTTATTTTAATTATTCTTGATGTATAATAAATTAATAAAAAAACTGTTTAGGGGGCACAACAACCTGTTTGGGGGGGCACGGCCCGCGAATGCCCCCCCTTGACGCCGGCCCTGTGCCATGCATTAAAGCACACTGCTCACGTATCCTACACATTACATGTGCCATTGTCTTGTCGAATTTAATTATTTCTATTTTTGGCATAGAAACAAGTCAAAAATTTATACTTATGCCTACCCTTGACTAGACGTGAGATTTGTCTCAGATGTGCACTACGCCTAGATGGTGCAACAGGTGTAAAATCTACGTCGGACGTAAAACGCATTTTACATCCAGACTAGTCTTACGACCGGGTTTATGCCCAGCTGTCTGGGCATAAACAATGGCGTAGTGAAAAAAGGTTGTATAGATTATAAAAACGTATGAATGAAATGGAACTTTGACTGAATGGTTGAGGAATAAAAATGTCTGCCAAATGCATAAATGAAAATTAAAATCTCTTTCCTTTACAGATTTTAAAACTGTGTCCAAAGAAGAAAAGTTCGGCTGCCTACACCTTCTGCAAGGCCATGGGTCTGCTAGGCATGCAGTTTCACCTGTTCGAGTGTGAATGTAAGATTTACATCTCATGCTACAATATAAAACACAAAGAAAAGACACAATAAAACTTGGGTCTCAAGCTTAGATTCTCATAGATTCTTCAAAACTTCATACAAGATCTAGACTATTATGCGCCTTTCATGCACTCATTTCATTGATTTACCTCCAACAAAGGGAACAACACATGATAAATGAAGATGACAGGGACTGAACAAACCCTCTCATTTTCCAATTAAGGCATCCACCAGCATCTCTTTCCTCCCACTCTCTCTTCATCCCATTCTCTATCTTTCTCAGTCTCTCTCTCTTTCACACACACTTGTGGCAGATGGGCTATAATTAAGCAAGATGAGTGTTATGGCTTGTGCTTATATTTCGCCCCACTTAAATCGGTGGACTGTATAGACAGGATATCACACAAGTGAGCAAAGACACACAATGTTTCCATGCACAACAGACAATAAATGGCACTGAATTACTATTGGTGGGTGGTAATTCACTGTAGCGACTGGGTATTTGAATGCATTACCTGTCATGGCGGATGGCTTGTTGCTATTGTTAAAATAGTGTATAACCTTGATATTTTCAATATTGACTGAGTAAGGTCATGTCAAAAAATTAAATCAATAAAGTCAGTGACTGAAGTCAAACTTTGATGCTCCTAACTACATAGTTAGTTTATGAGACATGGATCACATTACACTATATTACACTGTGATTCACAGCAATGCTTATTTATGGTCATCTGTTCCAGCTATCTCACGTCAAGTCGTGTTATTGTCATGAAAATTTTTATTTATGTTTTCGTGTTATTGACACGATTTTCCGCAGTTTTTCGTGCAGCGCGAATGTCTTTTTTGTGCCACCCAGCACGAATTTCTATGAATGGCTTTTGTGTCACTGCCACGACTTCCTTTATTGCGTCATTTTATTTTTTTCTCATCGTTTTTTCCTATTTTTAAATCATTATCGCTTGGGTTAGGGTAAGATTCGGGGTTTGCGTTAGGATGTAATTTTATGTATTGGTTTCTACATGTTTTTCGTCCACTTTTAAAACAATTTTTGTCTGTAGTTGGGGTTAGAGTTGGGGTTAGGGAAGTCGCAGAATGTGATTCTAACCCAAACCCCAAGCGACAATTGTAAAAAATAATAGGAAAAAACAATGAGAAAACAAAATATAAAATGACCCGATAAAGAAAGTCGTGGGACAGACACAAAAAAACATTCATAGAAATTTGTGATGGGTGGCACGAAAAACAGCAAAAATTCGTGTCAATAACACAAAAACTTTAATCAAATTTTTCATGATGATAACACAAATTTCTGTGGTATATCAGCGTTTTTATTTTTTTATTTTTTTAAGTAAAGCGAACAGTCGTTCTCTCTGTCTTTCTGTTTTTCAGACTATCCTCACGCGATCACTATCGTGTCTCCGTGTTCGGGTTCTGATAAGAAACAGGTGCTGAATTTTTGTGCCCAAAGTGCAGAAGAGCTGCTGAAGTTTGTTGAGGACCTAAAGGAGTCCATCGCCGAGGTGTCAGAGATGGAGCAGATACGCATTGAATGTAAGTGTATAAATGTAAGCATAAGAGAGTGAGTGACATTTAAGAGAGTGAGTCACGTTTACTAGTGTGACCTAGTATGTTGTTGGTGACTAAAAGAAGGTTGTACGACAATATTTTTTGTAACAATTTATGCCCTTATATGCACTGCAAAGTTAGATTTATTTAAACCTTTATTTGCATCTTTTATTTGTGCCTTTTGCATCTTGCCATGAATCAGCAGTCACTGAACAGTTTCCATGGTAACAGAGTAAAGCCGCCCAATTGTTGACAGCTAGATGATTGTTGACATCTACTGGCTAGTTAAAAATGTTAACATTTTGTGGGGAAAAAAAGAGTGGCGTATGTTGTGTCTAGGCCGTTATGCTGTCTTTGCTACACCGTTTTTCTGGGTGGTTGCTAATCAAAAGAGTAGAGAGGCGCTATGACTAGATGTTCTGCTCCTTGACTTTCATTCATTCACATTTTTATCAAACCAGTGTGTATCCCTTTCCATGAAATTGAACAGCTTTTTGTGTGCTCTCTCAAATAGCGCTATAGATATAATGTTCAAATACAAATGTTTAACAATATTTTTTCAGTAAGTTCCTGTATTGATAATGTAGAGAGTGTAAAGTGAAGGCTACCTAAAAAATGCATGTCTTATAAACGTACATTTTCTCATTCGAGGGTGAGAGGTGCACCAACACGCATGAGAGAGTGGCGTCTCCTGTCTTCTCTGGTCTTGGCAAAAACACCTTTATTTTAAATTACACGAGATCTGATGCCACTATTTTTATACCTGAGGCACACGTGAAACTTTTAGACCCGAACCCACTCAGGTCTCGAGTAGGAACTCGGGTTTTCGAAACTAAGTGGAACCGTGAAGACCTCTAGTCTCAATGAAAAACACATATGACGTTTTCGGAGTGATCCTTCAAAACCGTATGGTGCATTAGGTTGTCAAAATGCAAGGCATTCGGTGTGGATAAACATCGTGCCTAATGCTCACTGCCCATAGAAAACCATCCAAAAAAGGCGCCTGGTATTGCCAAAAACACATTTTGTGTGACTGACCATTTTAATAATAAAAATACAAAAAAATAACACAAAATGTATGTATAATTTACTGTACTGTATATTTCCTACTTTATCATTCTCATTTTCCTCACTGCTTTTGTATTGTTTGCTTATGTTTTGTTTTTCTATGTACGCTTTCCACTGGTTTATTTTGTCCTTTAGGATTCTTACTGAAAGATTTGATGTTTCATAATAAATGAAAAGGGTGCCGTTTTACAATGTAGTCAAGCTTTCAAACAGAAGAAAAAGACCAGGAAGCAGGAATAGAGAATGTTGAAACACATCTTTGGTTTTCCACGAGGGAGAAAGACAGAAAAGCAAGACGGCTGAGTGCCGGTGGACATTAAAGAGTGTATTCTGCTGAGGCCGCCTGGTGTTCATTACATCCTGTGCTAGAGAAAGCCAGGATCCATGGGAAGTCTTGTGGTGTATGAGTGTCGGTGTCAGCAGTTTCATTGGGAACAGTGAGAGAGCCTTAACTCCCTTTTAAGTAAGCAGCTTTTAAGAGCCCTTCCCAAGAGCTGCCATCTACACTGCCATACATTATTTCACATAAAGGGAATTCTTCTTATCTCTTTTACAGCTCACACATGCAGAACTGTGACCCTGTCTGTGAAAACGTAATCTCTAATTTTAAGATTAGTAGCAGCATAGTTTGATTTCAATCATTGATTTCACTTTTTTTATATTTTACATGGCCTTACTCAGTCAATGTTAAAGATTTCAAGCTTATATTTTCACAAAGAAACAAAATAATTAAGTTGGGTTTTTAGAGGCAGGGTCACAAATGGCTTTTGAATTCGATACCTTTAAATGCATTTAGTGCATTTTGTCTGTTTTCCATATCAAAAGAGGTTAATTTGTGGGAGCCTGGTCTCACTATTAATACGTAGTATTTACATGTAAAAAAACATATTTTTTGTACGTTTAAATAACGTTTAAGAAACGTACAATGTAGACGTATTTACAACATTTAAACGTAGCATTATTACATTTTTACAGCTAAGAAACGTAAAACATTTACGTATCTTTTATTCCATAAATGTTGCTGTATAATTTCCCTTTAACCATTTTAGCGAAATGTTTAACCCTACCCCAAACTCTTTTTATACAAAATGTTTAAATACGTAATGTATTCTTTTTACATTATGCAACGTAACGGACAGATATGTTTAGGAACATTTTAGTAAAAATAGTAACAATATAGCATTCAAAAGATATTTTAAGCCACTACAGTCCTACGCTAAACAATTTATTAAAATCATTTAACGTTACTGTTACAAAAAGCATAACAGACCGACTAGTGTAATCACAACAACTTATTGTGAATATTAAAATCAGTACCAAAAGTAGTTAAAATGAAAATGTGCTACAGCCAAGGTCCTATGAAGTAAAGTAAAGAGAAGTATAAGTTATTAATCCAAGAGAACATTGATCCGGCTTCCCTCTGTCATGGCGTGCTTTTTTAAATTTCAAACGTACACCAACACAAACAGAAATGAAGCAAATATGTCAAGTGGCACGCAAAGGGCCAATGAGCTTTCACTGTAAAAAAAGTCCGTAAAAATTTCAATGTTATTGCAGCTGGGTTGCCGGTAATCTACCGCAGATCCACACTTATGCTACTTACCGGCAAGAGTTTGTTCAAAGTTAAATAAATTTCAAACACCAACAAGTCTTTATCTTTACAGAATAAAACCATACAATAACAGCCTCATGCAAAGCATTCTGGGAACCAGAAATCATCATCAACCTTTTTCTGTTTTTTTGCTTCAGATTTTGTTTCCCAGAATGTTTTGCCTGATGCCGTTCTTTAGCTTTACTCTGTAAAGACAAAGACCCGCAAATGTTAAATGTTCACTCAACCCTGAACAAAATGTTGCCAGTAAATAACATAAATTTAAATCTACGGTAATTTACCGGCAACTCAGCTGCAATTTCTACGGATTTTTTTTACAGTGTTTGATATCACTGCCGTAAAGCAATGTGTCCTAAAAGACGGTTGCTGATGAAAACTCGAATCAAGATCGCTGGATAAAGGGCTGAATTTGGATCTGTTCCTCACAATCTTATGAATTTTAAAGATGTGGAGTACAGCAAATGAATAAAAGTAACATCTTTTGTGAATTTATGTTGTATTTTGGTGTAATTATTGCTTAGTAGTAATAATAACTTATTGCATAGAAGACAACATAGGAGAAAACGTGTTTTTGTGTGTCAAACAAACTTAATATTAAAAAATTGTTAAATAAATACAGAAATGTTATTCACTTAAAAGTTTAAAAATTTTCAATATTGTGAAATTCTCTGAATATCATAATCATTTCATTAGACAAATGGGTAAACTGTCTTAAATAAGTCAGAAAATATGACTGAAAACATGTCATTAATATGAGTAAGAAACGCCAATGCCCGCGATTTTAATATTTATTCTCATGAGATCACGTTGTTTGTGGCACATTGCAATATAAAATTCATTAAATTAGAGAGTTTTTTTTCAAGAATGCATGAAACCTGCATGCATATAAAGATTGCTTTGGATTTTTAACCTAACCTAAAATTTTACATGTTGTCAATTGACATGTTGCCAAACTGCATCCCTGCTCCAAGTCTTTAATTAAAGACACAAAGACTTATTTTTTCATCCTATAATCTACTGCCGCAATAAGTGGCTTTAATATGGTAGCAGGCTCAGTTTTAGTAACCAGATAATTGGTTGTCAGCCATTCTTTGTGCAGTAACAGATTTCAGGTTCTTTCAGATGGCTTCATTAAACCAGAAGGCATATTTCCATTAAACGAGTCCGACTGCAGGCCCAGAGCCTTTTTACAATTCTCTCGGAAAAGAATCTTTTGTTGCCTGATTATAAATGACAGGCAATTATAATCAATCCCTGGGTGTAAATGTGGTGATTTGGACCTCTGCTGTTCAGCGATGGACAACTGGAGGTTTATAAGATTGTGAACATGTGGCTTTTTGTCTTTATGAGCTTGAGTCTGTTTGTCAGTGTGTGTAGAGTGTATTTTTGCACTTACAACATTCTCTGTGTGTATGTGTGTGTAGGGGAGTTGGAAAAGCAGCAGGGAGCCAAAACACACTCCATCAAGAATAACGGGACACAGCTTGAATTGAGAGGAAGACAAAGTTCTCCTTTAGGTACAATACTTCACACACATAAATATTCAAATTTTAGTCTGCTCAAAGAAGCTGTTCACATAAAAATGATTTACTCACCCGCATGATATTACAAACTTGAGTCGCGACTTTTTTGTGTAATGGTGAAGAATGTCCTGGCTGCTCATTTTTCGCAGTGGCTATGTTTACATGCACAAAATTTTGTCAATCTGACTGAATTTAATACGATTGAAGGTTACGACGATACAGTTTACATGCACCCTAAACATTGCGATCTGATTTAAATGTTCGCTTAGATGTACATTATATAGAATCCGAACCGAAAGTCTGCGCAAGCGCACAGCCAGGGTTGCCACATTCGCGTATCAAAACCATCCGAATGGACATTCAAAACTAGCCTAAAATCATCCCAATGACTGTCCACAGCCCAAATATTAAAGCGTAACTAAATCCCTGGTCAGAGCTTGACTCCACCCACTGGCAATATTTGAAAAATGCAAGAAAAGTGGGCAGATCCCAACGGAGATAGAGGGGACGAACTAACCTCGTACCAAGTGTGTGGTGAGATCGTAACAAGGGCGTGGTGAGCTTGAACCTGCTTACGTCACAAGGTATTTTTTGGACCCAACATCCAATAAGAAAATTCAACTGCAGTAGCCACCGTTCAACCTGAAGAGGGCAGCACTCAGACGTTTTTACCCCAAATATTTGTAGTATTGAAACACTTTATATCCAAATGTCAAAAAACTTACTAAAATCCCTACTAGAAGCCCCATTCTTACAGATCATTAATTAAAAAGGGTTGGTTTAGGGTTTAGTTACTCTTTAATAACTAAGCAACGAAATCATATAATCTTTAACCCGCAGAAAAAAAAACAACTGGTGGAAACAGTTTAAATTGCCTAATCTCGATAAAATCAGAAGACTTGGCAACCCTACGCTGCACACAGCATCTCTCGTCGAGTTAACGCTTTATCTCTGGATTAAAGTCTAAAGGGGGTCGCACACCAGCCTTGCAGCTTAGTGTTGCGCAGCGTCGAGTCGCGTCTACACTGTAAAAAAATTCCGTAGAAATTGCAGCTGGGTTGCCGGTAACTTACTGTAGATTTAAATTTATGATTTTTACTGGCAACATTTTGTTCAAAGTTAAATGAACATTAAACATTTACAAGTCTTTCTCTTTATAGAGTAAAACTAAAAAAAAAACAGCATCAAGCAAAACATTCTGGGAAACAAAATCTGAAGCAAAAAACAGAAAAAGGTTGATGATGATTTCTGGTTCCCAGAATGCTTTGCATGAGGCTGTTATTGTATAGTTTTATTCTGTAAAGATAAAGACTTGCTAATATTTCAAATTTATTTAACTTTGAACAAACTCTTGCCAGTAAATAACATAAATTTAAATCTACGGTAAATTACCAGCAACCCAGCTGTAATAACATTGAAATTTCTACGGAATTTTTTTTACAGTGTAGGACAACTCGGAGGTATAGTAAACCGGAAGTGCACATTAAATAGCGCGAGCTTCGTCAGATAGCGTCTACTTCAAAATGCAAAATATATGTTAGCAGCCAGTGTTAATCGTTAATGATTTGGGACAAATATGATGTTATTTAATGTTAAACTATGTGAGTGGCGCTCTGTGGCGCGACAGGGATTTAAGCAACTTCCTGAGTCGTAGCTGGGCGGCGTGGACAGGCGCCACCTGTCAGCGGCGGTGTGCATATACTCATAGAAAGCAATGTGTTCGAATTTTTTTAGAACGCCGCTGCGCGGCGCTGAGCTGCGTGTCCTGTGCGACCCCCTTAAGCTGAGTTGGAGAAAGTTGTTCTTAAGAAGTTTTCAGATATAGGTAATAAAAACACACTTTTTGAAAAGGTCCAACGCTATTTTATTACTTTAAGTAGCCTAATGTTTTAAAAGTACACAAACACTGCAGAATTTAGTACATCGCGTGTACAGCGTGTGACCCCATTAACGTTACCTTAATAATGCGTGAGGCTTTTGCCTTGCTATTGCGTGTTTCTGTGACAAGAATCGTGTGATATAAGAGTTTAATATAAGACGTGAACTTGTGCACATGCAGAACATTTGTGTTCAAGGTAGTTTTGCATCCGATTTAGAAAATACTACGATTCACGTATTTACATGCATACTTTTTTCTCGCTGAACGGATCACAGATCAGGGTACACCCCCCCCCAATACAATCCAAATTTGCACCCGATCGTCCTCAATCGTATTGATTAAGGTGTTTAAATAAAGGCTTTGAGCCATCAATACGATTACAAACGATTATTTGGTTGCATGTAAACGTACCTACTGAAAATCAATAGCAACTGCAAAAAAATACATTTTAATTTTAATGCATGCTGATTTTAGTTTTTTCCAAAACATTGTAATTACATTTTTATGTTTTTGGTTAGGCCAACAAGACATGAACACATCACAGAGTGGACACAATGCAGTAGAGGTAAGAGCTCAGTGAGGTAAGTCCCAGACCCCTAGAAATGTCTGTCAAACACAGCCAACAAAACGCAACGTTAGGGAACATTAGGAGAACATAACGGCCATATATTCCTGCCAAAGAGATTGCACACATTTTAGTGCAGTGCCCTGAACCATTTCACCCTAAATCATTCCTGATGAGACTGCCACCAAACCAAAGTAAACAGCAGGCCCCTGAAGTTCAGACTCATCTGTGCATTTTACCCATTTATTTAAAAAAATAAATAAAATGAAAATAAACAATACACTTTGGAGGAGAATTTCAACATGTTTTGGAGAATAGTGACTCATTTGTGCTTGTATATCCAGATGAAAGAAAAAGTTAGACACAGACATATTGTTTATGTTATTAGACGAGCTGAATATAACACTTTTCTTTACCGAACAGAGTGTTCACTTTTTGTAAGGTCTTGTTCATTGTTGGTAGTGCTCAGAAAGACAGTATAGACTGAAGACGTAGATTGGAGTATTTGAATGGAGACAAGATTACAAACTGATTTGAGGTGCTGGGAAAATATAACTGAGAAAGGCAGAGAAAAAATGACTGCATCTGATTTTGAGCTCAGTATGGATGTTAAATTGAACCCAGTGTATAAAAAGATCTTGTGAACTAGCCTGACCCAAATGTTACTGTCAAAATATAACACACACCCACCCTGAAATCACTCACAAACAAGTGACTAAGCTTGAACTCAAGAATAAAGTATATGCAAGCAAAACGAGTAACGCTATTACTCGTTTATAAAATTAAAGTAAATATATATTTTTAAGGACAAGTTCGGTATTTTACACTTAAAGCCCTGTTTTCAGACCGTTCACGATGAAATAGAACGGCCTTGACTGAAATTTGGACACATGATGCTGGCCCGAGAATTTTCGGGTGTTTGTTGTGTCGCCCCCCACCTCTACAGTTGCTGTATAGGTGCACTGGAACAATCCTAAAATGCATTGAACTTTCATTTACAAAGACGTGAAACTCACAGAGTGGTCAGGGGTGTTCCCTGATATGCTCACACAAAAATCGCCGCAAAAGATGCCCTCCAACAGGTTTTATTGTAGTTTTTGTCCAACTCCATTGACCTGTATCAGATGTGCTGTGAGGTACGGTATTGCTCCGCCGCCGGGAACGTTGTTTGTATTCTTGCAATTGGCAAAGGCGGATTATCGCCACTAACTGGGCTGGAGTGTCTATTATTCAAGCTCTCAACGGAAGAATATACGGGTGTGAGGCGTTTGGAAAAATAGGTCCACAAGTTTACAACGAATGCTAAAAGACCTGTTGGAAAGCATCTTTTGCAGCAATTTTTGTGCGAACACCTCTGTCCGCTCGGTGAGTTTCGCGTCTTTGTAGACGAGATTTTAAGAAGGATTGTTCCGGTGCACCTATGCAGCTGTTGTGGAGGGGGGAGGTGATACAACAAACACCCGGAAATTCTCGGGCCAGCATCATATGTCCAAATTTCAGTCAAAACCGTTCTATTTCATCATAAACAATCTGAAAACAGGACTTCAAGTGCAAAATACTGAACTTGTCCTTTAAATGAAGGCAATAAGTTAAAAGACTCTGAATCCATCCTAAAACATTTAAAGGGTAAAGTCACTGAAGAGTTGTCGTACTTAAATCTATAATCCATAACTTTTTGTTAAAAAAAATGGTTAGGGGACGTGTACACCAAGGCGTTTTCGACATAGCATAGAATCAGATGCATAGTGTATATGAGCACACATTTAAGTCGCCTGCCTCATAGATATGAAGTGATGCCGTTTAACATATGCAGACTGCCATTGTCTCCATACTTTACATCATCCTCTACCTGGCACTCAGATTCGGCTTGCAAGCTAGTTTCTGCATAGTACCTAATACCAGTGGGCGAATTTGTTGCTTGGCACAATCCCCCCTTACAGTTAAATGTTTCCAGTGTGGCAACCAAGCGAACAAGCCCCAGTTAACTCCAACATTAATGTGATATAGCACCATCACCTCTCTGTGGGTATATTAAAAGCAAACAAAGCCCAGCCAGAAATACATTAACCAGAGGGCTATTCAATTAGCATCATGACATTACAGCATGTGTGGGAACTCAAGGACAAAACAGATTTTTTTTGTTCATACAGACACACTTGTTTTTGTGAGACATGGCGGCTTTCATTAATAATTAGTCATATCTTCAAACACCCCCTGGATATGATCTTATTACAACATATTAAAAACCTAAGTAGTGCTCCCACAGTGTTAGTAAGCGTTTTAGTCAAATTTGCCATTGCGTAAGACGGTGAGGAAAGATGAAACATATTATAGAGTTACATGAATGCGAATGAATGTACCATTTATCTTGTGTTTAAATAATTAACAAACTCAATTCATTGAGACACGTGTCATCAAACCAACAGTATGAGCAATAACATTACGCTGATTTATTATGAGTTTTATATATATGCGTGTGTGTTTGTGTGTGTAAAAAGTATAAATTAGAGGAACTTAAAAAATTACTTCAATATGTAACTCCTAAAATGTGACTTTTTTACTTAAATTTTCTCACTTTAAATAGTTTAGGTGTTTTTCACATTTTATACACTTGAAGCAATTGAATAAACCAAAACTACACTAATAAATTAAAACAAAGGGCTGCTTTGGGCAAAAATCCTAATCCCATAAGCCGTACAAAAACATACTTTATCTCTATCACCAAGCAATGTATAGGCACTATAAATAGGATCCTATATTTATATAAAGTTAAATTAATGCAGATTGCATTACTGAATGAAGAACACAATAGTTGTGATATATTTTCAGGGCCGGCCCGTGGCATAGGCAAGATAGGCGGTTGCTTAAGGGCTCGTTATAGTTGTGCGTACGGCGTAGCCGCGACGGTGTAGGTTCTGGGTCGGTTTTCATTTATACTTTTGTGACGTCCTCCGCCTTGACGTGCAAACACACACGCAGACCGCTGGTTGGCAGTATCCACGTGTGTAACTACAGTTGCAGCGCGACCGTCAGAGAAGAAGCAGCTTGGCAAGTTAACCCACAAATGAAGAAGAAACAGCAACTTGTTGTGTATGATTTAAGAAGACCAGCAATGATGGAAGTAAATAAACAGTGACTTTTGTTGCAGTTTGAGTTAAATCACTCCTCAACATTGCTCATTTTTGTTTTTACCATCGCAAACGGAAATACCTATACGCAGTTTTTTTTACCTGACGGGAGGGGTTCTGGTGGACCAATTACAACGCTTGCGGTCCGCGCTGTTAAAATTTTTACGAGGTTCACGTCAGGCTACGCAGAGCTACGCACAGGCAACGGAACTTACGCACGACTATAAATCGCCCTTTAGGGTGCAGTATGACTAAAGAGCACCTCATGAAAGTTTTTTTTTTGTAGGACGTGCACCCTTTTGTGAACAGTGTATATATTACAAATCACACTAATGGTGCATTCCCACAAGGCGCGATAGAGGCGGCAAAAACACGCTATTCGCACGTAGTTGGACGCTTGAACATTTGAGTTCACTCGCTTCATTCAATTCTAGTCATTCGAGACATTCACGCAAAAATTTGCGTCATGAGGGGCTTCTGCGATTCTGCTTGCTTCCTGTAATCACGTCACTACTACAGCAAGGTAGCTGATTGGTTAACACGGCGCGGAAATCCGCCGAAATTCCGATTTTTCAACTCGCAGAAGTTTCCATCTGCTCCGCGCATTCCGCACCGCAGGATGCCTAATCGCGTCTTTGCATTGACTTAACATGTAAATCACTCGCGCTTGCCGCGTCTACCACGTCTGCTGTAAACCCTGCATTAGCAGTCTGATCTTGGCTCTCGTGTTACTTTGATGTCATACTCGGATCGGTCTGCACAGGGCTGCATGAGTCAAACACATCAAAACAGGGCGACTTGCCTAGGGCACCAACAGAGCCTGGGTCGGCTCTAAGTACATTGCATTTTTTTGCAAAAATAATGAAATGCATCAAGAATACCTTTGTTAATTAAATTTCAGGGGGAAGCTTTGCTTTAATCGATCACTGCTGGTCTCAAACAGATGGAGTTTTGGAGACTTTTGCCAAATTACCATACTTTCCATAAGGCTTTTATTAATGTGATACAATATATATTTTTAGCACAACATTTCTGGAATACAGTAGATCAAAGTTAAGTTAGAAAATACAGCCTACTAGTATAATGTATGTCTATGAGATGTACATATTTTACATTACAGTAATGATTATTTTAATTAACTTAATTATTTGAAACATACTCTATTCTTTTGAATTTGCAGTAATGTAATAAATTATCAGGGCATATTCTTGACTGATTTACACAAACTGTAGGCTGTATGTATGAAATGTAATACATTTACATTTTACATTTACATTTTATTTTAATAATAACCGGTACTTTTAAATTCCCCAGCCTTTGGCATACTGTTTGCATATCTTCCATGGCAGGCATGTTTCCATTTCTGCTACTATTAGATGTAACACATTAGTGGATTGCCATTAGCCTGTACATAATCAGAGTGGCAGAAACTTCCTGTCTGGCACTGCAAACCCTCACCTTCATCAGGCCACATGTAAATGTCAGCACCCCACAAACCCCTGAAGGCCGCAGGACTGTCAGAACACATTGTACGCAGCAGAGGGGTCAGTAAAATTGCCAGCCATCTCCTGCAGGAGAGAGAGATAGATAGAGAGAGAGAGAGAGAGAGAGAGAGAGAGAGAGAGAGAGAGAGAGAGAGAGAAAGCACAGGAAAAGAGTGCACAAGGTGCCCAAACACTAATAATAAAACTAATAAAAGTCAAGTCAAGCATCAGCAATATCTGCTTAATACACTTGAAAACATGTTCTTGGTGATATGTAGGGCAGTGATTGACTCATGTCATAGATATATACACTAGATGTCGCCTTGGGGCTCCGATCATGCGTCAAAATCGCCGCCATCTTAGAACAGGGGTCTTGTCATAGGAAGTAGCTAGGTAAAGCTGCTATCTCCGCCTGTACTTCGAATTTGGATGTTAGGGCTACCAGCACTATGCATTACAGTTAGAAAAAGTAAGTTTTCATAAAATCAAAACTTTTATTTTTTCCTGGACTAGATGCTAAATACATGTCTGACTGTTGAAACGAACCAAAAGAAAACCAAGAAAATCACATTCATGACGATTTATGGTGATTTTATTTCTGTTACACCATTGCCTACAATGACGCTGATGTGGGGTTCCCCTGTTTTAAGATGGCGGCTCTAGTTGACGCATTCGGTCCAATGAACTGCTGTAGCCAAGGCGACATCTAGTGTACATATCTATGTTCTCATGTAAGCCTAAAGGGAGATGAAGAGCTGAGGTGGACATACCCTTAACTTTACATCTCACTTTCAGTCCAGGGCAGCAACAACGTTCAACATTGGGATTAGGGTCTACACACAAATAAAGCATTTTATTCCACACAATCTTAAAGAAACAATATGTAGGATTGTGGCCAAAACTGGTATTGCAATCACAAAACTTGTGGCTTAAACTGGTACTGCAATCACACAACTGGTGGCCAATACACAAAATGACAACATAAACATCAGTTGAGGGCTGCAACTCCACTTTTTAAATGACAATATCCTGGCCATACCACTGTTGTCAGTGATATAAGTATTTGAAATAAAAATTATTTCTTAATGTCTAGTGACATATCAGGGCCATTTTATGATTAATTGATATACATTTCTTACATACTGTTCCTTTAAAAGCTTGACACTAAAAAACTGTAAGACGTGATGCAGCGACCAAAGATTGACAAGTTTGACGCAATATATTCTGGTATGCTGTTCACATTCTTCTTGATCCCTCAGTACACTCTCAGAAAGAAAGGTACAAAAGCTTGTCACTGGGGTGGTACCCTTTCAAAAAGTACATATTAGTACCGAAACAGTGCATATTAGAACATCAAAGGAACATACTTGTACCTTAAAGATACATATTGGTACCTCAAAGGTACATATTGGTACCTAAATGGTACACATTAGGACCTTTTTAAAGAGTACTGTCCTAGTGACAGCTTTTGTATCTTTTTTCTGTCCGTGTAGTTTAAAGTGATTTCAGGGTCGGTCCCAAGAGCATCCCTACTCTTCCCAACATTCACAGAGAGCCACATAATTACTGGAACCTTCTGCTGTCACCAGCCATTTTTGTCCTCTTTTAACTGAAATTGCCTTATCCACTCCGCTCTTAGACATAGTGGTGCACTGTCAGTCATTCTGTGCTCTAGATCTCAGACAGCCAGGGAGATTGATTCAGAAGAGGATGTTGGTCTTGCTTTAGCCCTCGGGCAAGCCCTTGAGAACCTTCATCTATCATAAGATCAAGGTGGATGAACTCACTTTTAAACTGTGAACTTCAGTTCAATTACTCAGCGAAGTCATCAGTCCCAGAGGCTGTTAAACTTCTGAGATGTGTCCCGATAGGAGGCCAGAAGGCGTAAGCTAGTGTTGTTTGGTACGGTAATTTGGAGTGCCAGTCAAGGAAAAGTTTTGTATAAACAAAATGTGATGGTCAGCATGAACGTTAGAAGATAGCTTCTTGGTGATTTCTTATTGTCCAAGTCAAGATAGCCTGAGGGCCAATCTCATTTCTCTGTCTTACCCCTTCCCCTTTGTCTTCGTCTTCCCCTTGCCCCTCAAAACCGAGTGATGGGGAAGGGGTAAGACAGATCGTTCCTCTAAAAAATGAGACACCACTCGATTACCGTTTGCGTCACCTTCCCTTGCCGCTAACTGGCTGCTACATCAACAGACAAGCGTTGACATAAACAAAGAATATACTGTTGTCTCAGGTTGTGGTATCGATTGCCTGAGCTGAGCTCAACAAATAGCGCATATCTTAGCTGCTAGCTACCGGCTTAACTAGCGATTCAAAACAAAAACATTACAATTAAAACCGCTTGAACATTTATATGTCAATTAAAATATCAATTAAACTGTTGAAAATAACGTTACTTTCATTTGTGCGCCTTCTTGACAGTTCTACGTTCAGCCATGAAAAATCTTGATGCCGGCTCTCCTGAGAAATTCCTACGTTAACATTTACCCCTCTCTTTCAAGTGTGGTCCTTATCACACTTTTTCTCAAAGGCTATGTATCCCTACGCCTTGGCCCTAGCCCTTGATCAAACTGAGAATTGAGACGGCACTTCATCTCACATGAACGCGCAAAACTGAGGGGTAGGGGTAAGGGGTAAGACAGAGAAATGAGATGCACCCTAAATCTCTGTGAAAGTAGAACCAACCTTTAACGACATAATCAGTGGAATTATTTCACTTGAAAGTCATAAATTAGATTCCTAATAATTGTAATAACACATTCTTAACAACCCACATAATTTTAGTTATCATCTATGTCCATAGCTCAGTTACAAGCTATGACAAAGTTAAATACTTAGTGTTGTTCAAACTTATAACCCTAAGTATGAGCGTTAGTAATAGGGATGGCATGTGTGTCGTCTGTAGATGTTCAACTACCCCATTCCTTTACGTTTAACTCCCTGTTATTCCTTTTTTGCCACCTCCCTTCCTCCCTGAACCTACATTCTCTCTTCCTAAAATGCAACAGTGGTTCCAAGGGAGACACAAGGGCCCTCAGTGTCCTCTTCATAACCACCACCACACACCTTAGAGACACAAACACACCGTCCCCAAACCCCTTCACTCTCCCCCGACCCGTAAGACACCAAACAAACCCCTTGTGCCACGTCCACACCTTGCGCATGTCTATTGTGATGTGTGTTCACCGGAGGGCTGACGGCGGTAGAAGGAGGACAGTCTTATAACATATGATGCTATCTCTGACTGTTTTCTAAACTAGGTGTCAATTCACAACAGGCTTCAAACGTACCAGCTCAACGCGGTGCCGCAGAGCCCTGAGAGGGCCGCCCTTCTCGACCACCAGAGGGAGCCTCCGTTGCAATGTGCCAGCTCCACACCCTCGCACTCCCACCAGCCTGTGGCCCTGGCCGAGATACGACCCGACACGCTCATCCAGTGCCAGCAAATCGTCAAGGTCATCGTCTTGGACAAGGGCGGTCACGGTCGCATGGAGGCGTTCCTCAGCCAGAGCCCCACTCATCACCAGCTTGTCCAGTCTGCGGTCTCCACGCCGGTGCGTTCTCCTGACGGGGGAAGCAACCAGGGGGGAATAGACGGTTCACAGCCCCCCCTACCTCCACCACCACCCCCATATAACCACCCTCATCAATACATACCACCAGATCCCCGCCTTGCACTGCAGAGAACCCCAAGTGGCTCTCGTAGCCTAATGTAAAGTTAAAAACGACAGTTTTAAGAACTGAACACACTGTAGGTGCACTTTTGACCATATTTATCTATATATGTATATACATGAAAGAAATATAATGAAAAATGCCAACTATATGCATATATTTAGGGTATCAGACATAAATGCGAAAGGTATTAATATATGGTATGTACTTAATTGACTTTGCAGATATGCGAAACAACCAATAAGATTTCATTATTGCTGTGTATTTTGAAACGTTACATAGTTTTAACAAATTTATATAACGGATTCTGTCTTTCTGAACACTCTGAGGTTATATTGTTGAGTACTTGTCCTGGAAAGGATTTCTCTGGTGCATTTTGTTATAGACAAAAATTATTTCACAAAACAAAAATGTGATATCTCACAACATTTCACTTTCAATTTCAATTTCGCTGATAACTGCTTTTGTGTGGGAGCTGGTCTGTAATATCACCCTTTTGGCTTTAATTATATTACTGATGCGTCTATTTAATGTGTGCGTGTGTACTGTATGCATTTGATTGAAAAAATTGTATACGTGCCAAAATGAGGACACCCTCCACCATGGACTTTTGCACTGTTGAACGCTTAGGGCTAGAGCAAGCATTTCTGCTTATAACAGCGATCATTTAGATTCCCTATAGGTACACATTTGTAGAAGACATTAGGATGTACGATTAGTTTAAAAACATTTCTTGTGTGGCCAATGTTGTATTCCTGTGAAATGTGAGTTACTTCCTTATCACCTGTCTATGAAAATGTCTTATTCCTTTTAACTTATATATGTATGTAAATTGAAAAATAATAAGGGCCTTTCACGTGACTTGCGTCAACATCCCCCATTGCTTTAAACGCTATAAAGCAAAGTAAAAATATACTTTGCCCAAGTTTGTCCTTGTGTGCAAACAAAAATTACTAGGCAATTTGCATAACATATCATTATGGGTGGTGTCATTGAGAACTATTTTTTTCTTTTTTCGGGGGGGAATGTGTAATGGCGGTTGCCAAAACTTGGACTTGGAAATACACGTTACCTCTTTCGTTTCCTTTCACCCTTTTTGCTTTACTATGAACACCAACTTCTTGCTACCTAACAACCACATAAAGTCACCTTTCTGTGACACTATGTGCGACGTTCGATATTTGCATTGAGCAGTCCTGTCCCAACTCTGACCCAAGTCATCTGAAAGGGCCTTCAGTTTCTGGCAACGTATGGTGGCTCAAAGGGTCACAGCCAGTGAACGCTCTTTGTAACGGCTATTGTTTCCACGCTCAGGAATTTCAGAAAGAACCTGAAAAAAGACTGAGACATTTTAAAGCTTGTGCTTGAACTTTATGTAGCAACCTGGAAGGCGTAAGGCCCTGCTGAAGAGGCCATTTGATCCCAGCAACCATCTATGGAGGCACTGTATGTTTTACAAGTTTATCAAATGATGGCAGAATATTGCACCACTGTCATCATGTGACTCAGATAATATAACATGATCTCTGTACCTTGAACAGTAGTCACTACTACAGTATATAAAAAAAACACCCAAAAGACACACCTTCAGCACTATCAAACTATTTCTGCCGTTTGAATACTACTCTTGTGTGAACTTTCTCGCAAGCCAAGTGACACTTGAAACATCGGTCGAGATGCACATCGTTGGCACAAAACACTTTAACCTGAATGTCTGTCTGGTTGGTCTTCTCTTTTCCAGTTGAATGATACAACTTATCTATAGATTTATTTAGTTTTGTTTTGCTTGTAGTTGCTGTCATATATCTGCATATAAATCAACACTGAATTAGCTCTGGTAAATGTTAACTGCACTTAATCCAGCCATTTCTGATCTGTTATCTACATAACATTTAAAGTCAACATGAAAATACATTCATGACTTATTTTACTTTCATGTTACACACTTTTTTAATAAGTAGAATGGGACTTGATTTTCTGGATTTGTATGATCTTAAAAAATGGGCATTGCGTTTTTCGATTACAGCCAGATCCAAAGATGAACTGCTTTTCCAAAATACTTACCAATAGATTGAATAAAGATGGATGACGTGTCTCCATAGACTTCCATTGTACAAAATGAAGCCAAAATCTCCCAAAAATGGCTGCTGACATCTTGCTCAAATGATGTCCTTCGGAGCCAGAGTCTGGGTAGTGATTGTAAAGTGGAGACACCGTATCAAAGTCCCACCCATATTTCAGTTTGACCCAATCACAGACACACAAATCATGGTGTCATGCCATGGGCAGATGGGATAAAATTGGCCCTGGACTTTCTCACCCAGAGTGGCCCACCACACCCTGCTTTCAACACACCATAGCGTACAAAACAAAACATAAATGCTACTTAAACTTTAAATAAAGTCAGATTTAGTATAAAGTAACACATTTTAACTGTTTGCCAACGCAACATGACATATCCAAAGGTGTGAACAGACTTTGCCAACATAAGTGGGTGGGGACACAGGTCTGTTTATGGATGTACTGTTTTTGGATCCAAAATCAAAATTATATTAAGTACAAAATTGAACAAAGGAAATGTACTCAATAAATCTCTGTCTCAAAGAGACAGAGAAAAAATTCACTTCTTTCATCTGATTGGTGGGAATTCCTGCTCGGCTCTGTAATTTGATTGGCTTGCATTCGTGTTTGTCTTAAAGGGGACATATCATGAAAATCTGACTTTTTTCATGTTTAAGTGCTATAATCAACCTAAAAAATTTGAAAAAGAACAACCCAGTGACTTAGTTTTGGTAAACCATTCTCTGCCAGCATGTAAAATAATAGGTAGGCCTAATTGACATTTGGCTTCCCTTGTTATGTCAAAAGGGGATACCGCCCCTTAATCTGCACTATCCAACCACGGCACTACCATTTAGTGCAGATATCAACTAATTTGCATTTAAATGGCAATTTTAACATGCTAAAATAAGTTATCTATATGGTATTTTGAGCTTAAACTTTACATAGGTACTCTGGGGACACCAAAGGTTTATTTGACATCTTAAAAACTCTTGTGAAATGTCCCCTTTAAGAAACTCCTGCCTTCTTTGATTTGATTGGAAGTCCTGCAGTGAGTTACAAATGCCTCCCTCCCCAGTTTTGTAATTGCTATTATTATTTCTTTATATGTGCATGACAGCGAGTCAGCCAACATTGCCTAGAATTTTTAATAGCATCTTAAAACCAAACTTATTAGTAAAAATAGCACTTTAAAGTACACCAGTGTTATAAGAAATAACTACAATAATAAGAACTATCTTAGAAATCACACTTCAAATAAGATTTTCCATAAGTTTACATGAGAGGACAGGGCTTTTTACCTTTACTGCAGCCAGCCACCTGGTGGGCATCAAAATGTTTGGCTTCACTTTTTAGGATGTGTGTGGCACACATGTTTTAAGAGAGTTTTTGTGTGGGAGGCATAATGCTTATTTCCAGACATGTCATTATTCTGTATTATTGGCATAATCTTTATTTCATTTATGTTAACCGACTTTGAATTATTTTGTTAAAAATATTGCAGTGTAAGTCACATCAGTTGCATAAAGCAGTGCAAAAATAGCTGTTTAGCTATTGCTTAACATTACCCATCAGCCCACATGGCTTACATGAAAGAGAAACATTTCAATAACAAGGAACAACTTTCATGTTGACTTTAAGCTGTAGTAAGCTGTATTAATTGTAAAACCATTGACGTGTCATATATATATATATAGCAGTGTGTCTAGTTTCCTTTGTTTTCATATATGGTTGAGTGTTTGTTTCATAATTATATTGCTGCTGTTTGGAGATCCCAATCTGATCTTCTCTTCCTCTTCTCACTGTGTTGTTATTTCCATGTATGGTAATGATTTAAGATAAAATTCACTTGTTGTTTTTGGCGTAGCAAACACACAAGAGTCTTCATTAGCATTACACAACCAGATTCATCATACCTTGGCTTGTCAATTGAACCATCAGCAAATCCTCCAAAATAAATGAGCCTCCCGGTTTCTTTCATCAGCAGATGCTCTATTCTCTATGTTTCAAGTTCAAGTAACTGATCATCCATAAATGTCATCATATAAAAACCTCATAAAATAAGTCCATTCCTCTTGTGTATATGTGTGCCGATGCATAAGAAACAGACCAAAATTTAATCGTAATCAAGATGAGATCTTTTTCAAAGATTTTGCCAATGAATAATACTTTATATTTTGGTTTGTGTTTAGACAATGTCTGTCAATTAAGTGTTAATGTGTTAAAGATGTGTTTCTCACACAAAGCTGTCATATAGTTTTAAAAAAGTTAACAATGGACACATATTGTACCAATTTCATTATTTTAACTTTTTGTTTACGTTTTAGACCTTACAAACATAATCACTATAAATTATTGTATGAAAACAAAATGTGTGTAGTTGCAAACAGCTGTTTCATAAAACAATTTTACATATCATACAGATTTAGAATAAAATGAGAGTGACATTTTTGTGTTGGGGTAAACTAATAATAATAATACATGTTATTTGTTGATGCCTTTCAAGACACCCAAGAACACCTTACAGAACAAACATAGAAACAATACAAGCCCAAGTTTGTCAATACTACAATCAAGTAGTAAGTTAAAACAAGGTGTAAAACTAATAAAAGCTTTTTATACCATAAAATCAACATAGATATGGTGAAGTTTATTTAGAGTATGCTAATCTGAATAAGTATATTTTAGTTGTGATTTGAATTAATGAAGAGAGTCAAGTTGATGGATGTGAGGAGGGAATGTGGGGCAGAGCAGCTGAAGGCTTTGGCCTCCATGATGCTAAGTCTGACTGTTGGTACAGTTAAAATCTGCATAGCAGTGAAAATTTATCCCAAAATGGAGAATAGTGTCATATATACAATATGTACAATAAATGATTAAAAGCAGTGGTCCCAGCACTGAACCATGAGGAACACCATGAGTGATTGTGTGTTTCAGATACAGTTTTGTTCCATAAACGAAATTATTCTACGGTGTAGATATGACCAGAACCAATTTTTTGGTGATCCCAATGGCAGCCAGAATAATTTAGTGGGAGATCATCTGCAGCATCAAAGGCTGCAGTGAAGTCAAGAAGGATCAAGATGGATAGAAGACTTGCAGTTGTCAGCTGCAAGTAGGAAATCATTAGTGATTTTTACTAGAGCTGTTTCAGTGGTATGATGATTATGGCAAAAACCAGGCTGAAAAAGTTTGTAAGGGTTATTGTTATGAAAGTGGACTTGAGGTTAAGTTGCTACAGTCCGTTTTAAAAGTTTGGTGATGAATGGGGTGGTAGTTATTTGGTAGCCTGGCTCCGCCCTCCTACGTGCTTCCGCTTAATTTTCATTTCGCTTCAGTACTACGTCTGGGACTGCTGTGTAGAGTTTTGTTTTCTCCTGCAAAAATCTGCAGGTCCAATCACCAAACAGAGGGGATTGGCTAAGAACGATGACGTTGAGGTTGTGCGTCATTTTGAGTTGTAGTTCAGTAATGGCAGCGGAGAAAGACGTGAGAAAAGCTATTCGGTCCGTTGTTGCAAAACTGCCGAATATACAGAAGTTAAAGCCGGAGCAAGAACCAGGTTTGCTAAGTTTTGTTGGTCTGAGTATTCGGACTTGTTGTTTCCGGCCGGTTTCGGCGCATGATATATGTCACGACCACACGTTAGCGATTGCCTAAGGCAGATCCTGAGTGACTCTGGGCAGATCCAATAGTTTTAAACTTCAACAGAGGACCCTCCTTAACAGAAGTAACGCTTTGCAATGGAGCCTGGCCAGACTCTCTGTACAAATGAAATGAATGTACGAGAGTCTGGTTGGACCAGGCTAGTTATTTGGGTCATTAGTATCCAAACCAGTTTTCTGAAGTATTGGGTGTCACAGACGTGCAGGAACGGAACCCAGATGCAGGTGGCGGGTAAACTTAACAAAGACTTGCTGACAGGATCAGTAACACCATTCCCTATATGCAGAGTACGCAGTTTACGTAGGGCACCAACTCCCCCAGGGGCAACATCTCGGTTGCTTAGAAAATAAAAAAGGTAATTCTGTATAATTATATATCACAGCAACATACATACAAACTATATGACGTTCGTTATATACAGCATTTTTGCGATGAGTAAGCAGATGACGTGATGCGCCAAAAACCAATAAAACCAGTCCGTGGCAGGGCTCATTTTTGCTCATTGCTCATTTTTCTGTGGCATTCTCATGGATCTCCGCATACTTTTGTGGCCCTGCCACGGACTGTCTTTAAGTTTGTGAGCTAAATTTGCTAGCTGTGTGGTTCACACAGACAAACCGTTAAAAATGCAGTGAAGGAAAATGTGATTGAAATAGTGAAAACTTGGTGGTGAGTAGTCACCTCAGGTACAGTATACGTTATACATTCATGCACATACAAAGATATTATATAAAGATCCTTGGACACATTACCACGTACAGTATGCCCAGATTTATTCATGTTTTCAACTTTGAAACTCAAACTTCATGTTTCTCTAACTGCTTTCAGACAATTTACATTTTGTGACAGGCCTTTAAGATTAACCACTCTTATATAAATGCTAAAATTATACAGACTATACATTGCAACAGATTAGCAGTCTATCCAGGGTGTACCCTGCCTATGACCAGAAAAGCTGAAAAAGCTCCAGCCCCAAATACCCTGCAAGGGCGAGTGTGTGGCTAGATCATATCTTGAGACTGACAGTAAATGAAATTACTTTCTCTAGGAAGACCTCACATATGTGTCTCACAATGCAACTTTAGAGAGGGACGAAGTGACATAAAATGCAGGAAGAGAGTCGTGTATTCGTGGTTCGCTTCAGACTGCTTTCAGATTTCAAGGAAAGTCCGGGAGAATGGAAGAAATTGATTTGGGCACAGTTCACTGTCTTTACCGCACATTGTACAGAAAAGAGGAAATTATGTCAGACAGAAGCTTCACCCATAATTCCTGTCTGTGGGGGCTGTTGCGTGATATCATTGGTGTCTTGGGTTTTGAGCTCAGATGGGCTGGTCATCTTTTGCCAACGCTGAGAAAGACAGACATAAACCAGTAAAATTATTGTACATTCACAAAAGTAAAAATATAAATATATTTTTAATTAAAAATTGTAAAATGTTTTTAAATATTCTCAGAGTCCCAGTGGGGGAAGAAGGATACGAAGGAAGAAAGGAAAAGTGGGAGGGAGGGAGGGAGGGAGGGATGGATGAATATAGGAAGAGAGGGGAATAGGGAGGAAGGGAGGTAAAGAAGGATGAAAGAAAGGAAGGGAGGGACATAAGTATGGGAAAGGGAAGGAGGTACAGAAGGAAGGAAGCGTAGGAGATAGGAGAGCCAATGGTAGTTCTTGCCTGTCGGATGCTGCCTTTGGTGGTGATGAACATATAGATGACATATCCAGGTATTAGAATCATAGAGGAGAGAGACATAAGCCACCCAATCCCCTGACCCCAGGGCGGGTACACATACTTCCCCAGTGTCAGAGGAGTCATTTCAATGGCGCTGAATGTGAATACACCCTACAGAATATGAAACACAGTACAAATGATCATAGTTCATTAAGCACATGAGCGTTTAACAATACTGTAATGGTTTTTGTGTCTTTTATTAAGACTGTAACCTGTAACTGCGGGTGAAGTACTTACAAAGCAGATTAATGGAGTAAAGTATGTCCAGCAGTGTTTCCAGAAGCCCCAGGGCCGATAACCAATCATATCTTCTATATTTTCATAGAATTTCTCTGCCCCTAAAGAGTACAGAAGAGACAGAATTGATATCTACATTCAATGACAAAATCTAAATCTAACAAACTCTATCAGACAGAAGATTGGGTTCCATGATTTCTAGTTAATACATCTATTCTATTCTTCAGGAAACTTGTAATATACTGTAGGTGTAGTAGTCTATGGGTGACATTTATGCTATTACTTCATAATGCCAAAAAGTATTAATAGAGACTTTATGTTCAGTAGCTATATCTAGCTCGAGCAAATCCACAAACTTATAAAAGGATTTATTATTTTTTACAAGGTCGTCTGTTAACTGCTGAATATATAACCCCTTCAATATATCCAATATCGAGTCAGCAAAAAAAAAAAAAATAGAGTACCAGCACCTCTTTTGGGCCACTTAAAGCACTGCTTTTAGGTACAAAAGTGTACTTTTTGGAAAGGTACCACTCCAGTGACCACCTTTATGTACCTTTTTTCTGAGAGTGCATGTTTATAATCTTATGAAGAGACATACCATAAAACCAGGAAATTGAGATCGTCTCAAAAAAGACCAGGAACAGGAGACACATTCCACTTGCTGAATAGTAGTCAAACAATTTGAACACGTACAAGCCACCCTAAAGAAGAAACACACACAGTGAAATTGCATTGAAACAAATAGTGAAGATAGCATCTTTAGACAGAGTTTTTCAGGTGGATGTTTCTCACCTGTGTGATGTTGGAGAAGCCGATGATGAAGGATATTATACAGACAATAAGAATGAAAATTTTCTTTCTCTTTCTCAGGACTGTGGGATATTCATCCATCAGAGCCGTTATAAAGCCCTCCACTGTACAAAACTGACATAGAGACGTGAACATAGTGCTGTATTATACTGTATGAAACAGTACACATAGAAAAAAACACTGTTTTTAATGATTATTGACAATTGGAAATGCATTTTGTCCCACGTGTGTCTTTTTGATATGTGTTATGTTACAATAAGTGTTGCAAAGCATGTCTAAACAATGCATGCATAAAAGAAGATAAGATAAAAAATAGCTGTAAACATAAATTTAACCAAATAAATTAAAATTTCACTTAGCAAAATGATTTTATTTCATTATCTATTAAATATTATAATTTAAAGGCCTGTTAGTATGAAAATATGTTTATTAACTCATTCACCGCCAGCCTTTTTGAGAAAAGTTGCCCACCTGCATTTTTGTGATTTTAACAAAAGTTTCACAAAATTCCTTGCAGGAAAAATTATCTTCTATAAATATATAAACATACAAATTATATCAAATTAAAGAACACACCCTTTGCTTTCAAACAAAAAATAAACAAACAAACAAAATGGGGAAAAAACGTTTCATTATATATTTACTTTTTCCACTTAATTTAACCACTGAAATATGGATATTTCTCTTCAAAAATACAACATTTTGAGCAAAAAGCTTAAAAAATTGCGTTTTTGTAAAGGAATTTATATTAGATATCAGACTCAGAATGACTATCAAACATAAAGGCAGTTAAAATAAATCATTAAATCTTTTTAACTTCCGTTTTTGATAAATTCGGTTTTGGCCATCCAGTGGATAAAAGCAGTATTACACTTTCACTTTGAAATTCGTCCAGAAAGGCATATTTATTAGTTAAATATTAACTCATAATTGACAAGATAACTCGTCAATGGCGGGGAATGAGTTAAAAATTTTTTTTACATATTTGCATGCTTTTTTTCAAATGAACCTTTAGTAGGTCATTGCATTTTCAAATATTTCAATTTTTTCTAATGGCTGAATTGTTTCAATAAAAAGTAAAAATTATACATGAAAAATAAAATGGAAAAACTTATATATTTAAAGTTTAATATTTATTGAACAAATATGGTACAATTCTGGCAAATCTATATTCTTAAATTAAACTTGCCGTTTGAATCACTCCTAAAATATTTATGTATGTGTTTCCGTGTATATGTGTAGTACCTGACTATCCAACCCAAGCATGAGGAGCATTGAAAAGAAAAGTATAGCCCAGAGTGAAGACATGGGCAGCTGGGTAACAGCCTGTGGGTAGGCTAAAAACGCCAAACCTGGACCTATATTTAAACCATAAACATCTTCAGGCAACTGTGTAAACACAATTACATTTTCAACTTTCATAATAATTGACAATAATGATGTAATGACCTGAGGCAGCCAGTTCTTCAATTGGTCTTTTTGTGATGTGTGACATGAAGCCCACAATGGAAAATATGACGATTCCAGCAAACATACTAGTGCAAGAATTTATACAGCACACGATGACAGAATCTCTTAAAAAAAAAATTATCAGCTTATAATAAACACAATAAAATAGCACAAATTCAAAGCCATAATTTTAATCATTAGTATGAATTTCTCCTAATTTTTGTCAGTTCCATATTTTTTGGTCATTCTTCATGCATAATATACACTTTTGCAGGATCACTCATTGAAGTTAAAACCACAAGTATATATTTTCTGTTTCACTAAAGAGCGGCAAATAGTTCTTACCTGTAGACATTATTGTTGTAGTGGTTGTAGCTGCCCAGAGCAATAAGAGAGCCTAAACCCAAACCATATGAGAAAAATATCTGAGTGGCCGCATCCAGCCACACCTGAGAGAAAATGAAACAATGTTAGATTTTAAAATAAATTTCTCGGTTCACTTGATTGCAAGGATGCATATATGACCTTAGTTTTTAAAAGCCACATTATAAACTAAGCTACAAAGGCTACCTCTGATTTTAAAAGCTTGTTGAAGTCAGGGGTAATGTAGAAAAGGATGCCATCTTTAGCACCAGGTAGAGTAACCCCCCGGAAGAACAAAATGAAGAGCATGAAATAGGGATAGGTGGCAGAGAAATACACCACCTGAGGATGAGAGAGAAAGAAGGAGAAACTACTTTATTTATTTAAGATTTACAATCTGTCATCATAGAGAGAGAGATAGATGGAGAGAGAGAGAGAGAGAGAGTGGGGGAGGGGGACATTTTAATTATAGGAGTTATTCGATCTACGTCATCAATGTTCGTGGCGGCCATGTTGTTGGTATAGAACTGTCAGTCTGTCAATTGACAAGCGAGGCAGCGTGGGTATTATGCATGGTATTATCGATGTCATTTGTTTAAAACCGCGCGATGGTGTGTGGTGTAATACGCGGCTGTTCTAACAACAGCAAAAAGAACCCCGGAATTAGTTTTTATGCAATACCGACTGTCAGAAAACACGAAAGGAAGGAGACAGATGAGTTGAACCAAGGAGAGACTCCCAACAGCAAAGTCTGTCCCCATCATTTTACCACAGGTAACGTTAGGGATGCCTCACAACAAAGTCTGTCCCCATAATTTGATCACATATGGTTAGCTGTAAGCAGTGGATGAAACTGCTCTTTCAAATAAGATGCCATAAATTGAGACAGTTATTAAATTAGTATTATTAATAACTATATGAACATAATAATAGGTCTGGCATTGACACTAGGTAGGGAATTAAGGGCCGTTCACATTATAACGATAACTATAAAAATATAGTTTTGAAAATCGTTTAATATTTAAGAGAATAGCGGAGCTCACACCAAAACTATAACGATACAGATACAATTTTGGGATCACTTTCTGAGCAATTTTTCCCACCTGATGAAGGATAAACCATTGATAGCATTAAAATCTATTTGAACTTGACAGTGAAGCTGAGGTCTATAACATAAGATTACCTGCAGTTGCTGTGAAAATTGACTACGTAATGCTTTTTAATCTATTACATTAACTAACTGTTATGTTAAAAGGTAAGATTACACAAACTAATAGATTCACTGTTTAGGGTTACGCGAAACGCAGCGTGTTGAGGACATCTGCAAAAGTTTTTATTACAAGTAATATTAAAGGCAAGTGATTTGTGCGAGTGCCGTGAGCGAATTAGAATAAACGTATTGTTTGGTGATGTGGACGATAATATAGTTATCGTTATAATGTGAATGGCCCTTCAGTGCTTGTGTGATGTATGCTGATACTGTATGAACGATATAGTTATAAATATCCGGATAAGTTACGGCTGGCAATAAGGACGGATCTTTACTTAAGGCTATTGGGTCTATTTGATATGGTTCCACAATAATCAAGCTTATCTTCTCTTGATACCGATGAGATGAAGCCATTAGACTACTCATCCCCTCATCTCAATCTACGTGTGGCTAGGGGCAGGACAGATGTCATGTCAACAATATGGCTGCAGTTAGCTACTTCCGGTGTTTGCGAATAAGCCCTATTATGGACAACTACGTTTTAATGAAATGCATTTAATTGCTTCTCTTTGAATGTAGGTACACTCTCAGAAAAGCTGTCATTGGGACGGTACCTTTTAAAAAGGTCCTAATTTTGGTACAGATATGTATCTTTCAGGTGCCAGTATGTACCTTTAAGGTATCAATGTGTACCATAAAGGTACCAATATGCACGTTTTAGGTACAAAAGTGTACTTTTTAAAACGTTGTCACCACCAGACACTGTAAAAGAAATTCCGTAGAAATTACAATGTTATTGCAGCTGGGTTGCCGGTAATTTTTCCGTAGATTTAAATGTATGTTATTTATTGGCAAGAGTTTGTTCAAAGTTAAATAAATTTTAAATATTAACAAGTCTTTATCTTTACAGAGTAAAACTATACAATAACAGCCTCATGCAAAGCATTATGGGAACAAGAAATTATCATCAACCTTTTTCTGTTTTTTGCTTCAGATTTTGTTTCCCAGAATGTTTTGCTTGATGGTGTTTTTTTTTAGTTTTACTCTGTAAAGACAAAGACTTGTAAATGTTAAATGTTCATTTAACTTTGAACAAAATGTCGCCGTAAATAACACAAATTTAAATCTACGGTAAGTTACCGGCAACCCAGCTGCAATTTCTATGGATTTTTTTACAGTACCTTCTTGTACTTTTTTTCTGAGGGTGTAGCAAGATGAAATGTGCTTTGTAGGAAAATGGTTGTCCCTAATGAGTGGTGTCTATCAAAGCCATAGACTTCTGGAAATGCATTTTCCTCTTCGGTGCAGAAGATTAAATTCAATTTTCTTCAGAAAATGAGAAAATAAAGAGGACAATTTTTCTTTAATTTTAGAAAAAGCGATTAATATTGATTACTTTAGTGTCAAGACACATCTGTTGCCTTATGTCTTTATTGAGCTTAAAAGTGGCTTATCCACTCACACTTTTGGCTGAGTTAATATTGCCGTGCCAGCTTGTCACTCAAACAGAGCGATAAATCACAAAGCCAAATATGAACTCAAACAACTCAACAAATTCCGCCAAGACCAAAATATCTCCACTGTGCTACTCACATCTATTGTAACTATGTATTTAACCAGCAAAATACTGGTATCTACGGATTTAATATGGGTTAATGTATTAGGTTTAAGGCTGTGCCCTAGTAATTATAGTTTCACAGAAAGTACACCGTCAAAAAATGGTCCCCAGCTGTCACTGAAGTGGTACCCTTGAAAAAAGTACACTATACTAAGTAAGTAAGTAAAGTGCATTTATATATCACATTTATCACTGCAGCACTGACCAAAGTGCTAAACAAAGCAGAAATAAAAGCAGGCAACACAGACAAAACAACATTAATAATAATAAAAACAATATTAAAAAGAAGTAAATTAAAATGCCTGGGAGTACAAGTAAGTTTTCAACAATGTTTTAAAAGTTACAACAGAAAGTGCTAGGTGGATGTCCAGTGGCAATTGATTCCAGACACGGGGAACAGCAATTGAAAAAGCTCTATCACCCTTTGTTTTTAATCGTGACCGAGGAAGAGCTAAAAGAGTCTTTTTCGCAGACCTTAATGATCTGGACGATGAAAAAGGAGCTGTGGGGAAACTGAAGAAAAATGTATATGAAGCTCATTTAAAAAGTCAGTTCTCAACAGTTATTTCAGTTTTACTCTCATTGAGTCGAAGAAAACTACTAGACAGACATTTCTTAATGTCCGCAAGTATCAGCGGCTTTCAGAGGTGTATAACTGGGTATCATCAGCATATAAGTGAAACATTATGCTTCCTAATAATATCCCCCAATTAAAAAGAAGTGGCCCCAAAATGGATCCCTGAGGCACTCCACCAGTAATTGGAGCAACAGATGAAGAGAACTTACCTAATTCAATGGAAAAAGACCTATCACTAAGATAAGAATTGAACCATTGCAAAGTGGTACCCCCGATACCAAATGAATGCTCTTACCACCAAAGAAGAGTATTATGATTGACTGTACCGAAGGCAGCTGTAAGATCAAAAAGGAGCAGAACTACATTTTAGAGTAAAATGTCATCAAGCACTTTAATCAAAGCAGACTCGGTACTATGATGGGCGGAGATTGGAGAGGTTCTGTGAGCTTCCTTGTATACAGATAAGGAATCAGTTGAGAATAAACAACTTTCTCTAGAAGTTTGGATAAAAATTATAACTTAGAGACAGGACGGTAATTCTCAAGACAATTTTCCGCCAAACCCCGTTTCTTAAGCAAAAGTTGAACAACAGCATGCTAAAAACATTTCCACTACGGCATTTACAGAGTTCTTATTAGAGTCCCAAAGGTATAAATTGGTACCAAAGAGTGCATTGTCAATACCTCAATACCTCCATACATATCTGTACCTAAATGGTATCTATTAGTACCTCTGTAAAGAGTACTAACTCAATGATGCTTGGGACCATTTTTTACCAATTTTGTCTGACAGTGTATGTATGTACATGTAGAACGTCACTGTAAAATAAAGTGCAACCATCATTTCTCCTAAAGAATTAAAAAAATACTGCACTGAAATTAATCATAACTAAAAACTAAAGCCTGAAGTTTTAAAGGGAACCTTTGCACCAACAAAACAAGACTAGGAGATAAATAAATCAGATTAAAATGTGGAAGTAAGGATTGCAGAAAATATAGCTGTAACGTATATTGTCCAAAACATGAAACAAGGCAGGACCTATATGCAGATAAATGTCTTTAACAAAGCGAAACATGAGCAAAATTCCAAAACTAGAACCATTGAGAAAACCTTAAGCATGAACAGAACCAACACCTACAATATCTAACCTACAATAGAGGGTATGCACGTGACCTCACCTTCGACGAAAGTGCCTGCGGTTACGCCCACTGAGTGGCAAAAGACAGAGCGGCAGAATTTGTGTACAATGTGAAATCAGCGAAAACACGTGGAAAATGCGTCTAAATAAAAAAAAGCTGTTGTGCGATAGATTGTACCAGCAAATTTAACAAGAATTTGCAGCTATTGTTTTACAGACTGCCAAAAAACACCGAAATGAGAAGTAAATTGATCGTTCATACCAACGTACACAGACCATAGGTCTGAAAGCCAGCCATTTTGTTGAACGTTTGCCACTCGACGGGGCAAGTTCCGGCATAGTCACGTGGAAAAGTGACGTCAATGCATACCCTCTATATTTGCACAGACTAATCAAGGGTAACAAGACACACCTGGACATAAAAAGGGCACAGGATAACATGAAGACTACAATAACCCTGATACAAGGACTACAAAATGATGAGGCAACTTCAAAATAAAAGACATGAACACAACTCTGACAGCAAAGTGAAGTGGGGAACAATAAAGGAGCAATAAGCTAAAAAGTGTGAAAATCATTTTCGCTATATTAGTGGAGTTTTGATAATCACCTTCCCGGTCCACTCTACACCTTTCCAAATCGAGAAATATACAAGAATCCAGGCTAATGCCAGCGTTCCAACCAATGGCCAGCGCAATTCCCCAGGTTCCTCCAAACCATTTGTTATCTGATGCATGTTTCTCCTAGACGAAATAAGAGCCTATAAGTAACAAGTTATTTAACATGATGAAGTTAATAATCTTTCTTTCGATCTTGTTTCAAATGGCATTTGCACATGCATTTGTGCATATTCAGATTTTCCTCATGAGGCAACCCAATATCACAATTATGTACCTATAGGCACGTATGGACCAGCGTCACACTTTTCTGTTTGTGTCACTGTCACGTATTGGTTACTCAACTTTTTTGTCCTAATTTCTTACCATATTCGCTTCGGTTTGGGGTTAGATTTACATAAAATGACATTCCTACCCAAACCCAACTCTAACCCCAACGTCAGGCGACAATTGGTTAAAGTTTAGAAATATATAAGAATAAGTCTTGTATCTTTTTTTTATATAAACCAATACTTAAAGTGACATACTAACACAAGCACCAAATCTAACCCTAAACCGAAGCGACAAAGGTTTGAATATAGGACAAAAAAGTTGAGTAACTAATACGTGACACAAACAGAAAAGCGTGACATCCTCACGCTTAAACGTGGCAAAACGTGACATTGTCACGCTGGTCCGTACGTATAGGACCAGCGTGGTACATAATTTCGTGATATAGGGTTGCATGAGGACAGGTTTGTGGTTTGAAGAAAGTTTTGCGAAACAACATTTGTTCTACAATCATTCACTGTAAAAAAAAATTGCTGTAATTATGCAGCTGGTTGCCAGTATTTACTGTAGAAGATAAAGACTGTAAATGTTTCATGTTCATTTAACTTTGAACAAACTGTTGCTAGTAAATAACATACATGTAAAAGCTACAGTAAGTTACTGGCAGCTAGTAATACTGTAATTTCTACAGACATTTTTTACAGTGTTTATAATCACTGATTAGGATCCAAAAATTTAAATATAGATGGTTTTATTGGACTCATTCATTTCCTTTGTTATCAGAAATAAACTGCTGTAAAAAGACTAAAAAAACTTGAATCTATTTCATAAGTCATTTATTTTTATACTTTACACATGCTTTCTTTAAGATTAACATCTAGTTAATATTTAACATTAATATATACAATTATATTAGAATTTCCATAAACCATTGGTTCAGGGCTCAGGGCATGGTTTAAGATGGCTTTTATTAGATACGGGTTTCAAAATAAAAGTTGTAATAAAGTTGTTATTACTGACTCCCAGAATTCATTTACAGCACTGGTCAGGTTGGTGGTATCCATAAGACTATAGTTGGAAAAGCAGCGGTCAGTGTTCCAAGGGTTATCACAAGTTTGCCATGGCAACTCCTGAAGAAATAGAAAAAGAAAGAGAGGTTCAGTAAACAGTGTAATTAAAGCAAGAAAAATAATGTAATATAATAAAGCAATGACATAGTGGATAGGGACTTAAATATATAAAAGTTGAAAATGCAGCACAATGTATTCTTAAAAAAAAACAAAGGCTAGTTTTTTTTTCAGAGTTTCTCTTTGCACTGCTTTTAATAGGAGAGCTTTTATTCCCATGGCACAGTGTGCAGAAACTGCACTTCACTTTGCACAAAACAGACAGTTATTATTTGACCGTTCTGTGGAGCTTTTAAAACACTCTCCAGACCAAAAGACAGACCCACAAAGAGCTTTAGAGGCTTAAGGGGCGGAGAGAGACAGAGAGAAAGGGGAAGGAAGAGAGAGATTGAAAAAAGAATTCTGAGCAGACATTGATTTTTTTTTTAAACCCCAGACAAATGAATTAATCCGTGAAGACACAGATGGTGAAAACTAATGTAACATATAATTAAATTTAGACACAGTGCAATGAAGAACAATGTTTTGATTTTAAAATAAGACATTTTTAGTTAGCTAAAGCTCAGTTTATGCACCTCCTTTTTCCCTTGAGAGGGAACCAGTAGGAGTCCTAGGCAAGATACTTTTTATGAGATTTAAAAGTATGGAGGTGTAGTTTTTAGTGGAAAATGTTCAAATTCCACTCTCATATGTGACCCTGGACAACAAAACCAGTCATAAGTCCCACAGGTATATTTGTAGCGATAGCCAACAATACATCAAAATTATCTACTTTTCTTAAAGGAATATTCCATTCTCTTAAAAGAAAAATCCAGATAATTTACTCACCACCATGTCATCCAAAATGTTGATCTCTTTCTTTGTTCAGTCGAGAAGAAATTATGTTTTTTGAGGAAAACATTCCAGGATTTTTCTCATTTTAATGGACTTTAATAGAGCCCAACATTTAATACTTAACTCAACACTTAACAGTTTTTTTCAACAGAGTTTCGGAGGGCCCTGGGTGATCCCAAAGGAGGCATAAGGGTCTTATCTAGCGAAACGATTGTCATTTTTGATAACAAAAATAAAAAATATGTACTTTTAAACCACAACTTCTCCCCACGCAATACGTCATGACGTCAAGAGGTCACAGATGATGAACGCGAAACTCCGCCCCAGTGTTTACAAGTGCATTGAAAGAGGACCGTTGCTACGTTGTTGTATGTCAATTGATACTAATTAATGTCTTTGTGTCAGTTTATTGTTTAAAATGGTCCGCAAATTTGCGTTTTATATATGTAACATGTGACCTCCCTACGTCACTACGCATTTATGTTAGGTCACGCTGGACTAGACCTAGACGAAAAGTTGTGGTTTAAAAGAGCATATATTTTTTTTTTATCAAAAATGAAAATCGTTTCGCTAGATAAGACCCTTATGCCTCGTTTAGGATCGTTTATAGTCCTTTGTAACTCAGTTGAAAAAAACTGTTAAGTGTTGAGTTAAGTATTAAATGTTGGGCTCTATTAAAGTCCATTAAAATGAGAAAAATCCTGGAATGTTTTCCTCAAAAAACATAATTTCTTCTCGACTGAACAAAGAAAGACCTCAACATTTTAGATGACATGGTGGTGAGTAAATTATCTGGATTTTTCTTTTAAGAAAATGGAATATTCCTTTAAGAATTTAAGTAAAGATTAAGATATTTTGTAAATACAGTATCCTACCGTAAATATATCAAACATTTATTAATCATTAGTAATATGTGTTGTAAAGATTTCATTTTGATAACTTTAACTCTTCCGCAACTTTTTAAAACCGGAAGTATTGCCCTATGGCAAGCTGCTGCATGTCCATGTCTGTTTTAAAGATCGCTCTGAATGGAATCTCTATGAAAAGTCCGTCAAACCTACCCATATTCAAAAGCTGATTACAAAAGAACTACTGAAGGTAGGATGAAACTTTTTTTTTTTTTTTGAAAGCAGAGGGTCTGTTCTTTCATTTGGTATATTGTATGTTTATATATTCGAAGAACATTTTCTGGAAGGCAAAAAAAAGTTTATTTTGTAAAAATCATGAAAAACGCTGGCGCTGGCTGGCAACTTTTTTAAAAAACGCTGACGGCGAAAGAGTTAAAAGGCCATTTTCTTAACATTTAGATTTTTTTGCACCCTCAGATTCTAGATTTTCAACAGTTGTATCTCCGCCGAATATTGTCCTATCCTATGTACACAAAAGGCCTATTTCTGTTCACAAATCTGTCTAAACCTGTGTTAGTGAGCACTTCTCCTTTGCAGAGATAATCCATCTACCTCACAGGAATATCAAGACGCTGATTAGACAGCATGATTATTGCACAGGTGTGCCTTAGGCTGCCCACAATTAAAGGCCACTCTAAAATGTGCAGTTTTATCACATAGAACATGCCAAAGATGTCAGAAGTTTTGAGGGAGCGAGCAATTGGCATGCTGACAGCAAGAATGTCCACCACAGCTGTTGCCCGTGAATTGAATGTTCATTTCTCTACCATAAGCTGTCTCCAAAGGTGTTTCTCCAAAGGAGAATTTGGCAGTACATCCATCTGGACTCCCAACCGCAGACCACATGTAACCACACCAACACAGGACCTCCACATCCAGCATCTTCACCTTCTAGATCGACATGTCAACCACTAAGCATGTTTGTGATGCTCTTTGTATTCAACAGCGTGTTCCAGTTCCTGTCAATATCCAGCATAGCTATTGAAAAGGAGTGGACAAACATTCCACAGGCCACAATCAACAACCTAATCAACTCTTTGTGAAGGAAATGTGTTGCACTGCGTGAGGCAAATGGTGGTCACACAAGATACAGTAAAACTGCACATTTTAGAGTGGCCTTTTATTGTGGCCAGCCTAAGGCCCACCTGTGCAATAATCATGCTGTCTAATCAGCATCTTGATATGCCACACTTGTGAGGTGGATGGATTATCTTGACAAAGGAGAAGTGCTCACTAACAAAGATTTAGACAGATTTGTAAACAATATTTGAGAGAAATAGGCCTTTTTGTACAAAGAAAACGTCTTCGATCTTTTAGCTCAGCTCACGAAAAATGGGGGCAAAAACAAAAGTGTTACGTTTATAAGTTTGGTCAATGTATTTCTGAGAATCAGTCCCAAACATTAGATTTAGCAGCTTGACCTTTTTTTCTTTTAATGATGTAAATTCCCAACCTTAATTTCTCCCACACCTTGTCTTCTTGTCTTTGTTTGTTTTGTTGTTGTGGCTGGCAGAAAGAGCTGCTTGGCATTTTCATGACGTTAGGCCAAAGAATTAAGGACATATTACGCAAGTTGCATTGCTATGTAGACCTAGGTATAACCTTGTCAAAGAACCATATGAAAATATAGATTCCCAAATATTTAATAAAGGTTATAGGGAATTGCACACAGCATTTAATAAGCTTTTTTAGTTTTAATGACCCGCCCCAACCCCCCCAGAACCCCCCCCCCCCCCACACACACACACACACACACAAATAAAGTGACAATTTCTTTACCCACAGGACATGTGGTTATGAGACAACCTGCACATCACTAACGGAAAGCTTATTTATTTCTGATGTATAAATCCCAATTTCAAGAAATTGACCCTTATGACTGGTTCTGTGATCCAGGGTCACATGGAAGTTTTAAGAAATCTAGCAAAATTTCAAAATGAACTTGACAGCTAGTCATTGCTCATTTTGGTCCAAGCTGTTTTTGAGCTACAATAACAATACAACTGAGTAAATGTAGAAGTATACCATAAAACAGCAAATGCACCTCACTGTTATTGCTCTGTTACATTGTGGTGCAGATTGGTGACTGCCTAGCTTCAATGACTTCGGTTGCCTGAAATTCATTTGTGCAAGCATCCAATGATGACAGATGGCGATTGAATAAAACATTGTTAAAGATGAACAGATGTTGGATGAATAATCATGGGGTTTAGTAACAAAATAAATGGAGACAGAATGGATTTTGGATAGACACTCACTGCCTTGAAAGAGCTGAAGAGGTAATATAAAGCCCAGGCGATGATGATGATGTAGTAGATGTTCAGCCAGAAGGACAATACCACAGCAGCCAGGCCGACACCTAACATGAGATTTTAAGAGTCAAACCTTTAAATAAAACAATATTGGTTAGGAATGCACCATATGGATATTTTGGCTGATAACTGATCATTCTTCACATTTGGAGGTTGATATTTTTGGCAGATAATTCCAAATAATGACATAATAAAGTGCTAATAAATTTCTCATAAAACATACTAATTTTACATTGGACAAAACCAATGTAGCCATTCTTTGAATCAGCTAAAGATTTTTTTTTTTTTTTAAGTTGCCGTAACGCTGTTTGTGGGTCTCTGTGTCTTTCCTACCTAGCTCTAATTTTAATTAAATAATTTCTCAAAAACATTCAATATACAGCCAGAAATAAATCAAATTGATATTAAAATAAAAATGTGTCAAATCGTTGCATTTAAACATTTGACAGATGCTATTCAAAGCTATTTACATTTTTTATCTTTTTTATCAGCATTTGTGTGTTGCACTTCTAACACAACTCTACTATTGAGCTATACAGGGACGCTCCGAGTCCTTAATCTGAAATATCTTTACTCAATTATAAAACTGACAAAACTTTATTATGTGGGTATTTTGGGGTTTAAAAGTTAAATCTATTTACACTCAATGTATAAATATATTGTATTAACAGATACATTTAGATAGCTACACATGTGTGTTTAAACATACTGTATTTCTTACCTTTCATCATGGGTATTAATTTCCATACCCCCAACCCTCCTACTGATGTGTACTGTCCTAATGATGTCTCCAGAAGAAACAATGGGATACCAGCGAACACCAGAGTGCACAAGTATGGAATTAGAAAAGCTCCTAAAAGTACAAAGTAAAAATATTGAATATATATTAACCCTTTGAATGGAAAATATTGTACAGACTATGATACGGACTGTTATGATTTGACCGGGGGATAGGAGGCAAAAGTGACACAGAAACCGCTTGGATTCAGGTGAAGGGTGATTTATTAATGACACACGGTGTAAAAATAGAAAAATAATCAAAAAGAAAATAAACTGTACAAAATATACACTATATACAAAGTATTTACATGCTAGTTCAGCTAAATCAACTGATCTGAACTGCATCAACAAGAAGTCCACAATAAACTTTGTATAAAGCAAAACACAACTCCTACAACAACCCACCCTGGCTGACTGTGTGGGAGCCATTTTATATTCTTAGCTCCGCCCCTGGACCAAACCATTTTGAAATTGGTGGGGGTTTCTCCACTAACTATAAAAACATGCATGGGCAACAAAATATACATTAATGAAAATAAATAAGTACAAACACAACATTCCACACATACATCAAACAACTATTAAGATTTTAAACAGAAAAACAGAACACTTTTATACAGGCATGAACTGGTGACCCATATGATGTCACAACCAAAATGGCTGCCCAGCATGGTAAGTGTATAAAAGTCCCAGGTTGTATATTGCACAGGTTTGGTTCTGGAAAATGGAAACTGGTGAGTGTTTGTAATCTTTGTATGCTGTTTGTTGCCCAATAAATGATAGTAGATAAAGAATGTGCGTGTGGTTATTTTAATGTTTTATGGCAGATGAAATGTAGTTTTGTTTGGGAAGTAACAAACTGTGATAAACAACATAAAACATTAAACACAGATGCACAATACACTACACCACTACACAGATCCGTGTATACATTAAATGCCGGCATTCGAATCATGCTTGGTGTTAATGGTGACTGTGTAATAATAATAGTTGTGTATGAGGCTAGTCACAGTGCCTCAACCTCATACTACACTGTGACACGGACTATATAAAGGTAAATGTTCGTTGGGACAGGGTTTCAGTCATGCAAGACTAGGGTCAATCTAGTTGAATAGGAAAAGACACAATTCTAAAATTGCATGCTAAAATCACAATTAAACAACATATTTTTTGACCAGCTATTAAATCTGACATCAACTGTACATAAAGATTTGTTTCTTAAACTCAAATTGCGCTAAAATCACCTTTCGAGGTTGTTTTAGCTACCGGCATGTGCACAGGTTGGCAAGCACTTTACACGACTCTGGCCGTTTCTCAATGTCAAGGATACTTCCTTGGCAGGACTAGTCCTTACAAGTCACTTCCTTCGCAGGCTAGGCGAGGCTCCTCTTAAGCATTCGGAGAACACGTTAAAGCTAGCAAGTGCACGTCATTGCGTCAATAAAAGATGTGCTTTCGGTGCTGCGTGCATAGGATTGTGGGTGATTTCAGCGCGCGAAGAGCCCCTGAAGGATACACATTTGCATCCTTTCCTGTATATGGGATATTTCTCGAACGAAGGACTCAGTCCTTGGCTGAAATTCCGAGGATCCTCGACATTGGAACAGTCCTTCGACGGACGTCGATGACGTAGCATCCTCGAAATTCTGGCTTCCGAAGAACCTTCCTTGACATTGAGAAACGGCTTCTGTATAGAGCTCCTCTACCCGAGAGAATCATCTTTATTGACTGATGATAGGATCTTATAACTGAAGGCCGGTCTTCTGCCTGTTGTCGTGTGCTCAATCTTGTTATATCCAACGGGTGCATCCCAATTCAGGGGCTGCGGCCTTCCAAGGCGGTATTTGAAGGCCAATGACGTCACCGGGCCATGGCGAAGGCTGTCCCAATTTGAAGGCTCCTTCACATACAAAGCTCCAAATGTGGCCTTTTTCCCCCCGGAAACCAAGGATCCATAGATGTATCCTTCACAGCCTTGGCTATCCCAAGATGCTCGTGACGTCTGGGTATTTTGAAATAAACATTCAAAACTGTAGTTAAATAAAAGTGTTATTTTGCAAACTAAAGGTCATTGTGACTGTTTTATTTTAATAAATGATGTTTTAGTGATGTGAATTAATATTATTGCTGTAATATTGTGCGTGTTGCGTTTTGCTTTTGTATATTTCTAAGGTTGGGAAATTTTACATACCGTTGGGTAGTTTATTCTGTATCAATGTGTCATATCTAAAATTAAATAAAAAAACATATCTGGCTCCATATTTATTTTTAAAAGTCTGATAGGTCTCAGTTGTTGTGTGCATATTGGGCGGGAACAGCAGGTGACGTAACTCCCCCTGTAGGCTAGTCTCATTTCAGTTCGCTTCATGGCTTTTAGAGGTTGCCGCCTTCAAATATCGAGCCTTGCCTTCAAAGTCCGCAGACTTAAAAGGATCCAGACCCTGAATTGGGATGCACCCAACATCTTTGCAAAAGCCTTTCATGAGCAGAGCTGGATGCCATAATTTATACTTGGGTCAGTAGTTATTGGGTTATACCTTCTATGATACTCTAAAAAAATGCTGGGATATTTTCAACCCAACTTTGTTTATATGTTTATATTATCATGGTTATATTTGACCCAACATTGGGGTAAAACAACCCCATAGATTAAATTCCAATCCAATGGGTTGGATTTGTTCCTTTCTTGACCCAAAGCTGGGTTGAAAATAAGTCTGTATATATCATTTGTTTTTATCAACTTTATTAAATCAAAAAGAAATCATTAATAAGTATGTCCAATTGTAATTCCACCCTCAAACCAAGCCTACCATTAATAGGTCTATTGTTCCTGGACCAACAAGTATGTCCTGTTTGACAAAATCATGCTTTTATCAATGTCTCTTTTCCTTGTCTTACCTCCACCATTCTTTCCACACAGATACGGGAACCTCCAAACATTTCCCAGCCCAATGGCATATCCAACGCAGGACAACAGGAAGTCAAACTTGCCCTTCCAGGATCCTCTATCTGGTATTGTATCCTTCTGCTCCACCTCCACAGGAACACCGTTGTGATCCAGGTCTTCAAATGGGACTGCCTGCTTCACATCCGAAGGAGAGTTGAGGTCCACTGTGCTCTGGCCAGTTTTTCCCATTATAGGAATACCGTCGCACCACAGTCCGGAACTAATCCAAATCAGTCCAGTACTGTTTCGCTAGTACTGAACATCCAGTTCAGGTTTACTGTGTAGAGACGTTTGCTTATTCACTTCCAATTGTTCACCTTTAGCTAAGCAAAGAAAAATGAGATTATTGAAACAAATAGCATTTTTTCATTATAAACATATCCAACTTTTTCTCGAACGCGAAGTAAGTTATGTAACGTATTTCCTTTTCAGTGCAAAACTTTCGGTTCAATAGCCAGCCGGTAAAAAACAGTGTAGTTGGAGCACGCATAAAACATGATTTCAACAGTTAATATTTACTACACCTGCCATGTATGAACCAGTGTGAGGATGAAATTAAGACGTGGCTTGATATATGAAGATATATTCAGTCATTTCGTGTTGTTGATCAGAGGTGACGGGTCTTCAATGCGCAAATATAAAAGCACAGAGATATACCAGTATATCTTTACAATGGGAAAGTCATTTGAGTGTTTTTACATGGAATTCACCAAGACTTCGTGTTTTTAACTTTTCAGGGGATGGTTTAAAATGTCACAACTGTTCCTCTGGTGTGAGTTTTTTTTTTTTAAAAACGGCAATTTTTAATGGACTTGTTTATGGCGACAAGTCGAGCTTCACGCGGTCCGACACAGTCAGCAGTATCATTCAACACATTATAAGTTATTTGAACAAACCATAATAAACACATTAAACTACTCCATGTATTGAGTATTGTTTTCGTTTTATGAAAATATTATTACATTACTTCTTACGCAGGTCCATGAGCTTATGAAATTATTTGCTTACTTTGTAAAGTATTTGCTTTTTCATTTAAAACATAACAAAAGTACGCGCAAACACATTACGAACTATCCTAACTTTAACTAAGCATATTATGTTGTATATATTCTTTACTGTAAACACATTTTTGTAATAATATATAGTAGCAGAATAAATAAATCAGTATATTTTTATTAGCATAATATTTGTAAACAATTATTGTATTTAGTGTTTACTGTCAGTTTCTATGAAAGGTTTGACCGGATGGCTTTGTAAACATAGATCATGAGTGCATGTGCGCCACATACAAATTTAGTTTATGTGCATGGATTATGGTTAAAACAAATGTTTTGTAGAGATTTACTGCGTTTGTATTAGCTATTATGGCAACCCCTAACTGCACAAATTATGTCGGTCTTCCTAAATTTTATAATACACATTAAACATCCAGTCAAAATGACACACTTGTGTCCTTGGCAATAGACTATCATTAGCTTTAGTGGCTCACCGGAAGTCATAAACAGGAAAGCTCAAAGATGGCGGCGCCCACATTTACATCAAGAAACAGGTGGATAAATGTAAGGTCAATACAGAATTTATGACCTTTTTGTGCTAACATGAATTTAATACTATATTATGTAATCCATACACGGAGATACAAGATATACACTGTCGGAAAAAGTTCTGTGACTGGGATGGTACCCTCAAAGGGTACAATATTATTCCCTAAGAACCTATTGTGTACCTTTACGGACCAATTTTGTACCAGTAAATGTTAGGGGTACAAACATTTAACTGTACCTTAAATGTACACAATATGTCACTAAGGTACAATAATGTACCCCAAAAAGTACCACATTGTATTATGTATTGTATACCTTTTAATGTACAAAACAGAACTTTTGGGGCCAGCGACAGAAAAATTATTTTAATTTTTTTCTACGCAATATTAGAAGGCTCAAGCATATTTGATTCTGACTAGTCAATCGCACCATCCAGTGGTCTGATTTCCCTTGATACCACATACAGATATCCCTTAGCTGAGTAAGATCTAAGATTATCACACACTTATTAATGCTGGGTTAAAAAAAGTAACCCATACTATAATAAACTGAGTTACATAAAATTTAAACACAGTACTGAGAAAATAATCCAATAAAATGAGCCACTGGCTTAGGGATGTGGAAGAAAAAATAACCAAATGGTGTTTGGAGTTAAAAATGTATGACAAACAGAAAACATCCATTTATTTTAAGCACAATATGCATTTTTTATCTTCTCATACCACTTAAACGTCATGTGAAATGTTTTTTTACAGTAATATTGTTATAGCTCTCATTTAAGTATAGGTGCCTTTTTATGGTATAAAAGTTTTTTTCCTATCAGTCCATCCATTTATTATGCAGGTCACCTACAGTAAAAAATAATTTAAAACACTCAATAAACGTTTATCCACTTTTGTCCGCTTTTTAAATCATACAATAATGCAAATTTAGTTAATGAACCTATTAATTCTTCCCAGCTTCCTACTAATGTGACCAAGTCATTAACTTCATTGATGAATGAATGTTTTGAAGGACTGTTTCTCTCAGCCTGTATGCAAAAATCAACCTCCCATTTAGTTTTCATTTCATATAAAGTTTCATTTAGTAAACAGTCATAAAATATTCAGAGAAAGTTATTGTTATCACAGTACAATAATTCACAGTAAGCAATTCAATATGAGTCAAATTCGCTCACACATTTATTTCAAATATCTCCAGTGTTTATGAGCAGCAAAAGAAATTGAACTCAGACTCATTTACTATACAATGTTTGGGCTCCTTGCTTCACCATAATTTAAAATAAAGAAAAGGCAAAAAACTGTACCTTTGAAACGTAAAGGTCATCTCTTCCAGACAGGTAAGTTGAATGGCCACCAGTTACAGGTGGTCTCGTGAATCCAGAATTTATTGAAACTACTGAACTGTGCCAACTACCCAGTGCCTTCATTCACAACAGAGCCAAAAGAAACTGACCCAATATTCCAGCTTTGACAAAGAGTTTCCTTTTCTCTTTGTATGCTCAATGCCTTGGTGATCCTGTGGTTGGTATTGAGCCGGAGATAATAAACTTCGACCTGTAGTTTGATAAAATTATCGCTTTACCACAATGAGAGCCTGAGGCATCCGAACAAGAGTCGATTGCAGTGCCCCATTGATAGTGTGCTTTATGTGTGTGTGTATTTGGTGTGTGTCAGGGTCCGATTGTGTGTACAATGATTTTTTATGCCAATTTGGTTGCCATGGGATATCCCCCTAGAAGAGTGCTCCGTTCTATCACTGGAGAGGCTTGTTAAGATTTGAAAATGAAGCAGGCACGCTGCCTAAAATGCAGACGGCATGACGTCTCCCACAAAATGACCCCAAAGGCATGACATTAGGCTCCAAAGTTTATGCCTGACAGGTTTATGTAATCGTTTTTTAAATGAAATTTAGGTAATATAATCCTGAAAGTATTTTTACTTAAAACGTAGTTTAAAACAGGTATGTTCACTTTAAAAGCTCTGCACATCTCTTGCACTTAAGTGTTATAATTGGGTCCTCAGTGCTTTTATCAACCTAGAAAATGTGAAAAAGAACAACCCAGTAACTTAGTTTTGGTAAACCATTCTCTGCAAGCATGTGGAAAAAATAGGTAATTGAGATTTGGCTCCCCTTGTGATATCAAAAAATTATCCAACCACGGCACTGCCATTTACTGCAGAGAGATACAGAGAGAGATATAGAGAATATAATTGACAGCACAAATAATTTCAATTTCAACAAAAAACAAAACATTATGGCGATCAGTGTTTGCATTTCATCAGCTCATTTGCATTTAAAGGAAACAATATCTATTCTTCACATACTGTAGGTACCAGTGATGCGCGGGTTTATCCAAAATGAGCGGGTGTCTGCGGTCACCCGCGGTTACGAGTCCAAAATCCGAAAATGTTTTTAATGATATTCGGTTCGCAGTCGGTCAGGCCGTTTGAAATTAACTATTTTAAACAATTACTACTTTTAAAAAAGTAAGGGGGTCAGGTACAATATTTTTTTTGCGGCCCGAGTTGCAGGTGGGTTAGTTGAAAACGTCGGTTGGGTGCGGGTTGTTTATACATTGAACCGCACATCACTGGTAGGTACTCTGGGGACAACATATTTATAAATGTCCCCTTTAACCAAGAAAATGTTTATATTTAACTTAACAATGAATTAAAACCACCCAGCATTTTGGATTGAAACAACCCAGCATAAGTTAAAGGATTAGTCCATTTTCTTAAAAGAAAAATCCAGTTAATTTATTCACCACCATGTCATCCAAAATGTTGATATCTTTCTTTGTTCAGTCAAGACAAAATTATGTTTTTTGAGGAAAACATTACAGGATTTTTCTCATTTGAATGGACTTTAATAGAGCCCAACATTTAATACTTAACTCAACACTTAAAGGATTAGTCCATTTTCTTAAAAGAAAAATCCAGATAATTTACTCACCACCATGTCATCCAAAATGTTGATGTCTTTCTTTGTTTAGTCGACAAGAAATTATGTTTTTTGAAGAAAACATAGCAACATTTTTCTAATTTTAATGGACTTTAATAGAACCCAACATTTAATACTTAATTCAACACTTAACAGTTTTTTTCAACGGAGTTTCAAAGGACTATAAACAATCCCAAACGAGGCATAAGGGTCTTATCTAGCGAAACGCTTGTCATTTTTGACAATAAAAATAACAAATATACACTTTTAAAGCACAACTTCTCGTCGTGTAGATCCGGTCGTGATGCGCCAGCTGACCCCACTACGTCACCGCAATACGTCATCACGTGAAGAGGTCACAGAGGACGAACGCGAAACTCCGCCCCAGTGTTTACATGTGTTGAGAAAGAGGACCGTTCCTACGTTGTTGTATGTCAACTGATACTAATTAATGTCTTTATGGCAGTTTATTGTTTAAAATGGTCAGCAAATGTGCGTTTTATATATGTAACACGTGACCTCCCTACGTCACTACGCATTTACGTTAGATACCGCTGGACCGGACCTTGACGAAAAGTTGTGGTTTAAAAGTATATATTTTTTATTTTTCTTGTCAAAAATGACAATCGTTTCGCTAGATAAGACCCTTATGCCTCGTTTGGGATTGTTTATAGTCCTTTGAAACTCCGTTGAAAAAAACTGTTACGTCTTGAGTTAAGTATTAAATGTTGGGTTCTATTAAAGTCCATTAAAATTAGAAAAATTCTGCAATGTTTTCTTCAAAAAACATAATTTCTTCTGGACTAAACAAAGAAAGACATCAACATTTTGGATGACATGGTGGTGAGTAAATTATCTGGATTTTTCTTTTAAGAAAATGGACTAATCCTTTAACAGTTTTTTTCAACGGAGTTTCAAAGGACTATAAACGATCTCAAACGAGGCATAAGGGTCTTATCTAGCAAAACGATTGTCATTTTTGACAAGAAAAATAACAAATATACACTTTTAAAGCACAACTTCTCGTCATGTAGATCCGGTCGTGATGCGCCAGCTGACCCCACGCAAAACGTGATGACGTCAAGAGGTCACAGAGGACGAATGCGAAACTCCGCCCCAGTGTTTACAAGCGTCTTGAAAGAGGACCGTTCCTACATTGTTGACTTATTTTCTGGTGATGTGACTATTTCAAGAGGTTGTAATACGTCACCACTGATCTTTATCTCTCTGTTTTTAAACTGGTTAAAGATCATTACTTTGATTATTATTAAAGGCGGGGTGCAAGATTTAAAAAAAAAAACACTTTGGAAAAGGGAGTCGGGCCAAGTACCAAAACACACTTGTAGCCAATCAGCAGTAAGGGCGTGTCTACTAACCGACATTGTTGCCTGGGTTGCGTATGTGTGGGGCGGGTCTATCAAAAGAAGGTCCAGATTCTATTGGGGTAGGGCGTGCAACAGTTTAGCTTACTATTAAACTGAAGTGTTTACTAGATTTTGTTTTCCATCTGTCTAACACTGCGATTTTGGTTGGAGAGCTTTAGAAAAGGCCATGTGATTACGGGAAAGAGAACATAGGCAGCAGCAATGCTTGCATTGCGGGAATTTTTAGTAACAACATACATCTCGCATGATTTTGCCATCGAAGCACAGAAGATGCTATTTAGAAAATTTGATCATTCAAACATTTTAATGTACTGTGTAATAGCTTGTAAACTGATTTGTATCTAATAGATCATCACACGTTTAGAATAAATCAGTCAAAGAGATATTTTTGCTTTTATCTTTATCCCTGCAATCCCATTAACAATGTCTCCCAGTATGTCACAAACGTTCCCAAAAAATCTTAAAATGCAATGTGTCCTGTTGAGAGAACTGGACAGCTCTCATAATAGCAGTCAATAACTTCACAGGAACACCTCTGCTATGAGTAATAATTTGGATACCAACCAAGAACTTGTTTTCACCAATCACTCACTACTAGGCTTTGGGCATATGGGTTTGGATCATGACACACAGATATGTGCCATCTGGGGCCCAAACAGTAACTTGTTAAAAGCTTTGAGTCAATGGGTTAAATTATACTTTTCTTTAGATTAACAAACAAAATATGTAGTAAAACATCCTTAATAACTAAGAGAGCTGCATTTGATAAAACATCCTGGTGTAGAGAGTTTAGAGTAAATGACAGGCTCATTAAAGTATTGGTAAAATATTATCTTTTATTCATTTCTTTATGGGCATTAATGGGGCAAGTGAGATTGTAAGTTAAAGACAGGGACACAACAAAATAATTTTAACACATCCACCAAAAGACGTGTAACGACAAGACGATCATTACAGTTTAATTGGGTCTGTTAAAGCATTCATTCTATAATTGAAATGTCTGTTTCTCCCAGAAGTTATAATGATGACTGCAAATAAAAATTAGGCTGTGTTATCGCTTACATTAAAAGCTACTTCTGACTGGAATTAGGTGGACTCTGATGTACAAGTGAGATTTCACATACATTTTTTGTTTCATTCATTTATCATGAATAGCCAAAGCTAATTTATTTTAAGGGTCATCACTCACAGAACTGGGCATAATGAAAGTAGTTTAATTCGTCTTCAGAGACTATCAAAATTGTATTTTAAAACACTCTTATAGAACACAATAGAATAGAATAGAGGAATATTTGGTTCCCCAAAGAACCTTTCAGTAAAACTTTCCTGACAGAATCACTACTTGATTATTTTTATATTAACCCATTCTCATGAAATGCGTATAAAAAGTTGTGCAATACCAAGCGTGCCGCACAAGCCCTGAAAAGTGAAGCCAAAACGTCTCGATCGCACCCCAGTGACTGGTCCCAGTATAGGTCATAAACCCCGCCTCCGCATGTTATTCAATGGGACTTGATGATTAATTACACTTCGTCATTCACTGTAGTTTTTATCACGCTGATGTACATTCAAATATTTGTTTTTAAAATAGGTTTGTGTTTAGTTAGTTATTGAATGATATAAAAACAGTGGTGTCACGTCATGATTGACAGCTGTGATATCGTGTGATATGCGCATTCTACGAGAGCAAGGGCGGGGTTTTGATTTCGCGGCTTCACTTCCTGCTCACTACTGCGCATGACTGGTCCCGAAATCGCTACTGCGCAGACTCAAGACCCAAGATGTCAGCGCCATATCGGGACACTGAAGGCTTCACTTTTCAACAATGGAAGACAGCGAACAGGCGTCGTCCATCTTTTTTTACAGTGTGTGCGCAATACCAATGCCAAATTCCAGTTTTGGAATCTTTCCCGTTCACTAATATGCCGCATCTTTTCATGACGTTTTATAAATTGGTTTCTCTTTTTTCTGTTTTTTAAACTATTGTCGCTTGAGTTTGGGGTTAGATTTGAGATTTGCTGTAGAATGTCATTTAATATCTAGGTTTTCCTGTTTTGTACATTTTTTAACCACGGTCGCTTGGAGTTGGGGTTAGAATGTCATTTTATGTAACAAAAAACCCAAGCGACAAATTGACACAAAAATACACAAAAATATGCACCGTATAAGTAAACAGGAAGGACTGGAGTATCATATGCATGTATAATTGAAATTTGGCGCATGTATTGCACAACTTTTCACACTGCATGCTATTTATACGCATTTCGTGAGAATGTGTTGTAACCCATCACTACAAAGCACATGAGCTGCGTCCGAAACCGCCTACTTCCATACTATATAGTAGGCGAAAAGCAGTAGGGGAGGCGAGAAGTATGTCCAAATTCATTGTATTCCAAAAGCAGCAGGCAAAAAGTACCTGGATGACCTACTACTTCCGGGAAGATCCCGAAGTGTTCATTCGATGGACACTTTGCTCCCCGTGAGTCCCAGTGAGGAGAGTTTTATTAAAAAATGCCCAAAAGCAGTAACGCAACTCTATTCAAATGCAAATATTAAACAGCTGTCCCTTAAATATTTTATTCCAGTTAACGACTAACTTGTTGTTCTGAATTCATTCATACTATACATATTCATACTATATAGAACGTACTGTTTTAACGGTCGATGACTTCATCTAATTCGGTACCTACTGTCTAAATGTTTTTTAGAATTATAAAGCTCAACAAAAAGCCAGTTAGGAACCTTTATTTTTAAGAGTGTACAATGCCAGAAAAGCAGAGGTTATTTATATTAGGTTTGTCATTGCCTGTAATCGTTAAGTGACAGGAACAGAATTGGAGTTGTCAGAATTGGTTTTCATCACTTGTTGTATGCTGCCCTCGAATCAATAGAGGCTAATTACACTTTCACAATGAGCCTGTGCGACCCATGGTGACGATACAAAGAGATTGGAAAGTTAACACATGCTTTACATATTAGAAAAGTTTGTTAGCACTACCCTACATGCCACACTGACTGTTAAAATGCTTTTTTGTGACACATAAACTATTATTTGAAAATTTGTGTTTATCTTTATTTTCTTTAATAGTGATATAGTCAATCATTTTTACTACACATTAAAGTAAGCAATTTTTCCATTTAGTGTTAAATAAGCAAATGTTGCATAACCAAATGCATTTAGAAATTATGATGAAATGTATTATACCTGCTGATGCCTATGATAACTTTTGGAAGTTACCATAGGAACATGTCTGTGTACAATTAAAAGTAGATGGTGGTCATAAAGAGATAGACATGGTCAGAAACAATGCTCAGGTAGGCCGTGGCATTTAAATGATGCCCAATTGGCACTAAGGGGCCTAAAGTGTGCCAAGAAAACATCCCCCACACACCATTACACCACCACCAGCAGCCTGCACAGTGATAACAAGGCATGATGGATCCTTGTTCTCATTCTGTTTACGCCAAATTCTGACTCTACCATCTGAATGTCTCAACAGAAATCGAGACTCAACAAAAGGCAACATTTTTCCAGTCTCCAACTGACCAATTTTGTAGCCTCTTTTCCTATTTGTAGTGGAGATGAGTGGTACCCGGTGGGGTCTTCTGCTGTTGTAGCCCAATCGTCTCAGGGTTGTGCGTGTTGTGGCTTCACAAATGCTTTGCTGCATACCTCGGTTGTTATTTCAGTCAAAGTTGCTCTTCTATCAGCTTGAATCAGTCGGCACATTCTCCTCTGACCTCTAGCATCAACAAGGCATTTTCGCCCACAGGACTGCCACATACTAGATGTTTTTTCCTTTTCACACAATTCGTTGTACACCCTAGAAATGGTTGTGCGTGAAAAATCCCAGTAACTGAGCAGATTGTGAAATACTCAGACCGGCCCGTCTGGCACCAACAACCATGCCACACTCAGAATTGCTTAAATCACCTTTCTTTCCCATTCTGACATTCAGTTTTGGAGTTCAGGAGATTGTCTTGACCAGGACCACACCCCTAAATGCATTGAAGCAACTGCCATGTGTTTGGTTGACTTGATTACATAATTGCATTATTGAGAAATTGAACAGGTGTTCCTAATAATCCTTTAGGTGAGTGTATATTTGTAATATAATCCGAAATGGTTGTTTGTTTTAAAAGCTTGCAAGCTAGGGAGCTGAACATATTTCCATTTTCAAGTTCATGAATGTATATCCTTACGAACATCTAAGCCAATTATCAACAACAAGCTAATTTATTTAGGTTCTGCACAGCTTTGTGTTGTGCATGTGTTGTAATTACAGCCTATTGAGGTGTATTGGTACCTGTGACCGATTGATTGGAATAGAGGCTATACTTAAGAAAATGAATCGATAAATGACACAACAAGAACATAAATCTACAAAACAGTACTTTCAGAGAAAAAATGATGAGTCTATTACAACTGTATGTGAGAGACAAGAAGGAAGGTACCGTATTAGAGATGGTAAAATGACATTCTGATGTGATTTCTCATAGTCACAGCAGCATTTTTGCATCTTCAGCAAACCGTCTCTCCCAAGAGACCCATTGAGTAGAATTTCAATTTCTCTAGCCATATTTTCAGATAAAGTATCTTGTAGAAAATTGCCCAGCTGTGGAAAGAGCATTGTACCCCCAAGTGTATGATTAAATGAAACGAATCCCTCTTCGCTTCACGGTTACCGTGTAGGTCATAAAAATTGCATTAGGTGTACAGATTACTGTGTTCTAGGGAGATCAGTGCATTTTATGTAGTTGCATTCTCTCATTTAAATAAGTTCTGAAGGAACATTTTCGAATTTCAAGGAATGAAAACGTCAGGATTAAAGGAGTACATTTGTGCTAGACAAAGGGCAGCAATAAAGATCTGGGATTTATGTAAAATGGTTGGTGACCACCTTAAAATGTGCTACAGATGGCCATTTTTAAGCATTTAAAATGATGCCAGTAATGGGTTGAGGGAGTATAAGAATCCCAAATTAAATTTTATTTAAATAAATTTTGCTCTCAAGAGATAGTGTTGGCGAAATACATTTTATTACGGTCCACATGGATGATGATAAAATGGAAAGAAAATAAACTAACTTAAAGAATAATTTAGTCTGAATATCTTTTGGGACACTGTGCATTTGTAACATTATATATTTTACTGTTAGGTCTGGTGTTGTTTTTGATATGCATACAGTGAACACAGCGTTTAATTATAGATTGGAGTCACTTCAGTTTAATGAACTAAATATCTCATCCCTGAATTCTAACCCATCAGAATAACACAACAGTGTCAAAGTGTTGGCCCGGGGGCTTGGTGTTTTACCCTCATAAGAACCATGTACAATGTAATTTGCTTAGCAGAAACGGACAATGCTTTCGTCTCTTTGAGAGATGCTCTCTAATTGGTCTCGCAAGGTAAACCCACCCCAATGTGCTGTTACAGTCAGTAACAGACCCTAAGGACATCACGGAAAAATATCTGTTAATTGAGTGAGCCTGAAAATAACACGGATGAGAGATTCTGAGTTGAGAATTAAATTAAAACGTTTGTGAGAAGACCAACAAAATGACATTGGTTCAACCAATCAAATCAGTTTGGGGCGGGCCTACACTCTGGGTTATTTTCAATCCAGTGTTGGGTCAAAAGGGATGAGCCCAGGCCGCTCGGTTGTACTTTAACCTATGCTGGGATGTTTTGATCCATTGTTGGGTCAAATATAAACATTTTCTGTGTTAGGGTCAGTGGCAAAACAGTGGCAAGATGAGAATTTAAAAAATCTTTTTAAAAAAACTTGTTTTAAAAGCATGCATCAGGTTTATTTCAATGCACATATTTATGTTAATTTTATGCAACAAAAAATACATTTGCACCATGAAAGTTAAGACTGAATGGACCTGAAAATGTCAAATGGTGTAACCGCCAATTGCGCCAAAGAATGAGAAATATGAAATATTTTATCCACCTTGATTGAATGTGAGCGTAATTGTAAAAAAACATGAAAACATTTTATTATCATTAAAGGTCCAGTGTGTAAATGTTAGCGCCATCTAGTGGTGAGGTTGCAAAATGCAACCAACAGCTCAGTCCACTGCTCACCCCTTGCTTTTGAAACGCATAGAGAAGCTACCGGATAAACATGTTAATCGTCGGAAACAGCTTAGTAAAAAAGTTTGTACGTTAAGGGTTTTGTAGAAACATAGGGGCACAAAATGGCGACTTCCATGTAAGGGGACCCTCTGTGTATGTAGATAAAAACGTCTCATTTGAAGGTAATAAACACATAACGGTTCATTTTTAAAGGTCTTTATACACCCCTGATCATTTAGTTTTGTATATTATTTTGCATTTCTGTCAAGAGATCCTTCTAAAAAAATTACACACTGCACCTTTAAATAATTCTATTAGTTATTTCTAAATGTACATTTTAATGTGCTTTTGTAATATTTGTCCTGACATATGCTGAAAACAGCTCTGTTTTCTAAATAATCTTTGAAAAATTATGTAAAAAATGTATGTAAAAAAAATCATATTACACTAAACTAGATGACACTTTTTTATGAATATATTTATATTTTCATTTAAAAAAATACTAGTTACACCACTTGACACATAATAATAATAATAATAATAATAATAATACGTTTTATTTATATAGCACCTTTCCATAGCCCAAGGACGCATGACCGGTTACACCAAATTGACATTTTTGCAATTATCCCCCAAATATTCTTTCAAAATGAAATAAAACCAGAAGTATGTAGAGAATGTTAGCAAATAATCTGCAACTTTATTTTGAAATTTTAACCCTTTTACATTTAATTGAACCATACGGACACAAAATAATTAACGTCACGTCATTAACCTGTTAATTTAACCCAACGGCTGAAAATAATCCAGCATTTTTTAGAGTGTAGTATATGTTTGAACAATCAATGACAGAGTATTCGGGAAACCTGCATTAAAACAATAATTTTGTTTCAGGTCCAATAAAATGTTGTGGGGTTGTCTGTTTACATGTATGCCTCACCCTTATTATTTTATTAAGCAAATAATACTAGACTGAAAAGCTGTTTCAACAATCAGCATTCATGCACGATCAAAATTATTTGTTTTATAACAATGCGTTAGCTGTAATAATATAGTTATGTATAGCAACAAAGAGTTCAAATTTTAAAGCTTGTTTTATTTTTGAAAAAAAGATTTGCATAGTCTTAGCATAAAACAAACATACATTGATTATCTTTCAGGGACATGAAAGAACAATATGTTTGAAAAGGATACATGAAAAATCTATACACAAGCCTATAATGCACCTTATAAAAATACAGCCTTGCTAATAGACGTAAGAGATATAAAACTGTAAGAATGGCAAGTACATATTGATAAACAGATAAAGGGTACAGTACAGGGTTACAATTACAGACACTAAATAAACCATTTACCAAGACTTCAGTTCATACTTTTAAAACGTATGGCTACACAAAATGACATTGCAAGACTTCCAAATCCAGATCTCTAAACAAACAATAAGCAAAATGCAGGCTATTCCATCAATATCTGTTTTTTTTAGTACAAAGACACTAATGATATTGTCATCTTTAAATGCTTGTTCTCAGAACAAGTATCATTTCACAATATTTTATTTCAAGTCATGTTTTGTCAAGCCATGTCTATTTTTATAGTGCATTTAACATATATTGTTTCAAAGGAGCTTAACAGAAAGTCATGCCATAATGTCTTAAAGCCCCCTGTGAGCAAGTCAGCCAAAGGCAACTTTAAAAAAGAAAAAGCTCCATAATGTTTAATGATTTAAATGCCTCAGCTGCACTAAGCCCCAGTTGTACTTCTCCTGAGAATATTATGAAGAAAAAAATATATATGTATTACACAATCCATTCATTCCTGTATGTATACCATGGGCTGTTGAATGCTTTATTCTGATTGGTTGAGAACTGTTCCATGGGTATGCATTATTTTTCGATAAACGCACACCTGCCCTATCAAATGTCTTAAAATAACCACCAGAGCAATGCCTGTAGTAACAGTTGAATAATTGACTCCTATTGAAGTATTTGAAAATAATGCACACCCTCCGTGTGGCATTGCCACCATGGCTGTGCATATTTTTCGAATAATTCAATGGACGGTCATCAATTATACCTTATATAACACATTGTGAACATAAACTAACCTACTCACCAGTTGAACCTACAGCAAAAAATATTAATTCTTAATACAACATAGAAATGTTTAGGTCATTTTATACATCTTAATATGATTGACTATATAATGTTACACTGACAAAAGTCATTTTAAGTTGAGGTAAAAAAAATCATTCGTAAAAGTAATAACTGCACATTTCACAGTGTATAACATTCAATATAAAAGCTAAATAAAGTTATACCGTATGATTGTGTATTCTCAAACTCCACTGGTGTGGTCTGTTGTGACTTTCTCATATCCATCCTCCTGATTTTTCTGGGCTCTTTGTGGTTTAATGATAACACGATTACACACTGTAAGACGTGGACTGTTTGGTCGGATCTGCTTAAGATCACTAGAGGGGGTGAGGATGTCTTGACCCTGAGAAGATGTAAAATTTGCATTAATGGATATAGATATTGCTTCAGAAACAGTCAATACTCAAGACAATGGTACTGTACAATGAGTTTAGACTGTTAAACAATAATAAATAGGGGTGCACAGAAATTTCGGCCGAAAATGGCATTATCGGTTTCGGGCTGAAATAAAAAATCCAGCCGAAAATGTCAATCGAAAATGAATGTCAACCGCGCCCCTCCCATCTGTGCGCTAGCACTTGGGTTTCACTCACGGTGATCAGTCGTCACACGCAAAGATTAAGCATGTCTTGATGTGTAAACTTTAGAGAGAGTCGCGCTAATGTGTCTCATACTGTAATCCATTAACATACATTTGGCGAAAAAAGCAATGAAACACAACGTAACATTTTTATGTGGAGCGACTGTTGCGCTGTTTGAGATTCACCCTCCTTCTCTGTGTGTGGGTATGCATTTAAGTGCCCTAAATAGTGCACATACGAGAGAGACGCGTTTAAAAAAAAAACAAGAAAACATAAACTTTCTCTGTTATTGACAGAGCACATATAAACAAAATTATCTTCACAGTATTCTTTTTCTAATAAAAACATTTGTTTATGTCTTAAGTGTATGTATAGATTTAACCCAGTCTCACCCCATGTCGTCAATATTTGACGACACTTGACCATTCGTCAATATGTGACGCGGAGGGTATACCTTTATTACATTTTTTGACGAACTGGGGACTTCAATACTATTACGTCCGTTGCATTCTCTTCTCCTATTTTCTTACCATTTTCGCGTCGGTTTAGGGTTAGATTACGCAAAATTAAACAGTGGTCGCGAAATTAAACAGTGTACGCGAAATTAATCAGTTGTCACCTGGCGTTGGGTTTAGAAACAGTTGTCACCTGGCTTTGGGGTTAGAGTTAGGTTTGGGTAGGGATTTCATTATGTAAATCTAACGCTAAACCGACGCGAAAATGGTAAGAAAATAGGAGAAGAGAATGCAACGGACGTAATAGTATTGAAGTCCCCAGTTCGTCAAAAAATGACGCGAAAGGTATACCCTCCGCGTCACATATTGACGAATGGTCAAGTGTCGTCAAATATTGACGACATGGGGTGAGACTGGGTTGATAGATTACAGTCAGATTAACCTACTTAAGTCTGTGTCATTTATGTTAATCAAACAACCCATGACAAAGAGACAAATAGCTCTAAAAATAATAATATATTTAATTTATTGTGTTATGATTCATTTAATTTGATTTCTGTACCTAATGCTAATTTCAGACCTTATTAATGTACAACTTTGTTCTTTTTTATAAATATTTGCAATTTCTTTATTGTTTATTAGATTTTTCCCACCCGCTTTTTGCTGATCGGAAAAATAATCTGATCCGTGCCTCAAAAACTGTAATGTGTTCCGAACTGTGCGTTTTTTGATCCGTCACACACCCCTAGTTAGTACACAGTGATAGCCATAAATGCAATTGTACTAATAATTGGCATAATCATTTCTTTCAGTGTTTCGGTTTCGGTTTTTCGGCCTTGGTTTGCTTTTTTCGGTTTTCGGTTTCGGCCAAGAATTTTCATTTCGGTGCATCCGTAAACTATATGCTTTTGTACATGACTTTGATTAAATGGTTAGTAAATAATGTTTTTTTTTTAGATTATATGAATGAATATAAATGAATGAATGTATGAATGTAGTGCTGGTTGGATGCAATTCTGACCTTTCGTAAGGAAAAGACTATGAAGACTGGTATGCAGATAATAGGAATGACTGTGAGCAAAGGTGCGATCGTGTAAGTCCAGTCAGGCACTTCATCAGTGGACGCATTTCTATTACCCAGCAGATTATACAGCAGAGTGGCCTAAGAGGAAAAAAGCATTGTGCTTTCAAAATCTTGTATTGATATAGTGTACATTCAAATTTGATTGAGAACTTATGTCTTAAACATTGGTGAAGTACATTCTGTAAATATGCAGGACAGGTGTACATGTATTAATTATATATATATATATATATATATATATATATAGAGAGAGAGAGAGAGAGAGAGAGAGAGAGAGAGAGAGAAATAATATATAAAAATAAACATGCAATATGGGCACGACACACTGGCTTCTACGCACAAATGTACAAATAAGACAATTTGAGACAACAACCACACACAAAAAAATTAAACGTTGACTGTTAATGTTTTGATGAATGGAGGGATGGGTAGATTATGGCATGGACAATCAAAGCAGGAATGAATCAATGAAACAAACTCCTGAGTAATCATAAAAAGTGTACAACATTAAAACACAGGTAGAAAAACTAAACATGAACTCACGCTACAAATGAGAGGGGTAATGAAGAGCCAGCAGTACTTCAGCGCAGCAATTGGTGCATATCCTATCATATCCTCAATGTTGTCATAGAAACGGTCTGCACCTGCAAACCAGCCATTTGCATGACAATGTCATTTATTTGTTCCCGGTCTGCCTTCTTTCCATTTTGCAATCATTTACCAAGTAATTAGTCAAGTTATTATAGACAAAAGCTAAAAAATACTGATCAATGTAATCTGTGTAAATTTGTTTAAGAATATAATTATGATACGAATTTTCCAGTATCACACATTACACCTATTACAGTGTAATTACATATAAAATGAAAATTATTAAATAATAATTAATTAATTAATTACTAACTACTTGATGAATTATTCTGCAGCAGCATGTAGTGACAGATTATTTTTTTTAACGTGACATGACATGGATATGATATGGTTGTCGATAGTAATTCTGGTTATTGGTGTAAAATGTAAAGATGATGTAAGATGTAAAGATCTGATTACTTAAAAAATGTGATTTATGTGTTAATATTTAATTAAATGGTCTTATTAAGTAAAAGTCATTCAAAACAAATCAAACAGATATCATTTTGATTAGGCTCTTAAAGTTAATTCAACAGAATTTAACACATTTGTGTTATCAACTTTGATTTCATGTTGACTGGTAGTGAGGTAGCAAGTTAAGACAGCAACTGCACATTTTACAGTGTACATTATTTTACAGTGTTATTTTATCTTACCATAGACCCACGCGACAACAACTGTCTCAAAACAGGCGATAAAGAGCAAGTTGGTCCCACTGGGGCCATAGGTGTCCATCACATTGAAGAGATAAATTCCTCCCTATAAAATATCCCAGATGCAAAGACTACAGTCAATTTTGGGCGGGTAGGGGTAATACCAGTAGATTATTTTATTTGTCTGTATTAATTCCTCTGTATGCTTGTTAATAAAGTGTGATGAGTTACATACAGTATTTGATATCTATCCACATCTCTGTCCGTCTGTCTTTTTATACTGTACCTTCGTGATGAATGGCAGACCAAGTAAAAAGCAGACAACAGCAATGGCCAAAACCAAAAGCTCCCGACGTTTGCGTAATTTTTCCGGAAACAGGTCAGTGAGAGCTGTAGCTAAACTTTCCACACACACAAACTGAAACATAGAAATATACAGAACAAAACATTTAAATAACACTTAAAGTAAAACTCATCTTTAAGCATCAATAATCTTTGTTCCTGTGACAATGATTTCTTCATGCTTTAATGTAACAGCTTAAATGTAACTCTACACCCTTGCCTCATCTAGTATACGTGGATCTATGTGTATGCAAATTAGTCTCTGCCTCCACTCTTTCGCACCTCCTCAGACCATAGATATATATGTAAATAGATGCATGATCTATTCTGCAGTCCGGTTTCACGCAATGCATATGTAAACTCATTTTATTATGTGCTACACTGTAAAAAAATTCTGTAGTTATGCAGCTGTTTGCAAGTAACTTACTGTAGACTTACATTTATGTTATTTACTGCCAACAGTTTGTTCAAAGTTAAATGAACAAAACTGAATAAAACTATAAAGTGGCACTGTCAAAAAGTAACAGCCTCATGCAAAGCATTCTGGGAACCAGAAATCCTCGTCAACTTTTTTCAATTTTTTCCTTCAGATTTTGGTTCCCAGAAAGCTTTGACAGCGCCATTTTGTATATAATGTATTATACCCACGCCTACTTTTTTAAAAACAAAGTTTAACCGTGGATTTATGTGTTTAGCGGAACCTAAAGTGTAATCTCATATACAGTGTTACGACATAAATAGTCCTTAGATTGTATATTATATTCTATAACAAGATGTTCATGCGAAATCTGATGTAAACAACAGACTATATATCTATATTTCATGGATTATACGCATTGCATTTGTGGACAAAAATGGTCATTGGAGGTATTCATTGGACAATTTTCATGGGTTATTCACACATCTGAAACAGACTGGATTCGACTCGCGATTGTTATATCAACACAAAGGTAAGAAGTCCCGTTTATATTTTGCATGTGGTCATCTGGACTTCTGTCACAAAATACAACATTTATGATGCTAGAGCATCTGTATCTCAAAACAGAGACCATACACTGATTCTAAACCCGTAGACCTTTTAAACGATGTATAGTAATGTTAATATTATTAATGTTTGTATACAGTAGGCTATATAGATATTGTTAGCGGCGTTAAAAAAACTGACATCATCCCGCCCACAAATTAGTGTGCGTCGAGAGGTTAAAACACCATATGAAAGAGAATTGAAAAAAGAGAATTTCTGAAAAAAGAGATATTTAATCTCAGAGAGTCTTTCTGGTTAAATAAAGGTTAAATAAAAATATATAGGCATATAAACAACACAGGGGGACTTTAAGTCCTAAGACAAGAATGGGTATTGGTATTGGTATTGGTTTTAAGGCAACTTTTATGAAAGGTGTTGATCCACTTAAAATGATGACTAGTGTACAAATACAATATATTTATATAAACTGAGTATTAAAGACATTGAAAACTGTACCTGGCTGTCAAGGCCCAGCATAAGTACCATAAGAAAGAATAGAAAGGACCAGAACTGGGGTCCAGGTAACAGAGACAGAGCTCTGGGATATGCTATGAAAGCTAAACCAGGACCTGCAAAAAACACATCAGTGTACAAATTTGATTATTACACAGGAATAAAAAAATGATGAAACAACTAAGAATATATCATTAAAGCAAATAGTTGCTGTCCAGGGAGCTTGAAGGTTTCAGGCATGCTTAGTACAGGATATAGTCATTTAAAAAATATATTTAGCAACCCAAATATAGCTTTGTGCCAATAAATGCCATCCAAAAACCTATTAAATATAAGGACTCGAATATATGAACATATCTAAGAACACCATTTAGCCACAACTATATTGACTATGTATATTTCTTCTTATACTTTAATGCTAAATGCCATTCCCAAATAATTTAGAGTCTATACCAATCACAAGTATTGGACTGAGATGCTCTCTTGTGGTTGACAGCAGCATAGCAAGTAACCATGATAGTCCCATATCAATAATGACATATAATGACTACATATTATGATAACTATATAATAACTGCATGTTATATTATAATAATAATATTTACCTGAAGATACAATTTCTTCCATGGATAAATCAAGCTGTTGGGACATGAACCCCAAAATGGAGAAGACCACAAACCCAGCAAAGATGCTTGTTGTGCTGTTCAGCACGCAGAGCGCTAAACAATCCTTGTAGAAATCAGGATACAAATATACAATCATAAATGACAAAATACTGATGACATGTTTAACATGTTTAACATTGACATTAGAGGTTACAGACTTGTAGCAGTCATTGTTGTATCTGTTGTAACTGCCCAGCGCTGTAAGGACTCCTTGACACACGGCGTACGAGAAAAACACCTGAGTCCCCGCATCACGCCAGACCTGAAGATAAAGAGACCAAATATAAAAGATAATGATGATGGGACTTTCAATCTCTCAAAATCTATCAAGAAGATGTCTGGGGCTTGTTCCACCTATAATGAAAAGAAATGCATCTGGTATGAAGAAAATGAAACATATCTTAGGACCATTACGGTTGTATATAGATTAATATATCATCAGTGACACCTTGACCACAGGAAATGTTGCACAAAAAATAAAGGACATCTGCATTACAACAGGTAACAATGTATAATGGACTCTTAGATCCAATCTTAATAATGAGACAGCTTGTGTAACTGCTTAGTAATGTCATAGTCTGGTTATCCCCTACAATAGAATACAAAATGTTTTCTGTAAACCAGCATTGCAACAATGCTTACTGTGAATACAGAAGTAAGTAAATTGAAACAAGTAAATTGTAAATGATTTAAAATAAGTCACATTCCTTCCCCAAAATGTAAATTATTTTTTACATTACATGTTTGATAGATGCTATAGAGTGCCGCACGGATGACGTATTTTGTATTATTGCAAAAAAGCTCTTTTAAACAAGTTACAGTAGTGTTTTCAGGTTAACACAACTTGTATGAATTTTGAAGTCGATGTTGGGCTTTTTATTTTTTTTAGTAAATGCATAAACTTCAAAATATTTAAAGGAACAGTATGTAAGAAATTTATATCAATTAATCATAAAACGGCCCTGATATGTCACTAGACATTAAGAAATAATTTTTATTTCAAATACTTATATCACTGACAACAGTGGTCCGGCCAGAATATTGTTATTAAAAAAAAGTGGAGTTGCAGCCCTCAACTAATGTTTATGTTGTCATTTTATGTATTGGCCACCAGTTGTGTGATTGCAGTACCAGTTTTAGCCACAAGTTTTGTGATTGCAGTACCAGTTTTGACCACAATCCTACATACTGTTCCTTTAATAAAAGTTGTATTCATCTGTGAAGATTTCCTTGTTGGAAAAAAAACACGTGTCATTAACTTTTGTTAAATACAGAGCTTATTTTTTGCGATAATGGAAAACCAGTGTCCTGCTAACTTCCAGGTTGGCCTACAAAAATACGTCATCCCTGTGGCACTTTATTATCCAGTGCGACTTAAGGATGTCGTACACCGAGGGATACACTTCGTGCCACGCCATGTATCTAAAAATCAAAATTTTTTATGAATATACTGTACACACATTGACAGCGCATGTCGGCATCTGTCGGACACTGCTCAAATCCCTGCTGCACTTCTCCTCATTTGCAGCGTTTGGCTGTCACTCACGTTGATGTGGAACAAAAGTGGCAAACCTAAACACATCAATTTACTTGATGGATTTGGAGCGGCAATTTTCAAACAAATGAGAGGAAAAAACGTGAGCCATTGTGGAAAATCCTGGTGGCAACGGAGAGAGTGACGATGCAACAATATTGGTTCCAAAAAAAGCAAGGAAATAAGTTACCTCAGGCCGTTTTCAATCGGAAGGCTGCAGCCTCCGTAGGTCGCATATGCAGACTACATACGCCTGGTTTAACTTAAAGGGCCATTTCACCGATAGGAACATTAAACTTTATGGAAAGTGAGTCATATTTGTAGTCAAAATGTAACATAAATGTAGAATTTTGTGCCTATTTGACCGAGAAAAGACAAAATGTGACTTGAGAGCACATTTGTATGAAAAACTACAACTCCCACTATAATGCACAGCTCTGCAAGCCACTCCCATTAATCGGAACACGGCTCAGATATGATATTGTGTACATAAATGCCACGTTAGTAAAACAAAGAAAATAGCCACCACCACTGTGTCTGACAGACACCAATCATGACTTACTTTTAAACGTGATGTTACATAGTGGTACACACAATAACACTCTGGCCTGGTGTGTAGCAAAGTCTTATTCAAACAGTAACGTGCGGTTTCAGATCTGCAGTACAAATGTTTTTTCAAGTACTTCAAAAAGGGTATGCATTTTAAATGTTTATTTAGTTTTACTAATTTTCTTTTTGTCTCTTGTTTACTGTAATTACATCTGTGTAATATCAGCCTCACTGCTCTCACAATATAGACATATAAAACACCGCTCAGATATGCTATTGTGTATATAAATGCCACCTTAGTATAACAAAGAAAATAGAAACACTCACTTTAGTTAGACGTCCGTTTATCCCGGCATCCTCCACACAAACGGGTCCCCTGCACAATATCTCCACAGAAGCGCTGCCTCAGCTCTTGGAGCTTGTACTCGTAAGCCGAAACACGTCTTTGAAATAAGCACGCGCCCAGAAACATTAACAAAACAAACGTTCATATCCTTATCTGATCCAGAAATCTTAAACCAAAAGCACACAGCGCGAGTCTGTCCAAGCTCATATACTCTGCAGTGCGTTTGCTCGTAAGCCGAAACGCGTCTGTGAAATAAACATGTCCAAACGCGCGCAAAGTTGCTCTCTTGCCTGGAAACCTTTACCAAACGAACGTCCACATCCTTATCTGATGCAGAAATGTTATAAAGAGGGCACACAGCGAGAGAACAGGCAAGCTTCTCTACGCAGCAGAGGCCGATGGTTGCGGTGTCTTCCCCCGGCTCCTCTACTCAGCCGAAGCCCATGCTCCAGCCTACTCCTCGGGCTTCTGTTCCTCCATCTGCCTGAGCTCTTTGTTGTACTGTGGCTCATAAAGGTGCAATGAACAGCGGATTAGAGCATCACGCTTGCGAAATCACCCTCTTCTATATCATATTGATTAACTTCCACTGTTATTGTAACATGAAGTCTGACTCGCTTCACAACTTCTGTTTAGCTTAGCTTAGCATAAAGATGGCGGCTGATCGTTTTTTTTCCGTATGTGTTCGTATATTTTCGTAAGTCCCACCCACTGATCTGTAATTGGTCTGAAGCGTGAGTGGGTCCCACCCATAGCCCCCACGATGGAAAAATGAGGAATGAGTGTCTGTAGTCTTTCACACTCAATAGAGATACAGGATTTCCTTCTTTCAATGACGCAAAATGACGATTTTTACATCATTGAAAGAAGGATGTGCCTCACTGAAATCAGTATTTCTCCCCTCTCAGGGGAAACTGAGGGAATGATGCACGACCATTCAAAAACATGACTGGGGTTCTAACGGTACAAAGCTTAATGCAAATGGGTGAAGTTTCCCTTTAACTGAGCATTACATTCGCAAGTCATAAACGTATTACAACAATTTACGATTAATTAAGAATAATAATCAACTTTATAATTGTTAATATTCTGAAATAAGACTGTCCGGATGATTCTTTAAAGGTTTCGTGTTTTTAAAGTTTTGAGGTTGACCAGTTTGATTAAAATAAATAGCACCTGTGCTTTTTTGTACAATTACTTTTATTTATTAATGTCAACATTCTATTCTTTATGTTTAACAGCTAACACATTTTAAGTTACTCATCTTCTAAAATAAGGAAAAGAGACTTTGAAGACACTTTATTATAACTAAAAGTCCAGTGTAGCACATTTTTGCTACTTGAGTGCAATAAATGTTTTTTTTTTGTTGAAAATATGAGAATCGTTTGAGAGAATCGGGATCTCAATTACCATGGAGAAAAATCGTGATTCACATTTTAGCACGAGTCGTGCAGCCAAAGTGTCATGCAAATTTTTCGCTTGAGTTAAATATTTTGGTAACACTTTACAATAAGGTTCATTAGGTAACATTAGTTAATGTATTAACTAACATGAACAAACCATGAGCAATACATTTGTTACAGTATTTGTTCATCTTTGTTAATGTTATTTAATAGAAATAAAGCTTTTAATTGTTTGTTCATGTTAGTTCACAGTGCATTAACTAACGTTAACAAGATTTTAATAAAGTATAAGTAATTGTTGAAATTAACATTAACAAAGATTAATAAATGCTGTATAAGCGCAGTTCATAATTAGTTCATGTTAACTAATGTAGTTAAATAATGTTAACTAATGAACCTTATTGTAAAGTGTTACCAATTTTTTCAACTTGGGTGAAGACGCGTTTGAGGCGAATAGTGCATGTTTTTGGGGCAAACATGCCGTCCATATCACGTCAGTCGCATCGCCCCACGTGACGACGCGTCTGATCGCGTATTTGCATTGACTCTGTATGTAATCTACTCGCGCAAATCGTTGAACACGCATCTGGGGCGAACCCACAGTTACTCTTGTTGTAAGAGTTCAACAACCATCAATTTAAAGTTTGTCTCAATTGCTTAAACAAAAAAACTGGTTTCTGTAGCACAAAATCCGATACATTACATCATTCCCAATGTGTGTATTGTCTGAGGACACAGTTTGAAATGGGATTCAGAAGTTTGCTGTTTGTTCTGTTGGGTGTGACATTTTTCAATTGTGTGTGAAGATTTGAAAAAATGGTGAATTGTTGAATTGTGTCTAAGCAATCAAGAAAAACTGTATCTGAACCCTGACTGAGAAACTGCCCCTTAGAATTTAATTTTTTCCATTTGTGCTGTGGACATAAATGGTACCTTAAATTTTGTGGTTTACTGAGGAGAGGTATATGCCGATCTAATCGACTGAACTCACAATTTTGTCTTGTGGATGTTAAAAGAGGCAAAAGATGTCATCCAATTACTACCAAACAGAGACTTAAGCCATATCTGATCACCATAATATCAGAATTTAAAATATGCAACAGCATCACTGACCTTTATCCATACAGAACATAACACATGTCTCATTTGCAAGGGGGTTCACCAATGCACACTTACATGTAGCAATCCACATCTGGTTACTATAAGCAGGCTAACATCCCCCAGTTCTATTTTGTAATACTGAGTGTTTATTAACTTTTCCAGACTGTGTATACATGGTACCCCACTCATGTGAATATTTATACACACTTCCTGTGTGTGAATGTGAGAAGGGAATAGCAAGGACATTCTGACACGGTTTTATTTGTTCTTCCACCAAAGCTGTTTCTTTCAGTAGACAGGATGTTAATAACCCCTATTAGATGTTCTCAATAACCTATTCTGTATCTTGGCATTACTATTATAGCTGCATCTGTGTACCTCCAATGTGACTCTACTTCTCCCTCTATTTACAACAAGACAATACTTGTTTCCCCACTACAAAAAAAATAAATCTTCCCAGGCCGCCCACGCAACTCATTTTTCACAGTTTTTCTAGTCAAACTATATTTTACTCAGCCACTTTAGGCGAACAAAATCCATGTCTAAGAAATATTTTTGTGACATGCATTGTAAAATTATATTCCTCAGGTCTTGCAAAAACCTCCTGTTCATTTTACAACTGTGTTTTCGTTAACTTAAATTTCGGTCTCCAAAACCAGATCCAGTTATAGCAGCCAGCCCCGGGGTTAACAGAAACCAGTCTTACTCTCAATAAACACCACAGAGCCAAGAGTTATTAGGCAATACAGGCAAAAACATGATATGAAAACATGACAATTAATATTGTCTGCCTGATAGTACAAACAGTACTGTTGCCCTTATCACAGATATTATAACATATTAAGACATATAATGGCACAGTGTTTTTGTAGCTTACATGATAGAGCATTTTTACATTAGTAAAAGGTCATTGGTTCAATCCCTGGATGTATTTACAAAATGTATAGCAGCTTGAATGCAATGTAGGTGCCTTTGGATAATGTTATGCAAATGCATATTATATTTAACATGCTTTTGTGTAATACAAACATTACTGAAAGCATTTGTGATTTGAATTGTGTTTTGAGAAACATCTAAAAAACTAAAATTCAGGGTGTTCCTTTTAGCATGCACGTATTATTGAAAGTAATGTATGTCCTTCTATAGAAATACTTTCTTAAAAAGTATTTATTTAGTTTCAGAGTTTTCGCAGTACAATACAGTGCCTTTGTTTAACTTACATCAGGGTTGGAGAGTTTACTGATGTCAGGATAAAGGTAATAAGCAATCCCAGTTCCAGCTCCAGGTAAGGATACTCCTCTAATAAACAGGATGAACAGCATCAGGTACGGGAACGTAGCCGTGAAGTACACAACCTACAAAACATTTACACATAAATATTTAATATGAATAATATTTATTTAAATATTTTTTCCCAAAGTGTGACACATTACTGTTAAGCTAAAATTATTTTTAACTTGCTATTTTTATTTTGCTACTTTTTATAGTTATAGACACTCTAAAAATGGCTAGGTTATTTTTGACCCATAATTGGTAAATATTGGACAGAACACATTCTGGGTTAAAAATTACCCCATGCTGGGTTAAAAATTACACAATGTTGGGTTGTTGTTATGCAACCATGGGGTATAATAACCCAGCATTTGGGTTAAAATAATCCAGCACTGGGTCAATTTTAACCCAGCGGTGTGTTCTGTCCAATATTTTTTCATTACAAAAACAATAACCCGGCCAGCCATTATGCTTTTATGACCTCAAATTATCTGAAAGGCTACATGATATAAAAGCCAATCAGATCGCCTTATGCAAATAACCTAGGCAGAGCCAGCCAATTACGTTTATGGAAGACCGGAGCATAGGTTGCGGCCACTGTTATTGGCTGTTGGCCACGCCTCAGACAAGCCTTCTGTCAAGGGTTAATGCTTTCACCCCATGTATGTACCGTTAGTAGATTAGCCACTTACTGCTAATTAGCTACAAGTGTGTTTTGGTAGTCGGCCGACTCCCTTTTCCAAAGTGTTTTTCAAAAATCATGCACCCCACCTTTAAGGGAATGTAAGTCTATTATGTGACCCTATCTGTGAAATCCAGGCAAAAGGTTTATAATCTAATTATGAGATTTGGGCATCATTGTTTGTCTTCAATTATTGATTTCACTTTAATTCCAATCTTTGACATGATCTTACTCAATTTTTAAGATATCAAGGTTATATTTCTCAGAATGTTCTTTAATTATGTAGGATGATTTTTATGTAGAAAATAATAAATCACAAAAATGTCTTTAGCCAGTGTTTCACAGACAGGGTCACATATATTTTCTTTTGTTTTCTCAATTATTTTCATGTCAGACAGTAAATCTGTTAGCTGACCTTGCCTGTGGTCTTGACCCCTTTAAAGATGCAGAAATAACAGATGACCCATGCCAGCAAAAGACACATGGCAAGATCACCGTTTACGCCCTCCAGAGCACCACTGTCAGACACCCGCAACATACGATAACTGAGGATACACATACAGCACAACAGGAGAAATTATAAACAACACATTTCCTGTCATTTCAGTAACATGCATGTCAAACATTTTTAAGTTGACACAAATATGGAAAAGGACAAACATTGCAACAGAAATAAGTTACAAACATAAATATACCCGTGCTAGAAACACATGTTCTGTTTCCTTGATGTAGGTTTGTGGGTTTTAGTTTAGAATACTGCATGAATAATAAACATCTCATTGCATTTTCGGCTATGTGGTTCAGCCCAGATTGCCTAATATCTCATGTCTGCATGATGAAAAATTTAAGGTCTCTGTTTTACAGATGTTTTTCATTTTTCCCACCCTTTGTAAGGGAGAGGGGTCTCGATCATTGTCAAGAATGAAAAAGTTCTTCAAGACATTACCACATACTTTTAGTAATTGAATGACTAAGGGACATTTCACACTGTAAGAAGTCAAAATGTGCACATAGGTTAATCTATACACAAGTTGGGGAAGGAAAATTTGGCATCTCCAATTCAACCTGCATGTCTTTGGACTGTGGAAGGAAACCAGAGTACACAGAGTAAACCCACACTGACACATCCAAACACAGAACGACTCCCTGACCCAGCCGAGGAGAACCGCTAACCTTGCTGTGAGGTAACAGTGCCGATTTCAACCCATGTAAAAAAATGATTTGCTTAAATTCAAGTGTATTTCTATAACACAGTTTTGCATTCTTGCAAATCACCATTACAGACAATACACCGTAGAACAAACACTGGAGCCATAAGAAAATAAAATTGTGCGTGGGATTGTATACACTGTAAAAAATGATATCATATCAACATATATTTTTATGTTACTTTAACTTAGAAAAACAAGTTGAAATTATTTAACTTGTTATATGAAAGTCGAAAGTTAAAAAACTAGGTTGAAATGACTTGCATAATTACGTTTTTTTTTTTACAGTGTAGGATGAACAACATTTTGTTTAAAAAAATTGGTAACACTTTACAATAAGGGTGCACTAATAAGCAGAAATTCATGCTTAACTAATGTACAGAGAGGGGAATATATTATATTATTTCATTTTATAGTATTTTGTAAATGTTTTATTGTTGTGTTTAAATGTAGTGTGTTATGGGTGTTTTTGGCAATGTTTTTGGAAACCAGTGTTTAATAAATAGCTTTTATAAACTCTAGTGATGGTCATTAATTATTAATTAATCATTAGCTAATGGTTTGCAAATATATCATTATGTTGTGAATTAACTTTTTGATGCACATCATTAACTCTTATTTAGTAATAGTATTAATTAACACACTACTAATGCTGTAATAAACAATGTATTAATGCATATTAGTTTACCTGTATTATCTGGAAGTTGAAATATAAGGCTTTGGCTCATTGTGGTAATTAACAAATTAATAAACACTATTAGTTAATAAAATAAGTGATGATGAAATGAATCCACAATTACATATTTAATTAATAACAATTCATATATGAACTAATATATGAACCAGACAGACTCTTCGTTAGTTGCTAATGAGGCAATCATTAATGAATAGCTTAGATAACCATTAGTAATACATTAATTAAGTATTATCTGTGCATTAGTTAAGCGTGAATTCATGCTTATTAGTGCACCCTTATTGTAAAGTGTTACCAAAAAATCTTCAAAAAATCCTCCACAACTCTGAAGCAGAAACTATTCCTGATCTTTATATAGTGTTATAAAACGGTTAGTTCCAATCCTTGATTCTGATTGGTCAATAGGTGTGCTTTATTCACGATAAAACACTGTTATGACCGCTTCACCCAACAGTTCTATTTAAATTACTGCGCCCTTAGCAACACCCTTAGCAACACATAAACATATAATGAGACAAAGTCTGAGAACAGTTTGTTGTTTTTATTTGAGCTTTCATGTTGTTGTTCGCAGTGAGGGACTATTTTTTCTAGCGGAAGGAATGCTTTTATTGATTTAACTTCATGAAAGTTGCACTAATATTTTTTTACTTTAATATTGTGTGGTAACTGTTTTATAAAAGCAATAAGGTACTCGAGGCAAGTGCTGTATCGTGAATAAGTAACGGCTGAAGGGGTTGCAGGCACTCCGCTTCGCGTCGTGCCTAACAATGCCCTTCAGCAGTTACTTATTCACGATACAGCACAGCCTCTCGTACCTTATTGCTTACTTATACAGCCATCCTGCATAATGAGATTTTGCATGTAACTGACTGTAGTGCAGTATTGTGAATGCTTTGAACCCACATACATGTACAAACTACAGCATAAATGCTCATTACAAAAGATGCAATGACAGACAGAAATAAATTAAATGGCTTCATTGTTTTTAGAGACTGAAGTACTATCTGAGCAATAGTAATAGTGATGCTTGCCTTGGCAATCATCGAACACAGATGGGGATCTGTCATTGGTCAGACAATCAAACAGTACTGCCTCAAGCCTCACGCCAAAGGCTGAGCCAGTGTTGATGTGTTTGGTTTGCCGGGAACAGATCAATGCTTGAAAAGTGTAACAGAACCAAAGATTATAGATATTAACATTCAATGTTCAATAGGACGGCTTTGGTGATTCAGAGAGATTAAAATACATCTGTTGTCACGGTCTTGCGATCAAAGATTGCCTGCGATTATTTTTTTTTGACAGTGTCAGAAATGTAGCATGATCCTACAACCTACACTTACTGAGTAGCCAATAAAAACGAAGCATTGTCCCTAAAAGTTAAATGTTTTGTTAGAAAACTTTATATAACTAAATATTAATTTAAGAAATTATGTATCCAACTCACAACCAATACTCTTGTTCTGCGGAGATCACTTTAAAAGGTGGCCATTCAGATCCATTTTGAGAACTGAAGAAAGATCAAAAGAAAAGTATGAGTACACCAAAGTATTTAAAGTGCCTTGCTTTCAAACAAAAGCAAGTGTTTACTTCCGTTCCTGTGCTGTTTCAGGTTCTATACACAAAAGAGCAAGGTTTAATTTTTAAATCTATTTCTATATAAGAAAAAAGCAATACGATATCAAGTTACGACAAGAAGAATATATTTTATATATATGTATACACCTGCTCTCTCATATGTCTGTCTGTATGTTCTTTTCATCTTCTTGAGTACAAAGAATGAATAAATACTAAAGTGGTTTTGTTTGTATAAAACAAAACTTTTTTTCTAAACATGTTTTCAAACATCTAAAGCCTTAAATCCAAACATCCGAGTGAACGCCAGACAAAACAAGTCTTTTTTTTCCTGCTCTCAGATGTTGTCAAGTGTGATTACCTCAAGCTGTAGTTGTCAGTTTCATTGTAGAGGAAAGACCAGTCAGCAGCAGATCTGTGCTCACCGATGTTTGTAGCATTTAAAGTTTGGCAGTTTGCTGTTGATAAGAAAACAGATTGTTTAGAATAACCAACAAACTAGATTTATTATTTATTTTCTTTAAAAAAATGGGAGTGGTGCTTGCCTGTGCAAAACTCGCTACAACAATGTTAAGAGGTCTACTTTGCAGTTGCTATGATGTTTTGTATGGATATTGGCACCCCTTTATTTAATAAGTTTTGCAACCTCCACAAGATTGTTTTTTATTGTTTGGTATTTGATAGAATCCATAATGGCATGTATCCCAACAACATGTCCAGGACCTTTGGTAGAAAATAGACCCAGAACATTAAAGATCAAGCAGTAAATTTAAACATGGACGTGGGTACTTTTTATTTTCCATCTTGTGTGTTCTCCAGCTTTGCTCTTTGGAGATCTTTGGCTACTCGAACTTTACTACTTGCTGTGCATTAAGTAAGAAATATCTGACGTTGAATAATTCAGAATTATTCATTATTATTAAAAATAAAACATACCCGTAGAACAATTCTCAACCAATCAGAATAAAACATTCAACAGGGAGGTTAAATGCTTTATTCTGATTGGTTGAGAAATGTTCCACATGCATGCATTATTTTTCAAAGCACACCTGACCTGTCAAATATGTTAGGAATAATTGATGGCGGGCCATTGAATTATAAGAAAATAATGCACACCCAAGGTGGTAATGCACCACGGGTGTGCATTATTTTCAAATAATTCAACAGACCGGAGTCAATTTTCCCGCTTATACCACGGTTACCACAAATATTGCTCTGGTGCCTATTTATAAGACATTTGACAAGTTAGGTGTGCGATTATCAAAAAATAATGCATACCCGTGGAACATTTCACAACCAATCAGAATACAGCATTCAACAGACCCGTGGTATATCTTTAAATAACCACCAGGGCAAAGTCTGTTGTAACCATGCTATAAGTGGAATAATTAACTTTGGACCCCTACATTATTTGAAAATAATGCTTACCCATATTGACGGGACTCCGTTTCGGGTTGTGACACATTACCACCTTGGCTGTGCATTATTTTTTAATAAATTAACAGCCAGTGGCGGCTCGTGACGGCTCAACGAGGGGTGCTAATTCAAAATAAGTGTTCGGAGTGTCGTGTGTTGCTTGCATTTTCAAAATATGTGTTTGTTTTGTCATGTGAACCATGTACATCACGTGTTTTGTCAAAAAAAGTGCCTGCTGCACACACGTCAAAACCGTTTATGATAAAACAGACGCTCATGTTCACAAAATACACGCAAGACACTCCCTTTACAGTAAACTCTGATTACGCATGAGATTTTGCGAGAATCTGGTAAACACGAGCGTCTCTTTTATCATAAACCCTTTAGACGCGTCTGCAGCAGGCACTTATTTTGACAAGACACGTGATGCACACAGTATCTCTCGATGCGCAGAACACATATTTTGAAATGACGAACCACACACATGACGGACTACATACATGTTGTAATGAACTTTGCTTCGATCGCCTTCGTTTCATTTTTAAGAACACAACTAATTTTAACAATGCATAAGTCATTCACATCCATTGCACAGTATGGTGTACGTTACATGTTACGCACCCAATATTAATACTGTAGATAACAGGCTTTGAAAAACTGAAATAGGGATGATTGCATTATAATATTTGTGAGGATCAAAGCTGTGATGTTCGTGCCATTTGGGAAACCACAAAAAAAGTTATCCTAAGTTATTCAGTGTCTTAATCCTAATTGAATACAGCTTGTCATGCATTACTATAATACATTAAGCCACACCTGTGTTCCAATCGTTGCTGCAGGAAGTCCAAGGTAGTGTACTCCAGAAACAGTTAAACAGGTAGAAGATAGCCCAAGCCAGAACCACTATGTAATATATATTCAGATATATCACTATAACTTGAGAGGCAATGCCTACCCCTGCAAGGAAAGAAGAAATAAAACAATTAATGCCCTGTCTGCAATCTTAACTTATGACATTCCTCTGAGATAACTCCAGAATGCTGACATGTTAGATATATAGGTTGATATTAAAGGCACTATTTGTAAATGCATGCAAAACCTTCAAACATGGGGCAAATTTTTCTCCAAGCAGTGATGCCTCCCTGACTGGTGTATTGACCCATTGCAGTCTCCAAGAAGAATACTGGGATTCCACAAAAGAACAGGAAGATGAAATATGGAATGAAGAACACGCCTGGAAAGACCATAAAATAAGTTTATGTACTTTATTCAGGCGGAAAAAATGGGGCGGTAACAGAATGTATGAAGCTAATATCTATATTTTACCTAATTATTTTCATTTGAGCTTGAGGCAATATTTTAATTTGAATGTCTAATACACTAAAAGTTTGGACTCACTTGACTGCATTTATGTTTCTTGGGATCTTTGTAAAACTTTTTTTTCTTAAATCTAAACTTTGAATACTTCCCTGGGAAAAAAATGTTGTGGTTGACATTGCTATGTACTGAAGATTGCTATACTCCTGTAATTGATAAAGCATTGTGTTAAAGGATTAGTCCATTTTCTTAAAACAAATCCAGATAATTTACTCACCATCATGTCATCCAAAATGTTAATGTCTGTCTTTGTTCAGTCGAGAAGAAATTATGTTTTGGGAGGAAAACATTCCAGGATTTTTCTAATTTTAATGGACTTTAGTGGACCCCAACACTTGGCAGTTTTAATGCAGTTTAAATTTGCAGTTTCAAAGGACTCTAAATGATCTCAAACGAGGCATAAGGGTCTTATCTAGTGAAATGATTGTCATTTTTGGCAAGAAGGATAGAAAGTGTCCACTTTTGGACCACAACTTTTCATCTTCTTCCGGTCCTGTGATGCACCAGTGCGACCTCACGTAATGCGTCATCACGTCAAAAGGTCACAGATGACGTATCGAAAATACGCCCCAGTGTGCAGAAAGAGGACCGTTCCGACGTTGTTGTATGTTGAATGATACTAATTAATGTCTTTGTGTCAGTTTATTGTTTAAAATTGTCCACAAATGTATTATATATGTAACAACACGTGACCTTTCAACGTCATTACGCAATTACGCGAGGTCGCACTGGCGCATCAAAGGACGGGAGGAAGAAGAGAAGTTGTGGTTTAAAAGTGCATTTTTTTTTGCCAAAAATTACAATCGTTTCGCTAGATAAGACCCTAATGCCTTGCTTGAGATCGTTTAGAGTCCTTTGAAACTGCAATTTCAAACTGCATCAAAACTGCTAAGTGTTGGGGTCCATTAAAGTCCATTAAAATGAGAAAAATCCTGGAATGTTTTCCTCCAAAAACATAATTTCTTCTCGACTGAACAAAGAAAGACTTCAACAGTTTGGATGACATGGTGGTGAGTAAATTATCTGGAATTTTTTTAAGAAAATGGACTAATCCTTTAACATGTAATTAGCATTAGCATGTAATGGGTTTGATTTCCAGGGATCATACATGTTAATAAAATGTTTATCTTAAATGCACTGTAAGTTGCTTTGGATAAACACATCTGACAAATGCATACATGTTCTTAAACATTGCTGAGATGATTACACAAAAAGCAACAACCCAATTGTTGGGTTAAAATGTTTATATTTAACCCAACAGTGAGTTAAAACAACCTAGCATTTTGAGATTACACAATAGGTCTAAGGTTAATAGGTTAAATTAGAAAAAAAATTAAAGCAAGTCTATAGGATGTTTTGCTTATTTTGCCATCTGCCAGATCCTGTTAGGTAAGTGACAACACCACTCCTCAACATGTTGCATGACTCAGTGTGTCTGTCACATCTATCACAAGTTTTAACGGTGAGTTTTGTGCCTAAAGTTAATAAACTTTACTTCATTCTTAAACAATAACATTAGTGCTGTTTACACCACCAAAAAGCAAGAAATATGGTTGCATCAGCATGTGTTTAGAAAAGAGAAAACATGTCTATGATGAATTGTTCTTCACATTGCAGAAGAACACAGTGCTCTATTGATTATGTGCTGGCTTTTAAAGGTCAAAGCCATGTCATGCTGCAGGGCCTTCACAAAACCCCTCAGACAAAAGCACACATGGTTTCCAACCAAATGCCATCTGTAAATTTCTTACCTCCACCATTTTTGTAGCATAGGTAAGGAAAGCGCCACACATTTCCCAGGCCGATAATCTCTCCAGCCATAGACAGCAAAAACTCTGTCTTGCTGGCCCATTTCTCTCTGCCGTCAGATTCGTTGTCTGTGGTCTGTTTTTGGTCTTCTGCGTTCCCATTAGCCCCTTCAGGAGCGTTGAGGCCTTGAGTCTCCGGCATGTTTCTTTTCTTTATGTCCTATTTTGCTCGTCTGCCCTTCTGACAAAACATAAAACAGATAGTCCTGCGTCAAAACCTTATGTCTTGTGCTGTGTTGGGCTAGTCAGGATGCTCAAACAAACAGAACAATGGTTATAAAGTGCAACGAAACCACAATATTTGCACTATTTAGGGGTATCAACCTATAAATGCATTACTTATTGTTACTGTATAATAAGCTGGAACAAAAGTATTTTATAGCAAAAGAAAAAGACAAAAAAATGCATTACTTTCAAGTACTGAATAAAACGTCTGTTACTGACACTGACAGGCTTGATCTTAAGGCTTGCTTAAATGAATAAAATTAGTTTTGCAGACAAAAAAATGCATTGCGCTTATAACTGTACTGTATGTTTTGAAAAACATTTTTAATTAAAGCATACAAACCATCAAATTCATAAATTATACCAGATAAAGGTTCAAATTGGCAACTTAGTAACATTTTATACAGTATACATCATGTAAGATATCATCTCTCAAGTTTAAAGGTTCACAATACGAAAATAAATCTGAAAATTATATTAACGTCTGCACAATCTGCATGCATACGAAAGTGTAAACATGTGTCTAAACAGATAGCTTAAGAGATAAAAAAAATATTTTAATAGTATAAATAAGTGTATTGCACAATTATAATTAATGATATACAAATTATATACATCGCTGTACTCTTTAAACGTCACAAAAAGTCCAGGGACTTACCGAGTGGACAGCTCCCTGTGAATGTGGATTGCAGTGTTGTGCATGAATGTTTGCTGCACGCGATTTGCAATGGAAGAGGGCGTGTCGATTTCTGCTCACAGCAGTGTGCCTCTCTTGTTTCATGAGGTAAAATTTATTGAAAACAATTATGTATTTCTTGTTGAAAATAACACACTCAACGATTAATGTATATCTTAAAAGATTTTATAGAGATTTACAAAAATAAATATTGTCAACTATTTACTTTGTACACGGCAGATTTCAACCCTGTGTAGTAAAAGGCGCGCGTGTGTATGACTCTGATGACCACTCCCCTTATTTACCTCAGGAAGGCACCAGCTATAAATTCCACCTGAAAAGTAAGTGATTCAAAAGGAAAATTAAACGAACAAAAACAAACATTAAGAAACAAATTAGAACATATATAAGTAGCAGTTGAAAAAAACAGTCTTACACAAAAGATAAATGATAGTGGTCGGAAACTAAGTTAAAAGAACAGAAAATAGAAGTGACTGAGATGAAAGTAGCATTGTATTTATGTGAAGATCTTATTCCTCATGAAACACATATAGGTTTACTTAAAGAATTTATTTTTTAAAGGGGTCATATTATAAGATTTTTTTAAGATCTAAAAGAAGTCTTTGGTGGCCCCGGAGTGCTTATGTAAAGTTTTAGCTTAAAATACCCAACAGATAATTTATTATAGCATGTTAAAATTCCAATGTTGTACGTGTGTGCAAAAAAAGTGCCGTTTTTGATTGTGTCCTTTGAAATGCAAATGAGCTGATAAAATGCAAACACTGATCGCAATGATTGTGGTTTGTTGCAATTGAAACTCAATTGTGCTGTCAATTATTTTTTTTCTCTCTCTCTCTCTCTTTCTCTCTGTACTAAATGGCAGGGTCATGGTTGGAAAGTGCAGATTAAGCAGGGGGGCAGGGTTTCATATTTTATTGAAGCTTCCCCGGGCTCCGCCATTGATTAGCGGACCCCCACCTGCTGTTAGCATTCCATTGACTCCCATTCATTTTTGCGTCACTTTGACAGTGAATAACTTTACATCTGAGGCGTTTAAAAACTCCATTTTCCATTTAATTATTTCTAAAGAAACACAAAAAGGCTCCATTACCATGTATCTTACTTTTATGGCCCATTAGAAGCAGTTTTTGTAAAAAATAGGCTTACGATTGCGTCATAAGTTAACCTGCGACTCTCTGTCGCACAGTAGAGAAATTACCGTATGGACAGGAAGCAGGGGCGCCGTTTGGGGGGGTTCAGAGTATGCCAGGCATATGGGCCCATAAGTACGCTAGGGGGCCCCATCGTCATCACTTTTCAGTTTTTTTTTATTGTACACGTTTAATTATTAACACTAGTAAAATGTAAAGTAAATTAATATAAAACTACCGTGAATGACTTTGTGTTGAGTAAAATTGAGACACTTTTAAAAAACTGTTTGGGATCAGTTTGGCGGGTTTGCTATGCAAAGTTACCACAAATAGTCGACAGCCCTACAGTTTGGCATTTCAAGGTAAGATCTCACATGCCACTAAAAGCGTTCTGATCCGTAAACTGTATGTTTCATGAAAAATGAAAAATGATAATACAAAAGGACAGCAAGAGCTTTATTTAAGGAAATATTAGCATAGCGACTGCTGACAACTATTGCATTTCTAAGACGGACAATAACTTAATAGGCGGAGTTAAAATATTATTTTCTAAATAAACATGAAATAGGAGAATAGTCTAAGCCATAATTGAGTTAAATTTTAAATGACTAAGAGCTGGTTTTAATGTGACAGCGCATCATTTTCAAAGTGAAAGTGATTCATTTTTATTCAGGGTTGCAACGGAGGTTTTGCCCAAAATTGTAAACTTGCAGCTATTATAAACGCTATATCAGATTGTTTTTAACATGCATCCTAATAGAGAATGTCCGTTTTATATTTATGTTTGAGTATTGTTGTGTTTAAATATTGTTGTAATGTTGTTAATGTCTTGTTTTAATTTAATTCGATTATTAAGACTCTAATTTTAAACGCCATATATTGGGCGTTGTAATGGATTGAAGGCTAATATGACGTTACAAATGGACTCGGTCATTAGACATCATTTCCGACTTTAAATTAAATTTTGTTTGCTTCAAATGTTTGCTTCAAATGAATTTCATTTAATATAGTTTGTCTCTTAATTTTAATCAATGTTTTGTTGATAAGTGTTGTGAATATTAAAGAAAAAGAACATAAAAAAGAACACCGTGCATTTCATTACGTAACAAATATTAACTACTGCAATATAGCCTACTACCAAATGCCAAATGTGCAAAATCATATTAGCCTTCAGTGCACAGAAATAAATTTGCATGCCCATCAGCAGCACATTTGATTGCGGCATTTTTTTACTTCAAAAATCAACGTCATATTTAAAACTTTAGCCGATTGTGCTTTTTGCAATTTCTGTGTCACTGGCGAAGGGCCCCCAGCCAACATTGCAAGGTGGGGCCCATGTGGGCCCCATATGGGCTACCTATGTGGGCCCTATATGGGTTTGTCCATGGGTTCCACTATGGCCCCACGTGGGTTGCCCACATGAATTTGATATAGAAACTGAGTGGGGCTTATGTGGGCCCCAGCTGGGCAACACACATGGGGCCCATGTGGGCCCTATATGGGCCCCATATGGGCTTCCAATGTGGGCTGTACATGGGTTTGTCCATGGGTTCCACTGTGGCCCCACCTGGGTTGCCCACATGAATTTGATATAGAAACTGAGTGGGGCCTATGTGGGGCCCACGTGGGCAACACACATAGGGCCCATATTGCACCCACGTAATGAAGCCCACGTTACATATCAGGGCCCAGAATGGATTTTTAATGGGTACTGGACTGGTCCCTTATTATGAAATAATTATACTTTTAATGCTTAATTGTAATTTACTTAAATAATATATTTGTTTTAAATTGAAAACCGATAAAAGCAAATCATTTCAGTTCGGTAAATATCAAATTTCAGCATAAATATTCAAGAGTTCATTCATCTGTAACATCACAAAACATGAAGGAGGTGCAATATCAGAAATCAAATTAAAAAACTGTAAAGGTTCAATATATCAAAATACTTTATTGTCAATTTATAACAATACAATGCTAAAATAATCATGAACATTTAAAAACTGCTAAGGCAGGTAATGACTAACAATTTAACATAACACTTAAAATAAGCATTGAAAGAAGTCAAACTCTTAAAATACTTCAAACTCAAAAACAACACAAACATTGCTCACTCTTCTGGAGATGGTCTTCTGATCATCAATTAATCTTTGCTCAAACGTTTTATGAAGAACTTCCAAAGCATCCACAGCCAAACTCATTAAATGTCCTTGCAGGTTTGCTTTGATTCATCCCTGTGCAGTCCATGAACTTGTACCGTAGTATTACATTTTCTAAAAACACAACTCAGGATAAATTACAAGTGTAACAGTTGTGAGAGACTCCTGCTGCTCCGATAGAAACCGTATCCTTGCGCCTGAGCGGAAATTCTTGTAGTTTAAATGTTTATCATCTTTATAGTTGTAATTTTAAAAGTCTGCCTATTTTAGCAAAGATTATTTAAAATATGATATTATATTATGTGATAAAAATCACAATTAAAAACATTTGAAGCAGGACTACTTTGTCAAGCGTAATGTGTCATAGCAGTGAGCAGATCGTAATGAGGTCTCCTTATATGAAACACCTGACTCCACTAATCAGACTACTTTCAGAATGTTTGAAACATTTCTTTAATTAACACACTAACAAACTGATGAACTTTCTGACATTTCTTATTTTCACTCATGCTCAGCTGTGCAAATTAAAATTAATAATTGGCAGGTAAACATTACAAATATAACAAATAAATGTTAACAATAATGCATTTTTATTTAAAATGTTTTATACTGATGATATCCTATCTGTGATATTATTTGCTCTTTGTATAAAAGTGACTATAAACCAAAAGTAATAATTTTAAGAGTTTAAATGTATATAAAATGTATTTTAAGCATAAAATGTTTTGCCCACATAGGTGCCATGAGGGCCCCACATTATTATCCCACATGGGCAAACCTATATGGGGCCCACATAGGGAAACCCACATGGGACCCACATAGTCAACCCACATGGGACCCATATATATTGCCCGTTAAGCCCATGGCCACATGAAACCCATGTTGCCCATATGGGACCCATGTGGGGCCCACATATCAATGTTAATTAAATGTAAAAAAATAATGCATTTTTATTTAAAATGTTTTATACTGATCAAATCATATCTGTTATATTATTTGCTATTTGTTTAAAAGTGACAATCAACCAAAAGTTATTATTTTAAGATTGTAAATGTATAAAGATGTATTTCAGGCATAACTTTTTTTGCCCACATAGGTGCCATGAGGGGCCCACATTATTATCCCACATGGGCAAACCTATATGGGGCCCACATAGGGAAACCCACATGGGACCCACATAGTCAACCCACATGGGACCTATATATATTGCCCATGTTAAGCCCATGGCCACATGAAACCCATGTTGCCCATATGGGACCCATGTGGGGCCCACATATCAATGTTAATTAAATGTAAAAAATAATGCATTTTTATTTAAAATGTTTTATACTGATCAAATCATATCTGTTATATTATTTGCTATTTGTTTAAAAGTGACAATCAACCAAAAGTTATTATTTTAAGATTGTAAATGTATAAATATGTATTTCAAGCATAAAAATGTTTTGCCCACATAGGTGCCATGAGGGGCCCACATTATTATCCCACATGGGCAAACCCATATGGGGCCCACATAGGAAACCCACATGGGACCCACATATATTGCCCATGTGAAGCCCATGCCCACATGTAACCCATGCTGCCCAGATGGGACCCACGTGGGGCCCACATGTCAATGTTGGCTGGGGCGTGCGCGGGCGAAGCGCACACTCTTAAAGATCAACGTAATATTAATTTTAATTTTGCCGGCTACGCTTTTTGTCATGAGCGGAGGACGGAACAAATACCACAAACACAGAGAACAGCGACATAAAGACAATATAAGGTTTTTGGTGTTTTTCTGACGAATACAGTCAGTTTGTAAGAATATTTTTAAATAAACTATAAGATCATCAATATGAACTCTGAAGAATGAACTATTAGGCTAAACATAATTGTACACATTTCGCTTCTAAAACCGCACAGAAAACCCGACTGCCGCGACTTTCAAAGCACTTTCCATAGATTTCCATAGTTCAGAAATTCATCTCCATGCATTATTCTTTTTTTAGTGATCTATTTAAAATCACGTGAATGTTTTCTGCCTTACCAGATTAAAATGGTAGGCTATTCGTTTTTCAAATAAATCTTTTTATTTTGCTTCATGAATTTATTTTTAGTGCAAATGCGACCTGTAAAATTAAATAAACGCACTCAACTGAGTAATTTTATATAGCTACACATTATGGTATGAAAATCAAACAATCTTCTAAAGGAAGGGGCCCAAAATTCTGTCTTGCATACCCCCCTTGAAACTGTTCATTGCGCCCCTGACAGGAAGAGAAGCTCGTAGGCAATTATTTACTGTCTATGAGGCAATCGGGTGGACGTGGAGGCATAAAGTAAAGGGAGATTATTAATCAGAATACTTACCAAAATTTGCTCCTGTTCAAGCTCGCCGTCTCTGCAAGATTCGATGGGTGATTTAGATTTCTCTTGGCACGGCTATTAGAAGACTTACAATTGTCAGACAGGTTGCTCACGTGACATCTACGTCAGGGGTTTTCAAACCTGTCCTGAAGGACTAGTACTGCACAATTTGCATGTCTCCCTCATTATACACACCTGATTTAAATCTTCAGCTCATTAGTAGAGACTGCAAGACCTAAACTGGGTGTGTAAGGTAACTGAATGAGGTGTGTCACAAAAGGGAGACATGCAAAATGTGTAGCACTAGTGGTCCTCTACAGATTTGAAAACCCCTGATCTACGTCAAAGCTCAGTTTGAGTCTGCGCAATACGCTCGACCCCAGGAAGTGCGTGCTTCTAATTGACTTCACTTGAATCCAATGGGGTCACTGTGTCCATTTCTTTTACTGTCTATGAGATTAAGGGGCAGTATTATTGTAATTGGCCTTGCTAACTACCTCACAAAACAGGCAAAATCTGAACAACCTAATTTTTCACATGCTTGCAGAGGGTTTAACAAAACAAAGTTACTGGGTTGTTCTTTTTCATGTTTTCTAAAACTATAGAAGCCCTGGGGACCCAATTATAGCACTTAAACATGAAAAAAGTGAGATTTTCACGCTATGACCCCTTTATGACCCCGTTAAGACTGCCATATTTTGAAAATGACTTATGTATAATCATATGCAACTAAGCAGTGGCGGCTGTTGACTTATCTGGGGCAGGTATTCAAAATATGTGTTCGGCGTGTCATGTATGTGGCTCGTTATGTTAAAGGAAAACACCACTGTTTTTAAATATTTTACTATGTTTTTAAATCAACTTAGATTAATTGATACATACTTATCTTTTTTCAATGCGTGCACTTTTAATCTTTGTACAGCGCTTCTTAAGTGTGTTAGCATTTAGCCTAGCCCCATTCATTCCTATGGCTCCAAAAAAAGTTTTATTTTGGGCCACCATACTTACTCGTGTAACTACTTATGTAACAGTCTTTAAATAGGAAAAACATGGACGTGTTTGGTGGCTTTTAAATTCATCCCTGTTTGGATCCGTAGGAATGAATGGGGCTAGGCTAAATGCTAAGACATTCACAACGCCCTGTACAAAGATTAAAAGTGCACGCATTGAAAAAAGATTATTAATTAGTCTAAGTTGAGGTAAGAACACATAGTAAAATATTGAAAAACTGTGGTGTTTTCCTTTAAAATATGTGTTCGTTGCATCATGTGAACCTATGTGCATCATGCATCTTGCCTGCTGCACATGTGTCGAAAGGGTTTATAAAGAGACACTCACATTCACAAAATTTTCCACAAGACACTAACTTAAGAGTAAACTCTGATTGCACATGAGATTAAGAGTATCTGGCAAGCGCGAGCGTCTCTTTTATCATAAACCCCTTTGAAGCATCTGCAGCATGTTGTACGCTGTCTGCCATATCTCAATAGTGAGATACTATTTGTCGGACTGTACATATTTTGACATGACAAGCAACAAACCTGACGGGCTAAATACATGTTTGACGAGTTTTACATTCATGCAACCTCAAAAAAGAAGTCACCGGCCGCCACTGCAACTTAGACAGACATTGGCGATACATATAATACAGAGGGATCTCTTTAAAAAAAGTTTGGTTTGGTTATGTTTACGTATGCGGTTGAGTGAGCAGTCCGATGATGGCAACCTCTTCCACTGGTGAAGCTGGGCTCTGTTACAGGTAACACTTTACTGTATAACTTACTTACTGTTTCATACTTCATAGGAACACAGAAATAATTAAGAACAATCCATTTTCTTTGGAGTAGGCTAACGATTAGTTACTTAGTTCCAGTACTCTCATATGCAATTTTTTACCACATTTGAAATTTCCACAACTGTATTTGGAGACACATATTTATTTACTAAAGGAACCACTTGCCATGATGTTGTGTATATTTGTGTGCATGTGCGTGCGTGCGTGCGTGCGTGCGAGCGTGTGTGTGTGTGTGTGTGTGTGTGTGTGTGTGTGTGTGTGTGTGTGTGTGTGTGTGCGAACACAAACTACAATATTTTACTGTAATATAGAAAAATTGTACTGTACTGTAGGTTTTCACAGTATATTACTGTAATGTATTTATGGTAATAATTTTACTGTGGTAATGTATCTACAAATACATTTTGTATTCTTAATATTTGCGCATGATTATAAAAAAATTAGCGCTGAGAAATATACAAAATTCATTCACAAATGATTTGTGCCACTGTCACTCATAATATGCAAAGCTTGTGGACTTTGGTCAACTTGAAACTAATCCTGTAACCCTGAGTTTGTTTAACCAAATATTGCTTATTAAATATCCAACAGTGTTAAAAGTTATAAAATACTTTCATCTTAAATATATTAATATGGTATTGGTAAAATATATGCAAAACGAGATAACCACCGTTTTTTTAATTGTTCAGAAATCTCGTTTTTAGGTTGTGCATTCCAATTGATTTCAATTTAACTGCAGTTGGTTTGTTTTGATTTAAACCTTCATAACTTAAAAAATACAGCTAAGTAGCACCATAAAACAAAATAATAACCTGATAACATAATAATAAACATGTTTTGACAAAAATGTTAAAAAATGGATTTATCTCGTTTTGCAACGAAACTCTTCTTAATTCAAAAATGTATGTTTGTTCATTTCTGATGCTTTAAAACTTTCTTTATGCATTCATTGGAGATCTCAAAAATTGCTTTATAGTTGGCTATAGTGCCCCATACACAACCTCAATTTCATCAAGGTCCTTGCTCAAAAGTTTAAATATGCTTGTCTATTGTTCAAGAACATAGGAGGGATTTTGAAAGAAAGTCTTGTGTGCAAGTTCTTGCCAAAATTGCTCAATGTTTTCTGCTGAACTCTCAGACAACTGTAGCTTTCCAAGATGTCCAGTAATTCCTCTTGGTCTACAATGCAGAAGTCTGTTCTAAAGCTTTCTAAAAAAGCACATTCATTTTCTGAGACATACTTTAGAAAATTGGTGATCAGCTCCCTTCATACAGATCCTTGTATTGTTTGCTTTAGGATTACTGTTGCAAGTTTTATTGGAAGATATTCTTTCTGCCAGCCAAAGTATACCACTTTCCAACTCTGACTGGTTGAAATAATACCAGAGAAAATAGTATTTAAAGTTATTGCGTGCGACTATTTATAAAAACAAATGCTAAACTGTTAAAACAATATATGATCTGTTGAGCTGAAACTTCACATTCTTGGGTACTTCTGAGACTGTAAACGCATCCCAGATCACCGTCCTTAAACATGATAGCAGAAAAGGGTATGTGTAAAAAAACACCACTTTATCTTTTTAGAGATAAGGTGCTTACCCCTTCAGGTTAGTGTCCCCTGCTGATTTTACCCATGGATGACCCATGAACAAATGATCACCAACTCTCCCAATGAAACAAAGGCATGAAAGCCAGAATAGCTTCAATTACCTTTCTTGTTTTTTATAAGGTAAAGAGATACATATGATAATAATTAATAAAACAAAAACAATTACTTAAAATTATATTTCCACAATACAGAAAACCTGAACATTCATTTTTTTTATTAATTAACACAACCCTGTCACAAGTTTTAACCCTGACACCATGACCTGTGTGATTGGGTTGAGAGGACATGCGTTTTTGGCTCACAATGGCCACTGCTCCTCATGTGGTGCAGAAAGTTGGAATACATGGCAGGAATTTGTTAAGAAAATTTTATATTCTTGTGGAATAAAATGAAAATTCTTTGAAAAATTATTATTTTTCCATTTTGTTTTTAGGTAATGGGGTTGAGTTGTTATGCTGGACCACTCATTTTGGTTATTCACAACTTTAAAAACTCTGAAAATTTACCAAATGCCAGGAATGACCCATATAGTATACAATAAAAAAATCATAATATCAAGAGTGTCACAACCATCAACAATAAAGTAATCTAGAATTAAAATTACGCCATCTTGTGGTTAAATCAGGGACCTTCAGACTAAATATAGGATAATTTCACTTATCATTTGCATTTGAGGTATTGTTGTTCAGATCTTATGTAACATTCGGATGTAACATACAGCTCCTCTCTGGGATGTATGTAAAACACATCAACACTGAGTTTAAAGCAGTAATTTAAAAAATAATAACATCTAAATCACAGTAAATTATAAATCATATTTTAGTGTTACAGTTATACAGAAATGGGGGCAGAAATAAAAATAAAAGCTAAGAAAAATTTGGTAAGGTTTAATAGATGCTCACGCTTCAGCCGAGACAGAGGTGAAGGACGCGTGACGTCATTGCTGACCATAGCGGAAGTGAAACCAACAACATCAGAAGAACTGGCAAACGAAACGATAGCTTATATAAAAAAAGAAATGTTTATTCTTAAATATATCGATCAACGCAGCATTGATCATCCTGATATAAGGAATCGCGTTATTTGAACAAGTGACGCCAGGAGGAATAAAATATTTTCTTAAAGTAAGCCGAATACCTTGCACTTTCATACTACGCACGTCACAGTAAACTGTAAAACTTACGTTAAATTATATGACCATTTATTGATCGTTTAAGTGTGATTGATCTCAATGTCTTTCTAGAATGATATATCAATTGGTAAAATCGATTCAGACGAGCAATGCCTTCTGCATAGGGTAAAAACACGGCGGCGAAATGAAAATAATTGTGTACATTATTTGCTTTGAAGATGCACTGCGTGGCAGATAAACATCTAGAGTGCCCAGGAGTCTTTCAGAGACCCCCTGATGAAGAGTCGTGTGAGGAGGATATGGACACACACGAGGCGAAATGGCACTGGTTTTACCTCGCTGAGTGTGGTGTTTGGCATATGTTTGAAGTATGACTAATATGATGTATTACACTAGTATAAACAACACATTTGCATCCCATGGTAATTGTTTTCCTGTTTACTATAGGAGGTTCCCAGCTCTGGTTGTTCTGTCACCAGTGAGCAAATTGAACAGAACTACACAAAAAACCAGCACGGTTCAATGGACTTCTATACTGCAAAATATACCTATAAATTAGACTTTACTGGTCAGTTATTAAATAAATTATTGATGTAGCTTGTTTGTTGACATTTGTAGTAATTGTATGACTTTGGAGCTGTAATACACAACTTTACTGTTCTCATTGGTATCTTCTGAATGTCTTCTCAACACCAGCTATGAAACAAGTAAATATGACAACTGGAAAAGAAAGGCCAATCAAAAGAGCATTAAATTCAGTTACTGATTTTAGGTAAACCCATTTACCTAGTTTGGACTGTTACTGTTATTACTGTTCATTATTACTATTATTACTGATAGAATTGTCTACATTGTCACTGTTAATACTGTTTCCATGTACTATTGCATTTGTGGTCATTTTAATGTTGTGTTTCACAGATTCATCTGTGATAATTTGGCACTCCCTGTTCCCAGTCACTGGGAAAAAGTTAATACAGATGAGCCCTATCAGGTGTGAATAAAGTATCACTTTATTAATCATACATGTGATTGTTTAACTAATTAAGATAACTTACTGCTATGATTGTTTCTATCCAGTTGATTGCTTTAAACAGAGATACATTTGAATACAAAGAAGTGGCGCGGTTATATGAGAGAACCATGAATCAACCCATCAAATCCATTCAGAGAATACAGAACCTGGACATGTGGGAGTTTTTCTGCAGGTTTGGCTCTTAATACTTCTTCAAGCAGTACTTGAATATTTAAAGAATCCTTGTAAACTGACATACTGTGTTGGTGACTGTGCCAATTTCAGCTATTACACAAAAATGATGCTATTATACCTAGGGCTGTCACAATGATTAAATAATTGTCTCATCGCGATTGTTTGACCTCATCACAATGATTTTAGATCACCGCAATGATTGCACATCTCTTTAAAAAACACAAGGGGGAGCTGCAGCACCTGTATATATGAGACTGTATTAGATGGCTCTCTTTAGCTGACAGTGTAAACGCAATACATTGCAAAGCCATTCGATACATTGGACAAAACTGCATTTAAAGAAATGCTGCAAAACTTTGATACGTATTATGAGTAAAACATACATTTCCAGAACAGCAAGTCCAAATTTATGGAGGTAAAAGATGCTATTCTTATGGATATGTAAGGAATTGTGGTCCAGTACTAATGGACTTAAACCAGGCAATTAATCGTCTTAATCGTCACAATTTATTACAATTAACCTTCAGCCAAATTTCATAACTGTGACAGCCCTAGTTATACCTAACTTTTATAAAAAATAAACATTGTATGTTAAATTACAACAGATATAATATATACTCAATTTGTGTAGATTAGGTAATAATTTACTCTGTTTGTTTTTCTCTTTTGCATTGGATAAATGCTCTTAAGCATGTGGTTAATGATGTAATGTCAATGTAATATAGGAAGAAGGCCCAGCTGAGAAAGATCAAGCGTGTTTTAGACGTTGAAGAAAAGATGCTTTTTCATGGAACCGGTCACAGCAACATACAGGCCATATGCAAGTACAACTTTGACTGGCGTCTTACTGGAAGCCACGGTGATGTCTATGGCAAAGGTAGGTCACAATGTTTTTCTGCATTAAAAAGTATGTTCTGCCGGAACAGCAACATTAACTACTTTTTACAGAAATTAGTTCACATATATAAACAAACACTCTAAAAATCCAGGCAAGTCTGTGGGACAGGAGTAGGGCTTATGCGGCATTAAGGACTTTTTATTTTTATTATTTAAATTATAAGAAATATAACCATTTTTATTCACTTTAACATTTTTAACATGGCTACGAGGTCATAGCAGATTTACTCTCCTCAGGTTCTGTTTAAAGATGTAACAGAAATAGGCTTATCACACTTTATATTGCATGAAAGTCCTTAAGCTAAGAAATCCCATAGATATAAGGCTGTCAATAAGTATTTACCCTTAAATGCTCAAGTATTACTTTAAGTTATGCTACAAAGTTCTTAAGTCCCATTTTACCTTAAAAATTTAAGGGGCTATAACAGGTCCCTTAACGTCACACGCGATGTCTGATTTTATGGTTATTTTTAGAAACCAACGCACATTTCTAAGGATCGAAATAATCATGATGCGCATTTGTTAGGAGAATAGCAGTTTGATCGTCAGTCAATCCAAAGTGCTTTACAGTTTATTTGTGATGTTTCATTGTACACAAATTCGCCGTCTGTTGAGCTGTGTGCTTTGATTAGTTTACGCTTTGAGGTTTTGTAACTATATAATTCGCTTCTTCATTGCCGTGACTGCAGAGTCTACCGTAAAATACTTAGTACATAGTATAAACACTTAGGTAAGGGTGACAGTTAAGATGTTTGTTGCAATGCTCTAAAAGAAATCCTTTCCTTTAAGGGATTTTTTTCTCTCTCAGGGAAACCTTCACTTAAAGGCGGAGTCCATGATGTTTGAAAGCCAATGTTGATATTTGAAATCACCTAAACAAACACCCCCCTACCCCAATAGAATCTGGACCTTCTGTTGATAGACCCGCCCCACACATACGCAACCCAGCATTTGATTTGGTTTGATTGGCTATAAGTGTGTTTTGGTAGTCGGCCCGTCTCCTTTTCCAACGCGTTTTTCAAACATCGTGGACTCCGCCTTTAAGGAGTTTCATGCAACCAGGCAGGCCTTTAAAATAAACTTAACTATCTGACTAATTTACTATCTAGATAATAGCAATGGTCCATTTGTTAAAATGATTAACAATTAAATATACTCTAAAGCATTTATTAATGTAATGTTAATGATTTTCTAATACATTTAATTAAAATCAAAAGTTGTATTCTTAATATTATCTGACATAAACAGTTATATAACAATAAGAAAGATGAAAAAAATGTATTGCTTTATGTTTTTTAACGTTAGTTAATACATTAACATTTACACTCACCTAAAGGATTATTAGAAACACCTGTTCAATTTCTCATTAATGCAATTATCTAATCAACCAATCACATGGCAGTTGCTTCAACGCATTTAGGGGTGTGGTCCTGGTCAATCTCCTGAACTCCAAACTGAATGTCAGAATTGGAAAGAAAGGTGATTTAAGCCATTTTGAGCGTGACATGGTTGTTGGTGCCAGACAGGCCGGTCTGAGTATTTCACAATCTGCTCAGTTACTGAGATTTTCACGCACAACCATTTTTTAGGGTTTACAAAGAATGATGTGAAAAGGGAAAAACATCCAGTATGCGGCAGTTCTGTAGGCGAAAATGCCTTAATGACGCTAGAGGTCAGAGGAGAATGGACCGACTGATTCAAGCTGATAGAAGAGCAACTTTGACTGAAATAACCGTTACAACCGAGGTATGCAGCAAAGCATTTGTGAAGCAACAACACGCACAACCTTGAGACAGATGGACTACAACAACAGAAGATCCCACCGGGTACCACTCATCTACACTACAAATAGGAAAAGAGGCTACAATTTGCACGAGCTCACCAAAATTGGACAGTTGAAGACTGGAAAAATGTTAACTGGTCTGATGAGTCTCGATTTCTGTTGAGACTTTGAGATGGTAAAGTCAGATTTTGGCGTAAACAGAATGAGAACATGGATCCATCATGCCTTGTTACCACTGTGCAGGATGTTGGTGGTGGTGTAATGGTGTGGGGTATGTTTTCTTGGCACAATTTAGGCCCCTTAGTACCAATTGGGCATTGTTTAAATGCCACGGCCTACCTGAGCATTGTTTCTGATCATGTTCATCTCTTTATGACCACCATGTACCCATCCTCTGATGGCTACTTCCAGCAGGATAATGCACCATGTCACAAAGCTCGAAGCATTTCATTCTCGTGCGTGTCTCATTAGTGGGGCCGGTTCGGTGATTAGCAGTAAATCGTCATCACCTGCTTTCAGATGGACCGGCATTTGCTATACAGAGCCGTCTTTCAATGAGAAGATCGCATACAATATCGGAGGCAATTTCCCACAATTATAAACACGGTTTTGCGATTTTCTCTGTGAAATACAGCTCTGTGTAGTAAATGCCGATTTACTACTAATCACCGAACCGGCTTTACTGATGAGACACGCACGAGAATCTGGGAATCCCATGCGATTTTTTTTTTTGCATGAATACTTTGTGATGATTATCAATCTCTCGAGACAGTTCTGCATGTCAGTCCTTCAAGTGCTTTGCTAGTGGTGTAGCACACTGCTCTTTAACAATGCTTGCATATTTGGCTTACTTCACTTGTGTCCTTCGGCTTCCCACATTTATTTGACTCGCATCCAAAAAAGCTCCACACAGCACTCCAGGAGTGAGTAGAAAGTGAGAGAAAAAAGCGAGCGAGATTGCGCAGCTGGTCTGGAAAAATCGATTCCGTGAGACATGAGTATTGGAATCGTTTTAGATTTTCAGTATCAATATGTATCAAAATATTGATATTTTTGACAACATACTGGGTTACACAGAAACTACCCAACAGTGAGAAAAATCCTAATATAATTTTTTTAAGTGTATGTTCATGTAAACATTTTTCAAATGATTAATATGGAACTTTATTTTGTCATGTTTAGGAAAATATTTTAATTTTAAAACAAGTAAATTTTTGTGCCTGCAGGAAGCTATTTTGCCCGTGATGCCAAGTACTCCAGCAAGTTTTGTCATTCGACAAGCAAACACAACTTCACCCTACAGAGACATGGTCTAGCACCTCCTGTTTTCCAGAGTGATCCACCTTACAAGTGTATGTTTCTGGCAAGAGTACTAGTTGGGGAATACACAGTGGGTCATCCTCAGTACTGCAGACCGCCATCTAAAGACATGAGCATTGCCAACTTCTATGACAGCTGTGTGGATGATATGATGAACCCCAAGATCTTCGTAATATTTGACAGCAACCAGATCTATCCAGAGTACCTTATTGAATTTTACTGACCAACACCAAAAGACAAGAAAAACTGCATAAACTATGTTGACTGTGTTGATTTTCCACTGTGGAGATGGAAACATAACAAATCCAAGAATTTGAAACCGGATACTGCAGTGCCTTTGGGGGCCTAGAAAAAAATTCATTATGAATGAATTAATGCATTAAATACAATATCTATTATATCTAAATGTAGTGTATTGTATTAATGAAACCCACATAGGGTCAACTATATGTTCAATATTTTGTATAAAAACTTGCACATCAGTTCCTCTGGTATAGATGGTAGCAGTCCCAACCTTTACCATTATTAAGGCAGGTTTACACAGTAACTTATTTATAAATACGAATGATTTGAATTAAATGAGTTTAGAATTGTCGAAAATACATTTTTTTGAAAACAATGTAGTGGCCAAAATTAGTTTTGGTTGATTTGTAAAGCTCCATATACAGGGAGTCAGACGGTAGAAACAAATTATTAATTGCATGAAAGATGCCTTACTATACATTTTGTTTCTTTAATCTTTGAATGTGTAGCAGTCCTGCCTTAGAGGAACTCAACTGCTGCGTTGAATATATTTTAATATGTGTACAAACCACTGATCTATATAAATGACTGGATTGCGCATGACGTCACACTTGTGAAGCCACCGCGCCGCCATGTTGGTATACCCAAACGTTCTATTAAATCAATGGACGTTGTCAGATTTTAATGATAAAACATCACTTTACTCGTCTTCGTTTTTATATGTGAAGTTACCCTGTACATTATTACAACACAAACGTCCAAAGCATGTAAATAGTTATTTACTGAAAGTTGTACATTTTGCGTTTTAAACAGTTATTATACATTCACCTTCATTACAGTATCAGGTCAGCAGACAGACCGCAGCATATTTAGTATTAATGACAATAAACGTGCTCATTTTGAATTCTAAATAAATAATCATGCTTTGTACCGTATGTGCATGCAATAATTTGCTAGTTTTGTAATTATGTTATCTAAACTTACAAGTTACCTAAACTTATTTAGAGAAATAACGCTGACCGTCACCGTGTAGCTGAATGTCAAAAAAAACTTTATTTATACCCGTGTCATTAACAAACGCAACAGACACACTCACCTTAACGGTTTTTTGTAAATCCATTATCCTGCCCGATTAAAACATAAACATTGCAAATAACACCAGAATTAACAAATAATTAACGTACACATGTCCTAAAAATTAACCTTGTGTAACTGATACGCTGTAAATGGGGTAAATTTTGATCATGATTTTGAATGGAAGTCAATGACGCTCTCTGCCGGTTGGGTATACCAAGATGGCGGCTCGAACTCTGCGCTGGCTTCACCTCACGCAGTTACGTCAAGCGTTCTATGCGCAATCCAGTCATTTATATAGATCAGTGGTACAAACCCACTGATCCTGTATAGTTACAGTATTACATGGATACTGGGTATCCAAGAAATGTTTTTCTCATTTGCATATGTACTTTTTTTTCTACCTCATGATATGCACATAAGCTTGTATCTCAATGGAAGAAAGTTGTGTGTTGATGGCCAGTTGTCAAAACCAAGTGATAAATGCTTGTGGGTTTGTCTCAAACATGCAATATTTATAAGCTAAAGTGGAGAGAAATATAGAAAAAATATTTAAAAGGGCATTTATTCACTTTAGCAGACACTTGTATTAATGACTTGCACAGGATAATATATGAAAAGCAGATGCAATGCAATGTCCAAAACAAACAGGACAAAAAGGCAATGTTAATACGCATGGAGAAACAAATCAAGCCTCAATAACTTACCAGCATTCCCATAATATCACCAAACAACTTTCATTGGATATAATGCAACTTCAGACAAGGTCTTGAAGGTTTGTTAATGAAATATTTTTTTAGCCAAAATGCCCAACACTGGCAATTGTATTGATTTTAAGTATTTATGTTGAGTTATTTTAAAATGTTGAATATGTACTGTATAATTTGTTTTATAACCACTGTCGGTTTTCTCTGTCCTATACTGTAAATGATGCATCCAGTTACTGTTTAATGAATGTTTAGTTAGATTAGCACAAAATCACAACTTATAAAAATTAACTCAGAAATCTGATTGCAAATAAATACCAGTGAGTGTAAATAAATCATTTTGTGTCAAGTACAGCACACTTGGAAGTCCAGAGAAATTGTAAAGTTATTGCTTTTTTAAGAAATAATTGACGACGGGCCTTAACTTAATTGAAAATAATGCACTATTTTGTACTAAGACTATTTAAGTACATATTGTTTGAAGAATTTAAATAATGTTTGGGGTGAAAACATCTGGGGCCTCATGTATAAAACTGTGCGTGGGATTCTTACTAAAAGTCTACGTACGCACAAAAGCCAAAAATGGCATACACCAAAAATTATGAAGACTTATAAAACAAAGTAATGTTCCCTTTATAAATCACAGATCACCTGCAAGTGTGTGTACATGATTCATCCTAATATCCCACCCTGCAAGCCCATTCTCCCATCAAGTTTGTTTTTTTATAAATCACAACCTTTGCGTGGGAACTGGCGTACGCACGTTTCCAGCCCTGTTTTGTGCGTACGCATGCTTTATACATGAGGCCCCTGAAGAGCATATTTTAACCCAGATCAAGTATTTACTTAATGAAGTAAACATTACTTAATATTTTGTGTTTTGGACATATACATAGACCTAGACATATTTTATAAACTAAAACATTCAAGTGAAATAAACTTTAAAATTTACAGTACATGTTGTGAGGAATACCCATAATATTTTGTGCATGAATATTTTGATTATTTATGCTTTATCACAGAATAAGAACTGATGGGAACAACTCCCCGCCATTGACAAGTTATCTCGTCAATTAAAGGGACACAAGGCAGCATTTTTATGTAAATAAATCATCTTCGTAAGTCGGTATATGGTTAAATGACTCATTACCGGACGAATTAAGTCTCTCTCGCCCGCCCCTACCGTCTGTAGGAAGAATACCCCACTTGCAACTTCGCTGTATCCGACCCGGTGTCCTTCAGTTTAGCAAAGTCTCAGATATCGCAAGAAGCAGTATCACTTTACAGCAAACAACACAGAGGCAGGCGAGCTAAACACGGCTAGCGATTGTTGCAAATGGCAGAGCCGGGGAAGAAGCATCGAAAACCCTTGACTGAAGGGAAACATAACTGGATTGGAAATAAGCTGATAAACTTGGTTCCGAGGGGGGAGGGACAACAGTTCGTTTTTATGACAGTGTGTTTGAAAGCATTTACTTTCAGACACTAGGGGGAGCTCGTAGAGAAATATTACGCAGACTTGCCTGGTTTCCCTTTAAGAGAAAACATTGCCCCGTCTTTCTGATGAGATTTTTTGGTAATCTGTAATACGCCATTATACACTAGATGGCGCTCTTACCCAATTTATAAAAACTGAAGCAAAAATTAATTAAATTAATTTTAAACTCTGTGTATGTTTTGATAATCATTCTGAATCTGATCTCTAACAAAATTCCTTTACAAAAATGCAATTATTTCTTTTTTTTTCTTAAAAAATTGGGGAAAGTTACTTTTGAAAGTAATGCATAACAAATATTAAGTTACTCCCCAAAAAAGTAACTAATTGCATTACTTAGTTACTTCTCATGGAAAGTAATGCTTACGTTACTTTTAAGTTACTTTTTCTTACTTGGCTGAGGCTTGATCTCTTTCAGGCTTTGCATGTGTTTTTTTATGACAGAGAAGTTGTGCATTTAGAAACTGCATATTTACGTCACAAAAATGTCAAGCTCTGGCCTGACACTTCTTTTTCGACTGTAACTATTCCCACTCAGTTGTGACGCATAAAGTGCCAACACCGCGGGTGTGCATTATTTTCTTATAATTCAAAGGACCAGAGTCAATTATTCCTCTTATACCATGGTTACCACAAACATTGCTCTGGTGCCTATATTTAAGACGTTTCATAGGTTAGGTGTGCGATTTACTGTACAGAAAAATAATCAACATGAACCATGTCTCAACTAATCACAATAAAGCATTCAACAGGCCCGTGGAATAAGTTCATTTTAATTCAGTACATTATTTTTTTTTATTAAATTAAAGGTAGGCAGGAATTATCTAAAAAACTTTTTTACAAATTTGTTTAATCTGTCTTTATATACACATAATTAAAATGTAAGTACTTTGAAAAAGAGAGTATAAAACTCAAGTGTCTGTAGACCTCTCACCACTGTTTTAAACACAGCTAACTATCTCCACTCGGGACGAAACATATGATTAGCTTGCTCAAATATCACTCTCTCTCGCGACCATGGCTCCACCCGTTGCTATGGGATCTGCCCAGACATGCGCACAGCCGATTGATTTGAACGTGCACGAGGCACTCTAGGAAGAGCACAAGCATGGCAGAGAAATTGCATTCAGAACTCCCAGAAAGTGAATTCAGAACTCACAGTACCTGCATATCCAGTCAGCAAAGGCAAACAAGGCAAAAAGGGAATAAACGAAGCAATCAAACGAGAGTAAATATCACGTGGCTTTTCCTCGAGTCGACGATGCAACGTAGCGGTGTTGTCTGCGGAGTGTAGTCCTCATCAGAGTCAACAATGCTTTCATCACGGAAACTCTTCCATGCAAAACACTGGCTTAATAGTGAGTACTAGAAGGCATCCTATCTGTTTATATTCCTAGTGATAAAGTTAGGTGTATTATTACATGTGATTGTGACTTGATGTTATTACATGCACCACGCTCCTTCCTCTCCGCTTGTCTGAGGTAAATCCTTCTCCCAGCAAAGCTGTCGGTGTCGCGCGTTCATGTGTTTTGGGGGCGTGGCTTTAGAAGAAACCCAGAAGGGAGGGGGTGGAGTGAATGGAAAAAATGAGCTGTGCCTAAAGGCGGAGTCCATGATGCTCGAAAGCCAATGTTGATATTTGAAATCACCTTAACAAACACGCCCCTACCCCAATAGAATCTGGACCTTCTGTTGATAGACCCGCCCCACACATACGCAACCCGGCATTTGATTTGATTTGATTGGCTATAAGTGTGTTTTGGTAGTCGGCCCGTCTCCTTTTCCAACGCGTTTTTCAAACATCGTGGACTCCGCCTTTAAAACAGTGGTGAGAGGTCTACAGACACTCGATTTTTATACTCTCTTTTTCAGAGTACTTACATTTTACTTATGTATCGATATATAAAGACAGTTTAAACAAACCTGTAAAAAAGTTCTCCTAGATAATTCCTGCCTATCCTGCCTTTAATTAAACTGAAAAGTAACTGGCATTACTTTTTTTAAAAAGTAACTCAAATTTTAATGTGTACATTTATGAAGTAACGCATTGCTTTACTCATTACTACAGAAAAGTAATATTATAACATAATGCAAGTTACTTGTAATGCCAACACTAGTTATAAAAGAGAACAAATGAAGATAGGATGAAACATTTTGTACCGTTTTGTTTGATTGAAAGCACAGGGTCTGTTCTTTCATTTGATATATTTGCATGTGTATATATTTATAGAAGAAATTTTTTATAGTGCAAACACAGAAAGTGACTCTATTTACATGTGGTAAATAACAATGGATAGAACAAAACAGAAAACAGATAAGACAAACAAACAATAAATATAGTCATTGCCCATACATACCATGTTGTAAGTGTATGTGTGTGTAAAGAATGAGGGGTTATTTAAAGTAATGCATACATGTTTAGCAGTAGGTAATCCAATTCATAGATACATTTAGATAAATTCATTTAGATAAAGATGTGGCACCGGCCCAAGGAGCAGCCCTTCATGACCCCACAGGACAGTTCCCACCCCAGGCCACCGCTTGCACGTCAGCCGTACCCTGTTTTGTTTGGAAGAAATTTTCCTGGAAGGCATTTTGTTAAACTTTTGTGAAAATCACAAAAAATGCTGACGGCCAACTTTTAAAAAAATTGGAGAAAAGTTGTTAAATAAAGTAATGTGAACAAAAAACAGGAGTACATTTAACTTAACTCTTTTCTCACCAGCCTTTTTTTTACAGTGTATATAAGCAGCATGTAAGTTCAACTGTATATTCTTTGAACTAATTAAAAAGAATAATTCTTTGTTATGTTAAACGATCATGTAAACTGTTACAAAACACACAACTTTACTGTTGATCCACTACAAACTAAAAACCCAGGATAGAGAGGTTGAGTGAATGTGGTCTCGACTCTGTGTATGAGGGTCATTGTGCCGGAAACATTGTAGAAGGACAGAATTCCTGCACTGTGATCCACATAAACTCCCATTCTACAGCTGCTTGGTGGGTTAGGGAGTTTAATGTGTTTGTTACTGTGACTAAATACATAACTGTAGGAAGAGCAGCGCAGTCTCCAAGACTGCTCATTATATCCAAACCGAGACTTTAAATCTCCCTTCCTACTCATGGTCTTATATGACACTGATATACCCACACCAAAATGCCCAGTCCACTCAAACTCCCAGTAACAGCGACCGTATACACTCTCTCTACACAACACCTGAACCCAATTATCAAATCTGTCTGGATGATCAGGATACTCCTGGTCTTTGTCGGTACATTGAACTGCTCTGTTCCCCTCAGACAGACAGAGTTGTTTATGCGCTGTGTCTGGATCCAGTGTGAGCTGATGGAAATCTGGAGGAAGGAACATAAAACAAATACATTTAATTGATGCATGCATCTCTCAGATCGCAATTGAAATTTTTTAACTAGTACATGTTCAACCTTCACATCAATGTATACCAATAGTTTTGGATTTACACTTCAGAGGAGAATGCGTACTTACATTGTAAGAAATCATCCCTTGTCTGGGGCTCCGGGGCAGGAATGATCTGGATGCATTTCACTATAGAAACATTTAAATATACTTCATATGTCTGTTTATATGAGAAAATGTATATTTACATGGGCCTATGCGCATATATTATTGGATCATACTTCACCTTTACGAGTTATCTTTGCTATCTCTTCTTTGTAAAAATCCTCAAGTTTTCCTCTTAGAAGGGAAATGGATTTTCCCAAAATATCAAAAGACAAGAGATAACCAGCAGTAATGCTGGAAACATCTGTAGATTCAGGAATAACTGCAAGATCCTGGAAACTCTGCCGTATACAAAAAACATTGTTTATTATATATATATATATATATATATATATATATATATATATATATATATAGTGTGTGTGTATGTGTATATATATATTTAAATTAAAACAGTACATTTAGTAGAAGTGTCCTATAATAGTAGGATCCTGCTTGACCACGGCCTGAGGTTACCTGGATGAAATGGATATGATCATCTGAGTGTGAAAGCTGCTCCAGTTCAGCGTTTCTTCTCCTCAGATCAACAATCTCCGTCTCCAGTTGCTTCAAGAGAACTTTAGCTTGACTCATTGCAGCCTTTTCCTGATCTCTGATCAGTTGTGTTACCTCAGAGCGGTTTCTCTCAATGGAGCGGATCAGGTCAGTAAAGATCCTCTCACTGTTTTCCACTGTTACTTGTGCAGAGCGCTGAAAAAAAAATGACACACATAACAATGAAGAGACGTTGAAGAGTGATGGAAAATGGCTTTTAAAGTGCAAGTTTATTATTTATTATTATATCAGTTCAAATATGTGAAAATGATGAAGTCGCATGCATGTCTATTATGTGTTCAGTCTACAGGCATGCATGAGTACTTGATGAGTACATGAGTACTTGAGGCATACTTGATAACCATAACAACAATGGCAGCCTACAGGACTGTGTTTGTGCTGCTCAAGCAACTAAGTTTATTAATACTTCTCCAACAAAGGTTACAAAATTTTACAAAAACAAAAAAACACGCAGACTTAGGGCCCTATTTTAACGATCTAAGCGCATTGTCTAAAGCGCACAACGCAACGTCTAAATGGGCGTGTCCGAATCTACTTTTGCTAATTTAACGACGGGAAAAATGGTTTTTGCGCCGAACGCATGGTCGAAAAGGGTAGGTCCTATTGTAATGGGAGTATTTTGGGCGTAACGTGCAGTAAACCAATGAGAGACTCAGCTCTCATTCCCTTTAAAAGCAAGTTGCGCTGGCGCTATGTCTAATCCCTATTTAGATGACGGACTTTGTAAACTGAAAAACTAAGCGGAGGTAGAAGATCCCCAGTTTAAGATTAATGTTAAATAATTGTGTTGTTTTTCACTTGTATTAAAATTGTTATTTTTTTATTAAAACCTTTAAAACCCGTTTTCTTTTAGTCATGGAAGTAAAAAGCAGGCTTGTAATTGCTTTAAATGTATAGCTATCCAATATCATCAAAAAATAATTTACAAGTATCTAAGATAAGGTTTGTACTGTAAAAATACTTTATTTGTAACAAACAGGAGATAAAGAATTTACAAACGGCTCTCCTCACGTTTCAGCACGTTGGACAGCGTTTTTTTAGCAAAGAGTTTTTTTAAACATTACTTAAAAATGTTTCTCATCTCACCATATCCACAGGTACAGGGTCAATACAATAAATCCGTGAGGTAGCATTAAAAAAAAAAACATTTAAAAACAGACGCATTTGTTCAAAGCAAAGCATTTATTTACTTACCAGGCTGCAGGTGAAGCAGCTCTTTGCGCCTTCTAACGTCTCATAATAAGTCCTCAATTATGTCCAAGAGACTCAATAATAATCTTTTACATTCAATCCTTTAATCTTTCATATTTAAAAGCATTTTTGTGCTGCTGCGCATTCATGTACTTTGTGATAAGCAAACCCGCGTTGTCCTCCCGTTTATAGGCGCATTTTACTAATGCGCTCTTTAAATAACATAAAACACATTGCGCCATTGACTTTAGACTTTAGACCAGGTTTTTGTTGGTCAATGGCGTAGTCTATTTTAGTTGCCTCAAAATAGCAACGCGCCAACAATGCGCCTGAACACACCTCATTTTCAGACCAGAACGCCCATGGGCGCAAAAGGGGGCGCAAATGCATTTGCTATTTAAACAACGCGGCGCTAAACGTGAAAATTAGGGTGGAAACTAGCGAAAGACACTTGCGTCGCGCATTGCGCTGCATTGCGCCGGGTGTAAGATAGAGCCCTTAGTCACACTGGTTTAATTGCCTTGGACCTTTTTAAAATGGAGGGACGACTTACATATAATGGCCTATAGAAACAGCTGCTAATGATGCATCTACAATCCCTGACAAAAGTCTTGTCGCCTATCTATTTTGTAGAAACATCTGTTATTAACCTGGCTTTTAATTAATCAATTGGTGTTAGAAATAGCTCATATGAAAAGCTAAAACCCTCCCAAATGATGTTTAATTCACTAAAAAAAATTAGTTTCACTAAAAAAAGATTGAACATTTAATCAAGACAAAAAGGTCAAATTTTGGCAAGACAAAAGTAAACAGAAATTGAACAAATTTACTGCAAATTCAAAAATATGTCAGCAAATTAAGTAGTGTTGCTGTGAGAATCAAATTTAATATCTTTTATGACTTCCATGAGCTTGAAGGACTGCATCCATGCGGTTTGGCAAGGATTCATACAATGTATTGATGAAGTCAAGCAGGAATAGCAAAGTAAGCAGTCTTGCATGCCTCCCAGAGTTCATCAATATGTTTTGGTTTCCACATATGCTCAATGATGCTCCTGTCTGGTGACTGGGCTGGCCAATCCTGGAGCATCTTGATCTTCTTCACCTTGAGGAACTTTGATGTGGAGATGGAAGTATGAGATGGAGTACCATCCTGCTGCAGAATTTGGCCTCTTTTATGGTTGGGAATATAAGAGGTAGCTAAGATTTCTTGGTATTTTAGACTATTGATGTTGCCTTCCACTCTGCAGATCTCTTGCACATCCCCATACTGGATGTAACCAGACCATGATTTTTCTGCCACAAAACTTCACTGTTTTCTGGGAGAATCTCTGATCCATGTGGGCTCCAGTAGGGCTTCTGCAATATTTGAGGTGACTGTGGTGTAATTCAACAGAAGATTCATCTGAAAAATCCACATTCTGCTTTTCCAGCGTCCATCCTTTTAGCAGGCTGTGGGCCTCGGCAAATGCCACACGGTTTTTCAATTGTCTTTTGTTTAGTGCTGGCTTCTGGGCACTGATTCGACCATGGAGGCCATTTCGAGACAAAATCCGACAAACTGTTCTGGTTGACACAGGGAGTTCAGGTGACCAGGTCTCATGGAGCTCTGCTGCAGTGGAAAATGGGCGGGCCTTGGATTTTCGAGCCAACAAACAGTCCTCTCCAGTCTCTTCAAATCATTTTTAACCTCTGTACTTGACTCTGAGACACATTGAAGGTGGATCTGGTCTTCAGCCTCTTGATAATCAAAACTTTAGTCTCAGGGTGACTCTTAGGCATGTTTGCAGAGGTCTAGTTGCAGTTGATGTGAAGGTCTAGTGTACTGGGGTTCTTTTTATACACACCTGAAACCTAATTGATCCATTATTAGTCGCAGATGAAGCTCATATGACAAGGCAACAACACTTATGTCTTTGCAAAAATTGACTTAATGTGCAATTGACTCAATGACAGTTTCGTTTTGCAGTGAAACATTATTACAAAAGCTGTTGGGATTAAAATGAGCCATTTCTTGAAAACAGTATATACAATATATATATATATCTGTGTCACTAAATCTGATGACATCATACAGGCGTGGTTTGGTGGCGAGGTCAAGGAGCATGTACAGGTACTGGTCATATAATTAGAAAAAGTTGATTTATTTCACTAATTTCATTTAAAAAGTGAAACTTGTATATTATATTCATTCATTACACAAAGACTGATATATTTCAAATGTTTATTATTTAAATTTTGATGATTATAACTGACAACTAAGGAAAATCCCGAATTCAGTATCTCAGAAAATTTGCATATTACTTAAGACCAATACAAAGAAAGGATTTTTAGAAATCTTGGCCAACTGAAAAGTATGAACATGAAAAGTATGAGCATGTACAGCACTCAATAGTTGGGTCTCCTTTTGCCTGAATTACTGCAGCAATGCGGCATGGCAGAGTCGATCAGTCTGTGGCACTGCTCAGGTGTTATGAAAGCCCAGGTTGTGCTGATAGTGGCCTTCAGCTCTTCTGCATTGTTGGGTCTGGCATATCACATCTTCCTCTTTACAATACCCCATAGATTTTCAATGGGGTAAAGGTCAGGCGAGTTTGCTGGCCAATTAAGAACAGGGACACCATGGTCCTTAAACCAGGTACTGGTAGCTTCGGCACCAAGTCCTGTTGGAAAATGAAATCTGCATCTCCATAAAGTTGGTCAGCAGCAGGAAACATGAAGTGCTCTAAAACTTCCTGGTATACCATGGCACCCCAAACCATCACTGACTGTGAAAACTTTACACTGGACCTCAAAGCAACGTGAATTGTGTGCCTCTCCCCTCTTTCTCCAGACTCTGGGACCCTGATTTCCTAAGGAAACGCAAAATTTACTTTCATCAGAGAACATCACTTTGGACCATACAGCAGCAGTCCAGTCCTTTTTGTCTTGGAGATGCTTCTGACGCTGTCTGTTGTTCAAGAGTGACTTGACACATGCAATGCAACAGCTGAAACCCATGTCTTGCATATGTCTGTGTGTAGTGGTTCTTGAAGCACTGACTCCAACTGCAGTCCAATATTTCTAAATCTCCCCCACATTTTTAAATGGGTTTTGTTTGACAATCCTCTCCAGGGTGCGGTTATCCCTATTGCTTGTAGATTTTTTTCTACCACATCTTTTCCTTCCCTTCGCCTCTCTATAAATGTGCTTGGACATAAAGCTCTGTGACTAGCCAGCCTCTTTTGCAATGACCTTTTGCGTCTTGCCCTCCTTGTGCAAATTGTCAATGGTCATCACCTGTAGTTTACTCTTCGAAATAGCAAGCTAGCTTTCCATCTGCTTACAGTACAACTCACCTTAAAAGACTCCAGTGTCTTTTTAAGCTCCTGAACATCTTTATCCCTCTGCTGAATTGTCATCTTGATCCCCTTCTGTAAACTTCCCAGCTGTTTCTGTAAAACAAGTAAACTGTTTAAAACATTAAATGTTGCAGTTTTAGCATGCCATTCAAGAATCAATGAAATTCAGTTTTGACATCTATACAGTAGATCTAAATTTAGCCATTTATACAGTATGTCAATTGTGTAATTTAATTGACCATTGGGTGGCATTTAGATTATTAGATAATATAGGATCAATAGAATACCTGGGTTAAGTAATAATGGAATAAAGTAATAAAGGAAGGACAAAACCAAAGTTTATGACTGTGTTAAAGTGTTGTGATAAATGGCATTAGTCTCATGCCCCATTCAGACCAACAGTGACTAGCAGTAGCAGAGTGACATGATCTATATTTAAAACGAAGCAGTGGAGTTTACGTCATCCGTCTCTTGTCAGTTACTGGAGTGGACGGTACTTATTTGTTTATGACAAGTAAAATTAGAAACGCCTCCTAACAACCTAATTAAAAGAGAGGAGTGAATAAAGTCGCTGGTGGTCTAAATGGGGGTCACTCGGCATGAGTTTACTGTCTTTTTTGTCTCGAGAATTAAAGCTAAACTTAATAACAATCCCCCAGTGAGCAAGCCATAAGTGACAGACTGTGACGAAAACAACAACAGGTGTAGTAGATAAAAACCTGTTAGCTATTATTATTTAACAGTGCTGATATTATATAAAGTCCATACCTGTTTCTCTGTCCTATCTGCTGCAGCTGTTAAAGTGTCATGGGTTTTGTGGTCATCCACTGCGCACAGATAGCAAATGTACTGCTGGTCGGTACGACAGTAGATGTCTAACTGTTTATCATGTTTTCGGCAGACCATTTCTTGTAGTCGTCCAGTGGCATTTATCAAGTTGTGTGATTTACCTTTAAATATAGTCTCGTGATGTTCAAGGTGATTTTGACAGTAAGAAGTCAGACACACCAGACAGGATTTGATGGCTTTGTATTTGTTTCCTGAACAGATGTCACATCCCACATCTCCTGGTCCAGCATAACAATGAACAGGAGTTTGGATTTTTGTCTTCTTCAGTATCTCCACCATTTGAGCCAGAATGGTACTTTTATTTAAAGCAGGTCTTGGTTTGAAGCCTTGTCTGCATTGAGGGCAGTTATATACTCCTTTCGGGTCTTCCTGATTCCAGCATTCTGTAATACAGTCCATACAGTAGCTGTGTCCACATGGAATAGTTACTGGATCCCTCAGTAGATCTAGACACACTGAACAGGTAAATTGCTCCTGGGCCACCGAAATGCTGGCTTCTGCCATTTCAACGCCTTTAGACACCTTACAGTACAACAGCAAAGCAAAACATTCCTCTTTTTCTTGATGTTCTTGTTAATAGTCGATCGCAAGTAGCATACAAAATGTGTCTCTTCTGTTGCAGGAACTAAAGTATTTCCTGGTTTTGACGAAATGAAACCAATGTTAGAGTGCAGAGATGAAATACACCAGTAGAGGGCCATCTAACACTGACTACTGTTAGGCTATATATAATACAACTTGTTATTTGTAACACTAATAGTGTCATTAATAATGTCATTTAATGATATAGTTTTATCATTTATATTGTATTAATTGTATATGACTTACAGTGCACAAAGCATGCAATTTTCGGATGCAGAGTGCACCTCATCCTTCAGAGCAATGATGACCTTTTTTGTTTATAGATACAGAGAAAAAATGTTTTAATTAAATTAATAGAAACTACAGTGATAGTAAAATAAGGATCCTATATAAAATAATGCATACTTGCATTTGTTGTGTTTGTGATCCAAATACTGCATTTTAACGCATCCACAGTGAAAGAGGCGTAAGTTTACAGAAAGAAGCACCTCTGTTTTACACACATGCAAAACTGTGTGTACTGTGGAAAAATTGATTCACCTCACAGGCCGATTCTCTACAGCTTTGAACGCAGTGCATTTGCCTGTTTAGTCTCTGAATCCACCAGCGTCCAGTGTTGCTCGTCTTAAATGTTTAGAAACAAAAATTCTGGTTAAATTTTAAATAATTTTTTTTGTTTGTTTATTTATGATTTGCCTGTTATTATGTACTCACCTGATTTGGAACTGGAGGATGAGGTGGAGTATATGGACACATCCGACACACAGTGGAACTGGTTTTACAAGGCAGGGTGTGGTCTCTGGCACAGGGTTGAGGTGATGTATTATTTGTTTGATTGCTGTGATGTAGGTATTTTTATTAATTTAATTGCATACGCTCATTTACTCCCATTTATTTACTTATTTTTTTTTAGGATCAGCCAGATAGTTTTATGTCCAGTGCTGATCTAGAGAGAAATTACACCAGAAACCCTTATGGCGTGGTAAACATGACCACTGCAGGAGGGACATTTCTGATCGATTTTGCAAGTAAGCAGATAAAGTATCATATTGTGTAAATTAAACAGACATTTATTAAAGTTTTACACTAATGACAGTCATTGGTTTCCATATAAATTATATTCCATATAAAATGTGCTCCGTATTAGGAAGTATGCAGGTCAACTTAGAAACTGGACAAACAATACAGATTAAACGCTCTTTTCTGACTGAGAACAGTTTCAGATGAGACTCATTATTGTAGGATTGTGTCCATGGAAAATGGTACAGTCAAAAAACTGCATTCAATTTGTTCCACTTAATAACAGATGCAAATGTGATAATGTTTCCCCATCTCTACCTGCACACTGGGAAAATGTTGATCCCAAGCATCCTTATTGGGTAGGAGCAAGTATCTAATAAAAATTTAATTAATAGCAAAGTTGTGAATACCCCTTCTTAAATTATTCACCTTTCATAATTAGGCATTTACTGTGACAAGAGATAGCAGTGAATATCAGAAGATTGAGAGTTTTGTCAAGGATGTTGGCCTACTGCAGCAACCCATTGTTTCCATCTACAGAATACAGAATACTGACCTTTGGGAATTGTTTTGTAGGTAATGAGAATTGCTACTGAATATTAAAGTAAATCTTACAGACATGAACATCCCATTGTACCTGTATATATTTAGCATTTTAAGACCATAATGATTTTTTTCCATTGTGACCTTATTTTTATGACAATTAAGCTTCCAATTCATTATCAATGTAAACATTTGACTTTTTGTGGTTCCTGTACTATAAGATATAAATTTAAATACAAACCCCCTTAAGTGCGTCCAGACTGATTTCATGGAAAGTCGTGTAATAGTCACGCAAAATTTTATTAATTGATTTGTGTCCATGGCACGAAATTCAGCTTTTCGTGCCTTGAGCACGAATGTCTTTTTCGTGTCACTCGCACAAATTTCTATATAGTTTTTCGTGTCTGTTGCACGATTTTATTTTTTGTGTCATTTTATGTATTGTTTTTTCATTGTTTTTTTCCGATTTTCTCATCATTGTCGCTTGGGGTTAGAATGACATTTACATTTTCCTAACCCAAACCCCAACTCTAACCCCAACTCCAGGCGAGAATAATTTTAAAAGCATAAGAAAAACATGTAGAAACCATTACATAAGAGTACATCATAACCCAAACCCCAAACCTAACCCAACCCCAAGCGACAATGATTTAAAAATAGAAAAAAAATAGAAAACAATACTTAAAATGACTTAAAAAAGAAAGTCTTGCCCCGATACGAAAAACAATTTATAGAAATTTGTGTGGGTGACACGAAAAAGACATTCGTGCTCAAGGCACGAAAAAAAGCTGAATTTATTTACCACATTTTTCATGACTATAACACGACATTCCGTGCGTCTGACATGTTTTCTTGTAAATGAGCATTTTTTTCAGACTCTTATGTTTAGATTCAATAATTTCACTTTAATGGCAATGAAAATGTTATTAGTCAGTAACTGAAATGCTGTATTCACAACTGTAGACATTTCGTTGGTGTTTAACCAATTTGACTGTATTTCACTACAAAACCCTCATGCAAGCTTTTTTTGGCAAAAACCTCTGCTTCAAATATATACTCTTCCTCCCAAATCATTAAAGATGCAACTATAAACATTACAGTTAATTAAAGTTATAATTTAACTTTAAAAAACTGAACTACTCATTAGGGGGCGTTGTGTTCCACTGCTACATTTTGGGTTTTATTCAGGTGCAAGTTCTGAAGGGTCTCAAGTGTTAGAGTGAAAAACTGTTGTTTCGCGCCTTGTCGTTCATCCAATCTGGTTTGTCTGTATGTGCACTTAGAGGAGTTTGCTGAAAACTGAGGTGCTGTTTAGCAGATTCTACCAACAAACAGAAATGGCCTGAGCCCTGGATTAAGTGGATTGGGTTCATATATCTCATTTTTGATGGAGATGGCGATTAGCAGCTTTTGCATCTGAGCTTCTTATATTTCGATGAATGTACAGCAAGCCACTGTGAAATCATATTTTTTTTTAGCATTGGACTTTTTGTAGCATCTTCATGACATTTTCTCATATTTTCCCACAAATTACTGTAATGTATTCAGATGTTTTTGTGTTTTTTCTAGTAAGAATGTTTAATTTAACTCATCAAAAATGTAATAAGGAAGAGCAATTAATTGTGAAAATAATGTCACAATGCAAAAATCTCCATGATTTTATAAGGCTTCATTTTTTGTATACATTACAGTAGTCCTATTTCTTGCATTATATAAATTGTATATTATATAAAAAAGTTACTTTATTGTGAATTCATAGGAAAAAAATGCAGTTGATGAGGATTAAAGGACAGACGAAAATTGAGGTGAAAAGGCTGTTTCATGGCACGAGCTTTAACAACATTCACTCCATTTGCACTTTTAATTTTAACTGCAGACTATCAGACCGGAGAAGACATGGACATATATACGGCAAAGGTGGGTTTTTCTTTTTTTCTTTTGTTGTTTCTAAACATGAAATATACTTAAATATTACATTAAATCACTTTTTTTCAGGAACCTACTTTGCAAAATATGCATCCTATACTTCCCGCTATAGTAATGTCACCAATGTGGGCACTAAAATAATGCTGCTTGCTCGCGTCATTGTTGGGAAGTACAGAACAGGACGCATGGATTATTGTACACCTAATGATGACAGAGATGATTATACATATGATAGTTGTGTAGACAATACTCTTTATCCAAACATTTTTGTTATTTTTGATTCCAATCAGATCTATCCTGAGTATGTGATTGAGTATCGCTGATAATGATATTGGTGAAAGTAACAAAGTACTATATGAAGAGTTTGGTTCCAAAACGCAATAAATCCATTTTGACAAATTTCGGTAAAAACGTGTTTTCTATACCAAGAAAGTGACAAGATGAAAACCACTATTTTCTGTTACAAACTTTCACATAGCATCTTTAGGTTATAAAAAAATAAAAAATTCAAATCTATAACTTGATTTTCAAACATTTATTATAAAAACTAATTCTTTTTTCCACAAAATGCAATAAATCCATGACAGTTTTTTATTTCAAAATGCTATAAATCAATTAAGTCAATGTATAAATGTGCATTCATCTTTACCATTTTATATTTATTTAGTTGACTAGTGGTATACAATGATTAAAAAATAAACATTAATGGCATTAACCAAGACACTTACTTTGTTATATTAAGAACACAATGTTTTAGCATGAGAAGCTTGATGCTGTCTGGAGAACAAGCAACCGAGTGCCTCTCGCGGAAATTATAAGCTGTTGATGGCTTACGTTTCTTTCCCGTCACAGAAAACCATCACAGGTTTGGCAATGCTATTAGTATTATTTTGTTTCGTTTGTTGATCACGAAGTACAAAGTAGATGAGGAAAACTAGGACTCCGTGGACTCAGCGCGTCCGCCATTGTTTGTTTACATTGCGTGAATGGTCCGCTGTAATATCAGAAATGGATTTATTGCGTTCTGTAAAAATGGAGTAGTGGCGTTTGTCGCATTTTGGGAAAAAAGGGAGAAAAGATGACAGAATATCATGGCGGGTATTGGATTTTGCGTAAAATTAATTATTTACTTTTAAATACTGACCTGATATAATACTGATTTTGGCAGTAACTCATTTTTTTCAAAAATGGCGTTTATCGCGTTTTGGAACCAAACTCTTCATATATATTGTTTATATATATATACACACTGCAAATAATGATGTGTCATGTGCCATTTAAGGCGTTATTTCATGTTAAAATAAATAAAAGGGACAACACAAGTTGTGTTAAAAACAGTGACGAGACTAACGCATTACAAAGTAATTCCGTTACTGTATTTCCACTACATTTAGCGGTAATGAACCTGTAACGAAGTATTTTTTTAAATCAAGTAACACAGTTACAATAACTGAAATTTAAATGAGTTGGTTACTTGCATTACTCTATTTTGTGATAAATGAGCACTTGCAGACAAGACATTCCTGATTTAACGTCGCAGGACTGTGGTGAGCGGAACAATAAATAATAACACAGAAGGTGTGTTAGTATAGGGACAAGGACAACACATTTAATGTGTTGTCCCTACTGTATACTAACACACCCTCTGTGTGTGTTAAAGTTGCCTGAATGGTGGGTTGTTTTGTCCCAACTGCTGGGTTGTTTCAACGTGGTTGATTAACAATAGCCCAGCGGTTGGGTGGGGGCGACCCATTATTTGGGTCGTTTTAACTCAGAAATGTCTTCTGTGCAATAGTGCTCAGCTGTTGTCTGCTCATGACGCTGAAATGTTTACACATTTAGACATTTAGTAGCCCACTGTCTTTTGGATTGTTTTTAAATAGATCCACTTTTTGAAGCTTCATATGAGCATAAAGGTAAGTAAATTATTGGATACATTTTTTATTTTAAAACATTTTCTTTGATTTAAGTAGGAAGTGTTTTACTCAACCATGGGTTGAAACGCAGCATTTTTAATTATGTAATTCCTATGGATACTCCGGGAACCACCAGCTCTTCTCAATTTGCAAACTGAAGTTGACATTAGTTAACATTAAGAATTATGATAATATTTTCATATCATGCCCACAACATGTTGAATAATGTAACACTTGTTTTGATAAAAAAACAGTAAACAAGAAATAAACACGGGTAATAAATGTTTAAATAACTGCTGTTCATTGTCAGATTTGAAAATTATATTTAATTATAGCAAATGGCAAACTGTTAATCTAATCTAAATATAATTTAGACTAAAAAATACAAAGTGCATTCATTCAGTTAGATATTAACAAAAAATCTGTCAGCGCCTCATTCATTAAAGCTCCCATAACACACGCTGTTTCCACATATCTGATGTTAATCTGGATTACTTATAGGGTAGTATTACATCCTTCAAATCTCTGAAGAGTCTTGAGTTTTATCAGATTTATAACAGACAGATCAGCTGTGGGGTTAACAAATGCTATCCCATGGTAAAAAAGTACACATAAATAAAATACACTTTTTACACTCATTTTGTGGCTTATATATCACATTTGTTTTGGTACTTAATAAAATTAAGTTAAGAACATCTAAGTGTTATTTTGAGACATCATTTATTTCAATAAAAATCTAGTTGGTACTGGCATTCTTACTTTTTCAGGTAAACTGAAGTACTGCTCAAGTAGAACTTTACTTAGTATATTTGTAGCATAACTTTACATAACTTACAAATGTACTTGCTAGTATTTAAGTGGTTTAAGTACATTAAAGCATACTTTATTTTTACCTGGGATCTAAAATATTCTGTCTTAACCTTTTTACACTTTGGGTACACACTCTGTTTTGTGGGATGGACTGGGACTGCTGGATTATTTATTACTTTTTCATGCAACAATGTTTATTTTTGTAGTCATTTTAATAAGCAATATTATATAACAAAAACGTTACAAGATTTTAAACAAGAACTTGTTTAGTGCTCTTATTGTTTTCAGCATTACTTTGTTAAAGGTTAACTTCTAAATTGAATGAAATAACAAAATTCTTAATGTTTTGTTGAGATTAGCTTTACCGTTTTACGCTACACGTTTTAACATATTCGGCATATTTTATTTAAACCTAATTCTTTGTACCAGAGTTATTTTCTGTTTTTCGATAGTGTTGTTGATACTCTGACAGACACAATTATGATAATTTCTGCTTTTATCTTACCAAATGTAGTATCAGCAATAATCTGCTCGCGCTGAATGATGCGTCATATTTGATAACTTTCAGTTTCCATGTTGCCAGATATTAGTACGAAAAACAAGCAAAAATAATTGGCCTTAAAAAAACAAAGTTCGTCCAAACCATTTCAGAAATAAATCAGAGAAGTCGCTAATACAAACCTACACCTAACAATCACTTTATAGATAATGTCAAAGTGTCACATTAATTGCTAAAACACTAAAGAGGAATTTTAACAATGGGATCTGGCAACACTGCAAATTCTGTACCCGCGCCGGCGCAGCTTAAGCCAATCTTCGTCATTTTACATTAAACTATACAGTAAAGCGTCCAAACTTAATTATATATGCATATTTGTTTTGAAAAAGGAATTAGTCATTTAGAGAACTTCAAATTTTATTTTTTAAATGAAAAGATTACAGAGTTCTGGACCACTGCCTTATAGATGGCTACGGCCATGGATTCACTACATGTTTGTGCCATTTACATATGAAGAGTTTTGTTGCAAAACGAGATAATCTCGTTTTTTGGTTGTGCATTCCAATTAATATCAATTCAACTGCAGTTGGTTTGTTTTGATTTAAAAACAAAATAATAACATGATAACATAATAATAAACATGTTTTGATAAAAATGTTAAAAACAGAATTATCTCGTTTTGCAACGAAACTCTTCATATATGCACTTACATGCCGTTGAGACTTTTCAACGAAATCCTGCGTTAACGTGCTTTTCCGCGGACAGTGCCCATAAAAATAAATTATTTGTATATGTTTTACCCCTAATAAGTGAGCATGAAGAAACCAACTCTTAAACTGTGTTAATAAATCAGAATGCATGAAATACCGTTTAACCCCCCCCCCCTTTCATTTTGCCTTAATCCCCCAATTAATGCACAGTATAACTTATACAACTGCACTGTCAAAACAATTTGCTGGTTCAACTTTAAAAAGTTAGTTATCTGCTTGCCTTTATTTTTAGTTTTTTAATTTGAATAAAAAATAGGTTAACACAAGAAAACAATTGTTTTTATAGTAAACTAATATACTAAAATGTAAATAAATATATAGAATAATTAAAATGTAAAATTGGTAGCTAGTACACCTTAGTATAGCTAGTACACACTTGTTTTTTATAGTAAAATACTAAATTAATATTTTTAGTACAGAACAAGTAGAATAACTAAAAAAGTAAAATTCGAATAACTAGTAAAACCTTCCAAACTAAATCAAATTAAGCAATAAATGTCATTTTTATATTATTATATATAACATTTATATTTAATTGTTAAACTTGTATTGTATTTTATAGAACATGTAGCTCCAGTTCTTGATTCTGATTGGTCAATACCTGTAATTTATTTCTGATGAAACACAGTTATGACCACTGCGCCCAGCAATTTTGTAGCCCAATTCAAAGACTGTGTCCTCTGAACTTGGGCTGCATTCTAAGACCGATTGGTTACAGTAGCATGCCTAAAGGCTCAAACCGTTCCTTAAAATGCAGCCTTAAAATGCAGCCTTAAAATGTGTCTTCCATAAGCCGTGAAGAATAGAACAAATGAATCCAATTTAGCAGCGTAAACATATGCACAACATTCTGTTGTTATTGACAGTCGTCCGGGACTATTTTTTCCAGAGGAAGGAGGGCTTTGAAGTTGCACTGATACATATTTTTTGCTTTAAATATTTGTATTGTGTGGTAATTGTTTTATAAAAATGTATTTAAGAATCGTAATATACATATATTCAGTAACTAATGAAAGTTTTGTGCAGGTGAGTTAACAGCAAAGCGCCACTTTTAGAGGGCAAGCCATGAAAACCGAAATGTGGAACGTTGTAACACATTTAAAACTATAGTTATAAAACTCATGGCTTTCGAAACTCAACCTTGAAATGGTTATTGCTGCACTGAAAAATTAATTAAACAGTTGAATTAAGAGAACTAAGCATAGGGTGGCCATTCGTGCCAGTTCCGCCGGACACGTCCCGAACATGTTTTCAGGTGCGTTCTCCAGAAGTCGCGTTGCTCGATCGCATACGTCATCGAGGTTCTCAAATTTCACTTAAAATACATTAGAAAATTAAGATTTATTTCTTTTAAGACATACAATCATTGTAGTTTCATTCTTACCTTGAAATGTAATGGTTGCTTTTCTGAAATTAAACCGGAAATATTAAACCTGATGACGTATGCGGTCGACCAACGCGACTTCCGGAGAACGAACCCGAAAACATGTTCGGGATGTGTCCGGCGGAACTGGCACGAATGGCCACCCTAACTAAGCACTAAACTGAACATTCATGTTTATGTGTTTTTCAATTTTTTTCGAGATTGATAAGGACAGTCTCCAAGATTGACAAGTTGGTGACCACTGTTATAGTATCTGAATAAGGAGAGACAGTACTTGATATTTGAAACTAGGTGAAATCACGAAGACCTTTATTTATTGATAAATAATTGAGAAATTTATAATTCAGTTTCCGTAAAGATGTAAAAATGAGTACTTGGCTTATGGTGTGAGAACAGAACATTCAAATAAATAAATAAAATAAAATCTGAAAAATTGACATCTCAGTCTCTTTTGGTACTTGGCCTATCAGTGTGCTTTAATTCTTAAATCTCTTCTGTTAAAACATTAATGTCAACATTGGCTCAACCAATGGCCCAAGTTTGTGGTAAGAAATATGGGGGATCTGGCTGGCCACAAATAAGTGTAGTCTTGAATATCAATATCATAGGGTTAAGCAGCCCATTGGTTGAATGTGGTTCTCAAAGTTTTCTCAAAGGATTCTTCAAGATTCTTAGTATGTAAAAATATAGTGCATAGACTTTTCGTTTAAGGTCTGGAGATAAAAAGGTACTTTTCTGTCCATGATCTTCATAGCTGTTTGAGATGTGCAAACCTATATCAACTGTACTGTCATATTACCGTACCAAAGATGTACGGTGTATCGTAACAGCCAATATAAGCTCATTTTGTCATTTTCGCCCGTAACCCAACAAAAAAATATACTTTAAAACCACAACTTCTTGTCTGGCACACTAGCCGTGTCACATGCCAACGCACATGAGATATGCGAAACAACTGGACAATTTGTGCGGTGCAAAAACAAGTGGTTTATTGTGAATAAGTAAAAATGGCGAATAAACTGTGCAAGGGATATTTACAATACAAGTATTTACAAGATAATAGAAGGAGAGAGGCGCTTAAATAAAGAAATAAACAAAACCAATCAAATCTCGTGTTTAAAACCTTACCTGGAAAAGAAAGAGGGAGGAACAAATGTCGTCAGCATCCAAGACGCCCCTATTCTCTCTTTAACCAAACATGTTGTGAAAAACATACACTTGCTTCTGAGCTAATAGTAAATAACCTACGTGTCGCAAAATGTACATTAAGTGAACTTCTTATCTGTCCACACCTCTCCAAATAAACACAGGGGATTAACATACTGTACAAACACAAGGTAACAGGTAAATAGAGTAACTTACAACACAATATATCCCAAACAGACTGATAGAAAAATGGCAATAACACATTGTTTGTAATGGGGCTTAAATGTGTGTGGCCTGGTGGGCTCTTTTATTGGGTGGAGTGATTGGACGACTAGGGGATGACGTCTAAAAAGTCAAAGTTGAAAGAAAGAGATATAACAACCATGTTTCATGACAGTAAGCTTCCATGCATTATGGTGACCCCCCCCCCAAGCATATATCTCAGATATGATGCACACATGAACACTGCCTTTGATGCTGCTCTAAGTCATAAGTTTGGTTAAGTGAATGACTGGTTTTGTTTGTTTAGGTTAAATAGCATTTAAGTTTCTTTTTCTTCGTTAATACCATCCTTCACGAAACTGTATAACCATGTCAAGTGACATTTCCATGAGTGAAATATCAGGAAGGTTACAAGGTCTGTGCTTGGTTCCTGAATTACGCTATTTGAAACTTGGAACTTTCTAATTTAAGTAAACTGAATTGTAGTCAATTTTTTTACTTCTGATTAATGCCAAAGTTGATTCAAGTTGATTATTACATACAAACTGGAGGATAGGATGGAAAGTAAGGATCAATCTGATATACAGTGGTACTGGTTTTACATGGAGCGGGGTGCCTGGCACATGGTTGAGGTGATGTATTATTTATTTCATTGCTGTAATTAAACTTTAATTGCTTATCTCTTCTTCACTCTTTTATTTATTCATTTATGTTTTTAGGATGAGCCAGTCATTTTCATGTCCAGTGCTGATCTAGAGAGATATTACACCAGAAACCCATATGGGGTTGTAAACATAACCACCGCAGGAGGGCCAGTTAAGATCGATTTTGCAAGTAAGCAAAGTATTACACTAAATGAACCAAACATAGTTCATACATATATGATGGTCATGAATCTGGTTAAATGTTTAATCATATGCATTGAAAATGTTTTTATTCAAGAAAAAATCCAGGTCAACTTAACAACTGGGCAAACAAGGCAAATTGAACGCTGTTTTACGATTAAGAATAGCTGCAGGTGAGTCCTTAATAAATGCATTATAGAATTACATAACAAATAAGAAACACAAAACAAGCATTTATTTAAAAAACAAACATGGCACAAGGACACTTTTCAAGCAGATTGGTTTAATAAAAAAATAGCTTGTTAATGATAAAACAAAACAATATGTTTTTCAAAATCAAGAAAAGGGTAACATTTGCATTTGTTTGCAGATGATTTAAGTTTCTTTTTATTTAATTTTTTTTGGGGGGGGTTGATTCCTATGTGTGTATATAGTGTGTCCATGGATAGTGATTTTCAAATAAATGAAAGCGAAACCAACCTGTCTCACAATGCAGATGCAAATGTGATACTGTTTCAACATCTCCACCCGCTCACTGGGAAAACGCTGATCCCAAGGAACCTTATCGGGTAGCAATACATTCTTATGTTAAACAATATTACATTTGTCGATGCTATATTAGTGGATCTAATGTTTTTGTCTTCTAAAAAAATTGTACCTCTCATAATCAGGCATTTATTGTGAAAAAAGAAAGCAGTGAATATCAGATGATTGAGAGTTTTGTCAAGGATGTTGGCCTACTGCAGCAAACCATTGTTTCCATAATCAGAATACAGAATGTGGACCTTTGGGAATTGTACTGCAGGTAATGAGAATTGCTACTGAATATTAAAGTAAATCTTATAGACATGCACATCACATACCTTAATATATTTAGCAGACCATTATAATTTTTCTCATTGTCACCCTATTTTCATGACTTCCAAATCATTATCAATCTCAACATTTAACTTTTGGTGGTTTTTGTTATTCCCAATAGTCATTCTTTCACTGCATTACAGCAGAAAACTGTAATGCATATTTTTAATATGATTTGAATGAAGTACTCTGTGTTTATTTACAGTAAATCATGCATGCAAAATCTGTGATTCTACAAATAGGCTTCATTTCATATGTATTCTTATTTTTATTTGTTTTGTGTGGACATATGACATGCTTTGGACTTTTTATATTTACAATTGTATTTAATTGTCAATACCTTTCTCAGCTAATGTATATATTTTTCTCAATCCTGAATTAATGAGATTTATTTATCAGTACCTAAAAAAAGCCAAATCCGGTTAAAGGGCCCCTATTACCCAATTTTTTCATTTCTTTTAGTGTGTAAACTGTAAAGTACTATTCGGACCAGTGGCGAACCGTGGGTACTTCAGCTGGGCCTTCAAAATATGCAATGAAGTGCAAATGCCTCTCCATCCATAATACTAGGCTATTCATATTTTCGTTAAATCATACAGTGAACGTGTAAAAATTCTGAGCACGCAAAGTTAAATTACAGAATGGGCATTGTCTGCCTTTAAATGCAGTTTTAAAGTTTAAAATTACTTTAATCTAACTGATAAACACAAATACAGATTCTGCTGCTCTGTAATGACAGGGGCTCTGTAAATTTGCATTTAACAAGCTTAAATTATGTTCTTTAATTTATATTTTATTTTTGGAAATATATATTTAGCTGTCGGATACCTTGTTAATCTTTTTCATAAAGGGAAATATAGCACCCTGCGTTCTCAGTGCACTTCCTTGTGGCTTATAACTGTTGTTATAAGATATCCAGGGCTCGCAAAATCGCTAGCCCGAGCCCCCAGGTCCCGGGGCTATTGCGAATTCTTGTCGGCTACCAAAATGTATCTCCGCCCTGCCCATCGGGTATAGCGAGGTAAAAAATATTTTTCGCGTTCTCCCAGATTTAGTTAGGAAATTATATTGTATGTAATTCGGCGTTGTCTGTCAGTCATTACTATCCTCACGTAACAAGTGAAACTGTCAGGAAGTAAAAGTATAATTAAACCCATTATTTTTCTCGTGTTCGCGTCATATGCACAGGCTCCTCTGCACGCGCTTCTCCCAGCTGTGCTCTTCACGAGTACGCGCTTAAGTAATTTCGTTTTTATCTCAGCCCTATCAAGCTAGCCACAACGTCAATCACGTTTTCCGCCATTTACCTCAACCACTCTCACCGCAGAGATTCGGGCCATTAGACTGTATTAATATTAACGGTCTATGATCTTCGTCTTTGGTGTTTTACGGCAGCTCGCATCCAGTTTGTTGCATGATTAGGACTTCATGAAGGCTTACAATGTTTTGTTTTTTGCCCGCCCACTTGAAATCAAAACGTGATTGGTCGATTTGCCTGTCACTCTCCACACCAAAACACATAGCTTGGCCTTCCCTGGGATTCATGAAGTCCTAACCAATGAATGAGCCAGCTAACCGGGCCTTAATAGAGACGGACGATTCTGATTGGATTAGATGTTTTCATGACATGAACCTGACAGTAAGCTTAACGTTAGAACATAGATGAGAGAAACTATATTACATGTATTGTATTGAATTGAATTAAATAGAAATTAAAAAATGTAAAAACATATTTTTATTGAATATTATTTATTTGTATTATTATAATAAAAAATCTTTTTATACATTTTTTTAGGCCTTCTCTGAAGGCGTAGAAGGCCCTGAAGGTTCCCCACTGATTCGGACGGGATTAGTTTTACATAGGGAGGTGGGGTAAAGCAATTTTTATCAGAGCTTCTCAGTGATTTTAGTCCAGTCCGAATGCTCCTTGTGAGTAATCATTACGGACAATGTCAGTAAAGATTACGGCGACTTTTACCTTCTGTAAAAAGGTCCGGAGAAATTACCTCAGGTAATACTAATCCAGTGCGAATAAACCAGCTGTAAATATAAATGTAAATTGCGTCATTTCCTTTTAATTTGCGGCAAGGCCGGCGTCAAGGGGGGCATTCGTGGGCCGTGCCCCCCCAAAGAGGTTGTTTTGTCCCCCCTACACAGTTTTTATTAATTAATTATATATATATATATATATATATATATCAAGAATAATATATATATATATATATATATATATATATATAAAGAATAATTTAAATAAATTAAACATTGAATGTTTCATGACTTTTAATGTAATCAAATAAGGAAAATATAGTTGATCTATGCTTTTTGAAATTAAAATAGACCAGTTTCTCTGATTGGTTGCATTGCGGCGTCTCGTACATCATTACGTCTTTACCATATTTTTGTGACTTGATACTAGCAACTTGTTTTTTGCGGCATTTTATGGATCTTGTAAAATATGGATATTAGAACATTTAAAACGAATCTGACTTCATGCAAACACCGATTGGCTCAAACTCAGAGATTAGAGCCAACAAGGTTGAGGCGGAATTTTCAAATCTACAGGACAGGACACTGTTTTAAGGAAGTTTAATGTTCGCACATGCCGCCTTCAGCTTTTTTAAAAGGTAAGTTAGTGTTATTTTAATTTACGTAAGCTTAAATGTGAAGTGTGGCTATAGACCGTGAACGGCAATTGCGACATGATTATGGTAATATACTGATTAGTTTGTGATCTTCTGCACTTTATACGGGAATGAGCTGGCAGTCTACCGGTTGTATGAGTATGTGCTTGCACTGTATTTGATGTTTTATGCCTTGTTTTTGCACGTTATTGTTTCTGATTACGTGCCCCCCCGTTGGAAGCCGCGTGTCCCCCCCCAGTTAGTTATGGTCTGGCGCCGACTCTGATTTGCGGGTTTCTTTTAAATAAAAAAGTGCTTAAAGAAGCATTTACTTGTGTTCTAGACGGAAAAACAAGTCAGTTTCTGAATAACACGACACAAACTTAAAAAAAAGTCAAATTTACTTCTCAGAGGCACAGAACTGTTTCTGAAGCTGACGCTCTCCCCAAACTGAAATTAATCACAGTGTTTCGCGTTTTCCTTGTCTGTTTCATGATGTTTGCACATCTGATATCAGGAAGCAAGGTAACGTGCACATGAAGACGAGAGGTGACGCACTGCGCAATCGAGTTAACCCCTCCCACTTCTGAATGTTTCACAGAGATTTCTAATCCCGTCCAAATTACCAACATCCTGTGGTAAAATTACTTTACGCCATCTACCCCTGTAAAACTAATCCCATCCGAATAGGGCTTAAGTGTGTATTTGTACATGTTAATGATATGCAAAAGGTACAAACCCCAAAGTAAACGATGATCTGAGTTATCGTCTCCAACGTAAATCTATTTTCTTGGACTACAACAAACACACGGATTGTAGGCAACAGTTTATTTCCTGGACCTGTTGACGTAGAAAAGACCGACATTATCATAATTCCTCTTGCTTCGGACTCACAGGCTGTAAGTTAACTCCAAGATTTCCGGTTGACGTCAGAGGTATTCAGGCCAAACACAACGTACAGATTAGCTGGCCAATCAGGGACAGAGCTTTTCAAATCAATGAGTTTTGAACAAAATCTGTGCGTTTCATGAAGACAGGGAAATCTGGAGCTACAAAAATGTACGGTATGTGGAAAATTATGTGTTTTTAACCATAAACCATGGGAACACATTGTATTATACCAAATACACAAAATAAAGTTTTTAGCAATGAAATAGGTGCCCTTTAACAAAGATTTTTCATGACACAAATGGAATTGTGTTATGTATACATTTGTTAATATTATATAATTCTATATTTTCTTGCATGAATAATCCATATACATGTATGACTGCTTTGAAAATTCATAGGAAAAAAATCCAGTTGATGAGGATTAAAGGAGAGTCAGAAATTGAAGAGCAAAAGCTGTTTCATGGCACGAGCTCAAACAACCTTCACTCCATTTGCACATTTAATTTTAACTGCAGACTACCACAAAGTAAAAGAAGGAGACACACATATGGCAATGGTTTGTTGTGATATAATTGAGATATATTATTAATAGCTATTTTAAACAAAATATATATCAAATACCTATGTTTCTTTCTTTTCAGGAACCTACTTTGCAAAACACGCATCCTTTGCTAACACTTATAGTGAAAAAATTACTGGCAGGGGCACTAAAACAATGCTGCTTGCTCGAGTTATTGTTGGGAAGTACAAAACAGGAAGTGTGGATTATTGTACACCTGATGATGATGAAGATAAATACACATATGATAGTTGTGTAGACAATATTCATTATCCAACAGTTTTTGTCATCTTTGATTCCAATCAGATCTATCCCGAGTATGTGCTTGAGTATTGCTGATAATGATGAAAGTAGTGAGTTTGGACAAGCTAAAATGTTTATATAACATAGGGGAGAGCGGGGTAAGTTGTCACACGGGTAAGTTGTCACACTGTTAATAACTCCAACACTAGAGGCTCTATCTCAAAAATCAAATAGCCACTTTATGTGACTTCTTCTTCTATAGTGAACTTCCTGTTCACATGTGGTCAAGATCACTGTAATCTGAGGTTAGCACAATTTTCTTATTTTTCTGCTTAAAAAGTAAAAAAAAAATCACTTTACATTTTATGCAATACAACTTTGTTAGGTGTGAATGTTTAAAATGATTATTTTGCACAAAATAGAGGAGACGGTAAAGTGTCTTTTGATACTTTAGCTACAGTGATATGATGAGCTAAACTTGAGATTTAGACAACATTAGCACACAAGTAAGTATGGGGCAAGTTGTCTCAATGACTTTGGGGCAAGTCGTCACATCTGACAACTTGCCCCTGTACAAACAAACACATCGAACATGCTCAGAAAACATGATATAGAAAAGAATAAGCCTCAATCTAGCAAAAAGCTGTTTCAAAAGAAAGGGAAGCAGAAATCTGGACCTATGAAAAACAAGGCAGCTTGATGAAGAGTGCTTCTGCCTCGTCTGTGTAGAGCAATTTTCAAAGAGTCGTCCAAAGGAGACCTGGGTAAAATGTGTAAAATGCAACAATTGGGCCCATGATGCTTGCACCTCAGGCCAGGCAATTTATGTGTGTCAGAATTGTGATTCTGGAGATGAGTCCTATTAGTCATACAGGGCATCTGTTTTGTTCAGAGGTTAAACATGTTAAGTTAAGCAAGTTATCTGCAGCGTTCCATTCAGTTATCTGGTTTTATGTGAAAGCCATAGAACATTTGAACCAAAGTTCAAAGTAAAGTGGTCTTGCCACTTAATTGAAATGTGCATTATTTGGATTGAAATAATTGTTTTTCCAGATTCTCCAGGCACGGATGTTTATATTTCCAGTTTGGTTTGAGTTTAAAAATTAAAATCAATATTCACAATTAAGTAGTTGTGTTCTTATTTTTAGATAATCTAGTGTGACAACTTACCCGCCCTAGTGTGACAACTTACCCTCCAATGGGGCAAATTGTCACAAGTGCACAGTCACTATTCAACAGTCTACAACTCTGTAATGAGATAAGATATAAAGATGTTATGAATACAACATATGTGCCCAAGACTTCCTTCTTTCATTTGGTATGAGATTTATACCATTTTGATGTATGGTGCTCAGTAAATGTTAGACAGTGTGAAAAGTGTGACAACATACCCCGCTCTCCCCTACCGTATAATATAACATAACATAACATAAATACAAAAGTATCCAGTGTAATTTCGACACTAAAGTTTGTGCCTTATGTATTCCACAGTTTTAAAAATATTGATTGTTACAGAAGTTTATATAAAGCACAGATACTATAATGTCTGAACTCAAATAGACAGCCTTTATTTACAAGAAATATAGAATAATTAAGTTAATTTACATGACTTGTCCATTTAAAGGATAATTCATCGCTAATTGAGGATTTATGGTGATAGAAATCAAACCTAAAAACTGCAAGATGTTTTGTTGGTAATGAGAATATGGATGACAAAATTATGACTTGGCTCAGGATGTGAGAACAGAACATCTAAATTAAAAATCAAATAAAATATAACTATTTTTTTACTTTTTGGTTTGTTTTTGTACTTTGCCAATGTGCTTTATCTGTTGGTCAATCTTTCTTGAAGCTGCAGTCTGTGGCTGAATAATTAAATATGGGGTGAGTGTTTAAATAAGACATTTATTATTTTAATATATAACTTAATCAACTCTCTGTAATTAGCAGGCCAAAAAATTCAGTCAAAGTAATCTTCAATGTCAATATTAGGGTCAAGCAGATGTTCGCCATATCGGGACAAGTCCATTTGGTTGAGAATGAGGTTCTCAAAGGTTTCTTCTAGATCAGTATCTCCAATAAGGACGGCCCCAACCATTCGGCCTCCAGACAGAACCACCTTCACATACTCCTGACCTTTAGTACAGCGAAGAAGAAGCTCATGGTCCTGACCCAATCCCTGTGCATTAAACTTTCCCAGCAAAACCACCTAAAACAAAAGTATATAATTAAAATGATTTAGAAAAAAAGTTAAAAATGCTCTAACATTTGCAATAGTGTCTGCTAAATGAATAAATGTGATCTGTGCTGACAAAATGAGTCGGAATGCGCACCGTTTCACTTTAAGCTACAGGCGATAGAAAGTATAAATATTTTGGTCGAAACTGAGGTTTTCACACACACAAAAAAAACATTAGGGCCTCATCCAGTGATCCCAATTCTCTAAATAGTCATTAAACGTCTTATATGATCTTAATTTGTACGTTTTTTGAGAGGTACCATCCCAAATGCTTAATCTAATACAAAGATGCGTGCCCATCCACACTGAAAAAAACAACTTGTAAAATTTACTTAAAAAAATCCTCGTAACAATTTGCACGAACTTTTTTTAAGTAAAATTTACTGCTTTTTTATACGTAAAACTTACCTACTAAAATCAAATAAAATTGACTTAAAATTGCATGATAAAACATATGTTAAATAATTAATTAAATGTTACTTAATTATTTTATTTAGAAGTTAGATTTATTTTAATCGTTTAGGTAAAGTCTATTAGGTTTTTTTTAAATTGAAGCATTGCTGTCCTAATAATATTAAATAAATCGTATTTTCTGTTTGTTATTTTCTTTAACATATTAATATGGACATAGTTCGTTTAAGTGTTATAAATGGCATTATAACACACAATTCATAACTGACAACAAGTCAGTCATTGAATAAACTTGATTCGGAACAGAAACGCACACAAACTGTGTTTCTGACATGCATTGTCAGCACTGTGGAGAGAATTACAATACAATGTTCTGAACAGGGTTCATGTAAAGAAACACTGATCACCTGAACGGTGACTTCACAAAATTATTATTTACAACAAAACAACATCAATAATATAAGAGCTTAAACCTTTATGACATTTTGCTAACAAATATTTAAGTAGTTAAAGTTCTTATCAGTTCTTATTCTGTGATAAAGCTTAAAAAATAAAAATATTCAGGCGCAAAGAATTGTGGGTATTCCTTACAACATGTGCAAATAAATGTAAGTAAATTTTACTTAGATTTTTTTAGTGTAATGGATTTTATATTTTTAAGTAAAATGAACTAAGATAAGCTAAAGTTTTTGATTAAAATTTACTTAATTATTTTAGGACTATGTGCAGTGACTATAAAACAGTTAAATAATACAAGAAAATATCTAATAAGACTTACTATTCCCACACAGTTCATTTTTTACATGAATTAATTGTGTATTTATCATCATTTTACTTAGGAAAATCTAGTTCTTAATAAATGTTAATATTATTATGTAGAAATTATGAGAGTTAATCCAATAAATATTACTACACCAAAAAGTTCGTTTTTTCAGTGCAAGTTAATATTCACAGATGAATATAATACAAAATTTCATTTGACTTTTGAAGTCAAAATTCGCCTTTTTATATTTATATCGAACAAATTTACACTTCAAAATTTGTATTCATCCATTATTTTTTTCAACAGATACTCTTAAAATCCAAAAACATCTGCAAAATATCTACACACACACAAAATAAATAGAGAGACACATCTAGTGTGTAGCTCATCCTGCTCTGATGTCTGCATGTGATTGTCTACTATGAGCCCGTGATCTGCTGCCATTCAAAACTATAGGGGACAAACAAAACTATTCAATACAAACATACATCATAAATGATCATTGTCAGTTGACCGTGAATATGAGAGACAGAGATTTAAATAAGCCAGATTTGTAATGAAAATGAATTTTTACATTGTTGCCATGAAGAAATGGATCAGTGTTTGGCACCACGCCTGTGGCGCTGACAATGAAATCACAACCGTAAGTCTTCCCATTGGTTAGCTGAACATAAACCGGCCACATGCCTAATTCAGATTTCTCTGTGTTGAAATCAAACCGAAGAAATTCTTGCTGTGTGTAAATCTTCTCAACTTCACACTCATATTCAATATGAACCCCACTGGAACTTTGTGAAATTGAAATTTTCAATGAGATTAGGGTGAAAAGAACCAATCAGCAAAACTAAGGGAATGCCATAATTGACCAATCAGTTGCATGGATTTGTGCAACAAAAAGCTGGTATAGTGAAACAAAACATGAATCCAAACCTTCTCTGCTCCTCTCAATTCAATCCCTTCATGCCAGTCTGGACCCAGGGCAGTGCCAAGCTCTCCTAAAACCCCACTCTGGCCTGCAATAAAAGTTAAAACACACTTCAAGTCAAACATCTGTGAACAGAAATATTTGTTTCTGTCCAAAAACTGCCACAAGATGGCAGAAGTGAACAATGTTTCGGTGTGCCTATTTTTGGTGTGCCCTAGACGAGTGGTTCTCTAACATTTTCAGCGTGCGGCCCCCCTTGTATACGGTGCATCTCTTCGAGGCCCCCCAAAGAAAATTTATGACATAAAACTTAAAATTTGAATTAAACAAAACACATTAAATTATTCATTGTGGTGCTGTTGGTTAATAGCCCTATTTTTCTAACATTTAATTACACAGAATTTATGACAAATTAATACATTTTATAAATGTTATTAAACCGGGCCCTCCCTGGCACCATCTCAGGGCCCAATCACTTAAACGTCGCACACCTGTGTGCGATAGGTGCGTAGGAAAAAAAGGACTCGAAAGTCCAAATAGACAGATAAAAAAGAGAGGTCCCGCACACTATCCACTTGCAAAAAATTGAAAAGATTTATTGCAACGTTTCGATCTTTCGATCTTCTTCAGGCATCAAAACATCTATTACATACATTTGTCACTTCCGTGTATTTAAAAAGATTATCGTGACCAATCACATTGTCAAGGTCAAAACTAAACCAATCACAATGAGCAATAAAAAATCATCATAAGCTCATCACAACCAATCACAGTGAATGGAAAAATACATCATCATAAACTCATCACATTACAATAAATGGTAGAACTAATAAACTCATCATATTACAATGAATAATAGAATATAATCTCTTAAACTCGTCATATCACAATAGATAGAACACATCCTCACAACAAAGGTCAATGAATGGTAGAATACATCTTCATACAGTCACCATCATAATAAATAATGTTTCATCATACATTTAAGATTATAACATTACATTATAAAGTGCCTCATCATTCATCCCGAAAGGAGATAACGTGTTTAAAGTAAAAATCCAAAAGAGTTCTCGTCTCTGTAAGAGCAGAGGCGCACCTTGTCAACAGGCAAGGCAGGCAACTGCTTGGAGCCCCGAGCCACTAGAGGGCCCCCAAGTTTGTTTCTCGGATGGCCAGCTACACCCAGTAGATAAATATAGATACTCAACATGACTGCATATTAAAATTCCGATTGGATGGAATGTTGATTGACATGGCTTAGCCCAGTCAAAATCCAACCCAGGTGGATAACTTGCCAGTTTCGAAAATGAACGTAGCGAATGGGTGACGGTGTATCGTTCAGTAGTGCTGTCGCAGTTGATCCGTACCGATCACGACCCATGGTTCGGCTCGCATGTAATTCCCAGATTAATACGCAAATTTAAATAGGAAAGGTTTATCATTTGCACGTGTTTCAAAGGCTTGCAAATGCTAACACTCAAGTGATTTAAAACAATTTAACCACAAAAAGGCGCTAAAGTGAGCAGCTTTCTGTATGCACATGTAGTTTAATGTGTCCGGTCCAGCTCCAGTCAGGCACTTGCCCAAGTGTAAATCTTTTGTGCCCCGGTGTAAATCTCAATTAAAAATTGTATCAATTAACTATTGCAATCCTTTACAAAGACAATCGCGGCAAAAACGGATCTATATGCAATGTAGTTACCCAATTTTACGCTTGTAAAAGCCACAAAGCAGTCGCAATCACGCTTGCACGCACGTATTCATGTCCGCGCGCGTCTTTGCGTTCATTCGCGCACAACCGCAATCAAAAGACACCACGCGAGTGAGTTAGCTTATGAAAACATGACGAGACTAAAGGAAGTTTCTAAATAACAATGCTTATCTTATTTTGACTCGATCTGATCATTATTGGCTTCTGAAGATGTACATCAGAAATGTTTTGTGCAAAGCAGGGAAAGGGAAGAAGAACGGAGAGATGATGAGATTAGTAAGACAAACTACATCCTCACCCTGTCAGGTCTCAAACATTATCAAACAAATCTCAGGAAAACCTCTTGTCAAGTCTATAGAATTGCATTGTTGCTGAGAAAATCAACAGATGTAACTTATGTGTTATACTGTTCTGTATTTTCAGATATATGAAATTAATATTTAGTTTACTAATATTTAACTCTAGGACACTAACTTACATAACAGTTAGCAGTAACTATGACTAAGATTATTTAGTATAGCTTCATAAAATGACTGGTTTCTTAAAATATTCTTGTAAAAATATTCTTGTAAAAATAAGTTATAAATCATTGCTATCATTGTATAATTTAGAAAATATTTCTCTGCTGTCATTATTTCCAAACACGTTATGCTATTTATGCATCCAAACATGTTAATAATGTTAGGTATGATGATGATTACACTTGTATATATGTATCTTTCGCAGTAACTGTTGCACTGTAGAATAGTGGGTTAAGCAAAGGACATTGTATAGAAGTTTTGCACACTTCTTGCACACAGGGAATTTTCTGCTTGGGGCCCCCATAGACCCTAGAATCGCCTCTGTGTAAGAGCAATTCAATGTTTCCGCCTCTAGGTGGCATTCTGACTACCTTTATCCCACAAAACCGTAAGGTTGACACATCATGATTATGAGATAGAAAGTGTGCCGCGACTGGATAATTTAAATCTTTTCTCCTGATGGTGCTTTTATGTTTACTGATTCTTTGCTTTAGTTGACGTGAAGTTTTGCCAACATACCCCAGTCCGCAAGGACAACGAATCAAATATACAACATGTGTAGAGACACAGGTAATCACAGACTTAATCATGAATTTTTTTCCCGTTCTGGGATGACAAAAGAATGATGTTTTTGTGGTGTTGTTACATTGAGCGCAATTACCACACCGATAATTGCCACTTGGTAAAGGACTCAATAATCTTTGTGACGGAATGGGAGTATCACCTTGAAATCGTGCATGAACTAATAGATCTTTTAAATTCTTCGCCCGTTTATATACAATCAGTGGAGGATGTTGAAAAACCGTACTGAGTTCAGGATCTGAAGATAACAAATGCCAATATTTTTTGAAAACAGATCTCATGGCAAAAGAATTAGAAGAGTAGGTCGTAATGAATGAAAAAGAATGTTTCTTTACTTTTTTTGTTCTCTTCTTTAATAATTCAGCACGTATCTTACCATCTCAGGGCCCCCCAGTTTGAGAACCACTGCTGTAGACTCTCTTCAATGCTATTAGAAACTTAGCAACTACTCAAGCCCGTAGGCAGGGGGGGTTCGGGTGGTTCGAACGAACCCCTCCCTCACTGCCAAAAGGTCCAGAATTTAAGTCGTTTTTTCGCGTGATTATTGTCATCATTGTTTTAATCAATGCTTGTGACAAATATTCTGGGTTCCTGACACATTATTGAAGCTGGACGCATGACCGTACTCACCATTGAGGTCCACGAGGTCCGGATTTCGGTCATTTTCTGACGCTCGTTTTATTTGACTCAATGCTCAGTGCTCGTTTGACTTCTGGCTGCACTGCGCAGACCGATCGGCATGTGACGTCCCAGCACCGCGAGACCGATTCAATAGTAAATGACTGAGTATGCTTTTAAATAGATCTCGCGGTAGTGTGACGTCACATGCCAACAGGTCTGAGCTGCACCCCATTAAGTAAGATAAAGTCAAAATTATACCGAGATGACCAATAAAATCAAACCAGGCAGACAGAGGTGCAACACAGGGGTCAGGTGCGCCTTTAGAGGAAGTGCAAGAAAGATGTAAGTAATCAAACGCTGACTTTTATACAGCCGTTTAATGACGAGAAATATAAAAACGCAGTGATGGTCAAGGTGACAAGACAAGAAACATTACTGCAGCTGAGCCACATGAATGTCCAAATTTAATGCGCTGCTTTAACTCCCTCCAGTAATTTACTTCCCGTTATTCAGCGTGTTTATTAACAAAATTCAATGCCACTCTTTAATTCTTTAAGATGTCTTTTTACTGTATGATTAGATTCACTGTTGAACTTGAAAACGGAAAACACGACGCATCACGTGCGCGGTACAACGCTTCATCCACCGGTAATGCGCGTGCACGGAGTTTAAATGGGCGCACGTTCATCTTTTGGCTTAAACATTTTATTGCATTCGGTCTTAAAGCCCAAATAAATAACTTACTTGTAACTCCTTCCTGTAGTGTTGAGCCGTTGAGCTCTGCTATTAAAAGTAAGTTTAAGGTTTATCATGGAATTTTAATTTTCTGAACAACTTTTACTAAAGTTACTGCAGTTAACAAGAAGCCTTTTGCTTAATTAACAGACAGTAAATCAGATGTGAAAAGTTTAAAATTAAGGCTTGCATTATGTTTACATCTTACACAGTTAGTAAAATGCATGCAGGGCAAGAAGAATTTTTATCTAATGTGGGGTAATGTGAAGTAATCGTAGATTCATTTATGCTTTTTTAATAATTACAGTTTTCTTTCATGGGATATGGACCCCCTAAAGTAGCCTTGGCCAACCCATTTATAAAATTTAAGTTCCCTGCATTACTGATCTTGTATTTAAGCATATAAAGTGTATAATAATAGGGTGTGCATATTTTGAATTAATTTAATAAACTAATCAATGATAGCCTTTAGTTAATTCACTAAAATGATCCTATATTCAGTAAGCCTATGTTTACTTTACTGACATAACCCAGTGTGCCCAGGATGGTAAAATAATTATTACAATGCATTCCTAATGGCCAACACAAATCTTCTGCATACAGACATGGTTTAAAATCTATAGTTATTTGATTCTTTGGTTTTCTGATTTTTTTTAAATTCATATATGTAGAGCAGAGAAATAAGATTTTTTCCTGTGGTGCATGACCTAGAAAAATACATATACGGACCTCGGTATTTATAAAATCCTGCGTACGGCCCTGCTCATAATTAAATACAAATGGAGGAGGAAAAAGTGCAAAAAAGTCCACTTTTTGAAAAAAAGAACCCCCCCTTTCAATAGGCTGGCTACGGACCTGCTACTTGTCATCTAATTCTACTAACTAACTCTCATTAGAATATTGGTAGATTGTTAGGGGTAGGGTTAAAAGAATAAGTTGACAAAGTAGTTGCAAAGTCACTTTTAGTCAGTAAGGGCTCTTTATACCTAATATTAAGATGCGTTTCAGTCGATCAGATCACAAATGGATAAGAGAGACTGCTTTCGACAGCTTCTGTCCTGGTTACTGCGAGGGGGTGGTCTGTGGGCGAGTACTACATCTAGTTTCGTTTAAATGCGAGCGGGATTTAAATTGACATGCACTAATGTGGTCGAAATTGGACGAGCTCAAAAAGTTTACACCCCTGCGTTTACACCTGTACTTAGCATCGTCCCCTTGTGATCTGATTGACCAAAAATCATCTTAATACCAGATGTAAACAGCCTCTAAAAGTCACATGTTTACAGACCACCCTCTCAGAATGTAAGTACAGAAGTGGTCAAAAGTGGACAAAAGAGACTGATTAAAATACCAGGGGCCTCATGTATAAAACTTTGCATAGATTCCATCCTTAAAGTGTGCGTACGCACATAAGACAGAATTTGCATACGCACAAAAGTTTTCAGATTTATAAAATCATGTGTACTCCAGAAACTGTGCAAAATTCCATTCATAAATCCCAGTGAGTGGAAGCTTGTGCGTACGTGCCTCTCCGCCCCATCTCATCCCTGAAACAACCATATATGGAGCGTACAACGCTTTTACTGGGCTTAGTTTTAAATAAAAGTTTTATATTTTATTTTACTTTACCAATCTTTTTTGTTTAAATGTAGCTTAATTGATTGCAACCACTTACCTTAAAAAAATTGAGTAAATTCAATGAATAATTTTTTTCAGTGTACACTCTAAAAAACGATTCGTTGGCTGAAGAACCATAACTTATTAAAGTAATTAGATTAAACATGAAAAACTTAGTATTAATAACTTTTCAACCTCTACATATTTAGTATGTGTAACACAAAAATTTAAGTTACCAGGTGAACTTAAATGTATCCAAAAATAAAATGAAAAAACATAAGTAATGCTAACTACTATAACAATTGCATCAAAATTAAGTAAATCTAGCATAACATTTTAAGTAACTATAGAGCCACGTGATTTCCCATGATGCCTTTTCAGCCAAAAATTATGACATCTGTTGTAGCCATTTTGTGAAGCACATGCCCTGTAAAAAATCCAACTTTAAAAAGGGTTCTTTTAACAAAAAACAAAGTTTTTCTTGTTGAAGGGGATCAATTCATTAATTTGTGTTCACTGAATGAAATAAGGATAATCATCCTGTTAACAAATTTCATTTGTTGACTGGAGTTTTAAGTTTTTGTCCAATTTGTTTACCCAACTTGCCAAACTGAGTAATCTGAACAAGCAATTAAAAAAAAAACAATGGTCTGAATAGTTCCCAGCAATCATTGCGACATGTTCACTTCTTTGGTTAATATTTATTAAAAAAGATTACCGTTTTAATGTTTGCTGGCTTTATTTATGTTGATATGTTGTTAATGTTAGTTATATGTTGTATTTAGAGTTATTTTGAAAAAATTATGTTTGTTCATTGTTACCATGATTGAGAAGTGTGTGCTCAGTGTAGAGGGCAACACAGTGGGTTACGCGCATCATTATTTCCTCACAGCAAAAGGTCTCTGATTCAAGAAAGAGCTAAAGTCAGACAAAGACTTTGTTCAGGAGACCTTTCTGTGTACACTCCCACAGTCCAAAACATGCAGGTTAGCTGAATTGGGTATACAAATTTCTCCAACTTCACTCTAAAAAATGATGTGTTGGATTTACCTAAAATATATATGCACCTTTTTTGCATCACACTTTTTAAGTAATCCCAACTTGGAATAATTTTACTTAAAATAAACAAGAAAATATGTGTTATATGAACTTACATTTTTAAGTAAAGAAGATTGATGAACTCAAATATTTAAGTACATAAAACACAGGTTTTCTTGTTAATTTTAAGTAAAACTATCAAAGTTGGGAATACATAATTTTTTTTAGTGTTAGCCTACCCAAAAAACAAAAAACGTTGCATTGAACGAAAAACTTTATGTTACGAACCTGTAAACATAACAGTTTTAAAAAGGTTAAAATTAAAAAGTTTCAACTTCAAAAAATTAACTTATTTAGCATATATTTAAAGTATACGTTTGGCCAGAGAATTTTTTTTTTGCCGTATGGGTTTTCATGAAATTATAAAAACACTGTTTAAACACTGCCATTGTCATACTGGTTTCACATTTGGCCCGACAGGTGTCATTATAGCTATTCATAACATTTTTAATGGAAAACAAACTCAGAAGGAGATTAAATGTTTTTGACCAGAGGATGGTGGAGATCGTTTCGGGTCATGTTCGTCTTTATAGGCGGCAAGTGCATCAATTATACCATTGAACGCGGGTTAATGCGTTAAGACTGCAATATTACATACCTTATAGAGAATAGGCTGCTATGTAGCCTACAGGCAAGTAGACGATCCCAGCATATAAAAGTTTCGCGTTAAGTGTTAATAATAAAACATAAAGACAATGATGTATTATGCGGCACAGCCATAAGGCATTAAGATATAAAAAAAAAATTAAAAATATTAAAAAAAGATATTAAAAAAAATCTGTGCAAACCTTAAAAAAAAGCATACTATTTACAGGTAAGCAGATGAGACCAGAATATAAAAACCAATGAGTTTAAATACTTTTTGGTGTTTAGTGTTTTAGTGTTCATCACATTATTTTTCATCATCTTACAGGTTATAAAGTCCATTGTAGTACATAAATAACAATAAACTGATGCTTGGTTATAGTAGATTTATCATTTTTATCATGTTTACAGGAGACGTAGCATCCATCAAAAATGCTCATGTTGCTTAAGGTGATTTTGTCATAAAAGTTCGGAAACAGCAGACAGGATTTGATATAGCTTAAAACAGTCTAACCTTCTTCAGTCCACCATTCCACACTTTAAAAGTAACTTACTTAATAGCAGCAAGCAATAAAACATCTATGTTTTCACAAAGCTTCATGCCACTAAGCTTCCATGCATCGTGGTGACACCACACCCTTCAAGCATATATAAGATATGACGCACGCATGAACACTGTTCCCAGCCATATGTTTGTTGTGCCTGAATGACTGGTTTTGCTTGTTAAGAGTGAATACTAAATAGCATTTAAGTTTCTTTTTCTCGTTAATACCAGCATGCACGAAACTGCATAACCATGTCAAGTGACGTTTCCACAAGTGAATTATCAGGAAGGTTAACAGGGAACTATCAGTCTGTGCTTTTAATGATGCCATACATTTCAAGTTGATTACACTTAAAATGTTGTAATTTATTTGTATTTTTATTATTTGGCATGATATATTATGTCATGATGTTAGCTGCCTTGGCTGGATCAAAAGTGGAGGATGAGGTGGAGTATATGGACACATCTGATACACCATGGTACTGGTTTTACAAGACAGAGTCCGGTGTCTGGCACAGAGTTGAGGTGCTGTATTATTTATTTCATTGCTCCAATTAATGTTTTTTATTCTTTCATTGCTTTCCTCTCCTTTACTTCTCTTTATTTATTCATTTATGATTTTAGGATGAGGCAGTTATTTTTATGTCCAGTGCTGAATTAGAGAGATATTACATTAGACACCCATATGGGGTTGTAAACATAACCACTGCAGGAGGGCCATTTAAGATCGATTTTGCAAGTAAGCAAAGTATAATGCTGTAAATTAACCAAATATAGTTCTTAGTATTTATTGTACATATATGAAATTGCATTGAAAATGTTTTTCGTTCTAGACAAAATTCAGGTCAACTTAACAACTGGGCAAACAAGGCAGCTTAAACGCTCTTGTTTGACTAACAGTAGCTTCAGGTGAGATATTTTTAAACTTTAATCAGTTAAAGGCGGAGTCCATGATGTTTGAAAGCCAATGTTGATATTTGAAATCACCTAAACAAACACGCCCCTACCCCAATAGAATCTGGACCTTCTGTTGATAGACCCGCCCCACACATACGCAACCCGGCATTTGATTTGATTTGATTTGATTGGTATAAGTGTGTTTTGGTAGTCGGCCCGTCTCCTTTTCCAATGCGTTTTTCAAACATCGTGGACTCCGCCTTTAAGAAAAAAGTAAAGTGGCAAGAAAAAGTATGTAAACCTTTTGGAATTTCGTAGTTTCTCTTTTTTAGGTCATTGGGTTTACGTTCACAAACATTTTTTTTTCAAAAGCACTATGAGGTTTTTTGGTTGTTCTCAATAAAGACATGAAAGATCTGAATTTTTGTGTAATTATTTTTGGACACTATGGGCCCTATTTTAACGATCTAAGTGCATTGTCTAAAGCGTACAACACAACGTCTAAATGGGCGTGTCCGAATCCATTTTTGCTAATTTAACAACGGAAAAAATGGTTTGTGCGTCGAGCGCATGGTCGAAAAGGGTAGGTCCTATTTTTTTAATAAGTAATGGGAGTATTTTGGGCGTAACGTGCAATAAACCAATAAGAGTCTCAGCTCTCAGCCCCTTTAAAAGCTTGTTCCGCCTGGCGCTATGTCTGATCCCTATTTAGATGACGGACTTTGTAAACTGAAAGGCAGGGGCGGATTTAGTGATTTGTGGGCCCAAGGCAAAACCATGTGTGTCGGGGCCCTATGCACCCTTTACTGTATTTTTCTATCTGTTCATCATCACTAGCTCCATCTCTTTTTTTCTCGAGGTTACCTAAGTTTCAGCCCCCAATGAGGTTGAGATTAATATATAAAGTATACACTGTCAGAAATAAAGGTACAAAACTGTACCTTTTCTGTCACTTGGGCTGTACCCTTTCAAAAAGTACAGCTTTGCACATAGGGATTTCATTTTACTACCTCAGATGTACATACTGGGACCAAAGAGAGCTGTATTCCTGTACATACATATACATACATACAGTATTGTTTGAATACTATGATTGGATTTTATATTAACCACAGTACTACATGGTAAAAAGATGTGTACATTTATGTACTTTTTTATTTTACTTTGTGTACTGAATTTCTTTAATATATTTTCATTTAATGCCACATTACATCCACAATATATTTTAAATTAAAATACTTTGTTTTCAAATGAATATAATACGATGAGAAGAAACATAACATGTTTTTTAAATGATGCAATCATAGGTGTTAAGAACTGGACATAATATAAACAAGGGGTGAAATTTGGCTTTATACAGTGGATAGTAAAGCGTCATGTATTGCTTCTGCATTACATTATGAAAGTAGTTTTTATATTAATGAACTATACAGATGTCATCTATCAGTCAATGTACACATCTTGTATTTGACGTTCGCTAGTGAAATATGGAAGGGCAAAGCCAATGAATGGTACCGTTTTCATATGAGATTTAAATGAGACTATTATATAAACTGTAGAACCTGTATTATTTGCGGAGCATACTCACCGGCACACTATCAGTCAGTGCCGGCCTGAGCCTCTTGGGGGCCCTAAGCAGAATGTGTTTGGGGGCCCCCCTCCCACCCCGCGGACACAAATGTCACGCTCTAATGGTACATTATAAATGAATACAGTGAGGTTAAATAATGAAAAAAATCTATACTTAAATAAAATACTTTATTCTTCAATGTGTCATGTCATATTAACAGGCTATGGAATGTTAACATTGGCCAGCAAGAAAAACCTCATCTGCTGCATCATCAGCTGTGGAGGCACTGACACTTGATGAAACATCAGGGGCGGGTAGAGTTGGTTGTGCTCCAAAGTACTTCAACAGTGTTCCTGAAAAAAATAGCATTGGATAAGTGCATAGTTGATCGAGCAGAATGAGTTTATTTTGCTAATTTTTCATTACTTACACAACAAGCAATAAATAAATAAATATGAGGATAGCACTGTTACATCACTACCCACCATATAAATAAGATTGAAGTCTATTTTCATCACAGAAATCTTCCTACCCAACATGGTATTGGTATATATTCTCATAAAGTCCAATACCATCTCTTACCAAAGATCTTAGACAGAGAGCGCATGTGCTTTGCCTATGAAGCTGGAACGTTATCGATGTTGGAACGTTCACTTCAACACATACAGCAATGCTAGCTAGGGGTGTGATGGATCACAAAACTCACGGTTCGGATCACATTATGGTTTTTGAGGCACAGATCTGATCATTTTTCGGATCAGCAGAATAAGGGGTTGGAAAAACTAATAAAAAATGAGGAAATTACTTACAAACATTTATAAAAAGAACAAAGTTGCACATTAAATAAGGGCTAAAATTAGCATTAGGTACAGAAATCAAATCAAATGAATCATAACACTTTATTGTATGAATTAAATATAATTATTCTTTTTTAGAGCTACAGAAGTGATTTTCTCTTTGTCTTGGAAGGTTTGATTAACATTAATGACACAGATTTAAGTAGGTTAATTAAGGTTACTGTCTCTTTAAGAGAAGCACGGGACCTGGTTTCTGCCTAATCTATACATAAACCGCCCAAAGACATAAACAAATGTTTTTATTGGAAAAGAGTACTGTGGAGATCACTTTGTTTGTATGTGCCCTGTCAAGAACAGAAAGATTTTATGTTCGTCTCTCCATGTGTGCCCTACTAAGTGCACTTATACGCGGCGCGCTCACACAGACGGAAATACAGACGGCGGAGCATAAAAACGTTATGTTATTCTCAGTGCTCTATTCCTCAAATGTATGTTAATGGACTACAGTATGACACAAAATAGCGTAACTCTCTCTAAAGTTTAAAAATCAAGTGTTAGTGTTCTGATCTCTGAAGGGAGCTGGGCTGGACAATTTAAACCGCATGGGCATGCAGAATACTGCTCACTTTAGCGCCTTTTTGCGGGATAAATTTTTTAAAATCACTTGAAATGTTAACTTTTGCAAGCCTTTGAAACACGTGCAAATGATAAACTTTCGCTATTTGAGCGCATGCGAGCCGAACCGTGGGTCGATCACGGTCACGGATTAACGTCGATCTGTCACACCACTAACACAAATTAAACATAACGTTACTGTATATAATCATGCAAACATACCTTTATCTTGCTCTTTTTTTCCTCATCCTCGGTCCTTTTCTTTGTTCTCTTTTCGGCCCCAGAGGGATATATCCTTTTTTGTGACATGTCAAATGGCTCATCATTGTTTACAGTGAGTGACGACGTCGTGCACTTGCGCGCTGACGCGCAGGTGGCGCAGGTGTCTATGTTGCGCCTGACTAAAACGCTAGCACTGCAGACACATAGTTGTCTGCAAATCAAAATTTTCTTGTCTTTAATTATTCATTTATAAATTCGTATTCATTCATTCATCCATTTATATTACCTGTTTAAGTTATTTAATTGTATAAAAAATAAAAATTAAAAAACGATTGGGGCGGGGGCCCCCTGGTGGCCAGCGGGGCCCTAAGCAGCCGCTTGGTTCGCTTATGCCTCGGGCCGGCCCTGCTATCAGTGTCCGTGGCCGAGAGAGAGCGGTGTCTGACGGAAAGGAGGTTGCTGAGAGCAGCACAGACTGTGGCAGGGCCGCTGGAAGTCATTTTGAACAGGTGGTGCTGTGATTTTTTTTCCCAAAAACACCTATAAGCCTATAGGCCTATTTAAAATACATTTTAAAAATAAATACATTGAGTTTCACTACTTTATTGTCATATACATAATAATATTATTTAAACTTCACAATTTTCAATGTCCATGCGGACAAAATTATTTTACTTTCGTTTTTAAGTAAGGATCACAGGTCGATTAACAGTGGTAAAAGCTGGCTGAAACATTCTCACAGTAACATACCTAGTGCATTTTTATTTCGATCTTTTCACTAAACAGTACTATTACTGTATTTTTTTGAACTTATAAATAATTCATAAATTGAACAAAAATAATAATGGGTTTAGTTCGGATATTGTATACCTTTTATAAAGAAATACATGGTGTATAATTAAATTTTTAGAATATATTAGGCTTTATATAAGGTTTGTACTCTAAAAATACTTTATTTGTAACAAGAGATAAAGAATTTACGAACCTGCAGAGAGCAGAAGCGTTTCAGCACTCGGACAGCGCAGTGTTTTTTTTAAAGCATTGCTTAAAAAAAAATTCTCATCTCACCATATCCACAGGGACAGAGTCATTAGTCAGAGTCATTGCCCCCTCAGATCTGGGCTGGGTTTCCCGATAACGATTGAACTTAGCACTTAAGAGCGCTTTCTACGAGCTACTTAACGAACATTCGTTGTTCATTTACGTGCATTTCCCAAAGATGCACGTATAACGATCGCCCGCAGTTGGGTTTTAAGTGCTACTTACGAGTCGCTATCCATTTGTCAAGTGCTAAAATGTCACCAATAGAATGACTCGAATTTGTAGCAGAAGCTTGTTTAGGCTAATGATCTTCAGCCGATGTGCACTAATATTTTTAATAATATATTTTCATTATTGTTCAATGACTTTTTAAATGTTTTAATAATTTATTAAATATTCTTTTCTGTATTTAGTTAGGACTCGTCCCACTGCGAAATGCCTTTTGCGTTTCTATTATAGTTAAGATTATTATTATTATTATTTGTTGTTTATTATCTATGTTTATTTATTATTATGGATTATTGCATTGTACCGTGAATATTTATTTGGTTTCTTTAATTAGATGCCATTTCCCTTCAAAACAATGTTTAGATGAATTATAGCAGCAATCGTTATGAACCATTTATCAATTTGCTATACCAACTTTTACCAAAATACAAAAAACTTTTACCAACTTGTACAAAATACGTTTTCCTTCTCTATTAATTTATGTTTAGTCATTTAAATTTGATTTCTCATTTGAATTTTAAATATATTATATTATATATTTAATATAAAATAAACAAAGAAGAACCCAATAAATAAAATATAGCTGCAAGCAGCAATGGCGGGCCCTCGCACGTTTTTTTACCGCTACACGGTGCGTCCGAGAAAACGATGCACGGCGTGCAAGGGCATCAAGTGGGTAAAATATCAACTATTTAATGTTGTTTCTGAGCCATTTGGGGACTGTAGGTAAAAGAAACCCCACATTTTAGACAAACAGGGGCACTAGTGAGCCACTTAAGAGACACGCCTATGTCTGACCTTTTTGTCAACACTTAACAGCCGAAAACTCTGATGTGTGTGCCAAATTTAAAGTTCAACTAAGCACGCCAAGAGCCTTAAACATGCCTGAAATTAAAGTAAAGTTTGACGCATTGCCATGGGAACAGCGTTCGAGATGTCAAAAATTCCTTCGCAATTTATCATCTACAATGTCTCAGCATCATGTTGACCACTTCTGGTGTCAATCGCATGAATCCCATACGAGGAGTATTTAAAGGTTCACAGCATGTAACTGTCAGCCTTAAATATGTGTAAAAATGAAAGTAAAGTTTGATGCATTGCCATGGGAACAGCGTTCGAGATATCAAAAATCCCTTCGCAATTTATCATCTACAATGTCTATGCATCATGTTGACCACTTCTCGTGTAAATCGCATGAAAATCCTAGAAGGAGTATTTAAAAGTTAACTGTATGGAACTGAAAGGCTTAAATATGCCTTTAAAATGAAAGTAAAGTTTGACGCGTTGCCATGGGAACAGCGTTTGAGATATCAAAAATCCCTTCGCAATTTATCATCTACAATGTCTTTGCATCATGTTGACCACTTCTCGTGTAAATCGCATGAAAATCCTAGAAGGAGTATTTAAAAGTTAACTGTATGGAACTGAAAGGCTTAAATATGCCTTTAAAATGAAAGTAAAGTTTGACGCGTTGCCATGGGAACAGCGTTTGAGATATCAAAAATCCCTTCGCAATTTATCATCTACAATGTCTCGGCATCATGGTGACCACTTTTGGTGTCAATCGCATGAAAATCCTAGAAGGAGTATTTAAAAGAACATTGCATGGAACTTTCAAAAAAATCCAGCTTTGTGACTGACACACTTCCTGGCGCCTGCTGGTGGCGCTATACCCGGGAGTCACAATAGGCACATCGATGCGATCGGAATCTTCAGATGAACAAACACCCCGCGTGTCATTACAATAAGACATTTTTTGCCTTAGATATTAGACACTTCCTGTTTCTCTGATTTCGCCACAACTTTGTCGGCTCGCCATGGCAGAACCGTTCGAGATATCAAAAATCCCTTCGCAATTTAGCAAGTCCAATGTCTTGACATCATGATCACCACATTTGGTGTCATTTGCATGAATCCCCTAGGAGGAGTATTCAAAAGTTCAACGCATGCATTTTTTAAACAATCCAAAATAGCTAACTTCCTGTTGGGCGGAGCTTAAATGTTAGAGGGCGAAAGTTGTTCGGGTCGATGAGATCTATATGCGTACCAACTCTCGTACATGTGCGTACATATTTGCACGATCTGTGCATCAATGTTTTTTTTGCATTACAGGGGGCGCTACAGAGCCCCCGTGCCACGCCCGTGTTCCAGCCTTTGCCCGTTCGCAATGACGGACGACTCTGACGTCTGTGCCAAATTTCAAGAGTTTTCGAGTATGTTAAGGCACCCAAAATGCCCAAAAGTGTTAAAAAAAATAAAATAAAATATAGCTGCAAGCAGCGATGGCGGGCCCTCGCACGTTATTTTTCCGCTACACGGTGCGTCCGAGAAAACGATGCACGGTGGGCAAGGGCCTCAAGTGGGTAAATATCAGTGGGCTATTTAATGTTGTTACTGACCCATTTGGAGACTGTAGGTAAAAGAAACCCCACATTTTAGACAAACGTGGGGGGGGGGATAGTCAGCCACTAAATAGACACGCCTTTATCTGACCTTTTTGTCAACACTTAACTGCCAACAACTCTGATGTGTGTGCCAACTTTAAAGTTAATCCAAACACGCCAAGAGCCTTAAAAAAGCCTTAAATAAAAGTAAAGTTTGACGCGTTGCCATGGGAACAGCGTTCGAGATGTCAAAAATTCCTTCGCAATTTAGCATCTCCAATGTCTCAGCATCATGTTGACCACTTCTGGTGTCAATCGAATGAATATTCTAGAAGGAGTATTTAAAAGTTCACTGCATGGAACTGAAAGGCTTCAATATGCCTTTAAAATGAAAGTAAAGTTTGACACGTTGCCATGGGAACAGCATTCGAGATATCAAAAATCCCTTCGCAATTTATCATCTACAATGTCTCAGCATCATGTTGACCACCTTTGGTGTCAATCGAATGAATATCCTAGAAGGAGTATTTAAAAGAACATCGGATGGAACTGTCAAAAAAATCCACCTTTGTGACTGACACACTTCCTGGCGCCTGGTGGTGGCGCTATACCCGAGACTCACAATAGGCACATCGATGCGATCGGAATCTTCAGACGAACAAACACCCCGCGTGTCATCACAATAAGACATTTTTTGCCTTAGATATTAGACACTTCCTGTTTCTCTGATTTCGCCATGACTTTGTTGCTTCGCCATGGCAGAACCGTTCGAGATATCAAAAATCCCTTCGCAATTTAGCAAGTCCAATGTCTTGACATCATGATCACCACGTTTGGTGTCAATCCCATGAATCCCCTAGAAGGAGTATTCAAAAGTTCACCGCATGCATTTTTTAAACAATCCAAAATAGCCGACTTCCTGTTGGGCGGAGCTTAAATGTTAGAGGGCGAAAGTTGTTCGGGTCGATGAGATCTATATGTGTACCAACTCTCGTACATGTGCGTACATTTTTGCCCGATCTGTGCCCCAATGTTTGTTTTTGAATTACAGGGGGCGCTACAGAGCTCCCTTGCCACGCCCGTATTCCAGCCTTTGCATGAGCCTAGTGGCACGCGACTCTGACGTGTGTGCCAAATTTCAAGACTTTTCGAGTATGTTAAGGCTCCCAAATTAGCACAAGTGTTGAAAAAAAAAAAAAAAAAATAATAAATATAGCTGCAAGCAGCAATGGCGGGCCCTCGCACGTTTTTTTACCGTTACACGGTGCGTCCGAGAAAATGAGGCACGGTGGGCAAGGGCATCAAGTGGGTAAAATATCAGTGGGCTATTTAATGTTGTTTCTGAGCCATTTGGGGACTGTAGGTAAAAGAAACCCCACATTTTAGACAAACAGGGGCACTAGTGAGCCACTTAAGAGACACGCCTATGTCTGACCTTTTTGTCAACACTTAACAGCCGAAAACTCTGATGTGTGTGCCAAATTTAAAGTTCAACTAAGCACGCCAAGAGCCTTAAACGTGCCTGAAATTAAAGTAAAGTTTGACGCGTTGCCATGGAAACAGCGTTCGAGATGTCAAAAATTCCTTCGCAATTTATCATCTACAATGTCTCGGCATCATGTTGACCACTTCTGGTGTCAATCGCATGAATCCCATACGAGAAGTATTTAAAGGTTCACAGCATGTAACTGTCAGCCTTAAATATGTGTAAAAATGAAAGTAAAGTTTGATGCATTGCCATGGGAACAGCGTTCGAGATATCAAAAATCCCTTCTCAATTTATCATCTACAATGTCTCTGCATTATGTTGACCACTTTTTGTGTCAATCGCATGAAAATCCTAGAAGGAGTATTTAAAAGTTAACTGTATGCAACTGAAAGGCTTAAATATGCCTTTAAAATGAAAGTAAAGTTTGACGCGTTGCCATGGGAACAGCGTTCGAGATGTCAAAAATTCCTTCGCAATTTATCATCTACAATGTCTCGGCATCATGTTGACCACTTTTGGTGTCAATCGCATGAAAATCCTAGAAGGAGTATTTAAAAGAACATCGGAAGGAACTGTCAAAAAAAATCTACCTTTGTGACTGACACACTTCCTGGCGCCTGGTGGTGGCGCTATAACCGGGAGTCACAATAGGCATATCGATGCGATCGGAATCTTTAGACGAACAAACACCCCGCATGTCATTACAATAAGACATTTTTTGCCTTAGATATTAGACAATTCCTGTTTCTCTGATTTCGCCATAAGTTTGTCGCCTCGCCATGACAGAACCGTTTGAGATATCAAAAATCCCTTCGCAATTTAGCAAGTCCAATGTCTTGACATCATGATCACCACGTTTGGAGTCAATCCCATGTATCCCCTCGGAGGAGTATTCAAAAGTTCACCGCATGCATTTTTTAAACAATCCAAAATGGCCGACTTCCTGTTGGGCGGAGCTTAAATGTTAGAGGGCGAAAGTTGTTCGGGTCGATGAGATCTATATGTGTACCAACTTTCATACATGTGCGTACATTTTTGCCCGATCTGTGCACTACTGTTTGTTTTTGCATTACAGGGGGCGCTACAGAGCCCCCGTGCCACGCCCGTGTTCCAGCCTTTGGCTTTCGGCGATGACGGACGACTCTGACGTGTGTGCCAAATTTCAAGAGTTTTCGAGTATGTTAAGGCCCCCAAAATGTTCAAAAGTGTTAAAAAAAATAAAAAAAATAATAAAAATAATAATAATTAAAGCTGCAAGCAGCGATGGAAGGGCCCTCGCACGCATGTGCACCGCCACCCTATGGCATTAGTAAAGCAGTAAACCAGGGGGGTATGAATTAAAGTGGGTAAATACAGGTGGATATGCAAAGGGAAACTGATGTTCCACACCGCCTGTGTGCAGCAGGCGGCGCTATGACGGTACCTGATTATTGTTATATTGACGTGTTCAGGCCGGGACCCTTATCAAACGTGTGAAGTCTGGAGCAGATCAAACAATGTATGCCTGAATTACAACAGCTTCCTGTTTCATGGTGAAACATCACACTTTGCCAGGCTGTCACAGACACGCCCTTCAACGAAAAGTTAAGATCTTCGCAATTTATCATCGCAAAGGGCTTAAGATCAGTCTGACCAAATATGATGATGATTTTATTAAATCTCTAAGAGCAGTAAATCACAGCGTAAAACATGTCATTTCCTGCTACCTCTAGTTGGAGCTATGACTGAAGCTGAATATTGGCATTGAAATGTGTTCAGGCCAAGACTCGCATCAAACATGTGAAGTGTGGGGCAGATTGAACATTGTATGCCTTAGTTATAACAACTTCCTGTTTCATGGCGAAAACGCTGAACTTTGTCAGGCCGCCACGGACACACCCTCCAACAAAAAGTCAAAAGCTCCGCAATTTAACATCGCAAAGGCCTTTAGATGAGATTGACCAAATATGATGACGATCTGATAAAATCTCTAGGAGGAGTTCGTTAAAGTACGAAGGCTGGAAATGACCAAATTTGCACAAAAATCAAGGCAAAAATTCAAAATGGCCGACTTCCTGTTGGGTTTAGAGCTTCGCTCCAAGAGACTTTTTTGTAGGTCTTGGGGTGATAGATGATCCTACCAAATTTCGTATCTGTACGTTTTTCGTAGTGGGGGGGCTGTTCTCTTGAAATTTTGCAGGTGGCGCTATCGAGCCATTTCTACACGCCCACTTCTGGCGCCTATGCCACATGTAAATTTTCGCCACTCCTGACATGTGTGCAAAATTTCATGAGTTTTCGAGCATGTTTCGCCCCTCAAAAATGCGATTCACTTTGGAGAAGAAGAAGAATAAATAATAAATATAGCTGCAAGCAGCGATGGCGGGCCCTCGCACGTTTTTTTTTTCGCTACACGGTGCGTCCGAGAAAACGATGCACGGTGGAGAAGGGCCTCAAGTGGGTAAATATCAGTGGGCTATTTAATGTTGCTACTGACCAATTTGGGTACTGTAGGTAAAAGAAACCCCACATTTTAGACAAACGGGGGCGCTAGTGAGACACTAAATAGACACGCCTTTATCTGACGTTTTTGTCAACACTTAACAGCCGACAACTCTGATGTGTGTGCCAAATTTAAATTTAATCTAAGCACGCCAAGAGCCTTAAATATGCCTGAAATGAAAGTAAAGTTTGACGTGTTGCCATGGGAACAGCGTTCGAGATGTCAAAAATTCCTTGGCAATTTAGCATCTACAATGTCTCAGCATCATGTTGACCACTTCTGGTGCCCATAACATTATTTACCTAGAAGGAGTATTTAAAAGAACATCGCATGCAACTGTAATGCTTAAATAAGCCTTTATAATGAAAGTAAAATTTGTCGCGTTGCCATAGGAACAACATTCGAGATATCAAAAATCCCTTCGCAATTTATCATCTACAATGTCTCAGCATCATGTTGACCACTTTTGGTGTCAATCGCATGAATATCCTAGAAGGAGTATTTAAAAGTTCACTGCATGAAACTGTAAGGCTTAAATATGCCTTTAAAATGAAAGTAAAGTTTGACACATTGCCATGGGAACAGCGTTCGAGATATCAAAAATCCCTTCGCAATTTATCATCTACTATGCCTCGGCATCATGTTGACCACTTTTGGTGTCAATTGCATGATTTTTCTAGAAGGAGTATTTAAAAGAACATTGCATGGAACTGTCAAAAAAATCCAGCTTTGTAACTGACACACTTCCTGCCGCCTGGTGGTGGCGCTATACCCGAGACTTACAATAGGCACATCGATGCGATCGGAATCTTCAGACGAACAAACACCCAGCGTGTCATCACTATAAGACATTTTTTGCCTTAGATATTAGACACTTTCTGTTTCTCTGATTTCGCCATGACTTTGCCGCTTCGCCATTGCAACACCGTTCGAGATATCAAAAATCCCTTCGCAATTTAGCAAGTCCAATGTCTTGACATCATGATCACCACGTTTGGTGTCATTTGCTTGAATCCCCTAGGAGGAGTATTCAAAAGTTCACCGCATGCATTTTTTAAACAATCCAAAATGGCGGACTTCCTGTTGGGCGGAGCTAAAATGTTAGAGGGCGAAAGTTGTTCGGGTCGATGAGATCTATATGTGTACCAACTTTCGTAAATGTGCGTACATGTTTGCCCGATCTGCGCACTACTGTTTGTTTTTGCATTACAGGGGGCGCTACAGAGCCCCCGTGCCACGCCCGTGTTCCAGCCTTTGTCTGTTCGCAATGACGGACGACTCTAACGTCTGTGCCAAATTTCAAGAGTTTTCGAGTATGTTAAGGCACCCAAAATGCCCAAAAGTGTTAAAAAAAATAAAAATAAAAATAAAAATAAAAAAAAAAATAATAAATTCGAGCAAAAACAATAGGGCTTCGCACCTTTCGGTGCAGGCCATTCTGGCCTGCTCCTCGGTGCTCGGGCCCTAAATATAGCTGCAAGCAGCAATGGCGGGCCCTCGCACGTTTTTTTACCGCTACACGGTGCGTCCGAGAAAACGATGCACGGCGTGCAAGGGCATCAAGTGGGTAAAATATCAGTGGGATATTTAATGTTGTTTCTGAGCCATTTGGGGACTGTAGGTAAAAGAAACCCCACATTTTAGACAAACAGGGGCACTAGTGAGCCACTTAAGAGACACGCCTATGTCTGACCTTTTTGTCAACACTTAACAGCCGAAAACTCTGATGTGTGTGCCAAATTTAAAGTTCAACTAAGCACGCCAAGAGCCTTAAACATGCCTGAAATTAAAGTAAAGTTTGACGCATTGCCATGGGAACAGCGTTCGAGATGTCAAAAATTCCTTCGCAATTTATCATCTACAATGTCTCAGCATCATGTTGACCACTTCTGGTGTCAATCGCATGAATCCCAAACGAGGAGTATTTAAAGGTTCACAGCATGTAACTGTCAGCCTTAAATATGTGTAAAAATGAAAGTAAAGTTTGATGCATTGCCATGGGAACAGCGTTCGAGATATCAAAAATCCCTTCGCAATTTATCATCTACAATGTCTATGCATCATGTTGACCACTTCTCGTGTAAATCGCATGAAAATCCTAGAAGGAGTATTTAAAAGTTAACTGTATGCAACTGAAAGGCTTAAATATGCCTTTAAAATGAAAGTAAAGTTTGACGCGTTGCCATGGGAACAGCGTTTGAGATATCAAAAATCCCTTCGCAATTTATCATCTACAATGTCTTTGCATCATGTTGACCACTTCTCGTGTAAATCGCATGAAAATCCTAGAAGGAGTATTTAAAAGTTAACTGTATGGAACTGAAAGGCTTAAATATGCCTTTAAAATGAAAGTAAAGTTTGACGCGTTGCCATGGGAACAGCGTTTGAGATATCAAAAATCCCTTCGCAATTTATCATCTACAATGTCTCGGTATCATGGTGACCACTTTTGGTGTCAATCGCATGAAAATCCTAGAAGGAGTATTTAAAAGAACATTGCATGGAACTTTCAAAAAAATCCAGCTTTGTGACTGACACACTTCCTGGCGCCTGCTGGTGGCGCTATACCCGGGAGTCACAATAGGCACATCGATGCGATCGGAATCTTCAGATGAACAAACACCCCGCGTGTCATTACAATAAGACATTTTTTGCCTTAGATATTAGACACTTCCTGTTTCTCTGATTTCGCCACAACTTTGTCGGCTCGCCATGGCAGAACCGTTCGAGATATCAAAAATCCCTTCGCAATTTAGCAAGTCCAATGTCTTGACATCATGATCACCACATTTGGTGTCATTTGCATGAATCCCCTAGGAGGAGTATTCAAAAGTTCAACGCATGCATTTTTTAAACAATCCAAAATAGCTAACTTCCTGTTGGGCGGAGCTTAAATGTTAGAGGGCGAAAGTTGTTCGGGTCGATGAGATCTATATGCGTACCAACTCTCATACATGTGCGTACATATTTGCACGATCTGTGCATCAATGTTTTTTTTTGCATTACAGGGGGCGCTACAGAGCCCCCGTGCCACGGCCGTGTTCCAGCCTTTGCCCGTTCGCAATGACGGACGACTCTGACGTCTGTGCCAAATTTCAAGAGTTTTCGAGTATGTTAAGGCACCCAAAATGCCCAAAAGTGTTAAAAAAAATAAAAATAAAAAAAATAAAAAAAAATAAAAAAAAAACAATAAATTCGAGCAAAACCAATAGGGCTTCGCACCTTTCGGTGCAGGCCATTCTGGCCTGCTCCTCGGTGCTCGGGCCCTAATTAAAGCTGCAAGCAGCGATGGAAGGGCCCTCGCACGCATGTGCACCGCCACCCTATGGCATTAGTAAAGCAGTGAACCAGGGGGATATGAATTAAAATGGGTAAATATAGGTGGATATTTAAAGGAACTTTGATGTGCCACACCACATGTGTGCAGCAGGTGGCGCTGTGACTGTAACTGATTGTTGTTATATTGATGTGTTCAGGCCGTGACCCTTTCAAAAGTGTAAAGTATAGGGCAGATCGGACAATGTATGCCTGAATTACAACAGCTTCCTGTTTCATGGCGAAATATCACACTTTGCCAGGCTGCCATGGACACGCCCTTCAACGAAAAGTCAAGATCTTCGCAATTTATCACGGCAAAGGGCTTAACATCAATCTGACCAAATATGATGATGATTTGATTAAATCTCTAAGAGCAGTAAATCACAGCGTAAAACATGGCATTTCCTGCTACCTCTAGGTGGCGCTATGACTGAAGTTGAATATTGGCATTAAAATGTGTTCAGGTCAAGACCCTTATCAAACATGTGAAGCGTGGGGCAGATTGGACATTGAATGCCTGAGTTATAACAACTTCCTGTTTCATGGCGAAAATGCTGAACTTTGTCAGGCCGCCACGGACACACCCTCCAACGAAAAGTCAAGATCTCCGCAATTTAACATTGCAAAAGCCTTTAGATGAGACTGACCAAATATGATAATGATCGGATTAAATCGCTAGGAGGAGTTCGTTAAAGTACGACGCTTGGAAATGTCAAAAAATGACACAGAAAATTCAAAATGGCCGACTTCCTGTGGGGTTTAGAGCTTAGCTCCAAGAGACTTTTTTGTAGGTCTTGGGGTGCTAGATGATCCTACCAAATTTCGTATCTGTACGTTTTTCGTAGTGGGGGGGCTGTTCTCTTGAAATTTTGCAGGTGGCGCTATCGAGCCATTTCTACACGCCCACTTCTGACGCCTATACTACATGTAAATTTTCGTCACTTCTGACGCGTGTGCAAATTTTCATGAGTTTTTGGGTATGTTTAGGCCCTCAAAATTGCGATCCATTTCGGAGAAGAAGAAGAAGAAGAAGAAGAAGAAGAAGAAGAAGAAGAAAAATAATAATAATAATAAACGGAGCAAAAACAATAGGGTCCTCACACCCTGGTGTGCTCGGGCCCTAATAATAATAATAATAAACGGAGCAAAAACAATAGGGTCCTCACACTTGTGTGCTCGGGCCCTAAATATAGCTGCAAGCAGCGATGGCGGGCCCTCGCACGTTTGTTTACCGCTACACGGTGTCTCCGAGAAAACGATGCACGGTGGGCAAGTGCATCAAGTGGGTAAATATCATGCTGCTACTGAACCATTTAGGGACTGTAGGTAAAAGAAACCCCACATTTTAGACAAACGGGGGCGCTAGTGAGCCACTAAATAGACACGCCTTTATCTGACGTTTTTGTCAACACTTAACAGCCGACAAATCTGTTGTGTGTGCCAAATTTAAAGTTAATCTAAGCACACCAAGAGCCTTAAATATGCCTGACATAAAAGTAAAGTTTGACACGTTGCCATGGGAACAGCGTTAGAGATGTCAAAAATTCCTTCGCAATTTAGCGTCTACAATGTCTCAGCATCATGTTGACAACTTCTGGTGTGAATTGCATTATTTCCCTAGAAGGAGTATTAAAAAGAACATTGCATGCGACTGTCAGGCTTAAATAAGCCTTTAAAATGAAAGTAAAAAGTTTGACGCGTTGCCATGGGAACAGCGTTTGAGATATCAAAAATCCCTTCACTTTTTTATCATCTCCAATGTCTCGGCATCATGTTGACCACGTTTGGTGTCAATCGCATGAATATCCTAGAAGGAGTATTGAAAAGTTCACTGCATGGGCTTAAATATGCCTTTAAAATGAAAGTAAAGTTTGACGCGTTGTCGGGGGAACAACGTTTGAGATATCAAAAATCCCTTCGCAATTTATCATCTACTATGTCTTGGCATCATGTTGACCACTTTTGGTGTCAATCGCATAAACATTCTAGGACGAGTATTTAAAAGAACATCACATGGAACTGTCAAAAAAATCAACCTTTGTGACTGCAACACTTCCTGGCGCCTGGTTGTGGCGCTATACCCGAGACTTACAATAGGCACATCGATGCGATCGGAATCTTCAGACGAACAAACACCCCGCGTGTCATCACTATAAGACATTTTTTGCCTTAGATATTAGACACTTCCTGTTTCTCTGATTTCACCATGACTTTGCCGCTTCGCCATGGCAACACCGTTCGAGATATCAAAAATCCCTTCGCAATTTAGCAAGTCCAATGTCTTGACATCATGATCACCACATTTGGTGTCATTTGCATGAATCCCCTAGGAGGAGTATTCAAAAGTTCACCGCATGCATTTTTTAAACAATCCAAAATGGCGGACTTCCTGTTGGGCGGAGCTAAAATGTTAGAGGGCGAAAGTTGTTCGGGTCGATGAGATCTATATGCGTACCAACTTTCGTAAATATGCGTACATGTTTGCCCGATCTGTGCACTCCTGTTTGTTTTTGCATTACAGGGGGCGCTACAGAGCCCCCGTGCCACGCCCGTGTTCCAGCCTTTGGCTTTCGGCGATCACGGACGACTCTGATGTCTGTGCCAAATTTCAAGAGTTTTCGAGTATGTTAAGGCCCCCAAAATGTCCAAAAGTGTTGAAAAAAAAAAAAAAAAAAAAAATAAAAATAAAAAGAATAATCCGAGCAAAAACAATAGGGCTTCGCACCTTTCGGTGCAGGCCATTCTGGCCTGCTCCTCGGTGCTCGGGCCCTAATAAATTCGAGCAAAAACAATAGGGCTTCGCACCTTTCGGTGCAGGCCATTCTGGCCTGCTCCTCGGTGCTCGGGCCCTAAATATAGCTGCAAGCAGCAATGGCGGGCCCTCGCACGTTTTTTTACCGCTACACGGTGCGTCCGAGAAAACGATGCACGGTGGGCAAGGGCATCAAGTGGGTAAATATCAGTGGGCTATTTAATGTTGCTACTGAGCCATTTGGGGACTGTAGGTAAAAGAAACCCCATATTTTAGACAAACGGGGGCGCTAGTGAGCCACTTAAGAGACACGCCTATGTCTGACCTTTTTGTCAAGACTTAACAGCCGAAAACTCTGATGTGTGCAGAGATGGATAGTAACGAAGTAGAACTACTTCACTACTGTACTTAAGTACTAAAAGACAGTATCTGTACTCTACTGAAGTATTATTTTTTTCTCCTACTTCCACTTTTACTTCAGTACATATTTTCGATGAGTTTAATACTTTTACTCCAATACATTTTTTATGTGCTGCATAGTTACTCGTTACACTCAAATGTTACGAATCATTCCAAACCTACATTATCACTGCCGGAGCGGTGATACACATTAGAAACACACACAGATTGTGATCTAAACCAATAGGAGATAGTGAAGAGCGGACCCCTCCCTCCCTCTCACTCACAAATATGAGCCGCGGTTGTGGACAAATGTGAAGTGAAGAGAGAACCAAAGTGCACGAGAGAGACCGATAGAGAGAGAGAATTCGCCAGAAAGGGCGAGTGTGCGCGAAAGAAGGAAACCTAAATACATTGAAACATCTTGTACCTTTACCTATTACCATTACATCGACTAATATTTTATTAATTCTAAATTCTCTATTGCCATATTAGTTAAATTAATCTGAACATTACTGTCCTTGTACTCCTGCTACAGCCAGAGCAATTGTGAGTGTCCTTTAGCTTAAACATTTGAAATAATATAAACAATATTATATTCAAACTTTTGACTGTTTTCTTTAATAACTACATTACACAATACTTGTACTTTTACTTTCAGTACTTGAGTAGTATATTTTAAAATAAACTACTTGCAATACTTAAGTACAAAACATGTTTAATTCTTCAGTACTTCCACTTAAGTGGTGTGCTCACTTTTTTGATAGAGCACTTGTACTTTTACTCAAGTCTGGGTCCCTAGTACTTTATACATCTCTGGATGTGTGTGCCAAATTTAAAGTTCAACTAAGCACGCCAAGAGCCTTAAACATGCCTGAAATTAAAGTAAAGTTTGCACGTTGCCATGGGAACAGCGTTCGAGATGTCTAAAATTCCTTCGCAATTTATCATCTACAATGTCTCGGCATCATGTTGACCACTTCTGGTGTCAATCGCATGAATCCCATACGAGGAGTATTTAAAGGTTCACAGCATGTAACTGTCAGCCTTAAATATGTGTAAAAATGAAAGTAAAGTTTGATGCATTGCCATGGGAACAGCGTTTGAGATATCAAAAATCCCTTCGCAATTTATCATCTACAATGTCTCGGCATCATGTTGACCACTTCTCGTGTCAATCGCATGAAAATCCTAGAAGGAGTATTTAAAAGTTAACTGTATAAAACTGAAAGGCTTAAATATGCCTTTAAAATGAAAGTAAAGTTTGACGCGTTGCCATGGGAATACCGTTTGAGATATCAAAAATCCCTTCGCAATTTATCATCTACAATGTCTCAGCATCATGGTGACCACTTTTGGTGTCAATCGTATGAAAATCCTAGAAGGAGTATTTAAAAGAACATTGCATGGAACTTTCAAAAAAATCCAGCTTTGTGACTGACACACTTCCTGGCGCCTGCTGGTGGCGCTATACCCGGGAGTCACAATAGGCACATCGATGCGATCGGAATCTTCAGATGAACAAACACCCCGCATGGCATCACAATAAGACATTTTTTGCCTTAGATATTAGACACTTCCTGTTTCTCTGATTTCGCCACAACTTTGTCGGCTCGCCATGGCAGAACCGTTCGAGATATCAAAAATCCCTTCGCAATTTAGCAAGTACAATGTCTCGACATCATGTTCACCACTTTTGGTGTCAATCGCATGATTCCTCTAGGAGGAGTATTCAAAAGTTCAACGCATGCATTTTTTAAACAATCCAAAATAGCTGACTTCCTGTTGGGCAGAGCTTAAATGTTAGAGGGCGAAAGTTGTTCGGGTTGATGAGATCTATATGCGTACCAACTCTCGTACATGTGCGTACATGTTTGCACGATCTGTGCATCAATGTTTTTTTTTGCATTACAGGGGGCGCTACAGAGCCCCCGTGCCACGCCCGTGTTCCAGCCTTTGCCCGTTCGCAATGACGGACGACTCTGACGTCTGTGCCAAATTTCAAGAGTTTTTGAGTATGTTAAGGCACCCAAAATGCCCAAAAGTGTTAAAAAAAAAAAAAAAAAAAAAAAAATAATAAATATAGCTGCAAGCAGCAATGGCGGGCCCTCGCACGTTTTTTTACCGCTACACGGTGCGTCCGAGAAAACGATGCACGGTGGGCAAGGGCATCAAGTGGGTAAAATATCAGTGGGCTATTTAATGTTGTTTCTGAGCCATTTGGGGACTGTAGGTAAAAGAAACCCCACATTTTAGACAAACAGGTGCACTAGTGAGCCACTTAAGAGACACGCCTATGTATGACCTTTTTGTCAACACTTATCAGCCGAAAACTCTGATGTGTGCAGAGATGTATAGTAACGAAGTGTAACTACTTCACTACTGTACTTAAGTACTAAAAGGCAGTATCTGTACTCTACTGAAGTATTATTTTTTTCTCCTACTTCCACTTTTACTTCAGTACATATTTTCGATAAGTTTAATACTTTTACTCCAATACATTTTTTATGTGCTGCATAGTTACTCGTTACACTCAAATGTTACGAATCATTCCAAACCTACATTATCACTGCCGGAGCGGTGATACACATTAGAAACACACACAGATTGTGGTCTAAACCAATAGGAGATAGTGAAGAGCGGACCCCTCCCTCCCTCTCACTCACAAATATGAGCCGCGGTTGTGGAGAAATGTGAAGTGAAGAGAGAACCAAAGTGCACGAGAGAGACCGATAGAGAGAGAGAATTCGCGAGAAAGGGCGAGTGTGCGCGAAAGAAGGAAACCTAAATACATTGAAACACCTTTTACCTTTACCTATTACCATTACATCGACTAATATTTTATTAATTCTGAATTTTCTATTGCCATATTAGTTAAATTAATCTGAACATTCCTGTCCTTGTACTCCTGCTACAGCCAAAGCAATTGTGAGTGTCCTTTAGCTTAAACATTTGAAATAATATAAACAATATTATATTCAAACTTTTGACTGTTTTCTTTAATAACTTCATTACACAATACTTGTACTTTTACTTTCAGTACTTGAGTAGTATATTTTAAAATAAACTACTTGCAATACTTAAGTACAAAACATGTTTAATACTTCAGTACTTCCACTTAAGTGGTGTGCTCACTTTTTTGATAGAGCACTTGTACTTTTACTCAAGTCTGGGTCCCTAGTACTTTATACATCTCTGGATGTGTGTGCCAAATTTAAAGTTCAACTAAGCACGCCAAGAGCCTTAAACATGCCTGAAATTAAAGTGAAGTTTGACGCGTTGCCATGGGAACAGCGTTCGAGATGTTTAAAATTCCTTCGCAATTTATCATCTACAATGTCTCGGCATCATGTTGACCACTTCTGGTGTCAATCGCATGAATCCCATACGAGGAGTATTTAAAGGTTCACAGCATGTAACTGTCAGCCTTAAATATGTGTAAAAATGAAAGTAAAGTTTGATGCATTGCCATGGGAACAGCGTTTGAGATATCAAAAATCCCTTCGCAATTTATCATCTACAATGTCTCGGCATCATGTTGACGACTTCTCGTGTCAATTGCATGAAAATTCTAGAAGGAGTATTTAAAAGTTAACTGTATGCAACTGAAAGGCTTAAATATGCCTTTAAAATGAAAGTAAAGTTTGACAGGTTGCCATGGGAACAGCGTTTGAGATATCAAAAATCCCTTCGCAATTTATCATCTACAATGTCTCGGCGTCATGTTGACCACTTCTCGTGTAAATCGCATGAAAATCCTAGAAGGAGTATTTAAAAGTTAACTGTATAAAACTGAAAGGCTTAAATATGCCTTTAAAATGAAAGTAAAGTTTGACGCGTTGCCATGGGAATAGCGTTTGAGATATCAAAAATCCCTTCGCAATTTATCATCTACAATGTCTCGGCATCATGGTGACCACTTTTGGTGTCAATCGCATGAAAATCCTAGAAGGAGTATTTAAAAGAACATTGCATGGAACTTTCAAAAAAATCCAGCTTTGTGACTGACACACTTCCTGGCGCCTGCTGGTGGCGCTATACCCGGGAGTCACAATAGGCACATCGATGCGATCGGAATCTTCAGATGAACAAACACCCCGCGTGTCATCACTATAAGACATTTTTTGCCTTAGATATTAGACACTTCCTGTTTCTCTGATTTCGTCACAACTTTGTCGGCTCGCCACGGCAGAACCGTTCGAGATATCAAAAATCCCTTCGCAATTTAGCAAGTCCAATGTCTCGACATCATGTTCACCACTTTTGGTGTCAATCGCATGCATCCTCTAGGAGGAGTATTCAAAAGTTCAACGCATGCATTTTTTAAACAATCCAAAATAGCTGACTTCCTGTTGGGCGGAGCTTAAATGTTAGAGGGCGAAAGTTGTTCGGGTCGATGAGATCTATATGCGTACCAACTCTCGTACATGTGCGTACATTTTTGCACGATCTGTGCCCCAATGTTTGTTTTTGCATTACAGGGGGCGCTACAGAGCTCCCTTGCCACGCCCGAGTTCCAGCCTTTGCCGGGTCCTAATGGCCGACGAATCTGACATCTCTGCCAATTTTCAAGAGTTTTTGAGTATGTTAAGGCCCCCAAATTGCCCCGAAACGTAAAAAAAAATAAAAAAAAAAAAAAAAATAATAAATCCGAGCAAAAACAATAGGCCTTCGCACCTACGGTGCAGGCCATTCTGGCCTGCTCCTCGGTGCTCGGGCCCTAATTAAAACTGCAAGCAGTGATGGAAGGGCCCTCGCACTCATGTGCACTACCACTCTATGGCCTTAGTAAAGCAATAAAACAGGGGGATTGAAATTTCCGTGGATAAATATAGGTGGATATTCAAAGGAACTTTGAAGTGCCACTACTCCTTTATGCAGCAGGTGGCGCTATGATTGTAATTGATTGTTGTAACATTGATGTGTTGAGGCCAGGACCCTTGTCAAACGTATGATGTCTGTGACAGGTCGGACATTGCATGTCTGAGTTACAACAGCTTTCTCATGGCGAAAAATCAAACTTTGACAGGCCACAACGAACACGCCCCTTTAACGAAATGTCAAGATCTTCACAATTTATCATTGTGAAGTCCTTAAGTTCAGACTGACCAAATATGATGATGATCTGAATACATTTCAATGAGCAATAAATAACAGTGTAAAACATGTCATTTCCTGCTTCCAGCAGGTGGCGCTATAACTTTTACTGAATATTGCCATGTTGATGTGTTCAGGACAGGACAATTATCAAACTTGTGAAGCGTGTGTCAGATTGGACATTTTAAACCTGAGTTAGAACAACTTCCTGTTTCATTGAGAAACACAGAAATTTGGCAAGCCGCCACATACACACCCTCCATTGAAATGTCAAGATCTCCGCAATTTAGCATTGCAAAGCCCTTTGGATGACACTCACCAAATATGATGATTATCTGATTAAATTTATAGGAGGAGTTTGTTAAAATACGAAGGCCAGAAATGGCAAAATTTGCACTCAAATTACAGAGAAAATTCAAAATGGCTGACTTCCTGTGGGGTTTAGAGCTTTGCTCCAGGAGACTTTTTTGTAGGTCTTGGGGTGATACATGATCCTACCGCATTTCGTATCTGTGCGATTAACGTAGCGGGGGGGCTGCTCTATTGAATTTTTGTAGGTGGCGCTATAGAGCCATTTTAACACCCCAAGTTCTGAAGCCTATATCATATGAAAATATTCGCCACTTTTGACACGTGTGCAATGTTTCATGACTTTTTGAGCTCGTTTAGGCTGTCAAAAAGGGGATTCATTTAGCGATACTTTGCGAGGCCGCAACGGACACGCCCTTTAACGAAAAATCAAGGTCGATGCTATTTATCATCACACAAGGTCTTGAGATTAGACTGATGAAATATTATGTTGATATGGTTAAATCTCTAAGAGCAGTAAGTCACAGCATAAAAGGTGGTATTTCCTGCTGCCTCTAGGTGGCGCTATGACTGATACTGAATTATGCCATGTTGATGTGTTCAGGCCGGGACCCTTATGAAACGTGTGAAGTTGGGGGCAGATCGGATAATGTATGTCTGAATTACATCAGCTTCCTGTTTCATGGCGAAATATCACACTTTGCCAGGCTGCCACCGACACGCCCTTCAACGAAAAGTCAAGATCTTCGCAATTTATCACGACAAAGGGCTTAACATCAGTCTGACCAAATGATGATGATGATTTGATTAAATCTCTAAGAGCAGTAAATCACAGCGTAAAACATGGCATTTCCTCCTACCTCTAGGTGGCGCTATGAGTGAAGTTGAATATTGGCATTGAAATGTGTTCAGGCCAAGACACTTATCAAACGTATGAAGCGTGGGGCAGATTGGACATTGTATGCCTGAGTTAGAGCCACTTCCTGTTTCATGGCGAAAATGCCGAAATTTGTCAGGCCGCCACGGACACACCCTCTGACGAAAAGTCAAGATCTCCGCAATTTAACATCGCAAAGGCCTTTAGATGAGATTGACCAAATATGACGATGATCGGATTAAATCTGTAGGAGGAGTTCGTTAAAGTATGAAGCCTGGAAATGACCAAATTTGCACAAAAATCAAGGCAAAAATTCAAAATGGTGGACTTCCTGTGGGGTTTAGAGCTTCGCTCCAAGAGACTTTTTTGTAGGTCTTGGGGTGATAGATGATCCTACCAAATTTCGTATCTCTACGTTTTTCGTAGCGGGGGGGCTGTTCTCTTGAAATTTTGCAGGTGGCGCTATCGAGCCATTTCTACACGCCCACTTCTGGCGCCTATACCACATGTAAATTTTCGCCACTTCTGACATGTCTGCAAAATTTCATGAGTTTTCGAGCATGTTTCTCCCCTCAAAAATGCGATTCACTTTGGAGAAGAAGAAGAATAAATAATAATTAAAGCTGCAAGCAGCGATGGAAGGGCCCTCGCACGCATGTGCACCGCCACCCTATGGCATTAGTAAAGCAGTGAACCAGGGGGAAATGAATTCAAGTGGGTAAATATAGGTGCATATTCAAAGGAAATTTGATGTGACACAGTGCCTGCGTGCAGCAGGTGGCGCTATGACTGTACCTGATTATTGTTAGATTGACGTGTTCAGGCCGGGACCCTGATCAAACGTGTGAAGTAGGGGGCAGATCGGACAATGTATGCCTGAATTACAACAACTTCCTGTTTCATGGCGAATATCACACTTTGCCAGGCCGCCACGGACACGCCCTTCAACGAAAAGTCAAGATCTTCGCAATTTATCACCGCAAAGGGCTTAACATCAGTCTCAGCAAATATGATGATGATTTGATCAAATCTATAAGAGCAGTAAATCCCAGCGTAAAACATGGCATTTCCTGCTACCTCTAGGTGGCGCTATGACTGAAGCTGAATATTGGCATTGAAATGTGTTCAGGCCAAGACTCTTATCAAACATGTGAAGTGTGGGGCAGATTGGAAATTGTATGCCTTAGTTATAACAACTTCCTGTTTCATGGCGAAAACGCTGAACTTTGTCAGGCCCCCACGGACGCACCCTCCAACGAAAAGTCAAAAGCTCCGCAATTTAACATCGCAAAGGCCTTTGAATGAGATTGACCAAATATGATGACGATCTGATAAAATCTCTAGGAGGAGTTCGTTAAAGTACGAAGCCTGGAAATGACAAAATTTGCACATAAATCACAGCAAAAATTAAAAATGTCCGACTTCCTGTGGGGTTTAGAGCTTAGCTCCAAGAGACTTTTTTGTAAGTCTTGGGGTGATAGATGATTCTACCAAATTTCATATCTGTATGGTTTTCGTAGTGGGGGGGCTGTTCTTTTGAAATTTTGCAGGTGGCGCTCTCGAGCCATTTCTACACGCCCACTTCTGGCGCCTATGCCACATGTAAATTTTCGCCACTTCTGACGTGTGTGCAACGTTTTATGACTTTTTGAGCTTGTTTCGCCTGTCAAAAATGGGATTCATTTAGCGATACTTTGCGAGGCCGCCACGGACATGCCCTTTAATGAAAAGTCAAGGTCGTTGCTTTTTATCATCACACAAGGTCTTGAGATTACACTGGTGAAATATGATGTTGATATGGTTAAATATCTAAGAGCAGTAAGTCACAGCGTAAAACATGGTATTTCCGGCTGCCTCTAGGTGGCGCTATAAGTGTTACTGAGTTATGCCATGTTGATGTGTTCAGGCCTGGACCCTTATCAAAGTTGTGAAGTCAGGGGCAGATCGGACAATGTATGCCTGAATTACATCAGCTTCCTGTTTCATGGCGAAACATCACATTTTGCCAGGCCGCCACGGACACGCCCTCCAACGAAAAGTCAAAAGCTCCGCAATTTAGCATCGCAAAGGCCTTTAGATGAGACTGACCAAATATGATGATGATCGGATTAAATCTCTAGGAGGAGTTCGTTAAAGTACTACGCTTCGAAATGTCAAAAAATGACAGAGAATATTCAAAATGGCCGACTTCCTGTGGGGTTTAGAGCTTAGCTCCAAGAGACTTTTTTGAAGGTCTTGGGGTGATAGATGACCCTACCAAATTTCGTATCTGTAAGTTTTTCGTAGTGGGGGGGCTGTTCTCTTGAAATTTTGCAGGTGGCGCTCTCGAGCCATTTTTACACGCCCACTTCTGATGCCTATACTACATGTAAATTTTCGCGACTTCTGACGCGTGTGCAAATTTTCATGAGTTTTCGGGTATGTTTAGGCCCTCAAAAATGCGATCCATTTCGGAGAAGAAGAAGAAGAAGAAGAAGAAGAAGAAGAAAAATAATAATAAACGGAGCAAAAACAATAGGGCTTTGCACCCACGGTGCAGGCCATTCTGGCCTGCTCCTCGGTGCTCGGGCCCTAATTAAAACTGCAAGCAGTGATGGAAGGGCCCTCGCACTCATGTGCACTGCAACTCTATGGCCTTAGTAAAGCAATAAAACAGGGGGATTGAAATTTCCGTGGATAAATATAGGTGGATATTCAAAGGAACTTTGAAGTGCCACTACTCCTTTATGCAGCAGGTGGCGCTATGATTGTAATTGATTGTTGTAACATTGATGTGTTGAGGCCAGGACCCTTGTCAAACGTATGATGTCTGTGACAGGTCAGACATTGCATGTCTGAGTAACAACAGCTTTCTCATGGCGAAAAATCAAACTTTGACAGGCCACAACGGACACGCCCCTTTAACGAAAAGTCAAGATCTTCACAATTTATCATTGTGAAGTCCATAAGTTCCGACTGATCAAATGTGATGATGATCTGAATAATACATTTCACTGAGCAGTAAATCACTGTTAAAACATGTCATTTCCTGCTTCCAGCAGGTGGCGCTATAACTTACTGAATATTGCCATGTTGATGTGTTCAGGACAGGACAATTATCAAACTTGTGAAGCGTGGGTCAGATTGGACATTTTAAACCTGAGTTAGAACAACTTCCTGTTTCATTGAGAAACACAGAAATTTGGCAAGCCGCCACATACACACCCTCCATTGAAATGTCAAGATCTCTGCAATTTAGCATTGCAAAGCCCTTTAGATGACACTCACCAAATATGATGATTATCTGATTAAATTTATAGGAGGAGTTTGTTAAAATACGAAGGCCAGAAATGGCAAAATTTGCACTCAAATTACAGAGAAAATTCAAAATGGCTCACTTCCTGTGGGGTTTAGAGCTTTGCTCCAAGAGACTTTTTTGTAGGTCTTGGGGTGATACATGATCCTACCGCATTTCGTATCTGTGCGATTAACGTAGCGGGGGGGCTGCTCTATTGAATTTTTGTAGGTGGCGCTATAGAGCCATTTTAACACCCCAAGTTCTGAAGCCTATATCACATGAACATTTTCACCACTTTTGACTCGTGTGCAACGTTTCATGACTTTTTGAGCTCGTTTAGGCTGTCAAAAATGGGATTCATTTAGCGATACTTTGCGAGGCCGCAACGGACACGCCCTTTAACGAAAAGTCAAGGTCGTTGCTATTTATCATCACACAAGGTCTTGAGATTAGACTGATGAAATATGATGTTGATATGGTTAAATCTCTAAGAGCAGTAAGTCACAGCATAAAAGGTGGTATTTCCTGCTGCCTCTAGGTGGCGCTATGACTGATACTGAATTATGCCATGTTGATGTGTTCAGGCCGGGACCCTTATGAAACGTGTGAAGTTGGGGGCAGATCGGACTATGTATGTCTGAATTACAACAGCTTCCTGTTTCATGGTGAAACATCACACTTTGCCAGGCTGCCACGGACACGCCCTTCAACGAAAAGTCAAGATCTTTGCAATTTATCACCGCAACGGGCTTAAAATGAGTCAGACCAAATATGATGATGATTTGATTAAATCTCTAAGAGCAGTAAATCAGAGCGTAAAACATGGTATTTTCTCCTACCTCTAGGTGGCGCTATGAGTAAAGTTGTATATTGGCATTGAAATGTGTTCAGGTCAAGACCCTTATCAAACATGTGAAGCGTGGGGCAGATTGGACATTGTATGCCTGAGTTAGAGCCACTTCCTGTTTCATGGCGAAAATGCTGAAATTTGTCAGGATGCCATGGACACACCCTCCGACGAAAAGTCAAGATCTCCGCAATTTAACATCGCAAAGGCCTTTAGATGAGATTGACCAAATATGACGATGATCTGATTAAATCTGTAGGAGGAGTTAATTAAAGTATGAAGCCTGGAAATGACCAAATTTGCACATCAATCAAGGCAAAAATTCAAAATGGCCGACTTCCTGTGGGGTTTAGAGCTTCGCTCCAAGAGACTTTTTTGTAGGTCTTGGGGTGATAGATGATCCTACCAAATTTCGTATCTGTACGTTTTTCGTAGCGGGGGGGCTGTTCTCTTGAAATTTTGCAGGTGGCGCTATCGAGCCATTTCTACACGCCCACTTCTGGCGCCTATGCCACATGTAAATTTTCACCACTTCTGATATGTGTGCAAAATTTCATGAGTTTTCGAGCATGTTTCGCCCCTCAAAAATGCGATCCATTTCGGAGAAGAAAAAGAATAATAAGAATTAAAGCTGCAAGCAGCGATGGAAGGGCCCTCGCACGCATGTGCACCGCTACCCTATGGCATTAGTAAAGCAGTGAACCAGGGGGATATGAATTAAAGTGGGTAAATACAGGTGGATATTCAAAGGGAAACTGATGTGCCACACCGCCTGTGTGCAGCAGGTGGTGCTATGACTGAAGCTGAATATTGGCATTGAAATGTGTTCAGGCCAAGAACCTTATCAAACATGTGAAGTCTGGGGCAGATCGAACAATGTATGTCTGAATTACAACAGCTTCCTGTTTCATGGCGAAACATCACACTTTGCCAGGCCGCCACGGACACGCCCTTCAATGAAAAGTCAAGATATTCACAATTTATCACCGCAGAGGGCTTTACATCAATCTAACCAAATATGATGATGATTTGATTAAATCTCTTAAGAGCAGTAAATCATAGCGTAAAACATGGTATTTCCTGCTACCTCTAGGTGGCGCTATGACTGAAGCTGAATATTGGCATTGAAATGTGTTCAGGCCAAGACCCTAATCAAACATGTGAAGCGTGGGGCAGATTGGACATTGTATACCTGAGTTAGAGCCACTTCCTGTTTCATGGCGAAAACACCGAAATTTGGCAGCACGCCACGGACACACCCTCCAACGAAAAGTCAAGGTCTCTGCAATTTAGCATCGCAAAGGCCTTTAGATAAGACCGACCAAATATGACGATGATCGGATTAAATCTGTAGGAGGAGTTTGTTGCAGTATGAAGCCTGGAAATGACCAAATTTGCACAAAAATTAAGGCAAAAATTCAAAATGGCCGACTTCCTGTGGGGTTTAGAGCTTCGCTCCAAGAGACTTTTTTGTAGGTCTTGGGGTGATAGATGATCCTACCAAATTTCGTATCTGTACATTTTTCGTAGCGGGGGGGCTGTTCGCTTGAAATTTTGCAGGTGGCGCTATCGAGCCATTTCTACACGCCCACTTCTGGCGCCTATGCCACATGTAAATTTTCGCCACTTCTGACATGTGTGCAACGTTTTATGACTTTTTGAGCTTGTTTAGCCTGTCAAAAATGCGATTCATTTACCGATACTTTGCGAGGCCGCCGCGGACACGCCCTTTAATGAAAAGTCAAGGTCGTTGCTTTTTATCATCACACAAGGTCTTGAGATTACACTGGTGAAATATGATGTTGATATGGTTAAATATCTAAGAGCAGTAAATCACAGCGTAAAACATGGTATTTCCTGCTGCCTCTAGGTGGCGCTATGAGTGTTACTGAATTATGCCATGTTGATGTGTTCAGGCCTGGACCCTTATCAAACGTGTGAAGTCAGGGACAGATCGGACATTGTATGCCTGAGTTATAACAACTTCCTGTTTCATGGCGAAACATCACACTTTGCCAGGCCGCCACGGACACGCCCTTCAACGAAAAGTCAAGATCTTCGCAATTTATCAAGGAAAAGGGCTTAACATCAGTCAGACCAAATATGATGATGATTTGATTAAATCTCTAAGAGCAGTAAATCAGAGCATAAAACATGGTATTTCCTCCTACCTCTAGGTGGCGCTATGAGTGAAGTTGAATATTGGCATTGAAATGTGTTCAGGCCAAGACCCTTATCAAACGTATGAAGCGTGGGGCAGATTGGACATTGTATGCCTGAGTTAGAGCCACTTCCTGTTTCATGGCGAAAATGCCGAAATTTGTCAGGCCGCCACGGACACACCCTCTGACGAAAAGTCAAGATCTCCGCAATTTAACATCGCAAAGGCCTTTAGATGAGATTGACCAAATATGACGATGGTCGGATTAAATCTGTAGGAGGAGTTCGTTAAAGTATGAAGGCTGGAAATGACCAAATTTGCACAAAAATCAAGGCAAAAATTCAAAATGGCTGACTTCCTGTTGGGTTTAGAGCTTTGCTCCAAGAGACTTTTTTGTAGGTCTTGGGGTGATAGATGATCCTACCAAATTTCGTATCTGTACGTTTTTCGTAGTGGGGGGGCTGTTCTCTTGAAATTTTGCAGGTGGCGCTATCGAGCCATTTCTACACGCCCACTTCTGGCGCCTATGCCACATGTAAATTTTCGCCACTCCTGACATGTGTGCAAAATTTCATGAGTTTTCGAGCATGTTTCGCCCCTCAAAAATGCGATTCACTTTGGAGAAGAAGAAGAATAAATAATAATAATAATAATAATAAACGGAGCAAAAACAATAGGGTCCTCACACTTGTGTGCTCGGGCCCTAATAATAATAATAATAAACCGAGCAAAAACAATAGGGTCCTCGCACCCCGGTGTGCTCGGGCCCTAAATATAGCTGCAAGCAGCGATGGCGGGCCCTCGCACGTTTGTTTACCGCTACATGGTGCCTCCGAGAAAACGATGCACGGTGGGCATGTGCATCAAGTGGGTAAATATCAGTGGGCTATTTAATGTTGTTTCTGAGCCATTTGGGGACTGTAGGTAAAAGAAACCCCACATTTTAAACAAACGGGGGCACTAGTGAGCCACTTAAGAGACACGCCTTTATCTGACCTTTTTGTCAACACTTAACAGCCGACAACTCTGATGTGTGTGCCAAATTTAAATTTAATCTAAGCACGCCAAGAGCCTTAAATATGCCTGAAATGAAAGTAAAGTTTGACGCGTTGCCATGGGAACAGCGTTCGAGATGTCAAAAATTCCTTCGCAATTTAGCATCTACAATGTCTCAGCATGATGTTGACCACTTTTGGTGTCAATCGCATGAATCCCATACAAGGAGTATTCAAAAGTTCACAGCATGTAACTGTCAGTCTTAAATATGTGTAAAAATGAAAGTAAAGTTTGACACGTTGCCATGGGAACAGAGTTGGAGATATCAAAAATCCCTTCGCAATATATCGTCTACAATGTCTCTGCATCATGTTGACCACTTTTGGTGTCAATTGCATGATTATTCTAGAAGGAGTATTTAAAAGTTAACTGCATGCAACTGAAGGGCTTAAATATGCCTTTAAAATGAAAGTAAAGTTTGATGCGTTGCCATGGGAACAACGTTTGAGATATCAAAAATCCCTTCGCAATTTATCATCTACTATGTCTTGGCATCATGTTGACCACTTTTGGTGTCAATCGCATAAACATTCTAGGAGGAGTATTTAAAAGAACATCACATGGAACTGTCAAAAAAATCAACCTTTGTGACTGCAACACTTCCTGGCGCCTGGTGGTGGCGCTATACCCGAGACTCACAATAGGCACATCGATGCGATCGGAATCTTCAGACGAACAAACACCCCACGTGTCATCACTATAAGACATTTTTTGCCTTAGATATTAGACACTTCCTGTTTCTCTGATTTCGCCATGACTTTGCCACTTCGCCATGGCAACACCGTTCGAGATATCAAAAATCCCTTCGCAATTTAGCAAGTACAATGTCTTGACATCATGATCACCACGTTTGGTGTCATTTGCATGAATCCCCTAGGAGGAGTATTCAAAAGTTCACCGCATGCATTTTTTAAACAATCCAAAATGGCGGACTTCCTGTTGGGCGGAGCTAAAATGTTAGAGGGCGAAAGTTGTTCGGGTCGATGAGATCTATATGTGTACCAACTTTCGTAAATGTGCGTACATGTTTGCCCGATCTGTGCACTCCTGTTTGTTTTTGCATTACAGGGGGCGCTACAGAGCCCCCGTGCCACGCCCGTGTTCCAGCCTTTGGCTTTCGGCGATCACGGACGACTCTGATGTCTGTGCCAAATTTCAAGAGTTTTCGAGTATGTTAAGGCCCCCAAAATGTCCAAAAGTGTTGAAAAAAATAAAAAAAAAAAAGAAATAAAAATAAATATAGCTGCAAGCAGCGATGGCGGGCCCTCGCACGTTTTTTTTACCGCTACACGGTGCCTCAGAGAAAACGATGCACGGTGGCCATTTGTATCAAGTGGGTAAATATCAGTGAACTATTTCATGTTGTTACTGACCCATTTAGGTACTGTATGTAAAAGAAACCCCACATTTTAGACAAACGCGGGCGCTAGTGAGACACTAAATAGACACGCCTTTATCTGACCTTTTTGTCAACACTTAACAGCCGACAACTCTGATGTGTTTGCCAAATTTAAAGTTAATCTAAGCACACCAAGAGCCTTAAATATGCCTGACATAAAAGTAAAGTTTGACACGTTGCCATGGGAACAGCGTTAGAGATGTCAAAAATTCCTTCGCAATTTAGCGTCTACAATGTCTCAGCATCATGTTGACAACTTCTGGTGTGAATTGCATTATTTCCCTAGAAGGAGTATTAAAAAGAACATTGCATGCGACTGTCAGGCTTAAAGAAGCCTTTAAAATGAAAGTAAAAAGTTTGACGCGTTGCCATGGGAACAGCGTTTGAGATATCAAAAATCCCTTCACTACTTATCATCTCCAATGTCTCGGCATCATGTTGACCACGTTTGGTGTCAATCGCATGAATATCCTAGAAGGAGTATTGAAAAGTTCACTGCATGCAACTGAAGGGCTTAAATATGCCTTTAAAATGAAAGTAAAGTTTGACGCGTTGCCATGGGAATACCGTTTGAGATATCAAAAATCCCTTCGCAATTTATCATCTACAATGTCTCGGCATCATGGTGACCACTTTTGGTGTCAATCGTATGAAAATCCTAGAAGGAGTATTTAAAAGAACATTGCATGGAACTGTCAAAAAAATCAACCTTTGTGACTGCAACACTTCCTGGCGCCTGGTGGTGGCGCTATACCCGGGAGTCACAATAGGCACATCGATGCGATCGGAAACTTTAGACGAACAAACTTCCCGCATGGCATCACAATAAGATATTTTTTGCCTCAGATATTAGACACTTCCTGTTTCTCTGATTTCGCCACAACTTTGTCACCTCGCCATGGCAGAACCGTTCGAGATATCAAAAATCCCTTCGCAATTTAGCAAGTCCAATGTCTGGACATCATGTTCACCACTTTTGGTGTCAATCGCATGATTCCTCTAGGAGGAGTATTCAAAAGTTCAACGCATGCATTTTTTAAACGATCCAAAATAGCTGACTTCCTGTTGGGCGGAGCCTAAATGTTAGAGGGCGAAAGTTGTTCGGGTCGATGAGATCTATATGCGTACCAACTCTCGTACATGTGCGTACATGTTTGCCCAATCTGTGCACCAATGTTTGTTTTTGCATTACAGGGGGCGCTACAGAGCCCCTGTGCCACGCCCGTGTTTCAGCCTTTGCATGAGCCTAGTGGTACGGGACTCTGACATGTGTGCCAAATTTCAAGAGTTTTCGAGTATGTTAAGGGACCCAAATTAGGTCAAGTGTTGAAAAAAATAAAAAAAAAATATAGCTGCAAGCAGCGATGGCGGGCCCTCGCACGTTATTTTACCGCTATACGATGCCTCCGAGAAAACGATGCACGGTGAGCAAGTGCATCAAGTGGGTAAATATCAGTGGGCTTTTTCATGTTGTTATTGACCCATTTGGGGACTGTAGGTAAAAGAAACCCCACATTTTAGACAAACGGGGGCGCTAGTGAGCCACTTAAGAGACACGCCTATGTCTGACCTTTTTGTGCACAACTTAACAGTCAACAACTCTGATGTGTGTGCCAAGTTTTAGGTTAATCTAAGCACGCCAAGAGCCTTAAACATGCCTGAAATTAAAGTAAAGTTTGACGCGTTGCCATGGGAGCAGCATTCGAGATATCAAAAATCCCTTCGCAATTTATCATCTACTATGCCTCGGCATCATGTTGACCACTTTTGTTGTCAATCGCATGAAAATCCTAGAAGGAGTATTTAAAAGAGCATTGGATGGAACTGTCAAAAAAATCCACCTTTGTGACTGACACACTTCCTGGCGCCTGGTGGTGGCGCTATACCCGAGACTCACAATAGGCACATCGATGCGTTCGGAATCTTCAGACGAACAAACGTCCTGCGTGTCATTACAATAAGACATTTTTTGCCTTAGATATTAGACACTTCCTGTTTCTCTGATTTCGCCATGACTTTGTCGCTTCGCCATGGCAGAACCGTTCGAGATATCAAAAATCCCTTCGCAATTTAGCAAGTACAATGTCTCGACATCACGTTCACCACGTTTGGTGTCAATCGCATAAATCCCCTAGGAGGAGTATTTAAAAGTTCATCACATGCGTTTTTGAAACAATCCAAAATAGCCAACTTCCTGTTGGGCGGAGCTTAAATGTTAGAGGGCGAAAGTTGTTCGGGTCGATGAGATCTATAAGCGTACCAATTCTCAAACATGTGCGTACATTTTTGCCCGATCTGTGCATCAATGTTTTTTTTTGCATTACAGGGGGCGCTACAGAGCCCCCGTGCCACGCCCGCGTTCCAGCCTTTGCCCGGTCGCAATGACGGACGACTTTGACATCTGTGCCAAATTTCAAGAGTTTTCGAGTATGTTTAGTCACCCAAAATGCCCAAAAGTGTTAAAAAAAATAAAAATAATAATAATAATAATAAAAAATATAGCTGCAAGCAGCGATGGCGGGCCCTCGCACGTTATTTTACCGCTATACGATGCCTCCGAGAAAACGATGCACGGTGAGCAAGTGCATCAAGTGGGTAAATATCAGTGGGCTATTTCATGTTGTTATTGACCCATTTGGGGTCTGTAGGTAAAAGAAACCCCACATTTTAGACAAACGGGGGAGCTGGTGAGCCACTTAAGAGACACGCCTATGTCTGACCTTTTTGTGCACACTTAACAGTCGACAACTCTCATGTGTGTGCCAAGTTTTAGGTTAATCTAAGCACGCCAAGAGCCTTAAACATGCCTAAAATTAAAGTAAAATTTGACGCGTTGCCATGGGAACAGCGTTGGAGATATCAAAAATCCCTTCGCAATTTATCATCTACTATGCCTCGGCATCATGTTGACCACTTTTGGTGTCAATCGCATGAAAATCCTAGAAGGAGTATTTAAAAGAACATTGGATGGAACTGTCAAAAAAATCCACCTTTGTGACTGACACACTTCCTGGCGCCTGGTGGTGGCGCTATACCCGAGACTCACAATAGGCGCATCGATGCGTTCGGAATCTTCAGACGAACAAACGTCCTGCGTATTATTACAATAAGACATTTTTTGCCTTAGATATTAGACACTTCCTGTTTCTCTGATTTCGCCATGACTTTGTCGCTTCGCCATGGCAGAACCGTTCGAGATATCAAAAATCCCTTCGCAATTTAGCAAGTACAATGTCTCGACATCATGTTCACCGCGTTTGGTGTCAATCGCATAAATCCCCTAGGAGGAGTATTTAAAAGTTCATCACATGCGTTTTTGAAACAATCAAAAATGGCCGACTTCCTGTTGGGCGGAGCTAATAGGTTTAAGGGCGAAAGTTGTTCGGGTCGATGAGTTCTATATGTGTACCAACTCTCGTACATGTGCGTACATTTTTGCCCGATCTGTGCCCCAATGTTTGTTTTTGAATTACAGGGGGCGCTACAGAGCTCCCTTGCCACGCCCGTGGTCCGGCCTTTGCCCGGACCTGATGGCCGACGACTCTGATGTCTGTGCAAAATTTCAAGAGTTTTTGAGTATGTTAAGGCCCCCAAATTGCCCCGAAACGTAAAAAAAAAATAAAAAAAAAAAAAATAATAATAATAATAAAAATAATAATCCGAGCAAAAACAATAGGGCTTCGCACCTTTCGGTGCAGGCCATTCTGGCCTGCTCCTCGGTGCTCGGGCCCTAATAAAAAAAAAAATAATAAATTCGAGCAAAAACAATAGGGCTTCGCACCTTTCGGTGCAGGCCATTCTGGCCTGCTCCTCGGTGCTCGGGCCCTAAATATAGCTGCAAGCAGCAATGGCGGGCCCTCGCACGTTTTTTTACCGCTACACGGTGCGTCCGAGAAAACGATGCACGGTGGGCAAGGGCATCAAGTGGGTAAATATCCGTGGGCTATTTAATGTTGTTTCTGAGCCATTTGGGGACTGTAGGTAAAAGAAACCCCACATTTTAGACAAACAGGTGCACTAGTGAGCCACTTAAGAGACACGCCTATGTCTGACCTTTTTGTCAACACTTAACAGCCGAAAACTCTGATGTGTGCAGAGATGTATAGTAACGAAGTAGAACTACTTCACTACTGTACTTAAGTACTAAAAGGCAGTATCTGTACTCTACTGAAGTATTATTTTTTTCTCCTACTTCCACTTTTACTTCAGTACATATTTTCGATGAGTTTAATACTTTTACTCCAATACATTTTTTATGTGCTGCATAGTTACTCGTTACACTCAAATGTTACGAATCATTCCAAACCTACATTATCACTGCCGGAGCGGTGATACACATTAGAAACACACACAGATTGTGGTCTAAACCAATAGGAGATAGTGAAGAGCGGACCCCTCCCTCCCTCTCACTCACAAATATGAGCCGCAGTTGTGGACAAATGTGAAGTGAAGAGAGAACCAAAGTGCACGAGAGAGACCGATAGAGAGAGAGAATTCGCGAGAAAGGGCGAGTGTGCGCGAAAGAAGGAAACCTAAATACATTGAAACATCTTGTACCTTTACCTATTACCATTACATCGACTAATATTTTATTAATTCTGAATTCTCTATTGCCATATTAGTTAAATTAATCTGAACATTCCTGTCCTTGTACTCCTGCTACAGCCAAAGCAATTGTGAGTGTCCTTTAGCTTAAACATTTGAAATAATATAAACAATATTATATTCAAACTTTTGACTGTTTTCTTTAATAACTACATTACACAATACTTGTACTTTTACTTTCAGTACTTGAGTAGTATATTTTAAAATAAACTACTTGCAATACTTAAGTACAAAACATGTTTAATACTTCAGTACTTCCACTTAAGTGGTGTGCTCACTTTTTTGATAGAGCACTTGTACTTTTACTCAAGTCTGGGTCCCTAGTACTTTATACATCTCTGGATGTGTGTGCCAAATTTAAAGTTCAACTAAGCACGCCAAGAGCCTTAAACATGCCTGAAATTAAAGTAAAGTTTGACGCGTTGCCATGGGAACAGCGTTCGAGATGTCTAAAATTCCTTCGCAATTTATCATCTACAATGTCTCGGCATCATGTTGACCACTTCTGGTGTCAATCGCATGAATCCCATACGAGGAGTATTTAAAGGTTCACAGCATGTAACTGTCAGCCTTAAATATGTGTAAAAATGAAAGTAAAGTTTGATGCATTGCCATGGCAACAGCGTTTGAGATATCATAATCCCTTCGCAATTTATCATCTACAATGTCTCGGCATCATGTTGACCACTTCTCGTGTAAATCGCATGAAAATCCTAGAAGGAGTATTTAAAAGTTAACTGTATGGAACTGAAAGGCTTAAATATGCCTTTAAAATGAAAGTAAAGTTTGACGCGTTGCCATGGGAACAGCGTTTGAGATATCAAAAATCCCTTCGCAATTTATCATCTACAATGTCTCGGCATCATGTTGACCACTTCTCGTGTCAATCGCATGAAAATCCTAGAAGGAGTATTTAAAAGTTAACTGTATGGAACTGAAAGGCTTAAATATGCCTTTAAAATGAAAGTAAAGTTTGACGCGTTGCCATGGGAACAGCGTTTGAGATATCAAAAATCCCTTCGCAATTTATCATCTACAATGTCTCGGCATCATGGTGACCACTTTTGGTGTCAATCGCATGAAAATCCTAGAAGGAGTATTTAAAAGAACATTGCATGGAACTTTAAAAAAAATCCAGCTTTGTGACTGACACACTTCCTGGCGCCTGGTGGTGGCGCTATACCCGGGAGTCACAATAGGCACATCGATGCGATCGGAATCTTCAGACGAACAAACACCCCGCGTGTCATTACAATAAGACATTTTTTGCTTTAGATATTAGACACTTCCTGTTTCTCTGATTTCGCCACAACTTTGTCGGCTCGCCATGGCAGAACCGTTCGAGATATCAAAAATCCCTTCGCAATTTAGCAAGTCCAATGTCTCGACATCATGTTCACCACTTTTGGTGTCAATCGCATGCATCCTCTAGGAGGAGTATTCAAAAGTTCAACGCATGCATTTTTTAAACAATCCAAAATAGCTGACTTCCTGTTGGGCGGAGCTTAAATGTTAGAGGGCGAAAGTTGTTCGGGTCGATGAGATCTATATGCGTACCAACTCTCGTACATGTGCGTACATGTTTGCACGATCTGTGCATCAATGTTTTATTTTGCATTACAGGGGGCGCTACAGAGCCCCCGTGCCACGCCCGTGTTCCAGCCTTTGCCCGTTTGCAATGACGGACGACTCTGACGTCCGTGCCAAATTTCAAGAGTTTTCGAGTATATTAAGGCACCCAAAATGCCCAAAAGTGTTAAAAAAAATAAAAATAAAAATAAAAAAAAAAATAATAAATATAGCTGCAAGCAGCAATGGCGGGCCCTCGCACGTTTTTTTACCGCTACACAGTGCCTCCAAGAAAACGATGCACGGTGGGCACGTGCATCAAGTGGGTAAATATCAGTGGACTATTTCATGTTGCTACTGACCAATTTGGGTACTGTAGGTAAAAGAAACCCCACATTTTAGACAAACGGGGGCACTAGTGAGCCACTAAATAGACACGCCTTTATCTGACGTTTTTGTCAACACTTAACAGCCGACAACTCTGATGTGTGTGCCAAATTTAAAGTTAATCTAAGCACGCCATGAGCCTTAAATATGCCTGAAATTAAAGTAAAGTTTGAAGCGTTGCCATGGGAACAGCGTTCGAGATGTCAAAAATTCCTTCGCAATTTAGCATCTACAATGTCTCAGCATCATGTTGACCACTTTTAGTGTCAATGGCATAAACATTCTAGGAGGAGTATTTAAAAGAACATCACATGGAACTGTCAAAAAAATCAACCTTTGTGTCTGCAACACTTCTTGGCGCCTGGTGGTGGCGCTATACCCGAGACTCACAATAGGCACATCGATGCGATCAGAATCTTCAGACGAACAATCACCCCGTGTGTCATCACAATAAGACATTTTTTACCTTAGATATTAGACACTTCTTGTTTCTCTGATTTCGCCATGAATTTGTCGCCTCGCCATGACAGAACCGTTCGAGATATCAAAAATCCCTTCGCAAATTAGCAAGTACAATGTCTCGACATCATGATCACCACGTTTGGTGTCAATCCCATGAATCCCCTAGAAGGAGTATTCAAAAGTTCACTGCATGGATTTTTTAAACAATCCAAAATGGCCGACTTCATGTTGGGCGGAGCTAATAGGTTAGAGTGCGAAAGTTGTTCGGGTCGATGAGATCTATATGTGTACCAACTTTCGTACATGTGCGTACATGTTTGCCCGATTTGTGCACCAATCATTTTTTTGCATTTATAGGGGGCGCTACAGAGCACTACTGCCACGCCCGTGTTCCAGCGTTTGCCCGGTCCTAATGGCCAATGACTTTGAGGTCTGTGCCAAATTCCCGGTGTTTTCGAGCATGTTAAGGCACCCAAAGTGCATGCCAAGTGCTTAAATATGCCTGAAAATGAAAGTAAAATTTTACGTGTTGCCATGGGAGCAGCATTCAAGATATCAAAAATCCCTTCGCAATTTATCATCTACAATGCCTCAGCATCATGTTGACCACTTTTGGTGTCAATCGCATGAAAATCCTAGGAGGAGTATTTAAAAGAACATCGCATGGAACTGTCAAAAATCCACCTTTTGTGACTGCCACACTTCCTGGTGCCTGTTGGTGGCGCTATACCCGAAACTCACAATAGGCACATCGATGCGATCGGAATCCTTGGCCGAACATACACAATGCGTTTCATCCCAAAAAGACATTTTTTGCTTTAGATATTAGACACTTCCTGTTTCTCTGAATTCGCCATAAATTTGTCGCCTCGCCATGGCAACACCGTTCGAGATATCAAAAATCCCTTCGCAATTTAGCAAGTCCAATGTCTCAGCATCATCTTCACCACGTTTGGTCTCAATCGTATGAATTCCCTAGGAGAAGTATTTAAAAGTTCATGACTGACACACTTCCTGGCGCCTGGTGGTGGCGCTATACCCGGGAGTCACAATAGGCACATCGATGCGATCGGAATCTTCAGAAGAACAAACACACCGCATGGCATCACAATAAGACTTTTTTTGCCTTAGATATTAGACACTTCCTGTTTTTCTGAATTCGCCATGACTTTGTCGCCTCGCCATGGCAGAACCGTTCGAGATATCAAAAATCCCTTCGCAATTTAGCAAGTCCAATGTCTTGACATCATGATCACCACGTTTGGTGTCAATCCCATGAATCCCCTAGAAGGAGTATTTAAAAGTTCACCGCATGCATTTTTTAAACAATCCAAAATGGCTGACTTCCTGTTGGGCGGAGCTTAAATGTTAGAGGGCGAAAGTTGTTCGGATCGATGAGATCTATATGCGTACCAACTCTCGTACATGTGCGTACATGTTTGCACGATCTGTGCACCAATGTTTTTTCTGGCATTACAGGGGGCGCTACAGAGCCCCTGTGCCACGCCCGTGTTCCAGCCTTTGCCCGTTCGCAATGACGGACGACTCTGACGGCTGTGCCAAATTTCAAGAGTTTTCGAGTATGTTAAGGCACCCAAAATGCCCAAAAGTGTTAAAAAAAATAAAAATAAAAAAAAAATAATAAATTCGAGCAAAACCAATAGGGCTTCGCACCTTTCGGTGCAGGCCATTCTGGCCTGCTCCTCGGTGCTCGGGCCCTAATAATAAATCCTAAGAAAAACAATAGGGCTTCGCACCTTTCGGTGCAGGCCATTCTGGCCTGCTCCTCGGTGCTCGGGCCCTAATAATAAAAATAATAATCCGAGCAAAAACAATAGGGCTTCGCACCTTTCGGTGCAGGCCATTCTGGCCTGCTCCTCGGTGCTCGGGCCCTAATAAATTCGAGCAAAACCAATAGGGCTTCGCACCTTTCGGTGCAGGCCATTCTGGCCTGCTCCTCGGTGCTCGGGCCCTAAATATAGCTGCAAGCAGCAATGGCGGGCCCTCGCACGTTTTTTTACCGCTACATGGTGCGTCCGAGAAAACGATGCACGGTGGGCAAGGGCATCAAGTGGGTAAAATATCAGTGGGCTATTTAATGTTGTTTCTGAGCCATTTGGGGACTGTAGGTAAAAGAAACCCCACATTTTAGACAAACAGGTGCACTAGTGAGCCACTTAAGAGACACGCCTATGTCTGACCTTTTTGTCAACACTTAACAGCCGAAAACTCTGATGTGTGCAGAGATGTATAGTAACGAAGTAGAACTACTTCACTACTGTACTTAAGTACTAATAGGCAGTATCTGTACTCTACTGAAGTATTATTTTTTTCTCCTACTTCCACTTTTACTTCAGTACATATTTTCGATGAGTTTAATACTTTTACTCCAATACATTTTTTATGTGCTGCATAGTTACTCGTTACACTCAAATGTTACGAATCATTCCAAACCTACATTATCACTGCCGGAGCGGTGATACACATTAGAAACACACACAGATTGTGGTCTAAACCAATAGGAGATAGTGAAGAGCGGACCCCTCCCTCCCTCCCTCTCACTCACAAATATGAGCCGCGGTTGTGGACAAATGTGAAGTGAAGAGAGAACCAAAGTGCACGAGAGAGACCGATAGAGAGAGAGAATTCGCGAGAAAGGGCGAGTGTGCGCGAAAGAAGGAAACCTAAATACATTGAAACATCTTGTACCTTTACCTATTACCATTACATCGACTAATATTTTATTAATTCTGAATTCTCTATTGCCATATTAGTTAAATTAATCTGAACATTCCTGTCCTTGTACTCCTGCTACAGCCAAAGCAATTGTGAGTGTCCTTTAGCTTAAACATTTGAAATAATATAAACAATATTATATTCAAACTTTTGACTGTTTTCTTTAATAACTACATTACACAATACTTGTACTTTTACTTTCAGTACTTGAGTAGTATATTTTAAAATAAACTACTTGCAATACTTAAGTACAAAACATGTTTAATACTTCAGTACTTCCACTTAAGTGGTGTGCTCACTTTTTTGATAGAGCACTTGTACTTTTACTCAAGTCTGGGTCCCTAGTACTTTATACATCTCTGGATGTGTGTGCCAAATTTAAAGTTCAACTAAGCACGCCAAGAGCCTTAAACATGCCTGAAATTAAAGTAAAGTTTGACGCGTTGCCATGGGAACAGCGTTCGAGATGTCTAAAATTCCTTCGCAATTTATCATCTACAATGTCTCGGCATCATGTTGACCACTTCTGGTGTCAATCGCATGAATCCCATACGAGGAGTATTTAAAGGTTCACAGCATGTAACTGTCAGCCTTAAATATGTGTAAAAATGAAAGTAAAGTTTGACACGTTGCCATGGGAACAGCGTTTGAGATATCAAAAATCCATTCGCAATTTATCATCTACAATGTCTCGGCATCATGTTGACCACTTCTCGTGTCAATCGCATGAAAATCCTAGAAGGAGTATTTAAAAGTTAACTGTATAAAACTGAAAGGCTTAAATATGCCTTTAAAATGAAAGTAAAGTTTGACAGGTTGCCATGGGAACAGCGTTTGAGATATCAAAAATCCCTTCGCAATTTATCATCTACAATGTCTCGGCATCATGTTGACCACTTCTCGTGTCAATCGCATGAAAATCCTAGAAGGAGTATTTAAAAGTTAACTGTATAAAACTGAAAGGCTTAAATATGCCTTTAAAATGAAAGTAAAGTTTGACAGGTTGCCATGGGAACAGCGTTTGAGATATCAAAAATCCCTTCGCAATTTATCATCTACAGTGTCTCAGCATTATGTTGACCACTTCTCGTGTCAATCGCATGAAAATCCTAGAAGGAGTATTTAAAAGAACATTGCATGGAACTTTAAAAAAAATCCAGCTTTGTGACTGACACACTTCCTGGCGCCTGCTGGTGGCGCTATACCCGGGAGTCACAATAGGCACATCGATGCGATCGAAATCTTCAGATGAGCAAACACCCCGCGTGTCATTACAATAAGACATTTTTTGCCTTAGATATTAGACACTTCCTGTTTCTCTGATTTCGCCACAATTTTGTCGGCTCGCCATGGCAGAACCGTTCGAGATATCAAAAATCCCTTCGCAATTTAGCAAGTCCAATGTCTCGACATCATGTTCACCACTTTTGGTGTCAATCGCATGATTCCTCTAGGAGGAGTATTCAAAAGTTCAACGCATGCATTTTTTAAACAATCCAAAATAGCTGACTTCCTGTTGGGCGGAGCTTAAATGTTAGAGGGCGAAAGTTGTTCGGGTCGATGAGATCTATATGCGTACCAACTCTCGTACATGTGCGTACATGTTTGCACGAGCTGTGCATCAATGTTTTTTTTTTGCATTACAGGGGGCGCTACAGAGCCCCCGTGCCACGCCCGTGTTCCAGCCTTTGCCCGTTCGCAATGACGGACGACTCTGACGTCTGTGCCAAATTTCAAGAGTTTTCGAGTATGTTAAGGCACCCAAAATGCCCAAAAGTGTTAAAAAAAAAAATAATAAAAAAAAAAAAAAATATAGCTGCAAGCAGCGATGGCGGGCCCTCGCACGTTTATTTACCGCTACACGGTGCCTTCGAGGAAAACGATGCACGGTGGGCAAGTGCATCAAGTGGGTAAATATCATGCTGCTACTGACCCATTTAGGTACTGTAGGTAAAAGAAACCCCACATTTTAGACAATCGGGGGCGCTAGTGAGCCACTAAATAGACACACCTTTATCTGACGTTTTTGTCAACACTTAACAGCCGACAACTCTGATGTGTGTGCCAAATTTAAATTTAATCTAAGCACGCCAAGAGCCTTAAATATGCCTGAAATAAAAGTAAAGTTTGACGCGTTGCCATGGGAACAGCGTTCGAGATGTCAAAAATTCCTTCGCAATTTATCATCTACATTGTCTCAGCATCATGTTGACCATTTTTGGTGTCAATCGCATGAAAATCCTAGAAGGAGTATTTAAAAGAACATCGTATGGAACTGTCAAAAAAATCCACCTTTGTGACTGACACACTTCCTGGCGCCTGGTGGTGGCGCTATAACTGGGAGTCACAATAGGCACATCGATGCGATCGGAATCTTCAGACGAACAAACACCCCGTGTGTCATTACAATAAGACATTTTTTGCCTTAGATATTAGACAATTCCTGTTTCTCTGATTTCACCATAAGTTTGTCGCCTCGCCATGACAGAACCGTTCGAGATATCAAAAATCCCTTCGCAATTTAGCATGTCCAATGTCTTGACATCATGATCACCACGTTTGGAGTGAATCCCATGTATCCCCTCGGAGGAGTATTCAAAAGTTCACCGCATGCATTTTTTAAACAATCCAAAATGGCCGACTTCCTGTTGGGCGGAGCTAAAAGGTTAGAGTGCGAAAGTTGTTCGGGTCGATGAGATCTATGTGTGTACCAACTTTCGTCCATGTGCGTACATTTTTGCCCGATCTGTGCACTACTGTTTGTTTTTGCATTACAGGGGGCGCTACAGAGCTCCCTTGCCACACCCGTGATCCGGCCTTTGCCCGGACCTGATGGCCGACGACTCTGACGTCTGTGCAAAATTTCAAGAGTTTTTGAGTATGTTAAGGCCCCCAAATTGCCCCGAAACGTAAAAAAAAAATAATAAAAAAATAATAAAAATAATAATCCGAGCAAAAACAATAGGGCTTCGCACCTTTCGGTGCAGGCCATTCTGGCCTGCTCCTCGGTGCTCGGGCCCTAATAATAAATTCGAGCAAAACCAATAGGGCTTCGCACCTTTCGGTGCAGGCCATTCTGGCCTGCTCCTCGGTGCTCGGGCCCTAATAAATAAATAAATTCGAGCAAAACCAATAGGGCTTCGCACCTTTCGGTGCAGGCCATTTTGGCCTGCTCCTCGGTGCTCGGGCCCTAATAAACATTTAAAACATTACATTATCGTTATTGCAGGAGTGCAATTTGCTGGTTGTCCTGTAGGTGACCTTGTAACTCTGTTGTCTTACGATGCACTTATGAATGAACGATTACTCCAGACCACTCGTAGATCTACGATGATTTTCAAGTGCAACTTAAGTTACGAAGCTTTTGGGAAACAGCCCAATTCTAAGATGATTCGTACGATCATTTTTACGATCTACTTAGCCTTACGATGCTTTTGGGAAACCCGGCCCTGATTTGTGCCCCCTCTGTTTCATTTTTGTAATAATGGTTACAAATAAAATGCTCATCCTTTTGAGTTAAATAATAATTTAACCTTATCCCCATGGGATTTAGAATGTTCAGTGACATGACATTACTGCCAGATTCAAACGTCTTTCGCGTTGGTTGGCTCCGGACGAGCTCAGCGCTGTCATATATCAACACAATGCAGTGTTTTCAACCTCATAATGTTTATTTTAGATTTCAAACATTTAAATACACATAAGCACTGGTAAAACAATAGCCTACATTTACTTTGTAAAATACACAATGATGTCTGTGGAAGCAGCAATAAAAATATATTCAAATAAGATAATAATTTGCAAATAATTAATAAATATTATTTTCAAATAATAATAATTTGCCGACGTGTGTTATTCATATCAAACAAACACAGAGGAAGTAACTATAAACTTTACTCTATTGTTATAAAGGTTAAAATGATACCTGTTTGAAAGACGGAGACGCGCATCTGTCAATCAGCTATTACATAACAGAGCAAGCGAGAGACGAACGTGCTCTTAAACAGATAATACTATATGTAATAATTTGTGCATCTTTGAATAACTGTAAGAATACATTTCATTTAAATATAATTTTGTCAAGAGATAATAATGTTTTTTCCACTTTTATTGCTTATTTAGACTGCGGTTAAAAGCGTGTTTGACGCATTTAGCTTACCTCAGAGTTTATTTCAGTAATATTGCTGTTTTCCCGGTAATAATAATAATAATAATACAATTTACATGTCAATCCTGCTTCCTTGACTGCTTATTAATTTTATTATGCTGTTATGTTAAGTTATTCTATGTGGCTATTTATTGCCATATGAGACGTTCATTGCCGTTATATGAATACTCTTGTCTAATATTCAAATCGTATGCGGAATAATGCGTGCATCTTTGAATAACTGTAAGAATACAGTTCCTTTGAAAATAATTTTTGACAAAGTTTTGAGAAATAATATTGTTGTGAGGATATTTATTGCAGACGTTGATTGCCGTTCGTCTATAATATGGAAATCATATAGCCAATATATAATGTTATCCTTCTCCTGACCACCAGGCTAGAGATTTTAAACATCCTTAATCCACATTTACTAGTCTATCAAATAATATCTCATGATCTATCATCATTACGCTGTCTAAATTTTGAAAGTCAGTTTCTGGTTACCTGTGCAGTTGCATAGGCTATTGAGTGTTTTATGGAGCGCTGCATTTAAAAATCTGTCGTTCCAAAGCGAGATCTCAGTGTGTATTATTCATTGATGGTATAAAGTTAAGCCCCTTCAACAATTTCACATGCCCCTCAGTCACTTCATCCTGCAGCCGGGCCTGAGTAGCATTAAAAAAAAACATTTAAAAATAGATGCATTTGTTTAAAGCAAACCATTGATTTACTTAGCTACAGATGAAGCAGCTCTTTACGTCTTCTAACGTCTCATAAATGAACGTCGGTCCTCATTTATGTCCAAGAGACTCAATAATAATCTTTTACATTTTAATCCTTTAATTTTTCAAATTAAAAAGCGTTTTTGTGCTACTGCACATCCATGTATGTGATAAGCAAACCCGCGTTGTCATCACGTTAATACTGTAGCCTATACGCATATTATCAACGCGCTCCTTCCCCAACTCTAGCACAAGACACTCGCGTCGCGCATTGCGCCAGTTGTATAATAGAGTCCACAGTCTCTCATGAGTTATGGGACGAATGCCCAGGGATTTCAGAATTTCTGTGTGGGCATGCATCAGCGAAAGGTGTGTGAGTCTTTTCTGGATCATGGTGCTGCGTAATGAAATTAAAATCCAAAATACACGTAATAACCTACGTGTGTCAAAAATAATTTACTAAAATAAAAAGTAATATATAAATTGTGCAAAATATTTTTACTTAAAAAAATATCCCTCTCGCCAACAGGGGCCCACTTCCCGCGGCCATGGACTGTGGTGGTGTTTGTGTGGAGAAAAGCGGAGACTTTGGCTACATTTTTTTGTGAAACATCTTTTCTGCTCCATTGGTGTAGCCACGTTTCACTGTTAGTTTATTTCCTTGCAGCTTCGCTCTTTTAATGCATCATACTCACTCGCTGCTGCCTGCAGCTCAGTGCTCGCTAAAACTTGTTGATTTGAGCTTCGCGCGTATATGCGGTAATGCATGGAATGATCCACTCTAAACTATAATGGGGGCGGATTCGTGCAGATGTAATAATAACGTTCAAACATTTTATGGGATGTTTAAAGATGTTGAAGTAGAATTCCTAATTAAACAAAATTATGATAGTCTTCTGGGAATCTTGATGATAACCAGGGGCAAAAAGTGGCAGTTCACAAAGTACACCCCTGCGTTTTGGGGCCCCTTGGTAACGCGAGGCCCAAGGCAGTTGCCGACTTTGCCTAATGGGTAAGTCCGCCCTTGCTGAAAGGGCCCTAATTTAACGATCTAAGCGCATTGTCTAAAGCTCACAGTGCAACATCTAAATGGACGTGTTCGAATGCACTTTTGTTAATTTAACAACAGGAAAATGGTTTGTGCCCGAGGGGCAACCTTCCTATCTCTCTAATGAAGCCAACACGGAAGTGACTTAAACTGCAATTCATCGACTGGCCGCTTGAGGCTGGCTCAAAAAGGGAGTCAATTCCCATAGACTACCATGTTAAAAATCGCCAACTTTACAGTAGAAAATAATATGTTTACAGCCTGGTACAAAAAGTGTTTTTGGCCTATATAGCTAATTTTGCCCTTCATGACAACAGTGAGCGGGGTGAATTTTTTTGTAACTCATCCGTTTAAATTATATTAAGCCTTAAACTTCTGCATAATTAAGAACGTGGCCGCTTGAGTGTCGGTTGAACAGCCACTGCTGTCACTAGACTCGCGCTAGGCGGGCGTGGTTTCACCTCAGCTTCACCCATATCCCGCCTCTTTACCCATTTTCGGTTTTCCGCGAGTAATTCGCGGGGACGCGCGGCCAAGATGGCGACGGCAGGCAACGCCTACTTTAAGCTTCGTCCATATTTTTTTACGGTCAATGTTTGTGCCCCGAGCGCATAGTCGAAAAGGGTTGGTCCTATTTTTTTAATGATTAATGGGAGTATTTGGGGCGTAACGTGCAAGTCTCAGCTCTCATCCCCTTAAAAAGCCTGTTGCGCTGGCGCTATGTCTTATCCCTATTTAGATGACAGACTTTGTAAACTGAAAAACTAAGCAGAGGAAGAAGATTCCCAGTTTAAGATTAATGTTAAATAATTGTGTTGTTTTTCAATTGTATTGAAATTGTTATTTTTTCATTAAAACCTTCAACAGGAAGGAGGAGATAAAGAATTTACAAACGGCCCTTTACAAGGTTCAGCACTTGGACAGCATTAGTTTTTTTTAAGCATTACTTAAAAATGTTTCTCATCTCACCATATCCACAGGTACAGATTCAAAGGTAGCATTTTAAAACAACATTTAAAAACAGATGCATTTGTTTAAAGCAAAGCATTTATTTACTTACCAGGCTACAGGTGAAGCAGCTCTTTGTGCCTTCTAACGTCTCATAATTAGTCCTCATTTATGTCCAAGAGATAATAATAATCAATAATAATCTTTTACATTCAATCCTTTAATCTTTCATATTTAAAAGCGTTTTTGTGCTGCTGCGCATTCATGTATGTGTTACGCAAACCCGCGTTGTCGTCCCGTTTAGGCGCATATTTCTAATGCGCTCTTTAAAAAACAAAAAAACTTATTGCGCCATTGACTTTAGACCAGGTTTTTGTTGGTCAATGGCGTAGTCTATTTTAGTTGCCTAAAAATAGCAATGCGCCAACAATGCGCCTGAACACACCTCGTTTTCAGACCAAAACGCCCATGGGCGCAAAAGGGGGCGCAAATGCATTTGCTATTTAAACAACGCGGCGCTAAACGTGAAAATTATAATTGCGCAGGGTGAAAACTAGCAAATGACACTTGCGTCGCGCATTGCGCCGGGTGTAAGATAGAGCCCAAAAACTAAACGGAGGAAGAAGATCACTAGTTTAAGATTAATGTTAAATAATTGTGTTGTTTTTCACTTGTATTAAAATGTTATTTTTTTATTAAAACCTTTAAAACCCGTTTTCATTTAGTCATGGAAGTAAAAAAGCAGGCTTTTAATTGCTTTAAATGTATGGCTATCCAATATCATCAAAAAATTATTTACAGGTATGTAAGAAAAGGTTTGTACTCTAAAAATACTTTATTTGTAATAAACAGGAGATAAAGAATTTACAAACGGCTCTCCGAAAGTTTCAGCACCTGGACAGCATTTTTTTAAGCAAAGAGTTTTTTAAGCATTACCTAAAAATGTTTCTCATCTCACCATATCCACAGGTACAGAGTCAACATATACAATAAATCCGTGAGGTAGCATGTTTAAAAAATAGTTTTAAACAGATGCATTTGTTTAAAGCAAAGCATTTATTTACTTACCAGGCTACAGGTGAAGCAGCTCTTTGCGCCTTCTAACGTCTCATAATTAATCCTCATTTATGTCCAAGAGACTCAATAATAATCTTTTACATTTCAATCCTTTAATTTTTTTATATTTGAAAAGCGTTTTTGTGCTGCTGAGCATTTATATGTGATAAGCAAACCTGCGTTTTCGTCCCGTTATAGCACATATTTCTAACGCGCTCTTTAAATAACAAAAAAACATTTTGCGTCATTCACTGTTAACCCTGATATTGTCTTTACTTAAACAATCAAATAAACATCACTTAATATTTTCTGTTTTGAAGCCACAGCTTAAAAAAGTTTAGTTGATTTAACTTTTAAGCTTACAAGATCCATTAAACTAAAACATTCAAGTAGAATGAACTTAAAATTATTAGTTCATGTTGTGAGGAATACCCATAATCCTTTGCGCCAGAATACTTTGATTATTTTCTGCTTTTTCACAGAATAAAAACTGATAAGAACTTTCACTATTTAAGTATTTGTTAATAAAATGTCATATAGGTTTTATTGATGTTGTTTTGTTGTAAATTATAATTTTGTAAAGTCACCATTCAGGTGATCAGTGTTTCCGTACATGCACCCTGTTCAGAACACTTTATTGTATTTCTCTCCACAGTACTGACAATGTTTCCATTTCTGTGTCTAAACGCTCGTTTTTTGAAGTCGACAGCTTATAAAAAATTATTTATTAATTTTTTTGGCGTGTTAGATGTACACCTTGTCACACAGCAGCTTTTAGGTATTATTCTGTTTTTAAGTTTAATCTGTAAATAAGTTTTCACAAGCTGTCGACCCCAAAAAACGAGCGCCCAAAGACACAAAAACGGACACAGGCAACTTTTCATAGTACTTCTATTAGTAGAACTGCGTCCACTAGGGGGTAACGTAGTCGGCGATCCACTTTATTCTCCTTAAAGGCTGGGTTTTACGGCTCGACAGCTTATAAAAACTTATTTCTGGGTTCTTTGGCTTGTTAGCTGTACATATTGTCACACAGCAGCTTTTAGGCATTATTCAGTTTTTTGTTATAAGCCAGAAACGACAAGGAGGCGGCCCCCCGCAACACAAACTCAATGGAGACGGCCGGACCGATCTCCCCCCGGTGGGCGCGGCTCCCAAATTTGCATAACGGCGCTCTGTCTCTATGTGTTTGTTTTAGACTTAGTTCTGTTTATTAAAATTAGAATATGCAGTTTGGTTGTGGCATACTATATAGTAGATATAAATGATATAAGATGGTTATACAGTAAATATACAGTATTGTAACAGCTGAGCATCGCGTGCAGTTTTAAAATCATTCATCATTCGTCATTCATCAGCTCATTCAGCTCGCGTTTGAGAAAAACTTCACACGCAAAAATCTACAGACTTTTAAGTTCAAGAGGAGCTTTCACTCCGCAACGTCATCGTAAGGTAAAACGTTGTATTTTATAATGTTGCGTTGTATTATAATATCTAATTTGCTGTGTTATGAACAAAGCAGTGTGATTTATCTTTGGTCTCGTCGCAAATCACACTTACAGTATTTAAGGGCTTGTGCTTTTGTCTGGTGCTGTTACAGGATAACCTTTGACGAATTTGTCATGCATGTCAAACTGCTTTCATGATGTTTCAAAATAGATTATTTAAATCATTGTGCTTTGTTGTGATATTTGAGGTTGCTGCAGTAGCATGTATGATAGGGTCAGGAATTAATGATAATACAGCTTATCACATATATCACATTGAAAATACATTATTTTAAATGAAGATAATGTTTGAGAAGTGGAAATAAAGTTCCTAATCAATGCATATGTTGGGTAGGGTAGGTATAAGAATGGCTTTAATTTATCTATAATTGAAATAATAGATTAAATGCAGTGTAAACATTAATAAAATATAGCTATATGTACATCTTTGTATTCATATCACCTGCTTGCCTGATTTCATTAACTGTGACTAAATGTGTCAAACTTGTTTAATCATTATAAAATTATAAATCATTTATATAATTGCATCTACTTTTAAAATTTGAACATGCAAAATGACATATAAATGTCCTTTTATTATAAGACATATGCAAAATAATATTGGATTGAAACATCCATAATTTTAGTGTATGAATCATTTTTGTCAAGAAATGGCTGCCCACCCAAAAATCCTGACTGCCCCCCCAGTCCAGCAAGCCTATACTGGGCCTGCTTTAGACTTTAGAGCATGTTTTTGTTGGTCAATGGGTAGTCTATTTTAGTCGCCTTAAAATAGCAACGCGCCAACAATGCGCCTGAACACACCTCGTTTTTTAAATCAGAACGCCCATGGGCACAAACATAGGCGCAAATGCATTTGCTATTTCAACAACGTGGCGCTAAACGTGAAAATTATTATTGCGCAGGGTCGAAACTAGCAAAATACACTTGCGTTGCGCTTTGCCCTGCATTGCGCCGGTTGTAAGATAGAGCCCATTATGTTTGTTAGTAGACTTGACAAAGATCTGATCACATTTTATGACAAATTTATTTAGAAAATTATGAAATTCCAAAAGGTTCACATATTTTTCTTGCCAGTATTTGGACCCCTTAAAGTAGTTCACCCCAAAATTTTAAAAAAAATTTAAAAAATAAACGTAACTTGGTGACAACGTTATAAGATAAATATAGGGGAAACAGACTTCTACAGAACACCGGATCCTTAAAAATCACAGTTTAACGCTAAAACACTTCACACAGCTACTGCAGAGCAGTCACTTTCTGCCACCAGTTGGGCTCCGCCCACATAAAACGTCATCACTGTTTGCAAACACGCAAAATGTCTATATATTGCTCAAAACAAAGAAAACAGCAACAGTACGGCTTATTTTTATTTATTTTTGGGGTGATTCCTGTCTGAGTAAAGTGTGTCATAGTCATTTTCAATGAAATGAAAGCAAAACCAACCTGTCTTACATACAGTAACACATATGATGCTGTTTCAACATCTCCACCTGCACACTGGGAAAATGCTGACCCCGAGAAACCTTATCAGGTAGCAATAAGTACTTGGGTTAAACAGTATTACATTTGTCAATGGTACATTAGTGTTGAATAGAATGGTTTTAGCCTTCTAAAAAATCCCATCTCTCATAACCAGGTTTTCCCTGTGAGAAGAGAAAGCAGTGAATATCAGCAGATTGAGAGTTTTGTCAAGGATGTTGGCCAACTGCAGCAAACCATTGTTTCCATCTTCAGAGTACAGAATATTGACCTTTGGGAATTGTTTAGCAGGTAATGAGAATTACTACTGAATATTAATGTAAATCTTACCCACACACTCTCTAAAAATGCTAGGTTATTTTCAATCCAGCGTTGCGTAAGAAAATAACTAAACATTTTTAAGAGTGTGCACATCACTTTATACCTGTATATATTTTGCATTTTAAGACCGTTATGATTTTTTGATTGTGAGAAATGTCCTCAATCTTGACATTTGACATTTTCTGGTTCCTGTTATTGCCAATAGTCATTATTTCGTACTGCATTAAAGCATAATGCATTTTTAAAATATGATTTAATTTAAGTACTTTTTATTTAAAGTAAATCATGCATGCATGCTGTTATTCTACAAATAGGATTTATTTCAAATATTTAATCAATTTCTATTTATTTTATTTGTTTTGTTTTGTGTTAACATATAAATTCATAGGAAAAAAATCCAGTTGATGAGGATTAAAGGAGAGTCAGAAATTGAAGAGCAAAAGCTGTTTCATGGCACGAGCTCAAACAACCTTCACTCCATTTGCACATTTAATTTTAACTGCAGACTACCAGAAAGAAAAATAATAGGACATGTACTTGGCAAAGGTGTGTTGTGATTATCATATTCTTAGTTGCTATTTTAAACAGAATATATCAAATGCCCATGTTTTTTTTTTCATTTCAGGAACCTACTTTGCAAAACACGCATCCTATGCTTATGAGATAAGTAAAAATACTGGCAATGACACTAAAATAATACTGCTTGCTCGAGTTATTGTTGGGAAGTACAAAACAGGAAGGAATAATTATTGTACACCTAACGATGATGAAGATAAATACAAATATGATAGTTGTGTGGACAGAACTGATACTCCAAGCATTTTTGTAATCTTTGATTCCAATCAGATCTATCCCGAGTATGTGCTTCAGTATCGCTGATAATGATATTGGTAAAGGTAACATAGCAACAGTGAGTTTTGGACTAAAATGTTTATATAACATACCGCATAACATAACATAACATAAATACAAAAGTATCCAGTGTAATTTAACACTAAAGTGTCTTTGAAGAATACTGTTTAAAGTTTGGCCACTTATGTATTCCACAGTTTTAAAAATATTGATTGTTACAGAAGTTTATATAAAGCACAGATACTATAATGTCTGAACTCAAATAGACAGCCTTTATTTACAAGAAATATAGAATAATTAAGTTAATTTACATGACTTGTCCATTTAACCCTCAATCGGTCCTTGGGGTCAATATGACCCCAAACAACATTTCATTTGTTAACAAAAAAGGTTCCCTTCATCTCAGAGATGTAAAACTTTGTGACTTTTCCTAAATAATCTATCTTTACATGCACAAAAAAACTGGGCTTGATTCGGTTGTTCTAAAGGTATGTAAAAAATGTTTTTATCAATCTGTCCCTTGGGGTCAATATGACCCCAATTGAAAGTGAATGGGAAATGGAAATTCCATTTGTCAAAAAATAAATATCAATAAATCCAGCATAAATCTAAAAATTTTGACACAGAAATGAAGGCCTGGTACTTGTGCACAAACGCAATGCAAAAAACACATGCTCACACAAACACACACAAATACACACACACACAAACACACACAGGGATGACTGCCACAGAGAGCATTTGTGTGGAATTTGGCAAATAAAATCAGTCACAAATGCAGAAAATAACACATAAAGGGGTGTGACATAATGCACACACATGTACACTCACAAACACGCTCACACACGCACGCACGCACGCGCACACACACACACACACACACACACACACACACACACATGCACACACACACACACACACACACACACACACACACACACACATCAGGGTATATACAGCAATCCTTAAGTTAAATTTACAACTTTTTAATACCTTTTTTAATACCTTTAGAATATTTTTTAAAACCATCACGACACTGAATTGCAAGTGTTAATCAGTGACCTTTCTATTATTTACACATACTTTGACATATATAACATACAAAAAGAATAGACATGAATTAAAGTGAAAAAAAATTCTTCTGACTGAAATGTTTTTCAGCCCAAGTCATATTCCTTTAACACTTTATGTTGGCGAGACCAATAACATTTTAAGGGGAGATTTTTTTTTTGCCATTAATTCCATATTAAAGTCTCCTGTGGCATATATAGGTAGCTATAGTTTGCAGGGCATTTCAGATGCGAAGGCGAAACAGCTAAATAACTCACTATATAAAAAGAAAACATGAATATCACCACCTTTAATGAATCTTTTATTAATTATTTATTAATTGTAAATGTATTTATTTTAGCATTTACAAATATTTTTTTTAATCAAAGTTGAAACTGTTAACATTAGTGAATGCACCATAAACAACCATCAATTACTGTAATGACATAAACAAGAATTCATTAATGCTTATATACTCTATATTTTTCATTGTTTGTTCATGTTACATAATGCATTTACTAATGTGAACAAATACAATTTTTCATATCATATTATTCAGTACACATAAACGAATAATCCAGGGTCTGTTCTGTTCACACAACAGCTTACAGTCACAGCTATACAAATGTTATGTATGAATATAAACCCTGAACGAGCAACTCGAGTTAAAGTAGTGTACAAATCGCACAGGATGTCTGTAACCATAGTGAATGAAATTAAATTACTGTACCTTTATCAACAAAATATTATGTTACAATAGAGGCAGCGCTGATGTGCTATTTTATGCGCAATGTTTCTGCTGTTTACTTTCTCCTAAGACCTAAATGGTCGTGTTTATATGAGGATATTTGCAAAGACGGGATTTTTGAGGCATATGTGTTATTTAAGGCCAATAAAGCGGCAAAAATACATACAACACAAGCTCAATGAGAAGCGAATGTGCGGCTTGCGTGCTCCTCTGACACAGAAACAGCGGACGCATTTAGCACTGTTGTTTGTGTTTGAATGGCTTAAAATCACTTGTTTTTAAACTGCGGTGCTTAAATATATGGACAAATGTTACGTTTTTGTGACCACACGCAACTGCAAGAACCGACAGGTTGATGACATCAAAGTCCCGCGAGAGCATTTCGGAAGCAGTCTCCTCATATAATTCCTCGTCAATCTCTCTGACAGGATTTGGATGTCATCTGCCTCTTGGTTCTTGTGGCGCCACATGAAGTTTACCCACGAGTTTAACATACCCATTGTATCAGCGGTAGGGTTTAATCCCGAGAAACGGGATTCCCGGGAAATCTTATCAAGACTATTTCCCGATTCCCGGGAAAAGTTATGACGGGAAACGGGAAATTTATATATATTTTTTTATATAAACGTGCGCTAGATTAGATTTGCAGCTGGCTTTTTCAATGACCACTAAGCCAGCCTCAGAGAAAATGAAAGACGGTGACTTCATGAGCATTCTGAACAAAGAGTTTTCCCTCTTCGAAGCCACCAAAAGGAGACCACCCCACCTGCAACAGCTGTTTGATGCTCTTAGCACTATATCTGTGGAGGCGGAGAGAGCGTTCTCTATTTGCGGCCAATTTGTTACAAAAATACGAAACCGCCTGAGTCCATCGACGCTCTCTGCTTTTTAAAAGCACATTTCCAAAAAAATAAAATAAATTAAGGGCAAGGTGAGAAATAAAAATGGTTTGAAATGCAATGCTGATGTTGTGATAGGGCAATTACAAGCGAAAGTGTCTATTGCAGCAGTGTTACGGTTTATGCGTTTGTTTTAGTTTTTAAATTATTATTTCAATTCTGTTTTACCCTAGGCATGGCCCTGTCTTAAATCTTTCCGTGCACATTTACACATTTCTGAGGGTCGTTTGCTTTTATTCAGTTAAAATTGTTTTATGTTTAAAAGAAAAATATACCTGCCCTAATAAAGAAATTGTTGCTTAACTTGTAAGTGGCAGTTTTGCGCGAAATTGCCCTATTGCGGCAGTGTTACTGTTTGTGTTTATGCTTTTGTTTTAGTTTTTAAAATATTATTTAAATTCAGTTTTAGGGCTCAGTCACACCAAAAGCGTTTATGGCAGTTGCAGGCGCCTTTTTTGAATGATATTCTATGGGCAGGGCGCGTTTGCGCGCTGTTTATGCGCGCCGAGCGCCTTGCGGTTTTCTGCCGCCTGCCGCGCACGCGTTTTTGAAGGAGCGCTGAGAGCGGAGGAGCGCCTGACGTCATTCGCGTCTTCCATTGTCCAATCGAATGAGGGGAGAGGCGGGCCTTACGTTGTGGCGAGGGAAGTTTACAGTTGCTTTGAAGAACCGGACTCCACTAGCTTACTCTCTCCTGCGTGTTTGTGCTCCTCTTATCCTCAATCAAGGTCAGAGCAAGCGCCCTCTTTTTAAAGTTTCTGCTAATATGACAGTTAACAGCAAAAGAGCGTTCACGCTTCAATTTTGATTGACAAGACAGCTGACTCGGTGGTTGCTTAGCAATAAAAAAAGCCGCGCTGCACTGCTCTTTTTTAAAAAAGGCAGTGCGTCGCGCCTTGCGTTTGCAAGCGTTTAAAGCGCTTTTGGTGTGACTGAGCCCTAAGTCTACATAGGCATGGCCCTGTCTTTAATTATTGCCGTGCACAGTTGCATTTTTCTGTGGGTCGTTTGCTTTTATTTAGGGTAGTCAAAACTTGTAGCCTATATTTATTTAAAAGAGAAATATACCTGCCCTAATAAAGAAATTGTTGCTTAACTTCGAGTGATTATTCCTCAGTTATTCTTAATTATAGTTTTATAATTTTAAAGATTTTCAGAAGTCACAGACAATCCACCTGGCATTTCGCTACGGCAGGCTGTCACGCACGCAGCTCACTTGATCCGCAGCAGAATTGATCATTGCAAATAACGTTGTTGATATGGACATAAACTGTGTTTCTTGCCCTAATAATGATACAAATAATATAAAACATGTTGGGAACGCATATTTGAATGATATTGATACATTACTTGTGCAAAAAAAAACTGCTATTTCCCGGGATTCCCGGGAAATGGGTCGTCTTTTCCCGGGATTTGATTTGATCTAATTTTCGGGAAAAATATTAAACCCTAATCAGCGGCTAGATCAGCTTAGCATTAAAAAACGTGACACGGATGATCACGTACGTGAGAAATCATTTAGCCCCAAAATACAGGACCCCTAAGATCATACTGTGGAGACACGCAAGTTACCTGGCTGTTTGGGTTTCTTAGCCCCCGAACTGAAAGGCTTGCCAATCTTCATCATTTCGCTAAGCCAAGTCAATCTCCAGTGGTCTTTTACACCTTTATCGATCTTCAAAACATCGGAGCCTTCCTGCTTTATAAGTTTGACCATGCTGGCTGAAATAAAGTTTTACCTCAGCTTTACGGGATACAGTCAGAAAACCCGGAGTGGATCCAGTGCCTAGCGATTACAGAACGCTTACAGTGGAGAGAGGAACGTGATTTGGCTCCACTCCAGGCTTTGATAACATCCCAGAGACGAAAGATCTTTGATTATGTGCCCAGATATGCTAAAGCCCATATTTAAACGAACTAACGCGAACGCAGATAGAATTTCAATCAGAATAGGACACCCGATAGTCTGAAAAAATAATACCTAATTTGGAAAAAATAATACCTCTAAGCCGAATTTAACACTTTTAATGGCCTTAAATTTGACAATTTTGATTTATCACTTTTTAATACTTTTTAAAACCCCGCGGACACCCTGACACATGCTCTTTCTCTCTCCTTCCCATGCACACTCTCACACACACACACACACACACATGCGCACACACACACACACATACAAACCCACACACACACATACAAACCCACACACGCACACACAAACACATACAAACACACGCACACAAACGCACACACGCATGACTACCACAGAGAGCATTTTTATAAAATTTGGCAAATAAAATCAGTCACAAATGTAGAAAAAGGATAGAAAGGGGTGTAACCTAATGCACGCACATGTACACTCTCTCTCTCACACACACAAACACACACACACACAAACACAGACACACTCACATGCTCTCTGCCTCTCACACACATTCTCTCAAGCACACATGCTGGCTCTCTCTCTCTCTCTCTCTCTCTCTCCCTCTCTCTCTCACACACATGCACACACACACACACACACACACACACACACACACACACACACACACACACACACACACACACACACACAGTCAAATTTCTATGGCATTTTGTAAAAACAGACATTTCAAAATGCATCAAAAACTATAAAAAAAAATACTATTTGACATAATATTTATTTTTAATATCCTTTCTAATGTTTATATAAACATACATTTACAAAATGTATCACAAAAGTAATGATTTGAGCAGTTGTCCATATCCAGGAAAATGAATGGGTCTCTATGGGAATCTGCCGGTCTAAATGATTTAATTCCTACACTGTAATTCTCTTATGTTTTTTTCTAAAAACCGATGCCTGAATTCAACACCCCACACCTATATTAATATCTAAAAACAATTTAAATCAAATTTAGATAATAATTTATGTGAATTTTCATAAAAAATTGATATTTTTCAGGAAAGCCAATTGTGTAGTTGAGGATTTTAGTGGTAAACAGGTACAAAACTACTTCAAATCTCTCAAAACACAGCTTTATTGTATAGATGAGAAGTAAACAAAAAAAATGATATATTATTTGTATTATTGAAAATGTATATTTTTCTTACAATTATGCTTTCAATTTTGGGGTCATATAGACCCCAAAAACACTTTTAAAAAGGGAGTCGGGCTAAGTACCAAAACATACTTGTAGCCAATCAGCCGTAAAGGGCATGTCTACTAACCAACATCGTTGCCTGGGTTGTGTATGTGTGGGGCGGGACTATCAAAAGAAGGTCCAGATTCTATTGGGGTAGGGGCGTGTTTGTTTAGGTGATTTCAAATGTCAACATTGGCTTTCAGAGATTATGCACCCCGCCTTTAAAGCTGCAGTCTGTAGCTGAAAATGATATTTAAGGTAAGTGTTTAAATAAGACATTTATTATTTTAATGTACAACTTAATAATCTCTCTGTAATTAGCAGGCCAAAAAATTCAGTCAAAGTAATCTTCAATGTCAATATTAGGGTCAAGCAGATGTTCGCCATATCGGGACAAGTCCATTTCGTTGAGAATGAGGTTCTCAAAGGTTTCTTCTAGATCAGTATCTCCAATAAGGACGGCCCCAACCATTCGGCCTCCAGACAGAACCACCTTCACATACTCCTGACCTTTAGTACAGCGAAGAAGAAGCTCATGGTCCTGACCCAATCCCTGTGCATTAAACTTTCCCAGCAAAACCACCTAAAACAAAAGTATATAATTAAAATGATTTAGAAAAAAAGTTGAATCTTACTACAAGTTAAATGCTCTACCATTTGCAATAGTGTCTGCTAAATAAATAAATGTGACCTGTGCTGACAAAATGCGCCAGAATGCGCACCTTTTCACTTTGAGCTACATGCGAAAGAAAGTATATACTGCAAAAAATTACTTTCTAACTTAGTATTTTTGTTTTGTTTTCAGTAGAAATATCTAAAGATTCTTAAATCAAGATGTATTTTCTTGATGAGCAAAATGACCTAAAAAAATAAGTAGTTTTTAGACAAAAAATAAAAAGAAAAAAGCTTAAAAGAAGCAAAAATATCTGCCAATGGGGTGAGAAAATTTTGCTTGAATTTAGTGTTTAAGAAAAAGAAATTTTATTTCAAGATTTTTTTTCACCCCATTGGCAGATATTTTTGCTTGTTTTAAGCACAAATTCACTTAAATTGTATATTTTTGTCTAAAACTAGATTTATTTTCCTATGTTATTTTGCTTATCAAGAAAATAAATCTTGATTTAAGAATTTTTTTATATTTCTATTGAAAACAAGAAAAAAATACTAAGTTAGAAGGTTATTTTTTGCAGTGTACACTCCAAAAAAATGGTTTTCAAGAAAACATTTTCTTAGTATTTTTGTCTTGTTTTCAGTAAAAATATCTAAAAATTAGATATCTTTACTTAAATTAAGATACTTTTTCTTGATGCGCAAAACGACCCAAGAAAATAAGTCTAGTTTTTAGACCAAAAATATCAAATTTTAGTGATTTTGTGCATAAAACAAGCAAGAAATATCTGCCACTTTTTCTTGAAAATCATTTTTTGCAGTGTAAATATAGATTTTGGCCGAAATTAAGGTTTTCATAAAAATAAGTACATGAAGGCATCATCTAGAGATCCCAATGCTCTAAATAGTCATTAAACGTCTAACATGATCTTAATTTGTACGTTTTTTGAGAGATGTACCATCCCAAATGCAATACAAAGATGTGTCCTACATCTACATGCGCATCTGAGATTTTGGATTCAGTTTTAAAACTCACAGGAATTAGAAAATGTTAACTTGCTTGATGTTAAAAAAGTTATTAAGACCGACAAGACCGAAATCTTTCTCGCGCTGACTAACAGATCTGAAGCATGCGTGAGCCAGATAAATACACACATTCACAAAATTACAGTTTTAAAAATATCTGTTTTGACAAAAATTAATGCAAAGATGTTATTAAGTTACTGTTGGGGAAAAAAGATCTGATGTGTTACATTAGCCTATTAAGATAGATATTAAAGTGGTCTGTCTCATTGTCAATCCTATATTGTTTTTGACTTTGTGTGTGTGTCAAATCTATTAGTTTTACCAGTAATTTTAAGGTATAGATGTGGTGATATTGTTTTTGAACCTTCATAAATCTTTTACTTGATTTTTCTTAAAACTGACTTTGCTGACTCTGTCAACTTCAAACAAATCATATGTAATTTTGAAGTTTATTTAATAGAGAACAATTAAATAATTATAATGTTTAAGTATTTTCACTTCACCTACAGATTCACAGAATGTAAAGAATGGAATTTTCTAATATGGATGTTTATATAGTACATTTATTTTATTAGTACACCTTTGTGGTTTAATATGAAATGGATTGATCTTTAGTTTAATATACATTTTTATAAAGATATTTTTATAAAGTTAAATATTGTGGGTATTTTAGGTTGTTGTATGGGGAATGTTTTAAATGGATGTATTTGAACAGTATATAACTAAAAGAAATGTCAAAATAAGAAAAAGTTTTGTACATTACAGCAATTAAATAGGCATTCTTATTAAAATTGAAAGATGTAGTATTTATGTTTTGTGCTGGGTTTGAATAAATTTCCTAACAATTCAATAAATTAATCTATTATCATTCCAATGAAGTGTCGCAGGGATGATGTAATTTTGTAGGCTTACCCAGAAGTTAGCGGGATACTGGTTCCCTCGCAAAGCCCATTCATTTTCCCCATAGACCTTTGGATTATCACAAAAAATTAGCTCTGTGTTTATCTATGACACTTATACGTTTTTCCAACAAGTTAATCTTTACAGATGAATACACATTTCATTTGACTTTTGAAATCAAAAATCACCTTTTATATTTCTAGTGAACGCATTTACACTTTAAAATACATAAAATTTGTATTCATCTGTATTTTTTTAACAGATACTCTTATAATCCAACAACATCTACACACACACAAAAAGAAAATGGAAGGAAGAGACTAACAAGGAGAGCTAGAGTTTTGATATTTTGACTTAAATAGAGAAAATTACCTTGTAGTTAAAGAACTTAGTGATGTGTGAGAAGAGCTCAAAGCAAAAGTCCAGCTCTATAGACTCCTCTAGCACTGCTGCTGCCATACAACGTGCTGCGTACCAGCCCATCTGACGCGCCTGAGTCCACAATCGCATCTTACCAACACAAACAAAAAGAATTTGATTGTATGTGTTTATTTAAAATAGACTTACATGACTACATGGTACACGAGTTCAAAGGTGCAACGTACCTGTTGCCAAAGTGCACTGGGCTTCCAGCCTACGGTACAAACATCTCCTGCTGCGTACACATCCTGCTCTGATGTCTGCATGTGATCGTCTACTATGAGCCCGTGATCTGCTGCCAGCTCAAACTATAGGGGACAAACAAAACTATTCAATAAAAAAATTATAGCGATCATTGTCAGTTGACCGTGAACATGAGAGACAGAGAATTAAATAAGCCAGATTTGTAATGAAAATGAATTTTTACATTATTGCCATGAAGAAATGGATCAGTGTTTGGCACCACGCCTGTGGCGCTGACAATGAAATCACAACCGTAAGTCTTCCCATTGGTTAGCTGAACATAAACCGGCCACATGCCTAGAGAAAAAAATACAGATTTGTAAGTATTATGTTTGGTTATTTTTTAATAGTAAAACGTTGGTTAACTTTAGTTTAATATTAACCTAATTCAGATTTCTCTGTGTTGAAATCAAACCGAAGAAATTCTTGCTGTGTGTAAATCTTCTCAACTTCACACTCATATTCAATATGAACCCCACTGGAACTCTAGGGGTGAAAAGAGCCAATCAGCAAAAGCAAGGGAATGCCATAATTGACCAATCAGTTGCTGGTATAATGAATCCAAACCTTTTCTGCTCCTCTCAATTCAATCCCTTCATGCCAGTCAGGACCCAGGGCACTGCCAAGCTCTCCAAAATCCCCACTCTGGCCTGCAATGAAACACACTACAAGTCCAACATCTGTGAACAGAAATATTTTTTCTGTCCAAAAGCTGCCACAAGATGGCAGAAGTGCACAATGTTTTGGTGTGCCTATTTGTTGTGCGCATTAGACTAGGTTCTCAAACATTTTCAGCGTGTGGACCCCCTTGTATACGGTGCATCCCTTCGAGGCCCCCCAAAGAAAATGTATGACATAAAACTTAAAATTTGAATTAAACAAAACATAATAGATTATTCATTGTAGTGCTGTTGGTTAACAGCCTTATTTTTCTGACATTTAATTTCACAGAATTTATGATAAATTAATACATTTTATCAAATGTTATTAAAACAGGGCCCCCCTGGCACCATCTAAGGCCCCCCGTTTGAGAACCACTGCTGTAGACTCTCTTCAATGCTATTAGTAACTTAGCAACTACTTGTCAACTAATTCTACTAACTCTCATTAGAATATTCGTAGACTGTGAAGGGTAGGGTTAATAGAATAAGTTGACAAAGTAGTTGCAAAGTCACTTTTAGTTAGTAAGGGCTCTTTATAGACGGTTTCAGCAGTAACAACATAACAAGCGGCTGTCGTGGTCCGCACGTAACTTCCAGTAAACTCCGCTAAGAATAAATAACAACAAAGTTCTTTAAACGTAGTTTATATATATAACAAGCAAAAAAACAACACATAGATTACCTAGGAAACCAAAACATTTGTTATTTTCGACAAGGCATTTGTTCAAGAGATCAGTTTAAAAACGAAACCGGAAGTAAAGTTCGGATACAGACGTGTATCGCGTCAGCGCACATGCGTCCGATGAAACCGTCTATACCTAATATTATGATGCGTTTTGGTCGATCGGATCACAAGTGGACGACGATAAACACAGGTGTAAACAGGGTGTGAAACGTTTTGAGCTCGTCCACTTTCAGGGGTAGAGGAAAACACATTAGACCAGATTGCTTTTATGTTGACAATATCAAAGAAAGCTCTTACATATACATGTACAAAATACTGTGCAGCATGTTTACTAACTACACAAGCAGCGGACTCTGACCTAATATTATTGCACATTATTTTGAACCCATTATTTATCTCGCTCGTGTTTAAACGACAGCAGGGGGACTCGTCCACAGACCACCCTCTCAGAAAACAAGGACATAAACGGCCAAAAGTGGACAAACGAGATGGATTAAAATACCAGGTGTTAACATTAATGTGTGTCTTGTCCACTTGTGATCCTATTGACCAAATCTTATTGACCCACCTTAATACCAGTTATAAACATACTCTTAGTCAGTTATGGCGTTTTTCCATTGCATAGTACCCCACAGTTTGGTTTGGATCAGCTTAATTTTGGGGGCTTTTCCACTGGGTGCAGTACGTAAAACCCGATACTTTTTTTAGTACCACCTTGGTTGGGGTTCCAAGCGACCCGAGCTGATACTAAAACGTCACGCGAAAACACTGTAGATCACTGATTGGTCTGAGAGAATCGTCACTACAAGCGTCATCGCTATAATTTAAAAGATTAGCTTTACCTTCGTGCTAGCTTGCGCTCTCTCGTGTAAATCTGTTGTCATCTGTGCTTGGCTGTAAGTTCCAACGCTTCCTTTTAGCAATGAAAAACATCCACAGGTTGAGAATCAGGAACACCAGACTTGCAGTTTGTGGCGGCACATTTGCGACGTGCACGTTCGCATATATGCAACTTAAATGAGGCTCATCGGAGCGCGTCGACTGACGCCATGGGTGTTTTTGTACAGAAACTGTCATGTGAGACAGAGGTAGTAATAAACGCGCTGTGCAAACATCTATTTGTGGTGGTCAATTTTAATTTTGTGGCGGACTGAGAAATTAATGAATTTATGGGAATGTACAACGACGCTCTCACTTGTATGATGTCACAGCAGTAGGCAGCGCAAATATAACGACACACTTAAATCCCTCCCACTCCGAAGTGTTACTAAACTCAATGGAAAAAGCTAACCAAGCCAAAGTGAGGTGAGCTGACCCGACCAGACCCTAACCAAACCATGCAATGGAAAAGCACCATTAGTCTGTAAGTGTTAATATATAAAGCAGACCATCTGCTAATACTCTTGAGTGGTAGTTGACAAGAACTTGCAATTGTACTTACTGTAAAATGGTGGGCTATTGAAATAAAGTGTTACTGAAACAAATCAGTTTGTAAGGTGAACTCATACCTCCAGTCTTTTCAGTAGTGTAGCGTACTCTCTTGCAGGGTAACGATCTGTCTTTCTTTTCAGCTTCCAGAGATGGAATGAGAAACTGAGCAGCTCCTGCATCAAAGAATGTGTTTCCTATGGCTTTATCCTTTATCACCCAAATCACCTCGCAACCCTCTACTTCATATCTGCAAAATATATAGCATATGTAAAAATATATAGCATATGCAAATGCAAGCTGAGAAACAGAAGGAGAAAAGCAGGACACAGATCAAACTTGGGTGTCTGTGAGCCACATCTCTGACCTTAAAGGGATAGTTCACCCAAAAATGAAAATAATGTCATTAATGACAAATGTCGTTCCAAATTCGTAAGACCTCTGTTCATCTTCAGAACACAGTTTCAGATGTTTTAGATTTAGTCCGAGAGCTTGTTGACCCTTGATAGAAAATTTACATACGGTATACTGTCCATGTCCAGAAAAGTAATAAGAACATCGTCAAAGTAGTCCATGTGACATCAGTGGGTCAGTAAGAATGTGTTGAAGAATCGAAAATACATTATGGTCTAAAAATAACAAAAAATATGACTTTATTCAGCATTGTCTTCTTCAGCATTGCTGACGTACGACGCGGCTGACGTGTTATCTGGTGCGCCCCAGCTGTTTTTTTTTTGCGCCCGGGCTTCGTTTACAGTCTGAGGGAGACGCACGCTGTAAGTTTAAAAAAAAGGATAACACCTAATCTGCGTCACTGCAGTCACGTGACTTTAGTCTCGCGCATTTTTGTTATTTTTGGACCAAAATGTATTTTCGAAGCTTTAACACATTCTAACTGACCCACTGATGTCACATGAACTACTTTGATTATTTTTTAATTCGCTTTCTGGACATGGACAGTATACCGTATGCAGATTTTCAATGAAGGGTCAACAAGCTCTCAGACTAAATCTAAAACATCTTAAAACTGTGCTCCTGAACGGAGGTCTTATAAGTTTGTAACGACATCAGGGTGAGTCATTAATGACATTACTTTCATTTTTGGGTGAACTATCCCTTAAATATCTTTTAGAGGGTTTGTTTAAGATACTCACACCAATTCTAAGGCGATTCCTCCATTTCCAACAACAACTATCCTCTTAGCCTTTGATAAACGCTTTTGAAATTCCTGTGAAAACATTGCGTGCAGATATTTCCAACAATAATCTTACACAGATCATCTTCAAATTGACTATGAATGAGTTTCAGTGTACCTGAGCACTGTCTGTATCTCGTATGCCCAGAACGTGTGGGTTGTCCTGGGTTAGAAGCTTGGGTCTGGCCCCGCTGCAGAGACACAATTTCTTATAGTGGAAAGTCTGTCCATTGTCTGTCTGCAATCGCTGAAGAAATGGACAGTGTTGTTAAAATCCTAATAAGTAATTCAAGCATAATAATGTGGGTGTGTGCTTTAACATACATGTTCCTTTACTTGCAGCAGTTGTACTGCAGACTGTACGATTTTAAGATTGGGATATTTTTCCTCTAAAACACTGGATGGTTGTTCCTCTACATTAAATTCCTCCAATGTCTTTGAAACCTACATGGAGAATAACACTCAAAGACTGTCATGTAATTACAGTAAATAAAAGATCCTACGTTACATTTGCATTTATAAGTAATAAGCGAACTAAAAATGTCAAACCTGTTTGAAATTTGTAATCGTCTTTACTAAAGGAGAGGCTGTCAGAAGATAAACCCCTTCAGATGGGAACTGCGACGCGAGCTGAAAAATGAGAAAGACAGTGAAGATCAGCTTTTAGATCTGTTATAACTTTATTAATAGATCGGTAACGAGTGTGTACCTGTTCTGCACATGTTACTCCTGCGATTCCTCCTCCTACGATCACAAATGTGACTTTTTCTGAAGCCATTGAACTTTAGCACATGGTTTTAGCTTCGTGCGCAACTTTATATCAGTGTGAATGACAAAGTCTCTCTAACGTTACGCTTTCTCTTTTTAATAGATGACTGTTGTCCTTGTTAGATATAACGTTACACTATTATATACATCAAGTAAGACACTGATGTGATAAACAATGCTTGACTATGCGTATTCCGGTTATTTTTTAGACTGAACGGACTTCCTTGTTTACCTTTTCAGATGAATACGGAAAGCGCCGAGGGTCAAATCGTTTTATGGACGGCAGTAACTTGCTGAGATTTCCGAGATTTTTTCTTTACACGGACTTTAAAAGCAAAAAAGTATTAAAATAAATGCTGTGAAATGGAACGAAAAACCGGTAAAAATAGAAAAAATTGATCAAAGTAACAAATAAACACAGTAAATAAACTGTAACTAAAATTATTAGTTGTATTGTACAGCTTGCATTAGCATTTTGATCATAAATTGCGTGGCTTTTCTTAACTTATGATGCAAACGACCACCAAATCTGATAAACTTTTGCAAAGTACCCCTTCCTTAAATATAAACAATCTATGTATGTAAATATCCACTCATATTGTGTTAGTGAAATAGAAAATGTAATAAAGAGCCTTTTTAGACATCTTACCGTTTCAAAAAAACTTTATAAACCTAATTGGGTTCCATTCAAATTCATGAGTATAGCAGTTTTTACAAAAAAATACATTTCTGCTTTACCGAAAACACTTCATAATACTGCAAGTTAACGGTACAACAAAAATACAAAATGTCCTTGAATGTATGTATATCACAAGTAAGCATAAATAATCACTTAAAATAAATAGGAACACTTAGAACTGAAGCAACATTAATGTTTGGTAAACATGTAAAGTTTTTGCTTTGTTATTTTTTACATTTCTCTGAAATTTCTCTGGACCCCATAACCTTCTTGAGGCCCCCTGGGGGTCTCTGGACCTGTTTAAAAAACCACATGTGCTAAACAATTAGATGAGTTTTTTCCCATGCAAATAATAAACAGGCAAGAAAAATCTAACATATGACCAGTCATTAGTTAATGCACAATGACAAATCAACAAAAATTAATAAACGCTCCAAGTGTACTCCAAAAGAAAATCCCACTAATGATTGGTCACCTTTGAAATGTATGAAATGGTACATGTAATTTCCTCTGTTTCAATTGTTGCGTAGCTTTTGTGAGTCACAGGCTAAAAATAAACCAAGAGTGTCAAATGTGTCAAAACAAGTGAAAATTTGTCAGGTCCAACTTATGCAAATTGAAGTGTTATCTGAATTATCGCATCATTGACATGACCTTTAAATGTTGATATGTTGATAATGTTGATATGCCCCTTAGACGTGTTAAAACATTGCTCCAAATCTGGAACATGAGCTCCCTTATTTGACTGCACATTAAACAGCTGTCCCTGGACATTAGGATACGTTAAGTTTGTTGGACAGAAACTAATATAGAGGTATACTCTGGGCTTTAAGAAATATTTCAAGTAAGCTTATTTTTAACCTATAGTAATATCATGTGGATGTGGCATGCTCTTTTAATTCAGCTTTTAATGTTTAGCTTTTATTATAAGTGAGCAATTCCAGCGTTATAAATCTGGCATTTACAGTCAAAACTGGAAAGATACATATATTGAATGATTTGTTTTTATTTTCCTAAACCCCTAATGATAGTGTCCAGATATCAGAAATATACAGTATATTTTAGATGAGGGAAATACACACTTTGTGGATGTGACAAAAAATAGAGTAATAATACCCAAATGGAGCAGCGATGGCTATTTATTTTATTTTAATTATCACATTAATAAGGCTGAAACAATTAATGTTATCGATGTCACATTTCTCTGTTATGGACGTGAGAATTCTGAAAGGTGCACTTACCATACTATGGAAAATAATAAAAATATTGGTATGGTTAAAATGTTTGGGTAAAGGGTGACATTTGCATATAATTAAAGTATATTTAGTGCATGTTAATTTTCAAAATTTCATCTGTTATGCCTATATTACTTCACAGGAACACTATAGGAAAAACAAACAAAAATGTTATGTCAAAAACTTTTCTGTTACATTTACATTTTTAAGTTTAATCAACTTGAATTTACAATTCATTTTAACTTGATTAGATCAAGTGATTGAAGAGTTGTTATAAAAAATAATGTTGAAATTAGCTTAAAAGTAGCTTAAAGGAATAGTCTACTCATTTTCAATATTAAAATATGTTATAACCTTATCTAAGAATTGTTGATACATCCCTCTATCATCTGTGTGCGTGCACGTAAGCGCAGGAGCGCGCTTCGACTCTTCGATAGCATTTAGCATAGCCCCATACATACAATTGTACCATTTAGAGATAAAGTTAGAAGTGACCAAACACATCACCGTTTTTCCTATTTAAGATGAGTAGTTATACGAGCAAGTTTGGTGGTACAAAATAAAACGTAGCGCTTTCCTAAGCAGATTTAAAAGATGAACTACATTTTATGGCGTAATAGCACTTTTGGGAGTACTTCTACTCGCCTGAAAAGTCCGCTCCCCTTCTCACTCTCATAATGGGAGAGGGAGGGTGTTACTGTGCCGAGTCGAAGTACTCCCAAAAGTGCTATTACGCCATAAAATGTAGCTCCTCTTTTAAATCCGCTTAGAAAAGCGCTACGTTTTATTTTATACCACCAAACTTGCTCGTATAACTACTCGTCTTAAATAGGAAAAACGTTGATGTGTTTGGTCACTTCTAACTTTATCTCTGATTGGTACCATTGAATGAATGGGGCTAAGCTAAATGCTATCAAAGCATCGCAGCGCGCTCCAGCGCTTACGTGCACGCACACAGATGATAGAGGGATGTATCAACAATTCTTAGTTAAGGTAATAACATATTTTAATATTGAAAATGAGTAGACTATTCCTTTAAGTTAGGCCTATTTCAACTTTATTATTTATAGACGGTTTCATCGGACGCACATGATACACATCTGGATCCGAACTTTACTTCCGGTTTCGTTTTTTTTTAATGGTCTGACTAGTTGCTAAACTGATCTCTTGAACAAATGCCTCGTCGAAAATAACCTATGTGTTGTTTTTTGCTTGTTATATAAATAAATAACCTTTAAAGAACTTTGTTGTTATTTATTCTTGGGGGAGTTTACCGGAAGTTACGTGCAGCCGCTTGTTTATGTTGCTACTGCTGAAACCGTCTATAGTAACTTCTCACTATTTAATTAAATGTAATATCAAATTAAACTTAAAAATGTAAGTGCGTTTTTACAGTGAAGGAGATATCTAAACATTTCTCATAACTCTAACTATATTGTAGTCTCTTCTGATCAGTTACGCACAAAACATCAGAAATATGATATATATTGACAACCTATTAACAAACCTTTCATTACACTAATTAAAGAGTACAAGTTAATTATCCACATTAAATAGGGAGTCAGAGTAGAAGCCATGCAGGCATCTTCCTCTCTTTGTGGTGTCCGTGTAAGTAATGGATCTGATAGCCTTGTATGCCAGCCATATTAACTGCATTAAACAGTGTCTGTAGCCTTTAACCTCTACTGGACTGAGTGTGGACATCCACGTCATTATGACAGATATATCTGTGACCAAAGCCAATCCTGCTATCTCCTGCTTTATTAATACAAAAGCCACCCTGGCTGTTTGATACGCTTAGATTAGAATAGAAGTTGAATCAGGCTGGAATAAAAAACATAATTTGTATAACGTCATAATAGTTAGGTGATGGTAAGATAAGATTTCTTTCTCAGCCGACAGTATACCCACTATAGTTATGTGTCAGGATGTTGACATTTATATTTGTCCTAATTTTGATTCTCATTTTATATTTATATTATATATTTATAATTTTATTCATTTTATTCTCATTCCTGGTAGGAATTTCCAATGGATGAACCCAAGCGCAGACAGGGGTGAACAATACAGGACTTTATAAACAAAACAGGGTAAAAACTGGAAAACAAAACCCATGAGGGGGCAAAACAAGACAGGATGAACACTGAACTTGACAAGGAAACTAACAATAAACTAAACAAATAACAGACTAGATACAAAATACTCACAGGCAAGATAACAAAATGTGGACACAGTACTACAAAACGTGCACAGAACAGCAAACACAAGGACTTATGAGGGGAACAGGTGAAAATCATAACAGGTAAGGGATCGGGTAAAAAGTGACGGGACAAGGAAAACACGTGGCCTGATAATAAATAATCCATAGCCACGTGTTCCCACACAAAACATGGTACTGTCAGAACCCTGTCACAATGAACTAGATGTAATACAAGACAAGATCCTGACAGGATCCTGACAATTCCTGTTAAAAAATTTTATCTTTTCATTTACATAAGCATGAATTTAATTTGACAATTACAAAAAGTACACTCTAAAAAAAATCAGTTTCATAGGCGGATTGAAGTGTCCCTAAAGGCTACGGACAGTGTTCTGTAAATCTACAGAATTTTCAGTTTTTGAATAAAAGGAAATGTCTGTAAACATAACAGAGAAAGTCTGCCAGGACATTATCCATTTTTTTTACGGATTATTTTTTTAGAGTCTGGAGGTACGGAAGCAAAGTAATGGTATTAAATAATAATGCAATGGTACACTGGTACAATTGGCGTTGAACAATTGGCATCTGATCTCTTTATTCAAATATTTTTTTAAGGGTGCATTCATCATGTTGCATTGGTGTGTTTGGAGTATACTAAAGCACAGCCTTGGGAAGAATTTAAGAAAGCTTGGCAAAAAATGACACAACACATCTGCAAAGTTTATAAACACATAACTCAAGACTACAAAATATTACCACAAAAAAAATATTAGTCAAGGTATGCTTTATTACATGTGACATTTATTTATTCTAATGTACAAAAAGGCAGATACTTTATGCTGTGGTTTGCCTTTTTAGTCAAATTATTTTGTTCAATAAAAACCTTAAAGGTTTAGTGTTTTGTCCGTTTTGTACCTCACACCTTATAGTTTGCTGGTTACCTATGGTGCCTATAGAGACAGAGCGCAGTTATGCAAATTTAAAAACTACGCCCACCGGGGGGGGGGAAAGCAATCCAACCGTCTTCATTGACTTTGTATTGCGAGAAGCCGCCTCCTTCTCATTTCTGGCTTATAACAAAAAACAGAATAATGCCTAAAAGCTGCTGTGTGACAATATGTACAGCTAACAAGCCAAAGAACCCAGAAATAACTTTTATAAGCTGTCGAGCCGTAAAACCCAGCCTTTAATGAGAATAAAGTGGATCGCCGACTACATTTCCCCCTAGTGGACGCAGTTCTACTAATAGAAGTACTATGAAAAGTTGCCTGTATCCATTTTTGTGTCTTTAAACGCTCGTTTTTTGGGGTCGACAGCTTATAAAAACTTATTTACAGATTTAACTTAAAAACAGAATAATGCCTAAAAGCTGGTGTTTGACAAGGTGTACATCTAACAAGCAAAAAAAAAAAAAATACGTTTTTATAAGCTGTCGACTTCAAAAAACGAGCGTTTAAAGACACAAAAATGGATACAGGCAACTTTTCATAGTACTACTATTAGTAAAACTGCGTCCACTAGGGGGAAACGTAGTCGTCGATCCACTTTATTCTCCTTAAAGACTGGGTTTTACGGCTCGACAGCTTATAAAAACTTATTTCTGGGTTCTTTGGCTTGTTAGCTGTACATATTGTCACACAGCAGCTTTTGGGCATTGTTCGGTTTTTTGTTGTGGGCCAGAGGTGACGGGGAGGCGTCCTCTCGCAGTGCAGGGTCGGTGGAGACGGTTGGATTGCTTTCCCCCCGGTGGGCGTGGTTTTCAGGTTATGACGCGCTGCCCTCTGTCTCTAATATACCATGGTAAATTGAATACCATGTGGCAACAAGATATATAATACTACAAAAGTACTTTCCACAAAACAATGTCGTGCACTATCAAAGTCTGAAAGCCAAAATTTCTACTATACTGTATGTATGGCATTTAAATATATCATAGATGCCAATGTCATAAATGGAAATGGAAATTGACCTTGTGGTAACTTTCATTACGTCTGATGTGACACGCCATTGTCCTGTGCTTCTCTGCTTGATTGATTCATCTGTATTGTTGCTGGCCATCCACATTCATACATTTCATCCATCACTGGCCATATAAAATCTATTCATCAGAAAAGTTACAGATTGTGTGTCTGCTAGCAGGAGTGGCGTTCGGTATCAAAAAGCAAAAGAAAAATCATTCTGATATAGCCAGTAAAATGTGGACAAAATGACAGTCATTGATGATGAACGAGATGTTGTAAGAGATGCCACATTGTAGTGGGTTCAAAAGAGAAGACAGTCAGACAGTAAAGAACTGTTTGTGTATCTCAATATTATATGCTTTAATTATGGTTAACTGTTTTGTGATGCTTTAACACAGTATCTGCATAATATACACTTGAGTAGTTTCAGAATTCAAGAAGTTAAAAAATATAAGAACAATACAGTGGAGTCTAAATTCTTTCAGAACCATCACAATTTCTACCCATTATGATTTGTGACATGATTGTCAAATATTTACATACTCGAAATGTGACCTCTGCATTTAACCCACACTGCGTGAGCACATTACATGCATTACAGTAAAACAATTACATTATTCACTTACCTAAAATGCTTCTCTTTCATGGTCATATTACTCATGCAGGTTTTTTCTCTTTATGTCTCTAATGGATGTCCTCATGTAATATTTTTAGTCTTTCGTGTGCATGTGTGTGTTTCATGTAATGGGATGAATGATCCATGAATCATACAATATGTCATTTTGTTAAATTAACATTTAAATGATGTGTAGTCCCATACTGTAGCTTTTCCTTTCATAAAATGTGCCACCTGACTTTTACCTACATGTGTTTTTGTGTGTATTGCAGAGGCCCTTATAACCAAGTACTCTTCAATATTATTAGATACAGTAAATAGGGTCAGAGGTCAATAATGAGTTATTATGGTACACAAAATAACTCTCTTTTATGGCTCATATAGCAGATGCTCAACAATAATAGCTTACAGTAATCCATGTATAGCACTTCAGGTGGCAAATGTTGGTGTGCATTAACTTTTTTCGGCGTGTTCATTAAACACAGAAATGCAGGGCTCTCAATCCCATCAGACAGTGTCAGGCCAGGTTCTAGATAATGGTTGTGGGATATTTAACCATATTTCCAACTAACAGTATTTGGCTTTTTGATCAGTATTTTGTATTTTAATGTTTGTTTCAACTGCAAATGTTGGGTATGCGAATATTTTGCATAAACTAATTTTGCTATCCTCTTGACTTGCTTCGAGGTGTAATTTTATTACCAGGAGTCAAAAAGTTGTTTGGTGATTTTGGTGATAGCTCACTACAAAATGCACATCATAGACTATTAAAAGTAATGGTGTTTTCAATAGAAGAACCATTTTTGGCTCCTTGGTGAACCATTTAGTCAAAGGTTCTTTAAAGAATTGTTTCTTACATTTATTTTAATCTGAAAGACCTTTTTATCATCACAAAGCACATTTTGTGAAACAGAACGATTGTTCAGATGTTAAAGGTGCTTTTAGACAAATCTGGTTCTTCAATTGCACCATGAACCACCTTAATTTTAAGATATAATAAGAGTGTACTCATCACTATAGTACGTCTTCAATGCAATGTATATCCCTTTTGAATGAACCATCTGCCAACGTAATTTTAATGACATTCAGCAGAGAAATTGATATTTCATAGATGTTTTCTGTTTATTACAAAAATCAAAACAAAATGTGAATCTTATATTCATGTTTTTATAATACATTTTACTTGTATGCCATCACGTCAAAGTGTTTTGCAAGACACTGTTCGAACCTTATCATCATGCAAGGTTTACCAGAAACTGAATGCCGTAATGATTGTTAATACTGAAAGGCACTGGCTTTCAAATGGTTTACACAGAAAAAAAGTGAAATGCAATATAAAACAGAATCATTTTATCAGCTATGTTACACTTATTTTATACTGTTCCCCAGGGTTAGCCGTTGAACTAGAAGGGTACATAAATGGATGGCTGAAGGAGGTCTCTTTTGCCATAAGCGCTGGATCCCACGTTGGTTGGCGCATAGACGGTGCCGATGGTGTTGCTGGATCGGACCAGGAAATCTGCTAATCTCTGAGTGACACAAGTGGCTGTATTGCACTTCCTTTTTTCTATATGATGACTGTGGGGTAGTTCAGAGAGTTAGTTAGACTTATAATTTGCAAACAATTGGACAACATTACAAAAAATTGTGTGTGCAATAGTTTGCTAAAGCATTAATATTTGTAGGATTTATGTTAAATTTGAAAATGCCATTGATGTCAAGTATTTAGCCCTAGTACCTGTTGAGTGCAGTCAGCCCTCTTTGTGGACGTGGTCCCATGAAACTCACAAAGGGATTATTAGACAGATCTGTGTCCAGCCAGCCATCGCCCTCTCGCAAGTCATCTTCCTTGTCATTAGATGAGAGGAAGAACCTGTCGACAAGAAGAGGCCACAAAGCATCCTCTCATCCAGTGCTGCTTATAGATTGTCTGTCTATGACACTTATACATTCACTGTAAAAAATACTTTGCTGCCTTAAAATTTTTTGTTGAATCAACTTAGATTTACAAGTCATTTCAACTTACTATTATTTATCTTGACTAGAGATGAGTTGTTATAACTACAGGTGAGTTGTTATAACTTGACTTTTCTCAACTTTATTTGATAAGTTGTGACAACTCATCTCTTTTGACATGACTTGTAAATCTGAGCCGATTCAACAAAAAATTTCAAGGCAGCAAAGTATTTTTTACAGTGTTCAAACTTTTCTTACACACTTGTTATATCTACCAAAATATTGACTATCTCATGTAAACTTATACTTTAAAACGTGTATCTAAATAGGTTGTATTTATTATTGATAATTATTCAAAATATAATGTAATATAATTTAATTAACCTGGCTACATTGTGTACAGTGTAGTGTATAGTTAACTTTACAATCTCTGAAATAAATGCTAAACAAGTTAACACTGGGACGGTACCATTTAAAAAGGTCCTAATATATGCAGTACACATACGATATGTACCTTAATATACATTTATAAGTTTGTAAGCACTTTTTAAATGTGTACTTTCTGAAAAGGTACCACCACAGTGACAGCTTTTGTACCTATCTTTCTAAGAGTGCAAAAAGTTTGCATACACATACATTATCATTTTTTTACATTTTAGAATTGTAAATTCACCAAAGCTCTAAAATATCCAGTTTCAATCATATACTTATCCTTTAAAAAATGTAATGCATTTGTAAAGAAATTAAAATGTTTTTAATTCAGAGTGCATCAAACTGTGGTACTCTAAAAATGTAATTTTCTTTTAGGAATCTTGACCAAAAGTTTATGTGAGCAACCAAAAATGGTATTAACACTTTTATCTTTAGGAGACTAGTCAAAACTGAATTGAATATTCTACACTAAAAATTCACTGGGTTGTTTAAACCCATGGTGGACAAACCCAACTGTTGGTTTAAAAAAACATATTTTACCCAACCAAGTCATGTATTTTCAGAGTTTTTGTATCGGTGAATCCCTATAGACTACACACTGTAAAAATGTTTATTCAAATAACCTAAAAACAACCATCGAAATTAATAGGTGGTATGTCAGTCAAGCATATTTAACATTACTGAAAATATTGAATACTCTGAATTGAATATGTTAAATTGAAAGAACTGAATACAAGTTACTACACTCTTAAAAATAAAGGTGCTTGAAAGGTTCTTCACAGCAATGCAATAGAACCATTTCTGGTTTCTCTAAAACCTTTAAAAACATTTTTTACCTTTATATAATTAATTATAATTTTATAAATTCATAATTTTTATACCTGTGAAACAAAAAGGTTCCTTGGATGTTAAAGGTTCTTTATGGAACCACTAAGCACTTCATTCGTAAAGCACATTCATTTTTAAGAGTGTATCAGATAACAAAAAATATTTTCTTTATACAATGGAAAATCAGAAGACTTACCTATTATGAGGAACTGTGGCAACACAATGCAATATCACAAAGAAGAGCACAACCTGGACAGGCAGCTTTAGATGATACATGGCAGATATATCAATATTCTAAAGCAAAAGAAAAAAGAGCATTATTCATTTAATTACAGATAATATAAATATTTCTGTTCATCTCTAGAAATCGAACGCATTAGATTGACAGTCAATGCAAAGCTCAATTAACTACGCTATAGGAACACACACTTTTCTGCTATTTAATTGCTGATTTTTTTTTTTAATTCTGATAATGTGATGTTACAAAATTTTCTAAGTTATTTCTCATACAGCGAGTGATGTTGAGCCTAATGGTCAATCGAAAGTTTACAGTTTTTATGTAAAGAATAAAAGTACTCACCAACAACAGTTTTTAAACCAGTGGACAGCAACTTGAAAAGGTACTGATGTTTCGATGTTGTTCACACATACACTCACTCCATCCCCTCTGTTATAGGCTCCTACCCTCAGACACTTGTGATGTCATCACACTCCTCCAAATATAGCCCTGCATTTCTACCCAATATCAGGGGTGTTTGGACACGGGGGTTAGCTTGAAGAATTCAAACTCACAGTGTGGGTCAGAAGTGATGTACACACTCGTCACTACCTTCGTCATCATCACCACTGTCATCACCTCATAAAATTTATAGATGAGTGATTAAAAAACAAAAATAAACACATTTTACTTTACATTCACGGCTATTAATGTCAATTTCTGGATTCATTCTTTAATAAGAATTAATCAAAAAGCTTTTTCAATAGGTTTTTTATTTAAAAATATATAAATGTCATTACATTGGCGTGGGTGTCCCTAAAGATACTGCATTGTGCTGTGATAAATTAGACTCATATAACAGAAGTTTACTTTAAAACTATGAAATAACATCAGCTAATGTAATATTTTATTAATGAAACGTGTTGCAGAAAGAATCTGGCTATTGTATGAAGGATCACAAACCCAGTGTGATTTTGCATATGTAGCTACTATCCTATTATTTTATTTGTTACACTAGAAAGACTGACACTTACTGTACATTGCTTTATTGAAATATACTGCCACCATGTGTTGTAATGTATACATTACATCTCAAAAGCATAATTTGCATTAGCAAATGTATACTGTAGATATTTATATACTGTATGTACTGGGCAACCTTATCATGAAAGGTAACGTTTTTAACCATGTATGGTTTAAATACCTACAGTCTCTTTTTAAGTTTGTAAAACATTTTTTATTATTTTTCATAGTGCCAATTTCAGAATGGTCACGTCCATAACAGAGAAAAGAAACTTCACATCCATAATGTTCTTCCTCATAAATGCGCATACTGCAATTTAATTAAAATAAATATTATATGTTCTTTGAGGAGCCATCCCTTCTCCATTTGTTGGGTATTATTGCTTTTGGTTTGTGCATTTCAATTCACAGAAATCCTACAAAGGATGTTGCTTCCCAAAAATGTGCGTCACTTTGTCATCTGGATATTTTCCTCAATTAAAACAAAATGTAGACAATTTTATCAAGGGATTAGGAAAATATAAACAGTTCAATGTTGGTAATGAATGCATTCTCTTAGAAAATTTATTTTAAGTGTTGACTGCAAATGTCACATCCAATGCTGGAATTGCTTTACTAGAGTATGTAGCAAAACAGGGTTGTTTATAAAACTGCATACCTCATGAAAGATGGTATACAAAGCACAAAATTCTCACAAAAAAAAAGTTGAACATAAATTTTTTAATATTCATAATTATTGCATGTATAGTTTGTTTTTAATTTGTAAAAATATTTGTAATACTTAAAAAAAGTATAAAAGTAATATTTTTTTGTTTTTACAAAAATAAAAACTTTTACAAGCTCACCATTTAAAAAATATATTTTTAATTAAACACATTTAATGTTTTCTCAATTTTAATATTGGCATTTTAGACGGTTTCATCGATAGCACGCATGTTATGACATTTACGTGGCCAGACCGAAGTTCAAAACTTCCGGTCTTTGCTTGTTTATCGATCTGACTTGTGACTAAAGTGACCTCTGGAACAAATACCTTGTCGAAAAATATACTAGCTTCTTCCACCCTGAAGCTATTTTGGGGATTTTCGCCTGGATCTGGCCTACCCAATTTCAAAAAGCTTCCCATACCCACATGCAGAGGTTTACATACAAAAGTTTGGTATCATTTTACAGGAAACCCTTTGAAATTACATAAAACACTGTTGAAAGTGCTAAACATGGTTGTATGTGATGTCAGTCCTCTAATAAACACAAAAATAAATAGGCGCTTTTTGATGTTTTGTTTTCTAAAGTTTTTATTTGAAAGTGTATAACTCTGGCCCTGGGTGCCTTAGCATGATTCCAGCAATTGTCAGCTTACAGAGGAAAAAGGATTTATTTCTCTATCATAATCTATCCAAAAGTTATTTTACTCCAACTGAATGAAGGAATAATACCCTTTTTGTATACAATTTCTGCCTAAAAACATTTGAAGTGCTCCCATAACCACATACAGTGGAATAAATGCAATTTCTTTATATCATTTTAAAGAAAACCCTTTAAAGTTACATAAAAAGCTGCTGTTTGTGACAAATAGTGTTATTTATGTTGTTTTTCATATGATAAAACACCAAATTTTCTTTTTTTATGTTGTAAATACTGTCTTTGATAGTGTATAACTCTGGTTCTGGGTGCTCTAGCAGACTGCAGACAGTTCTGGTTGTTAGCAGCAGCACCCAAAAAAAAATGAACTCTTTAGCATGTCGCATTCAAAAGTTATTCTCATTTTACTGACGGATGTGAAAATACATTTTTCATATAAATATAATTTTTTTTTTTTTGCACATATAATAAATAGCAAGGGATTATTCATGCACACAACCTAAGAAAATGCTGTGAATGGATTCATTGTTTAGAGTAGGACCTAAGATAAAAGATGGTGTATCATTTGTGGCTATATGTGCTATCTGAGGCAGTTCACACTCAAGTTTCACATATGTTTACAAAAGACCATTTTTTACCTCATTATTCATTTGACGATTGTTGGATATGTGTTGAGAACACTGTAGCCTTATTCCTGAGAATGAGAGCTTTCATTTGATATAAGACTTTCCCATGTTTGTCATATTTGAAAAATATGAAATATGTGAAAATTAAATGATATAAAAAATATGGGGGGGGGTGATAGTGTAAATTAAGTGTAAATAACTTTCTTACAGTAAAAGATATGTCAAAGTGATGAAAGTAGAGACTCTAAGCTTTCAAACAGTATCTCATATGTGTTACTGGGGTCCATGAGGGACCATTAAAGATTAAAAGAATATTTTATATTGAGTCAAAATACTAAATTTTGGACCCGGGACAGGGTCCTCAGGGTTTAAGAGGCTAGTCAACATTTAAAGTGGACCAAATGAAATCTTTCATAAATGATTATATATTGGATAAAAGCCAATACTCAATACACGTTCTTGTCTTGGTACAACTTTACATGAACTTTATCCACTTCAAATGTTGACTATTGTAAAAATGTTTTGGTTTCCTAAAGACCAGGGGAGATGGCGAGCATGGATCACTGCTGTACGAAGAGAGGCTTGACAGCCAAGCAAGAATTCAAAGATCTGTAGCTAACATTGTAACATTATACATTGTACAATAATTGCTCAGTATAGTAGTTGATATGCTTTAACTATGATTTAAACTGAGGTAATTTACTTTATTAGTTATTAATTAAGCATGTTATCAGAAATAATCTAGAGGGATTCTGGTTCTTTGCTAGTCTAGTGAAAGTTAACTTTGTGCCACAAAATCATTATGTTGTTGCTGATGAAACCGTCTATAATGAGCAAAAACAACTATACACAAAAAAAAATATTATGTGTATCAATGCATCATAAAAACTCCTCCTTTAGAGCTTTCTGGACCTCATGATTGTCCTCGGCAGAGGATTGATTTAAAGCCTCCTCCAGATCTGGATCACACACCGCTGGTTTCTGGAGTTCTACGGATTGTTCGGCTTGTTCCTTTTTTTTAATGTATGTGATCGCTATCCAAAACAAAGCGTAACCAAAGACCCGCAAACAGGCGACCAGTCCAAGAAACAGCATCCTGAAGAGAGAAAAAAAGGTTGAATTTGCATGAATTGCATTCATAAGAGCACTATATTTGTACATTTATATGTTTTTTAAATGTTTAATTATATTTTTGCTTTTCAAATTTTATACTGCATCAAACATTTCCACTTTGGTTTATAAAAACACTGACATTTATTTTTCTTGCAGATGCACCATAAAAATTGCTCTGTCTTTGTCTGCTCACCTGAAAGTATGAATGTCGTATATTCTGCACGCCCCTCTTCCACCACATTTTCTATTGCCCCATTTCAGACAGGTAGAGTCAATAAGTGCGCCAAAATAAATGGGTGCAGGTATGCCACCTTTAACAGAATGAAATTGAAAACAATGCTGTTTCAGATCTTAATATGAATTCTATGTGTGAAAAAACAGAACTCGGAGCTCTGCAGTTATAAACAATATTTAAAGTGTATTATTTTTTCTCATATTAATTTTTTTTTTAATTTTGTGAGATTTTAAGTAACTCACCCAAGACTCTTAAAACAAGCAGTAACATCCCAACAGAGAGAGACTTTAGTTCAGGCTCCACGGACCTGTAAGAACATACAGTAAGCTCAACATATAATGCATAAACCATTTTCTATGTATGTCTGCAATGACCTGTTCTTCCCAAATGCTATTTAATTGCTTAATTACATGTTAAGGCAAACATTGTGTACGGCAGAGGTTTTCAAACTGCAGGTTGGGACCCACTTCTGGGTCCCACAAAGTCACACTTTTCTTTATTAAGTTGAAACAACAAATCTTGTGTAAGCACCTGAAACTTCGGTTTCAAGAGATTTCTTTCTGAGAGAGTAAAGACTCGCCACAACAATAGCAACTCACATACAATTATTACATCTAGTTAATACCTTCAACTTATTTCTAATTGAAATGTAAAGTCAGCCAGGATTAACCATTGAGTAACAGTAACGTAAATGAATTAATCAGAACCTCAGTGAGATGATGAAGATAGGAGTGCTGCCCAGGCAGTACACAAAGAAGCTGACAGACTGAAGTGCCAGAAAGATGTAAAACATTTTAGCACAGTTGCTCTCTCGTGAACACTGTCCCAATGCTGCCGATGAGTTTCCTGCATTCGGAGCCCAGCTCTTGACACACGAACATTCATGGAAAGTCTGAGGAAACAAACACAGACACGTGCAATAAATGTAAAACTTTATTGATATCTGGGTGACGGATGAATCATTTAATACATGTGTTCCTGTAGCTCAATTTGCAGAGTGGGTTAACAAAAGGTCATGGGTTTGATACCAAAGAAACATGCTGATGGAAATGTATAGCTTGCACTGCAAGTCACTTTTGGATGAATGCGTAAATGTATATCTAGTCGTACTATTTGAAACATTTATTGTATTATTTTTGTATTATCTGCTTAAAAACAGGCAAGAACAGAAAATGTAGAAACTTAAAAAGCTCAAAATTTACTTTAAATTGTTTCTATGTTTTATAGCATTTTATATCCCCCAAATGTGACTGAGATTTTACTGCTGCATCTTAAATGCAAACATGATTTTTTCATTTGTTTTGTCTCATCTTGAGGTTCCTGGCAGACTATAGGCCACAGAATGATGATAACTAGCCTGGACAATATATCACGTCCAGGGCCGTTTGAAGCAATTTGGGGGCCCCAAGCAAAATGGACATGGAGGCCCCCCACATGCACGCAAAGCCTACAGGAACCACAGCATAGCCATACAGTTTAAGTTTACCCACACTTTATATAAATGAAAACGGTTTACAATGACAGTAAAACGGACTTTTATCAGCTTAAATAGAATTTAGTTGGACTTGATAGCAGAGGACAGCAGAGATCATGTGGTTGGCTGGCTGCTGTCAGCGACTACTGAGAGGGGCCCTCTTGAGGGGGATCCCGATAACAATGTCATTGCACTTTACTGCATTGACTATCAAAGGGGCGCTCACACAGTTTGTTGTTGTATTTTATTCTGAACCAGTAGTTGTCTTGGGGCCCCAGGCCAGCTCGGGGCCCCAAGCAATTGCTTGGTTTGCTTGCCTTGTTCACGTCGATAATGAAAATACTTTTTTGCAAATATGCAACCTGATCTCACGAATTTCCGTGGCATAGTCACAGAATTTTTTGCTAATTTTTCCGTGGCATTCTCACGGATCTCCGCATATTTCCGTGGCATAGTCACAGAACTTTTTGCTCCACTTTCTTTTCCGTGGCATTCTCACAGATTGGTTACTCAACTGTTTTGTCCTATTTTCTTACCATTGTCGCTTCGGTTTAGGGTTAGATTTACATAAAATGACATCCCTACCCAAACCAAGATAAATAATAGTAAGTTGAAATAACTTGTAAATCTGAGTTTATTGAACAAACAAATTTTAGGCAGCATTTTTTTTTCAGTGTTATTAAATTAAGAGCATAAGCAAGAATGCATGACTAAAATGACTAAATTGCAAGTGTTTATTGTTGTAAATGATACATTTTGAGATAAAGTACTAAAAGTATATTTATAATACTGAAAATAATAATAAGATATTAAAGATATCAAGGTTGTATTTTGTCAGAATTATATATGCATTATGAAGGATGACTTTACGTCAATAACACTAAATCACAAAAGACTTTAGTTGGGTTTTCACAGACATAGTCACGTACTGCATGCACAAAATAAATATAAAATTTGTAGATATCATATAGAATTTGATGTCAAAGGGTATTTCACCATATTTCGCCCTGTGCCATGGGTAGAATCACATCCAGCATGGCAGGGAGAGATGTAGGTGATGCCATTCTGTCCACACACTGGATCCCACTGGCTGTCGGTGCAACCACATGCTGAGTTGCAGGAAGACAGTAAACCATCTATAGTTTGAACATCCATGGAACTGCCACACAAACAATACATATAATGAAACAGAATCGCATTACATTCATTTAATAATGTTAACAACTATTTGTGACCAATCTGTAAAAACCCAGCTAAAGTCATTTTTAGCGATTTACTGTTAATAAAATCATGCTACATAATGTAAAGAACATTCTGTGAAAATTTAATTTTGATATCTTTAATATTGATTGAGTAAAGTTATATTAAAGATTAAAAATGAATGGGGGAAATCAAACTTTGATGCTCCATCATTAGATTATGAGACTTAATGGATTTCACAGCCAGGGTCATATTTAATTTTTATATTTAATAAAGTTCAAACTTCACAATACAATTATCTGTATGAGGGAAATGAAAATAAATACCTTTGATAGGGAGCTGTGACGCCAGCAAAATCAATATTTTGGCAGCTGAGAGCAAAGTAAGGCAAAGTGCATAGAAATCCAGCAATAGAGGTAAAGAAAGCCACTTTGGAGGCGCCCAGAAGACCAAGTTTAAACTTCTTCATCACCACCCCACTCAGAAAAATACCCAGAGCCACAGCTGGCATAGTAGTCACTCCTGCCGATAATGAACCACGTTAGTTTTTTTTTTTTACATATGTTAATATGTGAAGATATTTTGAGGAAAAATACCAGCTGTCACCTATGAGAAAGTTGGTTTTGGATGTGCTCTGTCCAAACTGCTGTTCCAAGTACTTAGGCACGTATGTTATAATTATGACGAAGGCGTTAAACATCATAAGGTTGGAAATCAAGTAGAGGAAATAGATCTTGTTTAAGAGCAAACGCTTCAGAGATGGACCAAACTCTGCAAGAAATAGACAAATTTTAGACATGATTCTTACATTTAATATGTGACCCTATCTGTGAAAACCCAACTATTGTCAGTTTTTTGTCTGTTTTCTACATAAAATCTTCCTATGTAATGTAAAGAACATGTGAAAATGTAACCTTGATATCTTTAACACTGACTGAAGATTGAAATTAATGAATAAATCAAACTTTGATGCTCATAATGAGATTTTAAACAAGGTCACACTTTTTACATTTTTTAATAATTAAAGTTATAATCTTTGTAGGGTTAACATGCTTTACCTTTGGCTATATCTTTAATGCTGGTTGTGTGTTGGTGCTGATTTGAGGGCTGGTCTAGCTCAGTGCTCTTGGGGATTTCAGGCAGAGCTCGGGGAAGGCACCAGAAAGGCAAAGCAGCCAAAAGTGTCAGACATCCTGCAACCACATATCCCAACCACCAGGCCCCAACCCACCGAGAGTCCTGTTGGGTGATGCTTAAACTTTCTGATAAAAAAATATACAGATGAAAACAATTTACATCTGTGATACATAATTGATTGTGAATGCATGGCTTTACCAGTTGTGCGTTCTTGCAGCTTATTTGGTAGAGCATTGTGTTAGCCAAGGCCGTAACCACACTTTAAACACTGGGAGGGACCAAAACATTCAGGGCTATATGTATGTACTATACTGTATTTTCCAGACTATAAGTCACACTTTTTTCATAGTTTAGCTGGTCCTGGAACTGCTAGTCAGGTGCGACTTATACGCCAAAATTATTTCATATGAACCAAGAGAAACCATTACCATCTACAACCGCGAGAGTCCGCTTTGTGCTGCTCCTGTATTTATGTAATTCAATGGATTCAGTGATGTGGAATGACTTCGGGACATTTTTTACCTTGATTTGGCTTGTCGTGTTAATTTAGCCTATTCAGTCTCCCAGGTATGTTCGATATGCAATTGTGTCCGGTGAATAAATGGTAATGTTACGTTAACATGTACGGACAACTATTCAGCCAGCATTTAAAGCGAACAGTTTAGCATGTGTGCTCAAAAAGTCTAGAATTTTTATGATATTATCCTACACTACACAGGGAAATAATATGTATTTTTTCCCAGAAAACTTCTTGCATAAAATAGATTCAAGCACTTTTAATGACCTGTATCTATGTATGTATATTTTCAACAACTTCCCAGGGCCTTGAATTTTTACCCCAGATTTACAAACTTTCAAGGCTTTCAAGGACCCGTGGGAACCCTGTATTTTCTAAATAAACGCGACGTATAGTCCAGTGCGACTTATATATGTTTTTTCTCTTCAAAACGCATTTTTGACTGCTGCGACTTATACACCGGAGTGACTTATACGGTATGTATATTAAAAACATCAAACATGGGAGGGGGGCAATTTGGCCATTTCTGATTAGGGGGGGTCTCAATGTCTATTGTGGTATGCCCTGGCATTATCAACGCAGAGGTCATTGGTTTAATACCGACGTTTATACATATCGATAAACTGTATAACGTTAATGCAGTTGGTTGGTTGGTTGGTTGAATGTGTAAATGTACCAGCAGAGCTATTTTCTTAGTAAACTTACCTTGGCTCACTAAACCAATGTCCACATAAAGACTAGCACAGAGAGATCCAAGGGAGTAACCAAACAGTGGACCGATCACGCTAATTGTGTGTAGACAACCTACAAATGCATAGAAGAAAAAATATCTATTTTACTGTATATTTAAAGTGTACCTTGACATGTATGCTTATACTTTATATCATATATATATATTATTATATTATCTCAACATCAAATACTCATTTTTAGCTGTGGAGGCCACCATTATGTGTCACGCATATAGTGCATTCTGGGTCGATGATGTGTAAAGGTTGTCGTGAAAAATTACCACAGTTAACTATAGTAAATATTATGGTATCCACTATAGTTTTTAATTTGAGAATGTTTCACTTCCTACTCCCACCTTCTTACCTCTCAGATCGTTGTTTTTTTTTTTTTTTTTTTTTTGCTGTGGGCATTTATAACTCTTATTATAACTCTCATCTTCGGTTCATTATTTTATAATCATTCATCATTTTGTCGTCATTGTTCATCATTTTATAATCTACTAATTGAATAGGCCTATTTGGGGGATTCTCGCGAAATTAAGAGGTGTCATGAAACATTTTGATTAAAAAAAGTAAATGCAAAGTATCAAAATAAGAAGCATACAGTTACAAACATCTCTTCATGTACTATTTTGCACATGATTTTAAAAGACATCATACAAACCAATTTTGTTGTTTTTTCCACATTTGAGGGGAAAATTTTCATTACCACAATGTGTCCATGACTGGATTTACATTCTTTGACATGGAAATATTTATAATTAAAAAATATTTGTGTTATACTATAAACATTTACAGTAAAGAAACATGTGGTATTTGGTGATCATTGGTAAATGTAGAGACAATAATAATGAATATAAATGTGTAAGAAAAAAAATTCTCATCCTCCGCAACAAAATAGTTGGAAGGGACATCATTGACTGTGACACTCAAGATGGCTGCCAGGTAAACCGTTCTTATTTTTTCTCTCCAGATAAAAGTTAAATTTTGTTTGTCATAGTACCTAGACAACTTGTTAGTTCTCATTACCGAAACATGAGTTTGTAAATTTGTAAATATTTAATGTAATATCATGTTGCGGTAATGATAATTTTTGATAATGATAATCTAAAAAATGTAAATAATTCTATAGGAAATATTTTTAAAACCCTCTAAAAATAATGGTTATAGTAAGTTCAGAACTTAATCTTATATGTTTTTTTTTTAAATCTGATACTGGACACCTTCTAAATCTGGATTTCGTGAGAATCACCCATTTGTTGACCATGTTAACCTCGCTGTGGCGTTAATCTTTTCACGTCATGCATTATAAACTATACATTTGTACTATTTTTAATTTCACATTCAAATTGCCTATGTTAATCTTTGAATCCATACTGTAGATGTGTTTGTAGTCAGGGTACCACAGTAGTCTGTGTCAGTGTGATATAAACAGAACGACCATACATTTTCTCACCAATGTAGAAAGCAGAGTTTTCTGGGCGTGCATAGTCATCAATAAATGATATTCCCAAAGGCACAATGGTGGCTTCCCCGATTCCCCGGATAATGTTTCCCACCAGAAGAACAACCCACATGGGCGAGCCTTCCTCTTCTCCGTTTTGACACCCTATACAACCCACACAATGTGCACTTTTATTTTACCTTAGGGGGCAATTTAAAAGTAAAACATCACTACAGTTACACCCACATGCATTTCATTACCAGAAACAGGCTGTTGAAAGGGATTCTGGGTGTTAGGTGAGCAGATAGAGCTTAGTGTAAAATTATCAGCATCATTAGTGTGGGAGGCAACTGTCTCATACTCGTACCTGTTAGGAAAACAGACACAAACACGCAAATGCCAATAATACATCTTTATTAAAATGTGACTAATCAATTGATTAAGTAACTCACCGTCCCATCAGAAAGTGAGGTAGAGACATTAACAGTGTGCCTGCAGCCATCAGCAGAGCTCCTGCTCCAATGATCTTGGGCCTGTGAAACCTGGCACCAAAGTAGCTTACCACAGTAATGACCAACAGATTACCTGAAAGCAATTTTATGTGTTGTTTTATAGCGCAAAAAAAGAACAGAAGATTTACAGCATACCAGTCTGGATCGCTCTCTGCACTTCAGTTGTACTGTTTAGTTCAAGCACTAATTCATTCACATTACAGCATCAGCAGTCTGACTCACTGGTATAAGTGCTCATCTAATGGGTGAACCTCAGCCCTCATTTTTCACTGCACGTCGACACACCTCAACTCACCCATTTCGAAGCTTCCATCGATGACGCCAACAGTGGAGCTGGAGATATCAAACCTTTTCTCAATCTGAGTGATGGTGCTCTTGGAGTAAGTCCCCGACAGAGATTTGGTGAAAAAAGCAAATGCAAGAACTCCAATAAAGATCTTCACAAAAGAGGGCAAAAAATGAATATGTTTATTATATTATCTGTCAAAGGCTTATCTGAAATTATTTTGAAAGACTGAAAGAATTTAAATGTATTTTGTTTTCTTTTTTTGGCTCACTCACAGCATCCAATTCACCTATTTATACTTTGCCATAAAGTATGTGCGAAAATTACATTTGAATGGATATCAAAAGAGTATGCAAGTACTGGGACATAATAATACACGTGACATGCAGTGTTGGGGGTAACGAGTTACAAAGTAACGGATTACAGTAACTACATTACTTTTTTGGGTAACGAAGTAAAGTAACGCATTACACTAATAATATTGGTAACTACACTACTTTACTAGACTATAGGAACGCGCTTTCCTGCGTTACCCAAGCAGTGTTTGCCTGGGTGTAAAGTTCTGTCTATTTAAGTGGTGCGTGCATGCGTGTCCCTGTACGTGTGCCGTTGCCATAGAGATTGATTTGACGTAGCTGCTGGTGCAAAGGGGAGCGGGATATGAAGACAAAGGGTTTCAGCCACTGGGGCGATATTCACATTACTTTCAGCGTATTGCTCGAAAGGACAAAATATTCGTGTGAAATGCACACTATGCCCACACGACAAGTGTCTTTCAACTGCTGACAACGCGATGAACAACCTGTCTGAGCATTTGTAAGCCCAGCATGGCAATACAACACTTGTGGCGAAAGATCCTGCTTAACTTACCGGTCAGGGATCGAGAGGTCCGACCCGAAGACGGAATTAGGTAATGAACCTCAATCGAGTCAGAGCCAGAGCATAATTCTTTTAAAGAAATTATTTGAACGTAACCCGAACAGCAATGTCGCGTGCGCTCAATTTATAGAAAAAAGCCAGGAGTCAGGACCGCTGTTTTCTACATAATCTTACTTCCAAATCTAATCCTATAAACTTTTCGGTGTTTGATGTATCGCTGTTAACGCCCTGCCAGACTGTCTTAAATAGAGAAATAAGTTAATTCCTTGATTTGCGTTGTTGATTCATTTATAAATAATTCCCCCAAGGGTTTAGTTTATGCGCAAAAAGCATTAAAATGAATAGAACGTGATGATTACGTCTTTCTTTGGTGAAAAAATAATAAAATAAATAAGCCTATATGAAATGTGTTTCCCTTAAATAATTAGCAAATTAACAAAACGAATTCAAAAGTAGCCTATATGAGTTTATTTTTTGTGTGACGTGCTCCCAAACCGATGCAGCACAAAACACTTTTTACCTATTTAAAAAAGCACAATGTTTTGTTATTATTGCGAGTGTAACTTTACATAAATAAATTTACACATTACAGTTTTGAATGTTGTTTTACTTTTATTTGTATGACCATAATTTAAGGTAATTTAAGGTAATGCAAAATGCAAGCTCCTCACGCGTTTCATGCCATCACCCGCGTGGGTTTACACAGGGCAGCGAGAAAGAGACATTAAACTTTAAACATTTAAAATTCTACTTGAGTTTTTTTGGACATCCCTTTGGAATCACTGCAATCATATCATCAATTTATAAGGTAATAATAAATATAAGCGCAGCGCTTATGAGTGTTCAAACACTGCTGACCGCTCAGCTGTCAATCAGCCGACCCTCACAAAGTTTCACATTAAATGATAATATATTTGAACAAGCATGGTCCTGTGCTTATTTCTGTCAATGTTCTGCATGAAGATTTTAAAGGTTTCTACTTACATCACGATTTGCGGTGCGGCCGGTCGCAGTCTTTATGTAAAACGGGTATGAAATAAATTGATGCTGATGTCGGATAACGGGTCAACTGTTATTTTAATCGCGCGGATGCGGGTTATCAAACAGGACTGTACATGACTCGTATAAGGAAAATGGAATGACAACATGAAAATTATAAAATAGCCTACATGTTTATATTCTGTATGAAACCACAATGGGCGCTAAACTTGCGGTGTTAAAGGGACAGTTCACCCAAAAAGAAAAAATTCTGTCATCATTAACTCTCCCTCATTTTGTTACAAACCTGTATAAATATCTTTGTTCTGATAAACACGAAGCAACATATTTTGAGAAATGTTAATAACCAAACCAAGCATGAGCCCCATTCACTTCTATAGTAGGAAAAAATAATACTATGGAAGTGAATGAGGCTCATGAATGGTTTGGTTACAAACATTACTCAAAATATTTTCATTCATGTTCACCAGAACAAAGACATTTATACAGGTTTGAAACAACATGAGAGTTACAAACCTGATTTACAAATAAATTATACAGAATTTTAATTTTTGGGCGAACTATAAATCCAATGGGGTCAAAAATTAGGGTGCACCTAACTTTTGTGCTGGTGCACCTAAGAAAAAATGTTAGGCGCACCAGTGCAACCAGTGCAAAAAGTTAGTCTAGAGCCCTGGCCGGTCATTTAAAGTAGTCACTCATCAGCTGACCCCGCCTAAACCATGTCCATGTATCTATGTGGTAAATTAAGAAAAAGGAAAGTAAAGTAATAAGTAGTGAAGTTACTTTTCAAATGCAGTAACTAGTAAAGTAATCTCATTACAATTTTAAGAAGTAACTAGTAACTAGTAACTAATTACATTTTTTGAGTAACTACCCCAACACTGGTGACATGGCGACGTGACATCTCCGTTCCCTACCTGTAGGAAATAAGGTTTACATCCATAACCGAGACGTTCCCTTTTAGTCGGTCCCTTCGACATCACATCGATGATTGACCGACGAATTGGGAATCCCTACAAAAACGACACGGATGCTGCACCTTCTGGTATCTTGCTATGAGAGTAGCCAGGACAGGACCTTGCAGAGAAGGCCAGTAATCCTGTTCCCGCATAACCCAATAAGTGACACTTATTACTGGGAAGCTTACCCGTTCTGACAGTAAGGGGATGGGATGTATAATATGAATTAGCCACGTAGGGTCTTACTGCATATCAAAGTCTCTGTGGTGGCTTAGATGAGACTACACCACACAGAGACGGCAGGGCTCTGTCGCGGAAAATGCGGCCTTAAGGCTATACTGCGTATATCGGATCCCCGATAAAGTCTGGCTGCCAAGGTGTTGGAGAAAGTGGCAAATGGAACTTATGGCATTAATCTAGCACCATAATGGTGCTGCAAGCCAACTCTAGGAGGAGAACCGTCTCTACACAGGCCCTATAGAACCTAGCAAATATGTTAGGTGTCGCCAGCCCACAGCTCTACAAATGTCCATTAACGAAGTGCAGCGCGCCAACACACAGGAACTAGCAACACTTCTGGTCGAGTGTGCTCATAACCTGAGCGGGCATGGCGTGCTCTGAGCTTGGTAAGCCAAGGCAATAATGTTAACTATCCAGTGAGAAATTCTCTGCTTGGAGACAGCTTCCCCCCCTGAGGCTTTGCATTTGGTCCACATATATCCACAGAGCACGGCTGGGACTGCCTCCTCAAAGGGTAGCACTTGCAGGTTCACCATCTGATCCTTACAAGGAGTGGTGGGAACCTTGGGCACGTAGCCGGACAGGATGCCCCGTCTCTGAGAAAGGAGGTCCCTCCTCAGAGGACTGCACCAGGGAGGGGCTGTCGCAAGAAGTGCTAGTTTCGGGAACCAGGTTCGGTTGAGCCAGTAGGTGCTAATCCTTCCAGACTTTGCACAATGTCTGTGCGAGAAGGCTCACTTGGGTAAATGCATGTTTGCGCATGCTCCGCAACCAGCTGTGTGCCAGCGCATCCGTGCTGAGTGTTTCCTTGGTGAAGGAATAAAACAGCTGGGAGTGAGATGCAAACAGGTCTACCTACTTGACTCCAAACCATCTCGAAATCAGCTGGACCATCCAGGGGTGGAGTTGCCACTTGTCTGGAAGCGACGCTCGTGAAAGCTTGTTGGCTGCGTGATTTGGTGTGCTCGAAGCGACCTCAAATGCTTCTGACTTCACAGAAGGAGATGGCGGGCGAGTTGCAACATGCGAAAGGAACATAGATCACCTTTCTGGTTGATGTACTGTCTTGTGCAGACTAGCATGTCTTTACTCTGTAACAGCGGCCTTAGGCGGGTCAGTGCAAGATGCACTGCCAACAGCTCGAGGCAACTGATATGCCAATACAGCTCGGGAACCGTATGCCTGGACACCTGTTCAAAGTGCACACCGTTCTGAAAAAACGAGGAGTCTGACTACGGATTGAAGACTCGGTGGCAGACCGATGTGACAAGCACACGGTAACGGCGCATTCACACGCCCATCTTGGGACTTAGCCGTTGCCACCAGTGTTGAAGCGGTCTCATTTGGAGCTTCCCAAGCGGTGTTATATCTGCCGCAGCTGCCATATGCCCCAAGAGCCTCTGAAATAACTTCAGTGGGATCGCTGTCCTGTGTTTGAACAAATTTAAGCAGTTCAACATCGACTAAACACGCTCCTGTGTAAAGCAACCAAATCCAGTTCCATACCAAGATAAGAGATCTGCTTCACAGAAGTTTGCTCTCCTCCCAGTTTACCCAAAGGCCCAAACTGCTCTTGGCACTGTGTTAGAATGAGCCAGTCGTCGAGGTAGTTGAGTATGTAAACGTTGTGTTCTCTCATGGGAAAAAGGGCCTCTGCGACCTTCGTAAAGACGCAGGGAGACAGGGACAGAACTTTGTACTGATATGTTCGGCCCTCGAATGCAAAGCGAAGAATGGCATGTGCCGGTGGAGAATTGAGACATGAAAGTACGCGTCCTTCAGGTTGATAGCTGCAAACTAATCATGGGGAGGAATGTGCGTCAGCATATTGGACGGCATCTTGTGAAGTGCCCTGTTCTTAAGCTCAGATACAGGATCGGTCAAAACCCACCACCTTCCTTGGGTACAATGAAGTAAGGCCTGTAAAAGCCTGACCTTATATCAGCTGGAGGGCCCAGCTATATCACACCTGTACCAGCAGGAACACTACTGGCTGGTGCTGCTGGCGCGTGCTTTTGCTACAACACTTCTAATTGTTAAGAGAAAAAAGCACAATAAACGTGCTTTAAAATCTCCTGTTCGGTGAAAAAAAAACATGATGGAACAAAAACTATGGTAAAAATAAAACAGGTATTTAAAGGAACAGTATGTAAGAAATGTATATAAATTATTCATAAAATGGCCCTGATATGTCACTAAACATTAAGAAATAATTTTCATTTCAAATGCTTATATCACTGACAACAGTGGTCTGGCCAGGATATTGTCATTTAAAAAGTGGAGTTGCAGCCCTCAACTGATGTTTATGTTGTCATTTTGTGTATTGGCCACCAGTTGTGTGATTGCAGTACCAGTTGTAGCCACAAGTTTTGTGATTGCAAAACCAGTTTTGGCCACAATCCTACATACTGTTCCTTTAATTCCATGCAGTGAAAAGCTAGTATATCCTCATAAGTCCAATATTTCTGTTCTGTATATGTCTATGGATTTTCTGTAAAGCTGCTTTGCAACAATGCAAAATTGTGAAAAGATCTATAGACATAAATTTAAATAGAATTATTACCAAACATTTAAAGTACATGATCTCTGAGAGGATTTATCTCAACTAAAAGAAACACACAATCCAACTCTGCTGTATGCAAGGGCATAGATTTATATAACATAGGTTAAACATTTGGGGAGGGGCTTTATGCTCTTCTATGTATGCACTCTCACTGGGACGGTACCTTTTACATAAAGGTCCTAATATGTACCATTTTGGTACAGATATGTACCTTTGAGGTACCAGTATGTACTTTTGAGAGTGTTTACACAATGGAATGGAAAGGTCGGAAACCACACTGGAAATTTGGGAATCTAAAAAATATTCTGCACTATTGTTCCAGTATCATTAATAAAAATAAGAAGATCCTATTCCTCTTGTAGCACATAAAATGAACATTCTGAAGTCATGCTGGGTAAACATGAATCATTAAGCGCATGTTCTCTTTTACAGCAAAATAATAAATAAATAAACAGATCTTGCCTTTAGAGTCGGAGAGCAACAATTAGCTTGAGGCTTTTCGTTCATATTCATCTCTGAATATTCATTTTTTCCTGACTCGCTGAACCCATCTGGCCCTCCCTCTGCTATCATAGTGGACAGGTCAAAAAATCACGTTGCAGTTTGAGCAGACAGGGTGCAAGCGATTCAAAGCAATTAAATCTGTAAAACACATATATGTACATAAATAGTATACTCATACTGCATTATATTCAGAAAGAGACAAACCCAGTCAAGAAAATGTTTTACTTTAAAATAACCCAGCATATTTTTGTTAAAACAACCCATAATAAGTTAAATTACAAATTTTCCCTTCATGATCCGTTTTGACTGTTTTTTAATAATTATTAAATCTTCTAAATGTCCAAACAAACAAAACAGACAGCAGTCACAAACATGACAATATTATTTTACAAAATGTATAGTACTCACATGTTCAGTTCAGTTTGAGCTGCGTCTTCACATTAAGAGAGGGCACAGGTTGTTGGGGAAGGGCCAAAGATACATATCCAGTTTTGGGAGGACTTTATATTTACCTAAGAGCCATCAACTGGAGTTGGCTCATGGTTTCACTAACCATTAACCAGCATTGATTGATTATTACTCTTTTCACTCTAGATTTTAACAAGTCATTAAGTTAACAAGTAGCAGGCTTTTTGTTTGATACATTTGTTGGCACATTTCATGAATCCGGTAAGGATTAAAGACACAAATCACATGTTTCTGTTACGCAACCTATTTATCTAAAACATTATGTTCTCATTTTTTTAGCATGGCTATCCGTCCAAACAATAAACAACATAGTACTCATGTCTCACAGTCACACAAAGTATACTATGTTAATATAGCATATTTTTTCATTTATATATATATATATACTAACACACTAACCTGAAGGATTATTAGGAACACCATACTAATACTGTGTTTGACCCCCTTTCACCTTCAGAACTTCCTTAATTCTACGTGGCATTGATTCAACAAGGTGCTGAAAGCATTCTTTAGAAATGTTGGTCCATATTGATAGGATAGCATCTTGCAGTTGATTGAGATATGTGGGATGCACATCCAGGGTACGAAGCTCCCGTTCCACCACATCCCAAAGATGCTCTATTGGGTTCAGATCTGGTGACTGTGACCATTTTAGTACAGTGAACTCATTGTCATGTTCAAGAAACCAATTTAAAATGATTCGATCTTTGTGACATGGTGCATTAAGGTCTCTACACACCGGGACGTCCCCCGGGCGCGTTCATCGTCGACGTTTAACGTCTCGTGACTCAAGAACGAGCGCCAATGTGAGTGCGCACACCCACGCGAAAAGCGCGACGCGCAAAAGCGTCATTTTCAGAAAAACGCCTCGGACGCGTTTTTTTGGTTTGACGCGGCGCGTTAAAAGTTGGCCGACCAATGAGATTGGCGCTTTTGTTCACGTGCCTGGCGCTGCTGAAGTTCCAGTAAAACACGACTTGGTGGAGCTCAAGCACAAAATGGTCTTGCGGAGCACGTGGAACAGGTAAACAACACACAAAGAAGATGCATCGAGGCTGTGGAGGTTTATGAAGGTGTCGGAGTTCCTCACATCATCGACTGAATTTCTAAGGTAACATATATACATTAGAACATTACAATACATCGCTGTGTGGGCCATATGATTAGATTAAACTTTATTGTCATTACACAAGCACAAGGCAACGAAACGCAGTTAAGGTCTAACCAGAAGTGCAAAAGCAGTATAAAAAGTGCAGGGTATCAATAATAATTGCATAGGTGCAGGATTATGTAATACGATGTAACAACTTACTATGTATGGGTGGTACTATGAACATAATATACAGAAATGTACAAATGGATATGTACATAATAAACTAAACAGAACAGTAGTGAAATTAATATGTAAGTAGTGCATGAATGAATTTGTATTGTAGTCAGTTAAGAGTGCAATGGCTTAAGTTATTGTGAATAGTTATTCTAATATTCAGTACACAGGGGTGCAAACGATGCAATTCAAGTAGTCCAGTAGTGCAAATGAACAGGGAGTATGAAATAGACAGTCCAGTAGTGTATTGAACAGACCAGTAGTGCAAATCTACATTATAACTGTGCAAGTAATAAAAAATTATTATTGGTGCATTACATTACGATATGTAATGCACTGACATTGAAAACTTCATACCATGGCATGTTCCCTGTACACCGTGATATCACATGTTTTGTTGTTTGCACCATAGTACTTCATTGTGTGTAACTGGAACCTGTTGTACACAAACATGGACAATTACACTGCTTCATGTTCAAAGAAAAATATTTGGTTATTATATTCATTGCTTCTTCCTAACCCCAAATAGCTTGGAGAAATCTAAAATGCAAGCCAAACCAAAGGTGGGGTTTTAGGTGGTTAATTTGTGTTCTGTGTATAGGTAACATCTGCTGCATTTGTTCAGCCAGATAAAATACCATGAATCTAAATTACATTTGTAATCAAATATTGACCTCATGGATATCGTGGCATGGCCCTCAGTATGAAAGATTGTTTCTGATGAAAACTAAATTTATCTTTACAGTGTTCACAGCAATATTTCTGCTAAAATGATGTGAGCAAAAGTGAGGAGGCCCCAGCAAGCACGTCTTCAGGATCATCCAGCACCAGCCGTGACAAGGTCCAATCTAAACAAAAGAAAACAGTCCAAGACGAACCTCTGGAGATGTACCTCTTATCAAAAGATGCTAAAGGGAAAAAATTGAAAGCGAAGCACAGAAGAGAGAAAGAAGAGCACAGAAGGAGCGCTCTGCCAGTTTTGAGTCACACCTATAGATGTTTATTATATACCATTTTATTTAGTTATTTTTTTAATGTTTATACATTCAAGAAATACAGTTGAACATGTACATTTCATAGATATGTTTATTTGCACTACAGTTCACTTAGACTTTTATCATTGTGACTTATTTGCTCTACAGCTCTGCCAGTTCAGTTTATTATATACCATTTTACTTATGTATTTTAAGTGTTTATACATTTAAGAAATACATTTGAAAATGTCTAATTTCTAAATGTTGATTTGCACTACCGTTCAGTTGCACTACACTCATTGTGACTTTTCTGGAGTGGACCAACATTTCTGAATCCTGTTTTATTTAATTTAAACTGTCATGTCTCTGATTGTTATTGCAAACTGTAGTTCATTCACAAAAATAAATGTTTGATTAAAAAAACTAATTGTAAATAACGTGACATTTTGGCACTACGCTTGTACATTAGTATTGTTGACCTTTTATTGTAATAACTACATACCTAATTATTGAATCATTATATTTTTAGGCAACACTTACCAATTTGCAGGAGTATTAAAATTTTTGGGCACAACAAAAATGGTGGTTCCTTGTTCTACCCACCCAACCTCTATAAAACGAGTATATTGGTTAAAATGAGAACTTAAATCTTTAGCCAAATCACAAAATACAATACATTTGGCAGGAAATTTGAGAAAATTGTTAACAGAGAAAATGCTTGTAAAAGATTTGTTAAAAGTACACATATCGGATCACCCATTGCCTTATATTTTGTGAAAGAGTTTTAATTTTGATATAACGTGTTCTATCAAAAATAGTTAATTTTATGTGGAGATGCTGATATATTAACTGATGATAAAAGAATCGAATCAAATAGATTTCATTTAAAAATGTATTCAAGTTCACGGAGATATTGTTTGTACAAAGGTTATGTACAAATGGTTATTGACTATACGCGAGTGGCTCTCTTCTTCTGTGTGACAAGTGAGTGTCAGAACAGACGCATAACGTCTCGCAGCGCCACCCTGTGTACCGGCGTATGTCTGTTTTGTATTAGGCGCCATCTAGTGTCCAGGGAGTGAAATTGCACCTCACTCGGCTCAGCGCCAGTAAAAATCGTTTGGGTGTGAAAGCAGAAAAACGTGACGTTAAACGTCGACGATAAACGCGTACGAAAAACGTCCCGGTGTGTAAAGACCTTTATCCTGCTGGAAGTAGCCATCAGAGGATGGTTACATGGTGGTCATAAAGGGATGGACGTGGTCAGAAACAATACTCAGGTAGGTCGTGGCATTTAAACGATGCCCGATTGGCACTAAGGGGCCTAAAGTGTGCCGAGAAAACATCCCCCACACCATTACACCACCACCACCAGCCTGCACAGTGGTACAAAGGCATGATGGATCCATGTTCTCATTCTGTTTACGCCAAATTCTGACTCTCTGAATGTCTCAACAGAAATCGAGACTCATCAGACCAGGCAACATTTTTCCAGTCTTCAACTGTCCAATTTTAGTGAGCTTGTGCAAATTGTAGCCTCTTTTTCCTATTTGTAGTGGAGATGAGTGGTACCCGGTGGGGTCTTCTGCTGATGTAGCCCATGCGTGTTGTGGCTTCACAAATGCTTTGCTGCATACCTCGGTTGTAATGAGTGGTTATTTCACAAAATCAGAATTTTGAATAAAAGATTCATTTATTGATAAGACGAGTGACATGAATTACTTTCAGTTAAAAAGCAGTCGGACTTGACAACACTGCTAATGACAGAAGATTGTCTGCATGAATATGATTTGCAGAGGTACAGTATGCAAATACAGTACATAGTTTGATTGCATTCAGACCCAATGAAATGATTGGGTGAACATGTTACGGTCCTGTGCCTTTTAGTGAATGCTGAAAGGCTGTGAAGAGATATCAACCAGTATAACAAATATGTTTCTGGAAAAAAATCACCTGCTATGCACCTGCTGCGCCTTCTATGGATGTGTTTTAATTCTGTTTTAGAGTACATATATATTTTTTATTACTTTATTCAAATTTCTTTATGAAAAGATGCAAACTCTTTGTTGTAAAATACATATGATCCAGAGTGTTTGGGAGGAAGGGGTTGACTAACCTACTACCACAGAGTTTGCTAAATGAGATACAGTAGATGACAGCTGCTTTTTAGCACTGGTTGTTTGTGTCAAGTTTTCTCTGGGGCTGATGTCTGTTTTGGATCCATCAGAGCTGCAGATCTCTGAAGTCTGAAGTTCAATTTCATTTCCCCTGCTAGTGGCTTGCTGTAGTGCCGTGATCTGGTCCTTGCTAAATTGTTTTCTAAGAAGCACTATGACAGGAACGGCGAAGAAATAGGAACAGCCACTCAAACATGTGATCAAGCCCAAGAAGATTATTCTGAAAACAGAACAGCAGGGCTTTGTTTGTTTCACTTTGTTGGTTTACACATTCATATTAAAATTCAAAGTATGTAAAAATACACTTTTAATTATACATATTGTAATAAGATTATAAAAGTCATGTAGTTTTTATAGACATTTATATAGATTTGACAATTTATTAAAACATTTTTTGCCAGTTTTCTGGACAATGTCCATATCTAATAAGGACAATTGTTAATAATTACAAACCCACATACTCACCTGTACATATTTGAGTCGTACATACGACATGCACCTCGGCCTTCGCACCTCTTCACTCCCCATTTCAAGCATGTAGAGTCGATTAGAGCTCCAAAATAGATAGGTGCAGTAATACCCCCTCCACAGACAAAAAACGGACTTTAAAATTTAGTTCCATGTGATATATTTAACTTACATGCCCAAATGCATCGTTTTATTATTTTTCTTGTATAACTATACAATAACATGTTTCAGAATAAATTTTGTACCCAGTGTTCGCATTATAAGTGTTTGAATACCCAACGCTAGCGACTTCAGCTCAGGGGGGATGCATCTGAAAATATAGAACAGTACCCTGTCTGTGAAATCCAAGTCTCGAATTGTGAGATTTGGAGCATCAACATTTGATTTCAGTCACTGATGTCACATTGATTTAAATCTTTGACATGACCTTCCTCAGTCAATAATAAAGATATCGGTAACACTTTACAATAAAGTTGTATTAGTAAACATTAGTAAATAAATTAACTAACATGAACAAGCAATGAACAACTTTTTCAGAATTTATTAATTCTTGATAATCAGGGTTTCCACACCTTAGTTTACTTCAAATTCAAGGACCTTTCAAGGACTTTCCAGGCCCAATCCCCTCAAACTCAAGGACTAAAGGGGACACATTTCAAGTGAGAGCAAGGTTACATCGTGCTGCCCTTAAAGATACATTGTTACAGTTTCCTTTCGAGGGAACTTGCGCTGCATCACTGCAGTGACACTTTGGGGACGCCTCCAAATGCGTCTGAATGTGTATATCAAATTCAACCAATGGTGAGGCTTAACGACAAAGACAGGGGCTGCGTCCGAAACCGCATACTGTACAGTAGGTACTGAATTAGATGAAGTACCTACTTACTTGACGTTAAAACAGTAGGTACTGTATAGTATGAATCCTGGTAGTATGAATGAGATTCGGACGTACTACATCCGCCATGTTGCTACATCACGTGACATACGTCGTCATCACGTCATGTCATTTCAGCGCGAAAACAGCCGCGTGCCTCTTCTTCTTCGTTGGATAACTCCTCGTCCGGGGCATCATGGGATAGTGCAGCGTCCATTGTATGCACACTGCAAAATCTAACCGGAAGTAGTAGGTCATCCGGGTACTTTTCGCATACTGTTTTTCGAATACTATGTATTCGGACATACTACTCGCTTCGCCTACTGCTTTTCGCGTACTATATAGTATGTAGTAGGCGGTTTCGGACGCAGCAAGGGTGACGCGGGAGCCAGGAAGTATATCGCTATCTGAAATATTGCCAAAGACGGCGTTACAGGGACGTAGGAAGTATAGGGCATAGAGACGCAGCGACTCGTTCCCTTCTCAGGGAACAACAGTTACATACGTAACCCAAACCGTTTTCATATGTTAAACACGTCTATGCAAAAAAAAATTTTGTATGAATCAACATTCGCATACAGAAGATATAAGCATTTAAAGTGAACAGTTTAGCACGTGTGTTTAAAAAGTACAAGATTTTTTATGATATTATCCTACACTACACAGGGAATAATATGGACTTCTTGCATAAAATAGATTCAAGCCCTTTCAATGACCTGTATCTATGTATGTATATTTTCAAAAACTTTCCAGGTTTTTTCCCCAGATTCAAAAACTTTCAAGGATTTCAAGGACCCGTGGGAACCCTGGATAATGTTAGTTAATTTCAATTTAGTTATTCGTGTAAATTAATTAAAGATGCAATTTGTATAATCAGCGCCGCTAGAGGGCGCCAGATCAAATCAATAACAATGTAGATTAATGATGCTCTGAAGCAGCGTGGACTGATGGGATTTGTTGTCTTTAACTCAAACGCTGATGGCCATCAATCAGACGGGAACGAGAAATCATGTTACACATGAGGTAAAGTAATCAAGTTTTATAAATGTTGTGTTTGATGACATTGGTTTTTTTCATCATGTAAGGTTTCATGAAATGTTCAAAACGCAATTGTGAGTCATAGATGTTACAGTATTAGTCCAATACGATGGTTTGTTAACACAGCACAGAATTAAGTGTTCAGATGAACAAACTTACCATAAAAAAGTGACCCGACAGACGCTATTACTTCCGCATTTGTCCACGACACTGTTGTCATGTGGTTTTTACGTCAGTAAAGGCGGTAACAAAGGGTAACGTAGATATTAACGTCATTTACAGGCGACTGCACTGCCCCGTGTCACTGTTTAGGGCAGCAATTTTCTCATAATTTACAAGTAGTTGAAAACATTATAGATATTGATAGTAATCAGCTGGACAAAATATATAACACCGGACTAGTGGTTTTTGGATATTTTACTGCAAATATCTTACAAATTGTACCTTTAATGTAAACAATGCTTGACTTTATAAATGTAGTAGTAAATTCAGAAGAAGTGTTGTTCAATGTATAGGTCATGTTAGCCAATGCATTAACTTATTGTTAACAAAACAACCTTATTATAAAGTGTTACCAAGATACTACATTATGTAGGGAGATTTTTTTGTTGAAAACAGTAAATTTGATAAGGTGGATTTCACAGACTTGGTCACACAAGAACAATAATTATAATCAAGAGAAATATATGAATAAAAATTAAAAAGTAAAATGCATTTAATCTCAATCTAGCTTTTGTAGATTTAATGTATTTATAAAACAATACAATAATCCAACATAAGTAATTCAACTGTTAATTTAATGTGATTACTTGCATATTAAAAAAATCAACTAAATAAAAAGTGATCTAAAAATATGCTGTGAATTCTCAAGTAAAATATTTTCCTCTTTATGAAAAAGATAGTAATTTTTAAATAACGTTAAATAACTGTTCAATGACTGACCGTAAAATGACCATGTATCCTGGTGTTGTGCCCAAAGACTTGATAAATGAGCTCAGGACAGATATTGCCATGTAGGAGGTGAAACTTTGAGTGCATTCCGGTCCCCGGGGACACTGACCCAGAGACACAGACCTACTGCCCTCTACTGGCGAGGGGATCAAGACACAGCTACAGTTGTGGAAAACCTGTGAACATAAAAAGCAAATGTGATAATAAAATGTCACAAAAGAATTTGCATTGTGTTTTAGGAGTTACCTAACCACAAACGATTATTGCAATACACTACCTTAAATAACGTCATATCTTTGTCTTAACATAAGATACCGTGTTTTTCCCATGTCCTGTGGAGCTGGTGCATCCTGCGAAACATGGCGATGTGTATGTAATGCCACTGTCTGAGCACACCGGATTCCATTCGCTTGTAGAGCAGGAACAGTCCCGGTTACACGTAGACACGAGTGAACTTTCATCGTGTGATATACTGGCAGTCCTGAAGAGAAAGTCCTGAATTGGTGATTGTTGCAACAATATATTTTGTAGTGAGGAAGTTGAGAACAGTACGCTTTGTTCAAATGAACTGAAAGACAGTGTTTACTTACAAAGATATACAAACACTTTACCCATTGTAAGACACAGTGAGCCCGGCCACACGCACATTGTCACACTTTGTGCCAAATTGGAGGAGGAGCAGAAGGCAGCCTGTGAGGGAGGTGATAAATGAAAACTGGGCTCCCGCTACCACGCTCAGCTTGTATCTCTTCATAAGTAAACCACCCAAAAATATTCCCACGGCAATCGCAGGCAGGTTAAGGACACCTGGGAGACATGACATGGGTCAATCCTTTTAGTGTTTTGTGTTTATCCATGCAAATTTTATCTTTAAATCTTTTAGAGGCATATGATTTAAATGAAGCCAGGACAATTGCTTTAGTTATATTAGGACATTTAGGCATAGTTTAACATATCCGCTTTTCTAAGCGGATTTAAAAGAGGAACTATATTTTATGGCGTAATAGCACTTTTGGGAGTACTTCGACTCGGCGCAGTAACACCCTCCCTCTCCCATTATGAGCGTGAGAAGGGGAGCGGACTTTTCAGGCGAGTCGAAGTACTCCCAAAAGTGCTATTACGCCATAAAATATAGTTCCTCTTTTAAATCCGCTTAGAAAAGCGCTACGTTTTATTTTGTACCACCAAACTTGCTCGTATAACTACTCATCTTAAATAGGAAAAACGTTGATGTGTTTGGTCACTTCTAACTTTATCTCTAAATGGTACCATTGAATGAATGGGGCTAAGCTAAATGCTATCGAAGCGTCGCAGCGCGCTCCAGCGCTTACGTGCACGCACACAGATGATAGAGGGATGTATCAACAATTCTTAGTTAAGGTAATAACATATTTTAATATTGAAAATGAGTAGACTATTCCTTTAACCGATCAGAGGCCCCATTAACATTTTATAGTAGATAGAAAGAATACTATGGAAGTCAATGGGGCCTCTGATCGGTGTGATTACTTACATTCTTCAAAATATCTCACTTTGTGTTTATCAGAACAAAGACATTTATACAGGTATGCAACAACATGATAGTTTGTAAATGTTGACAGAATTTTCATTTTTTTGGTGAACTATCCCTTTAAGACCATTTACATGAAAGGCTTACCAATAAGGAAGTTAGCTCTTGATGTAGACTGACCAAACTGTTGCTCCATGTATTTGGCCTTAAAGGTGAACAGGCCGATGATAGAGTTGAACTTCAAAACAATCTCACAAAGTAACAGGAAGTATATGGGAGTGCTCAGGAGTCTTTTCAGCGAAGGCAGGAATCCTTTAGTCATAATATTTACATGAAAAAACACAAAGATATAAGTGATTCGCATTAACTAAAAAAAATGAGCTCAACTTTAATTTTAGACTTAATAGCTATCACTGAAAAAAATGATTCATTGAATTTAATATAATTTTTTAAGGTAAGTGGTTGCAATCAATTTATTTAAGCTACATTTAAACAAAAGTTTTATATTTTATTTTACCTTACTAATCTTTTTTTGTTTTAATGTAGCTTAAATAAATTGATTGCAACCACTTACCTTAAAAAATTGATTAAATTCAATAAATCATTTTTTTTCAGTGTATACCCATAACCTGCTTTAACAGTAACAGTTTGACCACAACAAAGCAAGCATATAAAAATATAAAATATAATTATATAAAAATATAATTTCTCATATTTTCCAAAAATATTTGACTAATTAATATCGACTGCATTTTATTAATATTTCCTTCATAATTTGGCTGGTGCTGCGTCTTATAGTCAGGTGCGCTTGTAAGTCAGTATGAATTAATTTTGACATTTATGAGGCAAGAGACAACATTACCGTCTACAGCCGCAAGAGTCCGCTATATGCTGCTCCTGTATTTATGTAATTCAATGGATTCAGTGATGCGGAAAGATGAGTCTGCGAACTTCACGCTAGTTGGCTTGTTCGGTTAATTTAGCCTATTCAACCTTCCAGGTAAGTTCTGTATGCTATATGGTTTATCGATAATATTACTTTAACGTACAGACATCTATTCAGGCTGCTGTTCCGTCTGTTATTGTTTAGTTGAATAACTTGCCTTTCCAGATTAAATGTCTGTTCTTCGGCTTGGATTTTGTGAAATAATTTTCTAAATTAACGCGACGTATAGACAGTTTCAGCAGTAACAACATAAACAAGCTGCTGTCGCGTTCCGCACGTAACTTCCGGTAAACTCCGCTAGTAATAAATAACAACAAAGTACTTTAAACGTAGTTTATTTCTATAACAAGCAAAAAAACAACACATAGATTACCTAGGAAACCAAAACATTTGTTATTTTTGACGAGGCATTTGTTCAAGAGATCAGTTTAGCAACTAGTCAGACCATTAAAAAAACGAAACCGGAAGTAAAGTTCAGATCCAGACGTGTATCACGTGCGTCCGATGAAACCGTCTATAGTCCACTGCGACTTATATATGTTATTTCGTCTTAATGACACATTTGTGAATGATACGGCTTGTACTCTGGTGCGGCTTATAGTCCGGAAAATACAATACTGTTTTCTAATTTTTGTAAGTTGCTTTGAATAAAATTGTCTACTAAATACCTGTAATTATTTACCTATTGCTATAAGTTATATAGCTTTGTAAAGACACGATGATGAGTAAATGACAACATTTATTTCTGGAATTTGGATTAAAATTTCCTTTAACTATTTTTTGTCATCTTGAATTATAGGGACACTCCACTTTTTTTGAAAATACGCTCATTTTCCAGCTCCCCTAGAATTAAACATTTGATTTTTACCATTTAGGAATCTATTCAGCCGATCTTCGGGTCTGGCGATACCACTTTTAGCATAGCTTAGCATAATCCATTGAATCTGATTAGACCATTAGCATTGCGCTTAAAAAACCAAAGAGTTTCGATATTTTTCCTATTTAAAACTTTACTCTTCTATAATTACATTGTGTACTAAGACTGACGAAAAATTTAAGTTGCGATATTCTAGGCCATGGTATGGCAGGAAAGTCCTTGATTATTACGCCAGAATGAGAGTATAGTTCCACATCGAGCTAGAAAATCGCAACTTTTAATTTTTCGTCAGTCTTAGTACAGTGCAAGCGCCAGACCCGGAGATCAGATGAATCGATTCCAAAATGGTAAAAATCAAATGTTTAACTCTAGGGGAGCTGGAAAATGAGCATATTTTCAAAAAAAGAGGAGTGTCCCTTTAATATAAATCTCACAACCTGGATTTTACCCTAAGACTGAAGAAATGTAGATAAATGGCAAAACAAAGTCTATTTGCTTATGAATAAAGTGACTCAAATAAGATATATGTCGAACGTTACGTGATCAAACCGGAAAACTGGTTAAAACTGGTTCCGGTTGCGGACATGTGCTATCGTAGCTTGTTATTGTAATTCGTAGTAATATTATTTGTGTTAAGTTCTTTTTTTATTCCAATATCTGAATGTATGTGAGAAGAAAATGCCTTTGTCAAAAGCTATAAAGTATACCATGTTGACAAAAACCTTTTCAGAAAATATTGCATTTGCTTAAAAGGTGGAAGGAGGTTACCTTTTGCAATGCTGGTCAGTTTTACGGAGTACATGGTGTGCCCCTGATCCACATTTAAGTTTTCCCTCCTTTCCTTCTCCCCTTGTTTGGGTGAAGATCTGGGCAGGAACCAGAAAGGAATGCCAGCAAGCAGTAGAAAGGCAGATGACACAAAGAAACCAAGCCACCAAGCGCCTACCCAACGTGCATCTTTTGAAGTGATGGTCACACTGTCTGAAAGGAAATGGGATAGAATACGTTGAAAGAACAAAATAATGCAAATCTCTTCAGACACAACTGAAAAGTTAAAACTTATGAGAGTTCACATGAATCCAAATAGTTCTTGGTGCTTACCAATATCGACAAATCCAATGTCCACATAAAGACTTGCACACAAGGAGCCCAGCAGAAAGCCACATATGGGACCCAGCAGTGTGATAGTCTGAAGACATGCTAAACATCAAGAAAGGAGATTATTTGCCAACCTTGACACTGTCAAAAAAAGATCAAAATATGGTCCCTAGCTGACACTGGGGTCAGCTTTCAATAAGTACACATTTGCACCTAAAGAGTTCATAATAGTATCTCAGAGGTACACATACCAAATGTATACATGGGTCATTCTACAAAAAAGGTGGAAATGCTTGTCCCTTGCTTTTGCAGACCCCTTAATCATTTAATTTGACCCAATAATCCCATAATTATATATATTTCAAAAATATAGACTGTCCTTAAAATGATAAGAGAGAGTTTATTTATTTTTCTTTTTTTCTTTTTTAAACTTTTTTTTAAATGTATGGTCCTGAAAATTGTCCTGTCCCTTTGATCATACATGGAAGTTGAACTGTGTACTTATTATTTAAAACCATGTTTTTTATAAAACAAATCTAATTTACATTTCCCTTTAACCCTGTATGAATTTACTACAACACTGAAATTGTAAAAATACCCTATTAATATAAATAATATCAAATAAATATTTGTCCCCCAAATTTATGTCATTGGTGTTACCCTACCCAAAGCACTTTTATTTTGAATAATGGCAGCCATTTTGTTAAAATATTAGTTTTTTTCTGTAAATTGTCATTGGTGTTACCGTCATTGGTGTTACCGTCATTGGCGTTACTTCTCTAATGAGTACTTCCTAAGCACTATTCCTTTAACTGACTAACATAAAAGCATAAAAACAAAACAAGATGGAAAATTTTATGAAAGTTTGTAAGTTTTATCATATTCATTATTATATTCTAATTGTGTCATTGGTGTTACATTGTGTCATTGGTGTTAAACCAAGTTTTGGTGTTATGAATGTATTTTCTTGTACTTTCTAGTAATATTTTGTTGTTGATATGGGATGTACAGTAAGACATTGTTGATATTTCAGTCTTTGCATCAAAGCCTTTTTGGTCGAATATTTTGTTTTTGTTGGAAAAAAGTCAAACTGAGAAGCAAATAATGTCATTGCTGGGTAAAGATGAAGAATTTAGTTAAACAAATATTAATAATAAATTATTTTTCTTGCTGTTATCATTCCTCTACTCAACCTTTAACTAAATACACAAGCTGTAATGAGAAAAAATATTTAGTATCAATATTAATGTTGTTTAAATCACAGGTAACACCAATGACAAATAAATGACTCATGGATTCTTTATTAAAATGAATTAAAAAGTTAAAAATAGATTAAGCTCACCGTTTTGCGGATTCATAAATTTGACAAGTTAATTAATGCTATTAAAAGAAGTTTTGGGTATGTTGAAAGAAGTTCATTAAGCAAATTTTCATCACCCGAATTCCACTTTTCTGTAGAATGACCCACATATCCTTACCCAAATAGCACATATAAGGACATTTTAAAAGGCTACTGCCCCTGTGAAAGCTAACAGTGTAGAAAAAAACAACCAAGTATCTTATTTTCGCTTACCAATGTAAAATGCTGAATTCTCTGCTTTCGCGAAATCATCAACGTAAGAAATGCCAAGAGGTGTGACTGGTGACTCTCCGATTCCCCTGAGAGCATTTCCCAAGAACACACAGATCCACATTCTTGATCCAGGATCCTTCACACATTCTAGGGTTTGAACAGCAAATATTCCTTAAAAAAGTCTGAAGAATAAATTTCTATAAAATCAATACATTTTCATTGTTACTTTAAAAAAGTTACCTGTTACAGTGTTATTAAAAGACTTGACGTGTAGATAATCACTTTGAGCCATGAAACCATACTGACAAGGAGCTATACTGAGAGTCTTGTTAGCAAAGCCGTGTATTTCCGTGCCATATTTGTACCTGTAAGATGAAAACTGATAGAGTTAAACACTAAAGTAACTGATGAAGATTGACATATAGTACATGTTTAATGAATAAATACATGTATAAATGTATAAATGCATGCACCGGCCCATGAGGAAGTGTGGCAGTCCAGCAAGAGCTGATCCAATAGCCATGAGAAAACAGCCTATCCCTATTAGCCGAGGTCTGTGCAGTGCCGCTCCGAAATGACTGACCAGTGCCATGAAGAGCAAGTTACCTGCAATAGGTCAAATTAAAGAACAGTCAGTTAGCTGTACTTATAAACACAAAGTACACAAATATTGACTGTAAAATTTAAAGATAACACCAGAAGGATTTATTTGTTAGTTGCATAAGCTAACATGAACTAACAACAAGCAATACTTCTTCATGTAGCTCTGAAGCCTTGAAGCATTATGTTTATGTACAAACCCATCTCAAAACCGCCATCAATAAGACCAACAACAGAGCTGGCAAGGTCAAATCTCCTCTCAATCTGAGTGATGGTACTCTTCATGTAGGCTCCACACAGAGCTTTGGAAAAGTATACAAAGGAGAGGGCGATGATGAAAATCTGGATGACCCGTCAACGTAGAAAGAGAACCAAATGGAGAATTAAGTCTGGAGACTGTAATTTTGAAGAACGATCAAAAATGTAATTAACATTATCTACTATGACAAAATATCACATCAAGTAAAGCACCTTTAAACTGGAGAAGCAGAATTTTTGGGGGGTCCTTTTCTCTGGAATGCAAAGGCCCTGTTGGCTGGTTGTCTTACCACGGTCCTCTGCAGATGGCTCGCTCATTTTGCTGTACTGTAACAATCCTTTTGATAAATGTCGAAATACTTTTAAAGCTGATTTTAGACTTAAACTCAGAGACCCGAAAAGTCTTACTTTACTCAGTAAATGTATGAATAAATGTGTAAATCTGTCATGTTTATTGTAACTTTATTCATGGATTTTAATTTAAGACACTTTATCCCTGATGGGCTGTTGGGGACATTTTTTGCCCATTTTTTTTTTTTTTTTTTTTTGCCACAAATGGAATGATTTTTTTGAGAAAATTCTTTGAAACCCTTTCATGGACAAAAGTGGTTTGTGGACAAAAAAGTCACAAAATTAAACAGCTGTAAAAAAGTATCAGTTTATTTATTTATTTATTTATTTTTGCATAAATCTGTTAATCAACCTCAGTACTGATCAAAACTACCAAACGTTTACAAAAAAAATCCATGATTTAACTCTTTAATTGCCAAGTTCATAAGTGATGTCACTGATTTTGGGGGAAAAAACATACAAAATGACAGTTTTTCAATATAAAAAGTGATTGTGGACTGGATTGTTTTGTCTTGGGCATTTCAAAAATTAGTAAAAACCTTGGATTTGATGCATTTTAAGTTTTATACAGTGTTATACTCCATATAACTCAATGTACAGGCCAGAAATTAAGCTGTTTTTTTGCACAGACCTACTTAAGGGTTAATAGTGTCACATTGTGATCAACAGTAAAATGACAATTTTACCTCTTTGCAAAGGGAAAAAACACCAACAATAAAGAATGCATGATTATATGATGTCATGGCTTTGCAATCAAAAAATGTTGTTATAATGGAAGTCAATGGAGGAAAAACAGCCACAAATAGTAAATGCAGGAGAAAAAAACTGATACTACACAAAAACTAAAAATGCGTCAAAACCAATGTTAAGTGAATGTTAAGTCCCCATTCACTTCAATCATATGGAGAAAGGAGCAATGACAAAATTCTTTTAAATGTCTTCCTTTGTGTTCAGCAGACAAAAAAGTCAAACAGTTTTAGAAAATATGAGGGTAAGTAAATGATAATAGATTACAGTTTTATTATTGGTTAATCTATCCACACTGTAAAATAATAATCTAATTAATCACCTTATTTTTTATGTTTTAAGATTTACAAGTCATTAAAACAATATTGACTAGAGATGAGTTGCTGTAACTTATATAATAAAGTTGACCTAACTAAAGCAAATTCAACATGATTTAATAAATTGCAGCAACTTATCACCTGTGAAGAAAGTTGAAATAACTTGAAAATCCTAGTTGACTTAAAAGTGTAAGTGCAAAAAGATTTTTTTTACAGTGCATTTATAAAAGAAATAGGTATAAACAGTGACAAAGACATTGCATAGCCTTTATCTCATCTTCACATCATCACATTGGTAAATGGACTGCATTTCTATAGTGCTTTCATATAGACCATCCAAAGCGCTCACATTCACCCATTCATTCATACCATGCAAGCCATGCAATGCGCCATCCAGCTCGTCAATTGAACATCAACTATCTACTAGATTGAAAATAGCACATATTAATTTTACTGTATATTAAAGACAGCTGGAAAAACAAACAATAAGCTTTAAGGAATTTGAATGGCAAGTGTTGAATTTGTATGCAGTTCATATAGATCAACTTTCCAACAGTAAACAAGTTTGCTTAAAAAGTTTAAAACTTACCTTGTGATAATTTAAATTGACGTTCAGATATTCCAAACTTTGCAACAGGCAAAGCCAAGCTTCTGTTCTAATGTCCCATCTTTAAAATAGTTGGCTAAAATGACAAAACATCTCATGCAAAAATCTTGAATAATAGGCTAAAATAATGCAAAATCTGCAGAAAAGTTTGAGCAGGGAACATTATTTTATAGCAAAAGCAAATCTTGTGAAACAGAACTATCCCTTCACCTTGTTCCCATGAAGTACTCAAAGTAATCCTCTTAGATTAACTGTGTCCCCTCCCAGTAAAAAAGCCTGGGATGGAAAGAGTGGGGTGAAAATCAATGTCAGGGGTTTGAAGAAAACAAAGTGACCGAGGGAAATAAATAGTGTTGTAAAGTGTACTGTACCTGACACGGGACATACTGTAGGAAGTAATCTCTCCAATGGAGAGCCGATGTGTTTCTTTAAAGGCTTTGGTTTACTCTACAAGCCAGTTCACACAAAAGCTGCTCCACATTTCTATTCCAGCAACGCATCAGCTCACTCCAACACGTGTTGCTGAAAGAGTGTTTTTGTCTTAGTTAAAGCACAGAAAATGACATGTGGCTGTGATTCAACACAATATTTTTAATGCCAAAGTTGGCTGTCATGTCATATATTAACTTGATAGTCGTCACATCTTAATCATGCATGTACTTGAAGAGAAAATTATTTTGTGTTAAACCTGCTGTCACAGTCATGTCTTGTGTTTCCCTGTCCTGTGCTCTTATTTTGAAGTTATGTCTTTGTCATCCATGTCTGTAGTTTTTCGTAGATCTTTGGTTCATTGGTCCTCATGCTGATTGTTTCCCAGGTGTGTCTTGTTTCCCTTGATTACTCTGTGTATATAGCCCTAAAAATTTCGTAGAAATTTACAGCTAGGTTGCCGGTAATTTACCGCAGATTTAAATTTATGTTATTACTGGCAACATTTTGTTCAAAGTTAAATGAACATTAAACATTTACAAGTCTTTGTCTTTACAGAATAAAACTAGAAAAACAGCATCAAGCAAAACATTCTGGGAAACAAAATCTGAACCAAAAAACAGAAAAAGTTTGATGATGATTTCTGGTTCCCAGAATGCTTTGCATGATGCTGTTATTGTATAGTTTTATTCTGTAAAGATAAAGACTTGTTAATATTTAAAATTTATTCAACTTTGAACAAACTCCTGCCAGCAAACAACATAAATTCAAATCCAGGGCAAATTACCAACAACCCAGCTGCAATAACATTGTAATTTCTACAGATTTTTTTTACAGTGTAGTATTTCCATTGTCTTTTGTCAGTTGTTGAATGTGGTTTGTTTTCTTGTTTTGTTTCTATTTTAGCATTTGAGTATTTCATTGTATCACTTTGTTTGTGAAATGTGCATTATAAAGTTTTATAAATACATGCATAATGCATTATAAATACAGTGTAAAAAGTAAAAGTTGTATCAACTTTAAAAATACTTGATAACGCCTAAAAGTTTACATTTAAAATGTTTTAATATTTTAGGTGTTACCAATTGAAGCATTTTTTTTTTTTGAACAGCTTTCACTTTTTGTGTACAAGCTTCATCAAAAGTGTTGCAAATAAGCCTTTCTTTGTTCTTAACTAAAACATTCACTTTTGGACGATAAATGACTGTTAACTATACAAGCTGTGAACTAATGTGTTATAGGTTTCTTGTGAAAAAGATTGCTAACCCTTTATTTAAAGTATTACAATGTAATTACACATTTAAGTATAAGATTAAGCTTTACGTTTGGTTGCTTGTAAATATGCATAATCCAGTTATTACTAAATTAAGTTTCACCAAAAGCTGTAAGTATCATCTGACCCAGAACTGAACCTCACTGGGCCTAGTCATGGGAATTTCATGTTGATATATTTAACAGCATGTGGTTTCAGACGTCCATTCATCCAAGCAGCTTTATCCCCACATAACTGATGAGGATTAAGATTTAACAACTGACACATTCTTGAGCATAATTTTTACATTGTGACACAAAACATGTAACCTGAAATGAATTCAAAATACAGTGAAAAGATTTTTAAAATATATAAAAATGTTGTTTCTTCATTAAGCAACATCTTCCTGACATGTTCTTACAGATGTGAGTAATACAGTGCATCATTTTAAAAGATTTCTAATAGAATAATATTAATCCACCTCACGTTCAAGGCATAACACTGTAAAAAAACAAGAAGTTGAGAAAACTTAAAAGTTTAAGGTAACCAGCTGCAGGTCATTTTTAGTTTTCTCAACTTTAAGGCCAATTTGGTATTACAAACGTGTGTGTATGTTGTGTGCACCATAAAACAAAATAACAACATGATAACATAATAATAAAAATGTTTTGACAAAAATGTAAAAAAATGGATTTATCTCGTTTTGCAACGAAACTATTCATGTATTGTTTTCTACATGTTTTTCTTCCGCTTTTAAAACTATTCTCACCGTATTTTTGGGGTTAGACTGGGGGTTTGGGTTAGGATGTCTAAAAATGTAACAGAAAGTGATTCTAACCCCAAGCAACAATGGTAAGAGAATAGGAAAAAAACATAATAAAACAATACATAAAATGAAACAGAAAAGAAAGCCATGCCACGGATATGGAAAACTTTTATAGAGTGTCACGAAAAAGACATTTGTGCTCAAGGCACGTGACAAAGCTACATTTTGTGCCATGGACACAAATAAATTGATAAAATTTTGCGGGAATATAACACGACTTTCCGTGAGATCAGTCTGGTAATTACTCATGTAACAGTCTTTAAATAGGGAAAATATGGAAGTGTTTGGTGGTTTTTTAAATTCATCCCTGTTTGGATCCTAAGGAATGAATGGGGCTAGGCTAAATGCTAACACATTCACGACACGTTGTACAAATATTAAGTGCACGCATTGAAAAAAAATAGGTATGTATTCATTTGTCTAAGTTGAGGTAAGAACATAGTAAATATTGAAAAACGGTGGTGTTTTCCTTTAAACTTTACAAACATACTAGCTTCCGGTAATGACACCATCTTGGACTCCTCTGCATTCATGAGAGTATCAGCGTATTTTACCTTTCATAGTGATGAATGCAGAAGGTGGAGGCACAAAGCAAGGGCGCAAAATAACAATGCCAGTCACAAGTTAAAATGAAAATTTTAAAGAAAATGTCAGAGGATTTTAATATAAGACTTGAGGATATTGGCACAGTTTTCGCAAAAGTCTATTCTCAATAGTAATGTACAGTGCACATTATGCATTCTCCCGTATCACACAACACTTAATCCAAGCAAAATGGATAAAAGTGATCACTAGCTATCAAAACTGATCTGTGAAAATAGATTTCAATAGATTAAAGCTCAATTTATTTGGTTCCATGTCATAACATACAGTCCATTTACATGCACAAATGTGAGATTCAATCCAGAAATGTACAAAACAGTGCAATGCATAAAAATGACAAGACATATGCAACCTCGTTTTTTTTTATTATATATCCTTAGAAAATAGATACAGGTGTGAAATCACTATTGTACATGACCACCAATCTCCTGAGGTGACTGTAGAAGTCATAAATAAAGATTTCTTTACAGTATCGTGAAGGCTTATTTGATCTGCAATTTTTTCCTGTTTAATTTCATATGTAACATCCACACTAACTTTATATGTACATGTTAAAAAATAAAAGTAGAAAAATTATGGCAACACACACAGGGAGGGTTGTAACAATACTGTCCAATGTACTTTTACTGGACCCACAATGTGTACACAACATAGTACAGTGTATAGTCCTAGTTTAACAAAAACACAAACACATTACTACAGCCATCTCTCTGAGGACCTCGTAATGCAATCCCTACCCCCTTACCCAACCCAAACCATCACGACTAAGGCTTTGTTCACACTGCAGGTCTTAATGCTCAGTTCAGATTTTTTTGCAGAAATCAGATATTTTGCGCTGTTGTCCACAATATTATATAAAAGCGACTGCCATCAGTCTCATTTGCGAATTCTATACGGCCCTAAAGTTACCCTCATGCGCAGAAAACGTCATGATGTCAGATGCAGTGTACTGTGTTTGCGGAAAAAAACATGGCCGTTCAGACTGAAAGTCGCATTGCAACACATCAGATATGTATCCGATTCAGGAACACATATGAAAGTGGCCTGTGTCTGATTTGAACAAAAATAACCGATTTGTGCTGTTCAGACTGTCATAAGAAAATCAGATATGGGTCACATTTGGGTGGGAAAAAAACGGATTTTCGCCTGCAGTGGGAACGTAGCCGTAGTGCCTAAACGTTTTTCTGAATTTGTGTCAACTTTTATTTAGTGTTTTGAATTAAGAGACACATAAGTGCAAAAACAATACTGGGTTACAGAAACACAAAAATATGTTACAACACTCCACAGTCTCCCCTATATTCATGATATAAGAATTTCACAATGACCTGACAGTATAACAATGTTCCTGTGTAACAATGTTCTGGTGTGAAGAACCACACGATACAAACCTAGATGTATAAACACTGCGTAAACAAATGCTTTTATAGTTTTTGGTTTTCAGTTTGGTTTAGAGTTATTGGGTTTGATGTGAATAAGTTTAAACTTGGCCTGTAGCAAAGTTCAACCTGCATCTAATACATTTCTACCATCTCAAATGCTTGATAATAAATGGACAAATTAACACAATTTCTTAACCATAACCTCACCAAATAGCCATTTCTTTGGTAGATAAGACACGTTTGAGAAGTTTGGATGCGTAATTTCAGATGGTGGTCTCCTGGTCGGGATTTTCACTGCATTTTACGATAGCAGATGGGGCATTTCCACTACCATTAGTGGTTACAGTGCCGTCCTGATTGGATGCTTTTAGTTGTTGCTTTAAATCCAGTTTCTTTTGACGACGAGACAGTCTGTTGAACAGGAGCCCCCATAACAGGTAGGATACAGCGTACAGGCCATAAACAAGACCCAGGAAAGTATTTCTGTGGTGCAAAATATATATATTATACCTTTGTTATCTTCTTTGTTTGCCTAAAATAATTTGTTTCATGTCTGTATCTGTGTGTGGTACACTAATGCTACCTTATGGCAATTTGTATGTATTTTACGAGGTGGCTAATTCGTATTAATTCATATGACCGCATGAGTACATTTTTGTAATTCTAATTTGCTTTTGCCACTGTGATGCTGGGGTTTCATTATTGTTTTTTATTATTCACTTTGTAGTAATTAGCCACCTCTTAAAATACATACAAATTCTCGTGAAATCGGGCTGGGTAGACTTTCAGAAATAAAGGTACAAAAGCTGACACTAGGAAGGTACCCTTTAATAAGGCCGTAGCATTTAGGTACAAATAGGCTACCCAGTCTCACAAAGTTTCGTGATATAGTCACGTATTTTTTTAAATTCTTTTTTTGTGCTATTATCACAAAATTTCGTGTTTTTTCGTGATCATATAACGAATTCCTGTTTTCGTGTGATTATCACGTATTGGTTACTCGACTGTTTTGTCGTATTTTTAAACCATTGTCGCTTCGGTTTAGGGTTAGATTTGGTGCTTGCATTAGAATGTCACTTTATATATTGATCTATACTATTTTTTCTGATTTATTTTTTTATATGTCACCTGGCGTTAGGGTTAGAGTTGGGTTTGGTTAGGGATATCATTTTATGTAAATCTAACCCTACGAATCCTAATCACACGAAAACAAGAATTCGTTATACGATCACGAAAAAACACGAAATTTCGTGATAATAGCACGAAAAAAGAATAAAAAAAATACGTGACTATATAACGAAATTTCGTGAGACTGGGCTGAAATAGGTATCCTTAAGGTACCAATATCTCCCACTGGTGTACTAATATACACTAAAGGTGTACTTTTTAAAAGGGTACCGTCCCTGACAGCTATCGTACCTTTATTCTTTATTGATTTTCAAATAATGTCTCAATAACAAAGATGTGGCTGCAAACAAAATACATGTTCCATAAATATTACTAGACAAACTTCACATAACCCTGCTGTGTACCTGACCTATATTATATTATTTAAAACAAACGATTCACATTCCTGGCTAGTTGCCATATTAGTCGAAGGAAACAATGTGCTTCTAACTGCATTAAGTTTTTTTTTAAGCAGAACTGCTGGGTTTGCATTTTATATTTAATTGTTTAAAAATATTCCTTCACTGTAAAAAATACTTTGCTGCCTTAACATTTTTTGTTGAATGAACTTGGATTTATACGGAGCCCCTAAGGGGACATGGAGCAAAAATTAAATATAGTTTACTTTCGTGTGCGCACGTGAAACTATCGCGTGCGCACGTGAAACTTTTGTGTGCTCACGTGAAACTTTTGCGTGCTCACGTGAACTACCGCGTTTAGTTTTGCGTGCTCCCGCGCTTAGTTTCGCGTGCTCACGCATGATAGTTTCACGTACGTGCGCGATAGTTTCACGTGCGTGCGCGATAGTTTCACGTGCGTGCGCAATAGTTTCACGTGAGCACACGCGATAGTTTCTTTTGCTCCATGTCCCCTTAGGGGCTCTGTGTTTAAATCCAAGTTGATTCAACAAAAAATTGAAGGCAGCAAAGTATTTTTTACAGTGAAGGAATTTTTTCTGCACATGAAGGTTTTGGAAATTCTGCACATGAAGGTTTCGTGAAACTAAACTTTTGATTTTTTACTCCAATGTCACCTTAGGGGCTCAGATTTACAAGTCACTTTAACTTACTTTTATTTATCTTGACTAGAGATGTTGTTATAACTACAGGTGAGTTGTTATAACTTATAAAATTAAGTTGACTTTTCTCAACTATATTTTATAAGCTGTGACAACTCATCTCTGTTGACATGACTTGTAAATCTGAGTTGATTTAACAAAAATTTTTAAGGCAGCAAAGTATTTTTTACAGTGTTGTAGTTTCACTAACCTGAAGGCATCCGAGTCATAAATGCGGCACGCCCCTTGACCTCCGCATCTTTTTATGCCCCATTTCAGACACGTTTTGTCAATCAAGGCTCCGAAATAAATGGGAGGAGGGATTCCACCTAGAAAAGTTTCTCATATCAGCTACAACATTCTGGTATTTAAAAGCTTGTGTTGAAATCAATTACAAAGTAAATCCTCTTACCCAGAGTTCGAACAATCAAAGTCTGTATTCCAAGAGCCAAAGACTTTAGTTCAGGGTTTATTGATCTAAAAAGCATGAGAACATGCATTTATTCAAGCATACTTAAAATCATGTACACAATACATGTATTTTTACACAATACATGTAATTACTATAGTACTAAAGGTAATAAATGCATAATTACATACAACAAACCCCAAACCCTAACCCTAAGTACATGTTGTTAATTATTATTACTCAGTACTTAAATGTATTAACAAAGTAAGATGGACATTGTAAAATAAAGTATAGCTCCAAATGATCAGACCTGATTATTTATTCAATGAGGAAAATTGTCAGTTTTACGTTTCTGTGAGTGGCAAAGTATGTGAACCTTTGCTTTTAGTATCAGGTGTGACTCACATGTGCATCAATAACTACACACTGTCAGCAGAAAAGGTACAAAACTGTATCTCTCTCTCTCGCTGGGGTGGTACCCTAAGGTACCGCTTTGTACCTTTACAGGTATACATACCATAATACACCATAACTGTATCTTAAGGATCTATTGTGTACCTTTAAAGGTACAGATAACTGTCTTGTATCCCTAAAATTTAACTGGTACAAAATTGTTCCGTTAAGGTACACAATAGGTACAACAAAAATGTACAACATTTCAATGTGTTGTATACCCAAGGTACAGAAATGTACATTTGAGGGTACCACACCCGCAACATAAAAAGGTACAATTTTGTAACTTTTTTCTGACAGTTCATGGCTGAATGTTTCTGATCACATTGGACAGGTTAAAGGTGTGTTTTACAGAAAATAATTAATACCCATTGAAAGTTTTTCAACCAATAAGAATAAACGTGGTATAATCTATTGTAATGCATTGGCACATTCATCCTGCCACCAGGTGGTACTCTCTTCCAAGCTGTACTATAAACACCCTCTCCTTTTTCCTTCCTGCGTGTTGAATATTTAAGCCTTGGGCTGTGTCCGAAATCTCTGAAATGCTGTCTTCGGAGGCAGCATTCCAAGGCAGGAATTCGCAAATTCAGTGTAAATATTTAAACTTTTTACACATTTTGATTGCATTTCTAGTGAGAAATTAGTATTGTAGTTTGCAAATATTCGATTAGTTATCACGAAGACGCTCTCTGTTTATATTTCAAACTGAATTCTGTTACGCTGCCTATGAAGGCTGTCCAAATACATTTCCCGGAGCTGCCGCCATGCTGCCGTAGTGATTCTCTAATGAGGCAGCCATGCAATGAGTCAGCTGCATTGGGTTTCGGATGCAGCCGTGCTCTCTCTATGTTTTGGTTGTGAAATATTGTCAGTTTATCTTTGTACTGAGTGTTCCTTTGTATACTGTTTATTGTTCATGTCTATGTTCCTTGTTATGACCTTAGAATCCTGTTTTCGAGATTTCTTTTTTGCCTGGTTGGACTGTCTTTCGGTTTTCTGAATATGGAGTATCTGCTTGCCTGCCCTTTTATTTCCTGTTGATTTGGATCGTTTGTCATGTTGTTTTAATAAACTTTCTGCAATTGGATTCTAACCGGCTTCCATGTCCCCCTCATTACAACTATGGTACACTTATAAAAATAAAGGTGCTACTTCTTCATAGTGATGCCCTAGGAGAGCCATTTTCTTATGGCAACAATATATTTACTAATAATTTATTATACAAAAGAAATCAGAAAAATATGTATATATACAAAAATGTCCAAAAAATATATTTGTTAAATATATTTATTTCAAAGCTTTTGTATTCATGTTGCATAAAAGAAAAAAAATATTTATACATATTTTATTTTATGTCCCTGTGTTCAAGTCATTGATGGGTTTGGGTGATGATTTGGGTGAAGTCACGCCAAAGGTGTTCATTTGGGTTTAGGTTTGGGCTTTATTCAGACCAGTCAAGTTCTTCCACACTAGACTGAATCAAACCTTGCTTTGTGCAAAGGGGCAATGTCTTGTCAAAAAAAAGACTTTTGCTAAAAATGAAAAGTAGTCGAACCTGTTGATTAGAAGCGGTTGTCCCAATAATTTTGTTTATATAGTGTACGTTGTTGCAATGTTGTGTACATTTATTACCTGAGTAAAATGATGTAACTTGGTGTGGCTCCACAGGCAGAGACAAAGGCGCCTATAACTGACACAGCCATGTAGATTTTAAACATGAAGTCGCAGTCTGCCTTGCGGGAGCATTGGCCCAACACTGCTGACATGTTTGCGTAGGCAAGAGGTGACTCTCGAATACAGGTGCAGTTGTGAAAAACCTATAAAAAGAGTGAGATTGTTAGCTACCAAACAAATACCTGCTTTAGAAAAAAATGTACAATGTAGGAAAACAAATGTGTTCACGTTTCAGTCCTTGTGATTATCCAATATTGCCTTGTTCTTATTGCTACTCCACACATTAAAATACTTTTAAAAACATAAATTTTTTTAAAGCACAGATGTAATGTATCTTCACCTCTTATCATTCGTTATTCTGAATTTTCTTATTTTAAAAATAATCTTATAGCCAATGCTATGTCTACGTATAACCGCTATACTGTAAGAACAGATGTACATAGTATACCATCACGTGGGTTACATAAGGAAGGGTATGTCGGAAAGGTATACGGATAGCTTACCATGTCCTTTCCAATCCCAGTGGAGGTCTGGCAGCCAGCAAGGCAGGGGGAGGCATAGGTGAGGCCATTAGAGGAACAGATGGGATCCCAGTGCTTGAGAGAACAGGAACAGCCCATGTTACACTGAGAGATCAAAGTATCCTGCTGGTAGGACAGCGCTGGAGTTCTGTCACAAATACATTGTTATGTCCATTAACCTCTAAAGTCGCTACACAATATCAACACAATGCATTTTAGGAAGGTTATAGTTCCCTCATAGGACACTGTAAGTCCAGCCACCTGTGAATTATCACACTTCAGGAAATATTGTACCAGCAGAGAACAAAAGGCAAGAATGGAGGCACCGATGGCCATCTTGGCCGCTCCAAGAACATTCATTTTGTACCTCTTCATTACAAATCCTCCTGTGATAATTCCTAAGGCAACAGCTGGTAGATTCATTATGCCTGGCAAGACAAAAGATGATTTTTTTCAGACAAGAATTTGTGTATATTTGAAGTAGAATTATAGTTTTGTAAAACATAGTTTTGGATTGATAGTTTTGCACAGCTTAAAGGAATAGTCCATTTTCTAAAAAAAAAAATCCAGATAATTTACTCACCACCATGTCATCCAAAATGTTGATGACTTTCTTTGTTCAGTCGAGAAGAAATTATGTGTTTTTTTTGGAAAACATTGCAGGATTTTTCTCATTTTAATGGACTTTAATAGAGCCCAACATTTAATACTTAACTCAACACTTAACAGTTTTTTTCAACGGAGTTTCAAAGGACTCTAAACGATCCCAAACGAGGCATAAGGGTCTTATCTAGCGAAACGATTGTCATTTTTGACAATAAAAATAAAAAATATGCACTTTTGAACCACAACTTCTCGTCTAGGTCCGGTCGTGATGCGCCAGCTGACCCCACGCAATATGTCATGACGTCAAGAGGTCACAGAGGACGAACGCGAAACTCCGCCCCAGTGTTTACAAGTGTGTTGAAATAGGACCGTTCCGACGTTGTTGTATGTGGAATGATACTAATTAATGTCTTTTTGTCAGTTTATTGTTTACAATGGTCCGCAAATGTGCGTTTTATATATGTAACACGTGACCTCCCTACGTCACTACGCATTTGCGTTAGGTCACGCTGGCGCATCACAGGACCGGACTAGACGTGAAGTTGTGGTTAAAAAGTGCATATTTTTTATTTTTATTGTCAAAAATGACAATCGTTTTGCTAGATAAGACCCTTATGCCTCGTTTGAGATCATTTAGAGTCCTTTGAAACTCAGTTGAAAAATACTGTTAAATGTTTCGTTAAGTGTTAAATGTTGGGCTCTATTAAAGTCCACTAAAATGAGAAAAATCCTGCAATGTTTTCCTCAAAAAACATAAATTCTTCTCGACTGAACAAAGAAAGACATCAACATTTTGGATGACATGGTGGTGAGTAAATTATCTGGATTTTTCTTTTAAGAAAATGGACTAATCCTTTAATTTGCTTTTACAAGCCTGGGGAAATAACAATGTGCATTTTAGATTTATAGCTCATGTTTTCTATCTGAGGGTGAAAAAAACGAAATATTAAGAAAATCACATTTAGGTGCCAAATGTATCTCATCAAGTTTCTCATCAATTTTGTTCGCGATTTTGCAGCCTCCTCTCACAAAAATTAAGTTTTGATACATTTATGGTAGGAATATCTTCATGATTTTTGGCATTAAAAAAATATACATTTGTGAATAAATAATCAATTTTTGGCTTTTTCTACAAATATACCCGTGCGAGTTACATCTGGTTTTGTGGTTCACAAATATCATCTTGTTGTTTATAAGACCTCACTGTAAATCATGGACAACACCAAACTGGAAATCACAACTGTAAGTAAAAAGGGTAAACCCACCTATCAGAAAGATTGCTCTTGATGCTGATTGGCCATAGATTTGCTCCATGAACTTTGGCTTAAACGTGATCATTCCTATAAAACCATTCACTTGCACTAAAGATGTGCATATGATGAGGATGTAAACTGAGTTGCTGAAGAGTTTCTTCAACGATGGCAGAAAATCTAGAAAATATCAAGAATTTAGTAGTATAACAGAGTCATGGTACCTTTGCAAACAAATCATATAAACTTTAAAAAATAACAAAATCTTTAGCCAGAGCCATCATGGAGACCTCAGGTGGTTTGGAACTGTCTTTATTGTTGTCAGGAATGAAAGTGTCCTGTTCACCCTCTTGAGCATTAGATTTTTTTTCAGCTTCAGTCTCACCCTGCTTAACAAGAGACTTGGGAAGAAACCAGAAGGGAATTCCGGCTAGTAACATCACCACACCTGTTATCAAAAAACCCAGCCACCAGGCGCCAACCCAACGCGAGTCCTTATAGCTGATAGTGATGGCATCTAATAAAGAAAGAAGACATACAATTTACAGCATTTTTTGTCATCATTTTTACTATATGCCACAATGTTAGCATGTTTGTTCCCTAGAAATGTAACCCACAACCTTGGTTCTGCTGACACAATGCTCCACTGACTGAACTACACATGAAATTATTATTATTATTATTATTATTATTATTTTGACAAAAATGTGTCCTGTGTTGTATGTGTTGTATCAATGCAGACTTTTTCCCGATCATAGGACTTAAAAGCGCTTTCTACGAGCTACTTAACGAACATTTGTTGTTAGTTTACATGCGTTTCCCAAAGGTGCACATAAAACGATCGCTCGCAGCTGGGTTTTAAGTCCTACTTACGAGTCGCTATCCGTTTATCAAGTGCTGAAATGTCACCAATAGAATGACTCGAATTTGTAGCAGAAGCTTGTTTAGGCTAATGATCTTCAGCCGATGTGCACTAAAAAAATGTATAATATTTTTCATTATTGTTCAATGACTTTTTAAATGTTTTAATAATTTGTGCATAATGAAATATTATTTTCCATATTTAGTTAGGACTCATCCCACTGCGAAATGCCTTCTGCATTTTATATTATAGTTTCGATTATTATTATTATTTGTTTTTATTATCTATGTTTATTTATTATTATGGATTATTGCACTGTACTGTAAATATTTATCTGGTTTCTTTAATCAGATTTCCCTTCAATTTTTTTTTTACTGTAGATGAATTATAGCAGAATTGGTAGGAACAATTTATCAATTTTCTAGTAACAACTTTTACCAAAATTGTAGCAAATACATTTTCCTTCTTTTATTTATTTATGTTCAGTCATTAATTTTGATTTCTCATTTGAATTTATATTAAAGTAATTTAAACAAATAAACAAAGAAGAACCCAATAAATAAATATACATTTAAAACATTACATTATCGTCATTGCAGGAGTGCAATTTGCTGGTTGTCCTGCAGGTGACCTTACGAGGTTGCACTTATGAATTAACGATTATTTCAAAGCACTCGTAGATCTACAATGTTTTTCAAGTGCTACTTAAGTTACGATGCTTTTGGGAAACCTGGCCCAGTTAGGAGTTATATAGAGGTCAAGTTATTTTTTTACCCAGACAACACTAAAAATTTATAACATACCTGTATATGCTTTACCATAAAACGGTGTAACCCATAACCCTGAATGCAATGATTGAACCCCTAAATGGTGAAAATATGTCATGCTTTATCTTAAAGCCATGTAACTTTTTAAAACAGAGGTCATATAACAATATGTTTTACTGTGTTGGTGGGGCAAACTAAGGGCTATCATAAAGTTCATCTTTAAAACTGCAGGAATGAATGGGAATATTTGTCACTGTTATTTACTTTTTACTGGAACAGTTTGTTATCCTAATCAATTTTTATCCTAAGTTTTGTTCAGTTTCACAGCGACATGCAAAGCTTGAGGCTTTAAATAAAATATAAAGTATTAAAAGTATTTGAACTAATGCTGTGTTTAAGAGATAACAGAGTGGGAAACCCGTGCAGTGATGCAAGCATACATTTAAATAAGAGTCTTTATCAGTTCAAGTCAAAAAGCAAACAAAAATAGGATTGCCGTCCTCAGTGGCCAAACATGCAAATACCGGTAAAGAATCCGATTGGTTAAAGTCCGCTGAAAGAGTGTTACCTAAGTCCACTGCTCCGATGTCCACATAAAGTTTGGCACAGAAAGAACCCAGCATAAATCCAAACATGGGCCCTATAATTCCCACAGTCTGAATGCAAGCTGAAAAGAACAAGGGAGTAAAATATCATTGTCCGACTGTTTATATAACCACAAACACATTGTAAATTAATATAGTAAGCAATACAGCTGAAAAGCAAAAACTTTATTGAAATTCATTCAATTATGTAATTTAGTTGGAATTAATGGTGTGTAAAAAACATATAGCAGTCTATGCTAATCGCCCAAGATTACACATTAGTTAAACTGACCAGGGGTTATAATGTAACTACCAGGTTGTTATATGACTTAAATGTGTGGGAGAACTGTAATGTAGTATTTTAAAGAAGTTATCAATCATACCCAGGTAAAAAGCGGTGTTTTCCTCTCTTGAGAAGTCATCTAAGTAGGACAACCCAAGAGGCATGACAGGCGTCTCTCCGATCCCACGAAGCATGTTCCCGAGAAAGACATAGACCCATAAGGATGAACCGGCAGCTTTCTCACACTCTGCAAGACCGAAAACACAACAATCAGACAACTACAGACACGACTCTAGACAAGCAAAAAAAGTCTCGGTTACATTTAAGGCACATCAAAGAAGTAGATACATGAGAAGCTACATTAGCAATCTAGTGTGACAGGACAGTGTTGTTGTGTTGTGGGTAGTAAAATCATATTACAAGCCAAACGTTTTCTTTTTTAATTTAATGTCACACCATTCGTATAATTAATATATGTGTGGACACTGTATATACAGTACTGTGTACTGTGTTTACCTTTTTTTATTCAAATACAAACTGAAAATACAAGAAATATGTACACAAAATTAAAAACAAAAGAATTTTCAGAACTAAATGTCTTCTTCAGGCATCAGTCAGTATTTAGTGTGACCTCTCTTGGCACAAAACACATCTTGAGCTTTTTTGAGGAGACTGAAGTCCTGAAGTCATTTAATTAGAATTAGAAATTAGGATTTAATTTCATTTCGGATTAAGAGATCCTGCAGCTGCCTGCTATTGCTTAAGTGAAAGGAGAGTTTACACTAAATACTTGACACTTCAGCTTATACTTTTAAACAGTTTTTAATACTACATACACATTTCCTGTATTTTCTGGTTGTATTATAATAAATAGACTGAGAAACAATTATATATGATCAGTACAATTGCAAAAACAACAAATCTAATGGTGGCATGGAGGCCTAAGACTTTTGCACAGTACTGTACAGTAGGGGTGAGCGGGGCAAAAACTAATGCAGGTTTAACTGTAACACAGCTATTTTATAGTGCTGAACAATTTGTTCTTTTGGGACACATCTACAAGGATATTTCTAGGTTCATAGGGCGTATCGGGTCTTTTAACGTCATACATTCTCACTCAGGTGACCCAGCGAGGGTTGATCAGACTTTTATGCGGCACTTTGGGCATGTGACGTTTATCTTTCACACGCAGAGACATGCGCACATAACCGAACTGCGAGAAAGCCGGTTAAGGAAAATAGTTGTTAAGGAAATTGGGGTAATGAGCAAAAAACTACCTGCCGTTTAAGGGCATTCCCCGATAAAAGAAAACCATTTTACATGTTTACATGACCCCACACATTCTCAGTTTATTAAGCATAATTGATGTGAGAGTTTGCATGTAAACATACTCACTGGCATTCAAGTGAAATTACTAAACCTAAACATAAGAGGTTAATGCTATTTTACAAGAAAACATGTCAGACGCACTTAGGGGGTTTTGCATCTGAACTCTTCATATGTATATAGATAGACCTTACCAGCTTGACTTTCCGCAGTGGGAGGTTCATTATCTTGTGTAAGACTGCCATTGGCTAAGCAGGGCAGGGCACTCTCTGTTCCATTGGTTGTTGAATGTGAAATTGTTGTCTCATATTTATACCTGTGGGCAACACACACACATTTTTTTCCCTATAATTTGTTTTATTTACTTTTATAATAACATATTTTGTGTTAAATTAGCAGAAATTCACTTGGGAGACTCTAACTTAAACCAGTACTCGCAATTGGAACTTAATGGGTACTGTAAACGGTGTGACTATCATCTATAATCAAAATATATCTGTTTGTGTTTAACAAAATAACAACATGAGGTTGAGTAAATACTGACAGAATTTTCATTTTGGGGTAAACGATCCCTGTAAAATAATACAATTAGGGCTGTCAAAAGATTAATCGCGATTAATCGCATACAAAATAAAACATGTAAAGAAACATGATTAATCGTGATTAATTGCACACACACACACACACAGACACATATTTATATATATATATATATATATATGTGTGTGTGTGTGTGCGATTAATCGCGATTAATCGTGATTAATCTTTTGACAGCCCTAAATTCAATCATTAAAGTTAATTTTTCAGCGTTAACTTACAGTCCTTGGAAGAAATGTGGCATTGCTGTTATTAAAGATCCCAGAGCCATAATTAAGCATCCAACTCCTATAAGACGCGGTCTGTGAAGCTTAGCGCCAAAGTAACTGACAAAAGCTATTACAAGCAGATTACCTGAGAAGAACAATCAAATATATCAGACATTCATTATTGCCCATATAACAGAACAGACTTTATTACTGCATTAGAGTTTGTGGCTCCTAAAATTTAGCCACAGGAAGAACTGTATTTTAACCTAAACATGACTTTCTAAGACATTTGTTTTTTGTTAAATGTAATTTGCAGAGAACATCATAGTATGTGATCTTAAGGGAACTGACTCACTGGACAGTAAATACATTTTTATACTTAATATTTTGAATCGAATACAGACATACATGCAGGCAAAACGTGATTTTAATTCTTACCAATTTCAAAACTTCCATCAATGAAGCCTATGAGCGAGCTGGGAATGTCAAAGCGTCTCTCGATCTGAGTGATGGAGCTTTTCATATAGCTGCCTTGAAACGCTTTGGCAAAGTACACAACGGACATGGCAACCAGAAACATCTGAGGGGGTGAACAACACACACACATTTTGTTGTCATTTCAAGTAACAAAAAATTCAGAAGTGATTGTGCTTTTCCATTGCGTTGTACGACGCAGCTCGGCACGATGCGGTTCAGCTCAGCTGGCTTTACTTTGGCTCGGTTTGTTTTTTTCACTGCAGTTTAGTACCGGGAACTTTTGGGATCTTGTATAACAAAGCTAGATGACGACATTACTTGTTGTTTGCTCAATGGTGAATACAGGTAAGCTAATCATACATTTAATAATGATGCATGTAGTGATGCTTCGCTCTGATCAATCAGTGATCTGAATTGTTTACACATCACATTTTAGTATCGTTATGATTCGTTTAGAACCTCTCTCAAGGTGGTGCTAAGAAAGTACCAGGTACAAGGTATTGTACACAGTGGAAAACCCCCAAAAGTGAGTCAAACCGAGCCATATCATGCAATGGAAAAGCATCATTGGTGTAGTGCATCAATATGTCAATGTAAATTCAATGCCATGACTAATCTTGTGTCATACACACAAAAATCTTTTTTTGTTCAAAATAGTTCCACATTTCTGATAACAAAATAAATAAATAAAATGCACAATGACATAAAAGAACCAGTGTGGTACCCTTACAGGTTTATTTTAGTACCTTTATACAACAGATTTTGGGGTACTATAGGGGTACTATAGTATTATATACTAAGGGCATATTGTGTATGTTAAATTATAGGGGTACAAAACAGTTACAGGGTAACTGTACCTTTAAAGGTACACAATAGATCCTTAAGATACAGTAATACAGTATTAATACGGTATTACTCGCGGGATTTAACTTTGTGCATATGCGTGCGGCTGTCGCGGTCCGCACGTAACTTCCCGTAAACTCCGCTAAGAATAAATAACAGCAAAGTTCTTTAAACATAGTTTATTTATATAACAAGCAAAAAACCAACACATAGATTACCTAGAAAACCAAAATATTTGTTATTTTTGACGAGGCATTTGTTCAAGAGATCAGTTTAGCAACTAGTCAGACCATAAAAAAAACGAAACCGGAAGTAAAGTTCGGATCCAGACGTGTATCACGTGCATCCGCTGAAACGTCTATACTTAGCGTACAAATGTGTAGGGAATCGTGCCATTGGGTTAAGAGAGATGTTAAGGAATAAGTTAAGAACTACTTAGCGATAAGAACATTTTGGGAAACTGGGCCCTGCTTTGTATAGTTTTTTTTCTGACAGTTTATGGCATCGCTGTGAAAAACCTTTAAAGCACCTTTATTATTAAAAGTGAAGCACTTTCCACCTTGGCTCACATTGTGTGTTCTTATTAGTAATTAAAATTACATTATATTACAATTGTCATTTTGAAACAAATTAATATGTTGGCACATTTATATTTTCCCCACATAATGTCAAACCATCTAGATTCTAGAATCTAAAGTTAGTTTATTTTGTTTTATTTGTTTACTTTATTGGGTGTACGTCAAAAAAAATCTTGGCACACTAAAATGTTATTGTTCATATTTTTAAGTTCATAAACAATAAGTAACAGCCTTAGCAAACACTAATAAAAATACCAGAGCAGATAATACCTTTTGCATGTGGTTTATGTCAGTCTTGGAGTATCATATAAATACTATATTATATTATTCAGTCACTGTGTCATTATACCGACAAAATACTTTGTTGAAAGGAGAAGCAGTGCAGTGGAACGAACAGCAATAAATAACTTCAACATTTAAAAGATGAATTATTAAAGACTTTATGCAATAGTTTGTGTCAGAAGTCATACATTGTTATATTTAATTATATTATTATTTAACCAGACACAAAGAAACTAATCATCAACAAGCCCATAAAACTCTAACCTTGCCCCAGTGACCTCACATAGATACTATAGCAGACTAGTAGAGTATTGCTGTGCTTGATTTATGTTTTTGTAATTTTTTTACTTAAGATAAATGCTAAAAGTAGACTAGGCCTTATATTTGTTAGCACATCCAAACTCAAAACATACATTGCACCAAAATGGTTTTTGATGCTTAAGCCACACGTTAAAAATGCAATGGCAAACCAACAAGTGGCATCTGCATTTTACTTTTTAGATTTTTCGGATATACTGTATGAAGTCACTCTCATGTTTACACAGGTGTCCTAGGAACAGGTGTAGTTCATCACACGAACAATGTACCACTATTGTCTGATATTCAAAAAGTGTCCAAATACTTTATAATAACAATATACTGTATCTGTTTTACCATAACAATTGGGTGATTCTCACGAAACCATTGAAACACTATGGCACTAATGATTTTTAAGCTTTAAAATGTGTAATATAGTAACATTAAAAAGCATCAGAATTAACACAATACTGTGTTCTACCTTGCACAATGTGTGATTGTAAATTTTATCTCATTTTCTGCTGAAATTCTCATTACCGCAATGTGTCCGGCTGTGTTTGAACATGCGTTATGTTGTAATTTAATCAAATTAACACAAAAATATTAAGAAAAAAATAAATGGATGTTTTGCTAGACTACTTTAGATGACAGAAAAAATATTTACTGAACATTCATGTATAATAATAATGAAGAAAAATTAGGAAAATGATGTGTCCATGCCTGATGTTCTCATCCTCCGCACACTTTTTGAGAACAGTTTAAGCACACATACAGAATTTTAATAAAGTTTGATTTTGAGTGACCAGCACATGGACCAGTTACTTCAAGATGGCTACCAGGTAAGATCATTTTTGAAATATTATCTTGTCAGAATGCTTACACGACATTTTGATTATCATTACAGCAACAGATGCTTATTAAATGTTAATTTAATTAATAGAAGCATAATACTTTGATTTTAAATGCATGTGCAGAATCTCCAAATTATGTTCTTTCAGGTTTGTCATGTCATTTTGAAAATATGTCAGTGTTGATGTTTTCTGACTGTTGCGGTAATGAGATTTTTTAAGTTTAATTTTTAAAATTATGTTACAAAAAGTGTTAAATGATAAGTAAAAGTTTTTAAATTAATGTTCCCATTTACTCCAGACTTTGTTTTTCAATGCAATGCAATTTTTACATTTTCATGCTTGACATTTTTAAAACCAAGTTTTCGTGAGAATCACCCAATTAAACTATAACTAAAAGTTTTAACACACTTCCTTTTATGTTTTGATTGAAATGTGCACTTGGGCTATCTAAAATGAATACAAATTGCCATCAAATTTAAGAACATTCATGCATTTTTAATTTGTAGAGTACATGCACAAATACTGTTTGGAGCTAAACTAAATCTCATCAAAAAGAGAACTGCACTATAGATCTACAGATGGGATTAAATGGACTGTTATCAGCTCAAAAGGAAGCTAAAGAAAACAATGCATAATTACCTTTAATTTGGAGCAGCATGGCTCGCGTGCCTTCTTTTCCACACTCATGATGCCCTGAAAGCAAACGACACAAATGAGAGATTATTCAAAAGTGCAGAACATCACAGCAAACAGCATTTTTCCAGAATCCATTGTTCACGGGAATAAGAAAACATCATATGAGGGGAAAAGACCCGTACGGGTGGAGCTGAGAGGGGAGTTTGGAAATTGCACCACATTTCCTGCAAGAGGAAGGGTGTTTAGAAAAAAATCAAAGTTTTCTAATCGTAGACAAACATTGTCCTCAGCATCAAACCAACATAAACAATGCAACGTGAGGTGAGGAGCTAAGGGATTTCTTAAACAACCCATTGAATTGTTTGATGCTTCTTCAAAACCAAAGAGTCTGGGGGAGCTGGGGCTAGTTGTCACAGTGAGAAGTTATCACAAGTGTCTCTGTAACTGTACGTTTTAATGTCTAATTAACGGTTAATAAATGAATTTCAATAGCATACCTGTAGCTAAATTGGTAGAGCATTGTATTACAGTAGAAACCAAAAGTTTATTGAGGCAATTTACCTCTGCAAAAGCTAGGATTTTATTGTTTAATTGTATGCAAAAATTGTTAGTAGTTATTGTTTACATTTTTTGGGCACCTCATAAAGCCTGATAAAGACATTTCTTAATTGTTTAACTGTTTTGCAATAAAGCCAGGTTGTTTGCATTTCCCACTGTGACAACTTACCCCATAAAGTTTTTGCTAAATTGGGAATAAATCATATATCAGGAAGATAATTAATCAAATTACACAAATGATCCATAAAAGAAGGTATTAAAAAGATGAAGACATTTTAACCAAAAAACAAGAGACTTGATATATACGGTAATATATAAAGAGAGCTCAACTGTACCTGTGCTGTGTGTCTGTTCCCCTCAAAATGAATGGAAGGTGAAGAGACTTTGCTCACAGGTGAAGCCTTATCATTCGATGTTATAACATTTAATCTAATCAGTAACCAAACAGTCATGACCATTTGCTGATTATGTCAAAAGATCACTTATAGAAGACACACCAGACAAACAAACATGCTCTCTAACACAGTGACAGTCAGGGCTTTCACCGCAAAGGCTGTACTGAGAAATCACCTTTTACTCCAGTTCAAAATCTCTGTATGATTGCAAAACATTTAAAAGTTTAAAGGAAAAGCCAATGCCTGGAAAGGATTTCCCAAAGTAATCTCTCTCCTCTAAATGCACATTTCTTATCTCATTATTACTGACAATTATTATCAACATTATTAACATCATTATTATTTCACTTATTAATAATAAGTGAAAAGAATAAAAAAAATAAATTAAATTAAAACACAAAAAATGTATCTTCAGACTAATAAACTTAATGTATAACAATTATATGTTGTATATCAATATACTTTTAATTCAAATATTTAAAGGTGCATTGTGTAACTTTAAGAAAGATCTCTTGACAGAAATGGATAATTTATATATAATATACATATATTATACATATACATAACTATATTATCAGTGGTGTGTAATGAATTGTATGTTTTTATTACCTTAGAATGAGACATTTTATCTACATACACTGCGGGTCCCCTTACATGAAAGTCGCCGTCATGTTTCTACAGTAGCCCTTAATGGATTACCCAGTCTCACAAGGTTTCGTGATATAGTCACATAATTTTTTTTAGTCTTTTTTCGTGTTATTATCACAAATTTTCGCGTTTTTTGTGATCGTGTGGCGAGTTCCTGTTTTCGTGTGATTGTCACGTGTTGGTTGCTCAACTGCTTTTTCCTATTTTCAAACCATTGTCGCTTCGGTTTAGGGTTAGATTTGGTGCTTGCATTAGAATGTCACTTTATATAATGGTTTATACTATTTTTTCTGATTTATTGTTTTATATGTCGTCTGCCGTTAGCATTAGTGTTGGGTTTGGGTAGGGATGTCATTTTATCTAAATCTAACCCTGAACCGAAGCGACAATGGTAAGAAAATAGGACAGAACAGTTGAGTAACCAATACGTGATAATCACATGAAAACAGGAATTTGTTATACGATCACCAAAAACGTGAAAATTTGTGATAATATCACAAAAAAAGAATCAAAAAGGTACATGACTATAACAAAATTTTGTTTACATTTCGTAAAAAAAATTACACACACCACCTATAAAAGAGAGTCCCAAAAATCGAAAAAGCTGGAAACAAAGCTTGAAAAAAAATGTGGATAAAAAATGTAAGTAAAGTAAGCTAACTTAAAAACATGAAATAAATAAATAAATAAATATTCATGATCCTGTATTATTTTTAGATCACTAATCAAATAATCTTAACTGACCATAAAAACTACTTTAATATCCTTCCCTAGCATTCCTAAAAAAAGGCTAAAAAATGCCTTAAAGGACACAAATTGTACCTGCTGTGTTGATTGTATGTTAAATTGGTTTACATCATTTGAATCACAAGAATTTCAGCTTTCCAAAGATATGTGACATGTTTAGATATTTGTTTTTGAGTTGTTGTATTTGATGTCAAATAATGCAGTGTCCCTCCCACATTGGAATTTTAAGGGGTTAAAGCAAATGAGATGTTCTGAGGAAAATTCCTAAATCCTACTGGGATAGCATGAATCATTAAGATTTGCAACTTGCTGAAGTTCATGCCAGCCCAAGTGCATTCTCTTATTCATGCAAAAGGGGCATTATCAAATGCAACACAAATCCTGAAATCCATGCAATTTTTTACAATAAGGTTGTATTTGTTAACAATTAGTTAATGCATTATCTAACATTAACAATACTTCTGCAGCATTTGTTGATTTTAATTCATGTTAATTTAAGCATTTGCCAATTCATTTTTAAAATGAAACATTGAAATTTTAACATTAATTAATGCACCATTACCTAACATGAACAATTGTATTAACTAATATTAACAAAGATTAATAAATGCTGAAAAACATATACTTCATTGTTACTTAATGCATTTACTAATGTTTACTAATACAACCTTATTGTGAAGTGTTATCCTTTCTTTTTTTGTTACACTTATGCCATTATGCTAATTTATTGTAATGTTTATTTTAAAAAATCAAATTATTCACTGGAGCGCCCGGGGAGCAATTTGGGAAAAGGTGCCTTGCTTAAGGGCACTTTAGTCATTTCCTGCCAGTCTTGGGAATCAAAATAGTGATGTTTGGGTTATATGTCTGACTTATAACCATTGGACAATAACTGCCCCTCAGAAATGTATTATAAAAATACAATATATAAAAATATTATAAATCATAGACATTAAGGTGCATTACAGTAACCTTTAAGGCATTAATAATAAAAATCACAGAACACCCAAAAATATTTTTATATATGACGTTGACAATTGCACAAAAACATTCCAAAGTAACAAATAAAGCAATAAAAAAGTGAAAACGTAAAACTTATTAAACATATTTGCAGTCTGGTTATATTTATTTGAAAACATACAAAATATTTGGTTGTCATTTAAAAAAATTACATTGATTTTGGCAAAAACTGCCAGACAGATGCCTAACATGCCTAACAAAAATGTATTTTTTGAGCATAAAATATAAAAAAACTGAATTAAATGTATAAATGATAGAAAGCATTGATCGCCTATTTTAAATTGCTGGTCAAATCAGCACTTAGACCAGACTTTTAAGTTACTATGTATCAGTAGCTAATTATTAATCGTACATAAACATTACATAAGCTAATCACATGTAACATTATTCAGCAACTTCATGCATTGTTGCTTGACTTTAAGCTTCCTTTAAATTTCAGACGTGCATTCACAGCTCATGACGTGTCTGTATGTGAAGTGTGCTGGAGGGCTTTTATTGCACATCACCGTGATTTCCCTCATTTCATAAGTGCTTTCCTTGCAGCTATGATGACTCTGTTCAAGCTGTAATGTCCCGTTGGACTGAACCCACCTATAATACAAGAAAACATGTATCATGATCTCAGCAAGGGCTACACTAACAGAATAAATATGTAATGTAAACGATACATGGAAAATGTATTGGATAGCTCATGGTCCTGTATAGCTCAGTGGTAGAGCATTGTGTTAGCAGCACAAAAGTCAAGGGTTCCAACCCACATATATACACATATTGATAAAAAATGTATGCCATGTGATGCCCAGAAAGTCGCTTTTGGATAAAAGTGTCTGCCAAATGCATCAATGTAATGCAAATGTAAAAATATAACCTTGATCATTTTAATACTGATGGAGTAAATGCTCAAAATCTCATAACTTTAACCTGGATTTCACAGACAGGATCACATTTAAGAGTTAATCAGTGGTGGTCGGTGACTTTTCTTCCGAGGGGCACGAACATATAGTGACTAAGTGCATTTTGCCCGATACTCAGGGGACTTTTACATTACATATAGGGTCAAAGGACAGAACAACAAAATAAACTACTTAATGGGTATATATTTTTATGAATATTTTATCTATCTTTATTAGTATTTATTATATAACTTTATAATATTTTTATATTGACACTACAAGAACATTTCTACTACACTCACAAATAATGTTCTAACATTACCCTCTAGTGGACAAAATGATTTTTAGAAATTTAGTTGCGTTGGGTCCTTATGTCTATTTAGTTTATTATTTGTGCTTTTTTTGTCTCCTATAGGGTCTGTGTCCAAGGGTCTAGCAGTCGAAATCTTTGGAATACGTCTTTTTTACTTGTTTAAACTTACATGTGTCAATTTTGAATAATGATGAAAATGTTTCAAGTCAAATATAGAAATGGGCAGTGAATTGATCAGATGTATGACTTGCCTGTTTTGTGTCTCGCATTGGCCCTCACAGCTGGGCAGCTCAGCCTCCTGTGAGCAGCCAGCAAACGTGAGGTTAATTCTGGTCAGCCTGACAGCACAAGTAGTGTTGCCTTTGGTGCACAAAAGAAATTGACATTTAATATAAACATGAACGTAAAGGATTTTTAGGTTTCATATACAGCAAATGCACTGTTCAAAAATAAAAAGCAAATATCCGGACACTTAAGTTTAAAATAGTAGGCACATTTAATGGTATAACTAATGTACTACATTTACACTGCAGAAAAAAATGTTTTGGGGAACATTTTGTGCTTTATGTTGTTATATATACAGTACATTAAGTGGCTTTACTGTATTTAAAAATAAATGTAATACGATTGGATCCGCATTACCATGTTATGTTCCAGCTGAAAAGTCATTTTAAGTTTAGGATTAGCAAATTATGACTTAACGGGGTGGTTTCCCGGACCAGGATTAGCTTAATTCAGGACTATGCCTTAGTTTAATTAGGAAATATAACTAGATTTAACAAACATGCCTTACTAAAAACATTACCTTTGTGCATTTTGAGGTAAAACAAAGGGCACAGATGTATTTTAAGATATGTAAGTTCAAGGTGTTTTCAGTTTGGAGAGCTCTTAAAAGTGTTTAAGTCTGGGACTACTCTAATCCCTGTCCGGGAAACCGCCCCAACATGCCTTATTGCAAGCTAAGTGATATTCTCACAAAAGTGTTTAATGGTTAATGTTTCAATATTCAAATATAAACCTACCCTGAAAAATATTCATTGGGCTATAAAATATGAATAACCACCTTTGTTTTCCTAAACCCTACATCAAACTATTATAAAATACTTATAAACTAATTATAATGTCAGAGACTAAAGCTTTTTTGTTGCCTTTGTATAAATGGCTTGCTGAAACAAGTGAAATCTAAAATAACTACAGTTCAATGTGATTGCGGGTATAGTGGCACTTATACAGTACAGTAAATACTGTAAATACAATACAACACCAATTAGAGAAGTGAAACTTTAAAATGAACCTACATGAATAGCAGCAATGATGCTCATCCCATATGCGCAAGTCCTGTAAACATATATAAAACATGATAATATATACAGTAGCTGTAGTATATATATAAAGTACAGTACAGCAAAAGAAAAAAAACTAAAACTTCTGCATTGATTTTGTTATTGTGATGCTGATTTGAGTCACCTCATCACAGGTCTGCTGTGGACACACAGTTCTCTCAATCTCTGTCCCTGTCTGGCTACAGCTGAAAGACTCGCATGGATGTAATGGGTCTGTCCACCGGTCACCAACCTAAACCCATCAAAGAGAAAAATCTTTAGAGGAACATACTCACTGCTGTTTAAATTTTTACAGAGGTTCAACTTAAATATATATTACAAAGTAACAAAGTAACAAACACAAAGACCTTAAATAGGGGAGAACTAATGAATACAACAGGTGACAAGGATTAAACAATGAGGGTGACAAGGGAGCGAGGTAAAAGTGACAAGACACCAGGAACACGTGGTCTAGTAAAACCAATACTAAGACCACGTGATCCCACACAAAACATGGGCCTGTCATGATCCTGCCACAAGACTAGATTAAACAAAGGATAAGAGGGCAGGATCATGACAGTATTACCATTTATCTGTGTATTCGAATAAAATGTAACATTCTTTAAAAAGGTTCACCATGGTAAGTTCACGACAAACTTTAAAGTTACATAATTCACATATTTACAATGATGTACAATATCAAATATATTTGTAACAACACCTGTAAAAATTCTAATGTTTTATTATTTAACTAATATTTATTATTTAAATAAAAAAATCATATTCTAATGTTTTATTCTTATTTTACTTTTTTATTGATTTATAATTGATTTATTATAATGATGTATACATTAAAATACAATGTTTAGTTACAGCAAAGCATTACAAAGAGTCATGTTATGAGTACTATTTTCCTTACCTTGTAAGTGTTTCCATTGTACTCACAAGAACTCTCAACTGTAATATAGCAAACGACACTCAAAATCTATTTCACAGCAATGCATCTCGCAATAAAGACAGAATAAATTGAAAACAGACACCTGCACTATTTGTACACTAGACCTTGTGAGGTTGTGATGGATAAAGTTTAAACATTACCACAGATCTGATTGTTACAGCAGTCAGAGACCAGTATGGAGTAAGCACTGCAAATTGGAGAAGCTGTTGGAGGCTTAGGATGGCACTCTTCGGTTTTGGTTTGGTTATTACAGGTGCATATGTGACAGTTTGATTCCCATACGGACCCCACCTTATAGACAGAGAGACGAAAAACGTCATTTATAGGTCACAATAAACATTTGAACAATAAACACCATGTTTAAATGCAGTGTGGGCTTTTTGTTTTGTAAAGTGACATTTGATTGGAGCATATTATATTGAAACCTTACCGGCATAGGCTCACCCAATGGTCCTTTACACTCTGAAATAAAAAAGAAAATTTAAAAATGTACAAGTATAAAAATAATTTGTGTATTGTCTCTTACACAAAGGTATTGTTGTAATACATTTATACAGCTGATATTAATATGTGCTAATATTCATTAAAAACATGGTGGTGTCTTGCACAATATACAGTACATATACTGTATACAACATATATAAAAAAAGTTCATTTACATAATTTAAAGAGTTTTACAAATAAGCAATGAGAAAATATCATTAGTAATTCAGACTTGTTTTTCAACTATATAGCTCAGGGGTTTTCAATCTGGGGTCTTGAGACCCCCTTGGTTCCCCCAGAAGGTTCTAAGGGGTCCAGAAAAAGTTCAGAGAAGAAGACAAAGCGTTTATACACACACATATATATATATATATATATATATATATATATATATATATATATATATATATATATATATATATATATTTTAGGAAGGGGGTCCATCAAAAAGATCCATCATATCTGGGGGTCTCAGCCATCATAAAGTTTGAGCCATAACAGAAGCATCTATTATGTTCTGTTGTACTGTATGCATTAAACAATAAAAAAATCGTATCATGTGCGTCAAGCGCAAGTGATTTCAATTTTAAGTCAATGTGAAGACGCGCTGATGAGGCGTTTGGCGCGGTAGTTGCAATTCCGCCTCGCGCGAATTGAGCGTCTGCCGTGGTACGCGCAGTGTGCGTGAATGGTGCTTTTTGTGTATTTTGCGTTTGACATGAATTTGCGTCTGACGCCCGAAAATGTGAACTTTGACAGACTTTTCCACCGCGTTAACCAATCAGGAGCCTGCTTGCTGCTGTGGAGGCAGCTCCGTCCGGAGTCACTCATTCAACCTGAAGGAACGCTTGATATTGTCCGTGAGCAGTCACCCGGAGCTATACGACACAAGTTCTCATTTCTATAGAGACAGGAATAAAAAAGACCTTGCTTGGAAGAGTGTCAGTGAGGACATTGGGCAACCTGGTAAGTTGTAATACACATTTCACTTTTGAGTCACGTGACGTTTATCGACCCGCGGCGTTTATTTACCCCCTATGTGACTAAATTCAAACCGGTAACTCTCTTGATAAATGCACAATCAACATAAAGAATCTTGCAAACAGACAACCGCATAGCACTTGCCCCTCCCACAGGAAGCGGATTTTGCCTCTGAAGCGCGTCAAATGCTTGCTTTTCCAAGCGTCTACTTCGCTCTAGACGCGCAAATGCATTCAAACTGTTCAAGCAGCAAAATAGGCTGTAGACGCGATTTAGACGCCTGAAACGCGGTTGGTGTAAATGCAGCATCAGAATTAAAATCAAGCAATAGTTTTGTATTGTACTGTATGGCTGAATTTTGTGTTCGTTTAGACACTTACTAGTGCATTCAGACACACATATTTGTTTGTGTTCCTCAGCTAGCATCTGGTCGTCTGGACAAAAGCAGCCTGATCCCACCCCAACCAATGATGTTGCAGGCACAGGAATGCTGAGGATACAATAAAGTGATGGGCGTGAGCAAGCAGAAATATATTAATAGATCGCATGTGATCCCAACCATTATTCTAAGTTAAATGCAAAGACAAAATACAACAACAGAGTTGAAAAGAAATAATCTTTATCCTTGTAACTCAATCTTTTAATTAAAAGGTGAAACATGACACACGGCACCGTGGGAAATGCTTAAACGCCTACACATGACGTACCTAAGCTGTAATACGTTGTTCCAGGTACATATTGCTGCACCTTACGATTGTAGTGTCCACTAGAGGCGCTTACTGTCAGGACTGAACGTGTTTGGCAGGACGTGTAGTGGTGACTTACAAAAGGAATGATCAATACATCTATATGTTTTCGTTGGCTGTGTTTTATTCAAATTAAACCGCAAGGACAGTGCAAGTCGCTTAGGCATGTTGTTCATTTCCGTGCAAATGACCACAAATAAGTCCCAAATGTCACAAATCTACATCGCAAAGATAACTAGGTTTTAATTTGTGTTGCTTTGTTACTTGAAAAACTCTGCATCAAAATAGAGAAAAACCAAACGACTCTACAGTAGATGCAGGGATATGTACCTGGAGCAAAGTGTTTTAGGTTATGCAGAAATATAGGCAAAGGTACATATGGCGAGTGACCCTGGGTTGTAAATCACTTATAAATCTATTTCTCACCCGCCTTGACAAACGCTGTTTGGATAGTGTCGACACTCATCATATATCATTCCTTTAGGACAGTTGACCTCTGAAACACAGATGAAGATTGTATTATCTTTGTATTATATTATATGAAAGGGACATTCCACTTTTTTGAAAAATATGCTCATTTTCCAGGTTCCCTAGAGTTAAACATTTGATTTTCACTGTTTTGGAATCCATTCAGCTGATCTACGGGTCTGGCGGTACCACTTTTAGCATAGCTTAGCACAATCCATTGAATCTGATTAGACCATTAGCATTGTGCTATAAAATAACCAAAGAGTTTCGATATTTTTCCTATTTGAAACTTTACTACTCTGTAGTTACATTATGTACTAAGAATGCCCGAAAATTGTCCCCTGCTATTGAAAGTAACCAAGGGGACTATTTTCGGGCAGTGCGTAATATCACTACACCTGCTGCAGCCATGTTACATCAGCAAATTCATTGATTATTACGCCAAAATGAGTGTAGCATGCCCCCCGAGACAGAGAAGAAACCTTTACTGATGGTTTTTATGATGCTTTAATCCTTTGTTAAACCTTTTCCGTTCATCACATCACCAACGTAAGAGCTGCAATTTACATAAACATACGATTTATTAGCTAACACGGTTCAAAATCCGCTAGCTTTACATGTGTGCACAAGAACACATTAACAGACGAAATATGCATTTGTCAAACTATTGAACATACCTTTTGCCTCTTCTGAGGGGCTGCAAGCATAATACATGTATATTTTATCATCCAGTGTCGATGAACGCTATCGTTACACTAAAACTGCACTAACTCGAGCGCGCGCTCCACTCAAACCCAAACACAAAGCGCGAAGCTTAACACCGGAAGTTAAAACATTGCACTTTAGAATTTCAAAATAAGAGACAAACACATTTCCTACAAAATATACTGAATGGTTATTTACACTCCCACAAAGTTATGCGTTTTGTTATATCAGTATAACCACAACGGAGAATTTTCAACAACAAATAACCATTTCTCTTAATTAGTTTATGAACATTCTAATATCAGTATTAATTTTTGAACAGGACGCTCCACAATAGAAAGCTTACTCCTGCGTTGTCCCTTGTTATTCAGTTTTTTATCTCCAAAGGAGATTTTCACTCGTCTCACGAGTCCGTCCTTGCCTTTAACAGTCTCCAGTACCCTGGCAAGTTTCCACTCACCTCTGGGTGACAGTTCATCAATGTCCAGCACAATGTCACCTTCTGTTATATTCCTTTTTGGTAAGTGCCAGCGCTGTCTAGCAATAATGTTGTGCAAATATTCACGCCTCCACCTGCACCAAAACTGTTCAGTCAAAAACTGCACGCGACGCCATCTCTTTGCTCCATAGAGGTCCTCCATTGGAAAGGCACCAGGTGGGGGCAGGGTTGTGCTGGATTTCATGTGAAGCAGGTGGTTAGGGGTAAGTGGTTCCAAGCTGTCAGGGTTGTTAAGGTTGTCTACAGTCAGCGGGCGACTGTTAACTATGGTCATAGCTTCATAAAATAAAGTCCTTAGTGAAGCATCATTTAGTCTACCATGCGCCAGTGACAGAGTAGTATTCAACACACTTCTGACAGTCCTTATCTGGCGCTCCCACACTCCGCCTGCGTGACTGGAGTGGGGTGCATTCATCACAAAGTCACACTGGTTTTGAGACAGGTAAGTGCTCAGTCTTTCAGTGTCCAGTTCACTAAGAGCAGCTTTAAACTCATTCTTTGCACCGACAAAGTTTGTTCCCTGGTCACATCTGATTTGGCGAATAGCACCTCTGATAGCAATGAAACACCTTAGTGAATTAATAAATGTGTCAGTGGATAGGTCCTCTAAAAGCTCAATGTGAATGGCTCGTGAGCAAAAGCATGTGAACAAAAGTCCATATCGTTTGTGTGTTTTTCGGCCTTCTGTAGTTGCAAAAGGGCCAAAACAATCCATACCGCAGTATGTGAATGGTGGTGAGGGCTCTAAGCGTTCTGCAGGTAGGTCGCTCATTCTCTGACCCTCCGGAGCCTTGCGGAGTCTACGGCAGATGACACACTGGCGGATAAAAGAAGCAACGGTTCTGCTCATGCCTGGGATCCAGTAGCCACTGAATCTGATTTCGTTTGTGGTGAAGCCCTTTCCTTGATGCTTTACTTTATTGTGACAGTGAGCTATTATGAGTTTGGTCACATGATGTTCCTTTGGAATCACAATGGGGTGTTTGAAAGAGTCTTTGATTGATGAAAGTCTCCCTCCGACCTTAACGAGACCATCTGTGTCCATGAAAATGTCTAAGTGGAACAGTTTGTTGCGATGTGGGAGCTGGTTGCCTTTGTTTATTAGTTTTATCTCCTTTTCATAGGTTTGTCTTTGAACATCCTGTAAGATGACACGTACTGCACTTTCTTGTTCACTCACTGTAGCCGGCGCATCTGATTTGACTTTCTTGGCCCTTCTGATGAGACGTGCTACAGCTTTGACTGCCTTGGACCATGATGAAAACTTGGACAAACGTTCTGAAAGGCTGAAAGTCTCCGTAACTTTGGTTAACATTGTTTGAATTTTTTTGACTTCAGGATCTCCAAGAGACAGTTCTAACTCTACACTTTGTGTTGCGGGCAGGTCTTTCTCCCAAAGAAAGGAGGGGCCGGTGAACCAGTTAGAAGAGAGAAGTTCGGTGACAGATTTACCCCTAGATGCCATATCGGCTGGGTTCTCTTCAGATGGCACGTAAAACCATTGCTGAGGTTGTGTACTTTGGCGAATCATTTGGACCCTATTCGCTACAAAGGTATGAAAACGACGTGCCTCATTGTTTACATAGCCCAAAACTACCTTAGAATCTGTCCAGAAATACTCTTTGACTTGAGCATAGCAGAGTTCTTCTCTCAACATGTTACTAATGGAGACTGAAACTACAGCTGCAGTTAGCTCAAGTCTAGGGATTGTAGTCAGCTTGGTAGGAGAAACACGGGCTTTGGCTATTACCAATGAACAGTGAATCTCCTCTTTACTGTTTGTGGCTCTTAAATAGGTGCATTGTCCATAACCACTCGTGCTCGCATCCGAAAAGTGGTGCAACTCTATTTCTTTAATCTCTCCAAAACTAGCAGGAAAGTAGCAGCGAGTTATGTTTACCTTGTTTAAGTTTGCAAAGTCACGTTGCCAGCTCTCCCACCTTGGCCTCAGTGATTCCGGCAGGGGTTCATCCCAGTTGATTCCTTGGTGACACATTTCCTGCAGGATTCTTTTTCCGTGAAGTACATATGGCGCCAGGAAGCCAAGGGGGTCATAGATGGATGCGACAGTAGATAAGATGCCTCTACGGGTTGCTGGTTGATCCTTTAAGGTGTTGTCAAATATGAAACAGTCTCTCTCAATGTTCCATTGGATGCCCAAGGCCCGTTCTTGTGGCATGTCTTTGAGTGTTAAGTCCTTCGTTTTTTGTTTCTACAGCACGTTCAGATGGAGGGATGCTTTGTAGCACAGCAGGGCTACTTGAGATAAATTTATGTAGACGGAGACCTCCTTGCTTGCATATCTCTGTTGCCTCTTGTGCGAGCTGTATTGCCTTTTCAACAGTGTCTGTGCTTGTGACTCCGTCGTCCACATAAAAGTCCTTTTCCATGAACTCAGATCCTGCAGGGTGAGTGTGACAGTGTTCTTTAGCTAAATACCTTAGTCCATAATTTGCACACCCTGGGGATGATGTCGCACCGAAAAGATGTACCTTCATTCTGTACACAAGTGGCTGTGTCTCTGTGTTGCCGTTTTTCCACCACAGAAAACTCAGGTAATCTCTGTCGCAGGGCTGAACGTGGAACTGGTGGAACATCTTCTCTATATCGCACATTAGGGCGATAGGACGTTGTCTGAACCGAAGGAGGATGCCTGTTAGATTGTTAATCAAATCTGGCCCTTGGAGAAGATGATCGTTTAGACTTGTACCTTTGTGTTTGGCCGAACAATCGAACACAACACGTAGTTTCGTGGGTTTTTTGGGGTGGTATATCCCGTGATGGGGAATGTACCATCGTTCGCCTCGTTTTTCATCATTGTGTACCTCTTCAACATCACCTCTCTCAATAATGTCGTTCATGTACATTATATAGTCTCTTTTGTAAATTTCATCTTTGTTGAACTTTCGCTTTAAGTGTTCGAGTCTGATTTCAGCAAGCCTTCTGTTGTCAGGTAAATGGGGTCTTTGTCTGAATGGTAGAGGCATCTCACAGTGTCCTTGTTCATTTTTCCTTATTCCCTCCTTAAGCTTGTCCAAAAAGATGAGATCCTCTTGTGAAACCGTTTTTTCACTTGCCTCTGTGTCCTTAAAATCCGACTCTAGCACACGAATCACGTCCATGGGTGTAACAGGGGGTAATTCCTTTATTGTTATCCTATGACACAAACTTGACTGAGTTTCAGTGAGCGCTGGTGTGGAGCCTCCAACGATACTCCACCCAAGGTCCGTGCGGATTGCATATGGCTCCTCTCCTGCTCCTACGAGAACTTGTCTTGGAGCTAAAGTTCTGGGACAGTTAAATCCGATAAGGAGTCCAACATCACAACTTAACAAAGGTGGTATCTTATCTGCAATTTCTGTCAGATGGGGCCATTGTTTTGCCGTGTCACTAGTGGGTATGTTGTCATAGTTAACTGGAATAAAGTCTTTGGTATATGAGGGGGGTAGGTCAATGCGAATGTCTGAATCATAACCTCTCACACACATTCCAGAGACTCTGTGACTCATAACAGTAGAATGAACACCTAGCATGGTAGTTAGCTTTAGCTTTACAGGGTGAGTTTCCGCTCGTAGCTGTTTGCTTAATTCTTCACAGACAAATGTGCTGTCACTCTGTGTGTCTAATAGTGCGTAAACTAATAGCTCTTCAAACGGGCTCTGCACCGTAGATACCCATACAGGAACAATCATGGAAGTGCTACTAGATTGACCCACCTTAGTAACATTGAGAGCTGTCGCGGTTTCATTTGGAGTATTTGGAGCTGTGTTTTCAGAGCTTTGAGACCTTACATATGGCTTGTGATTGTCGTTGTGGAGACAAGTGGGATGCCTTCCTTTGCAAATGTCACAAATGTGGCGATGGCAACAATCTTTGGCATTATGGCCGACCTTTAAGCATCCATAGCACAGTTTATTGTCCTTAACATATGTGCGCTTCTCTTCTAATGGCCGTTCTGAGAAGTTAGGGCACTTTGATAAATGGTGATTTTCATCTTTGCAAAACATGCACTGCACCTTTAATTTTGTGTTGCTAGTCCTTGCTTTGTTGTTTTGTACTGTGGCTTGTGTTGTGAAGACTTGTGTGGATCTGTGTGGTTTAAAGTCCTTTGTGTTCCTTTTCTCATAGGATGAGCTGCATGAGTGAAGCGCATGAGAAGAAGTGACCGGGTTGCATGCAATCTCCGCTTCGACTGTCACAAAATGTGCAAAGTCCTTGAAAGAGGGAAAATCCTTTCCTTCCATAAGTGTAACTGTTACCTGTCGATTCCAACGGGCTGCCAGCCAGTCAGGAACTTTCTGCAGCAATTTTTGATTTTCCTCGCAGTCACTAAGTATCTCTAGGCCTTTCACGTGTGGTGTGGCTTGGAGACACGCATTTAGAAAGTCAGAGAATGCCCTTAATCCTTCTGCGTCCTTTGAGTTTATTTTAGGCCATTTTAACAGTTTGTCTCTGAAAGCTTTTTGGACAACAAAAGGTGGGCCGTAACGTTGGTCAAGCCTTTGCCATGCATCCCTGTATGCCTCTTCGTCACTGCGAAAAAATGTGCCCTCAAGACAATTTTGAGCTGGGCCTGTGACATACCTTTTTAGTAGATGAAGTTTATCAGCAGGTGAGATGCCTTTGCAGTCCACAAGTGAAGAGAATGAAGCCTTCCATTCAATGTAGTTTATTGGATCTCCACTGAAAACTGTGGGCATTGGCACTGGAACTCTGTTTATAGCTATACTATTTTGAATAGCTTGGGCCAACTGAGAAATGTCAGTGAGAGGTGTTTGCGTGACAATTTGAGGGTTTGGACTGTTCATCATTTGATTTGGCATATGGATGGACACATTGTTTTGTGGCATTCTTGAAGTTAAGTTACTAGAGGGAGCTGATGCTTCATTAACTGATTGGTGACCAACAGAGAAAGGTATACTGTTTGGTTGTATTTGCTGATATTCCATATCCATGTTAATCTCCCTGTCGTAAATCTCAAGTTTTGCACGAGCAGCTTGTATTTCCTTTTCTGCCTTTAAACGATCAAGTTCTGATTGTATATCTTTCATTTTTTCCTTTTGTTTAATTTCCTCTTGCACAATTTTATATTCTGCTTCCTTTACAGCCAACTCCGCAGCCGCTTCGATCCTTTTGGCTGCGATGCTTGAAGTATCAGACTGCTTACCGAAACTAGACTGAGAGGCAGTACCGTAGATGGAGCGGGCGTACTGTTGTGATGGTAGCTGATGAAGACGCTGCCTTTCTCTATCTGCATCGAAATCACCATCTATTCCCGTTATACGTTCACTAAGTATTTTCATAATGTCCTTAGATACTGCTTCACAGGAGTCCATTTTGCGTCTTGTGTCAGGGGATGGCATAGTACGCTCTCTTATTTCAGTGTACACCTTCATCATGTTGTTCAGACCATTTTCAATTTCGTTTGCCATTTCACACAACTTGTGTTCTGATAAGTCAGTCTTTAGGCTTTCTCTGGACTTTCTGATTAGCTGTTTCCATTGTTCATAGAGACTGATAAGTTTTTTGTTCTTTTTAATCAGTTCGTCCTTTTGATAGGCTAGCATTTTTTCCGTTAACACACTAGGGCGCTCTGAACGTCTGGGTAACGACAACTCGGTCGCATCCTCAATTTTTTGCAGTTCGGCTAATTGTTTTTCTTTGCGCTCAATATCGTCCTTTAACTCCTGTCTTGACATGCTTTCTGTATCTCCTTGATGTAATAAGGCTCTCGTTTCATGGATTTCGATTTGTAGCTTACGTATTTGCTCTTCGATATCGTCCATTTTCCGTGCTGTTGCCGTTGTCCTTAAGAGTTTACGAGCCGCTCGATGTAGCACGCTGAGGTGAAGCTCTTACTGTAGCATGCCCCCCGAGACAGAGAAGAAACCTTTACTGATGGTTTTTATGATGCTTTAATCCTTTGTTAAACCTTTTCCGTTCATCACATCACCAACGTAAGAGCTGCAATTTACATAAACATACGATTTATTAGCTAACACGGTTCAAAATCCGCTAGCTTTACATGTGTGCACAAGAACACATTAACAGACGAAATATGCATTTGTCAAACTATTGAACATACCTTTTGCCTCTTCTGAGGGGCTGCAAGCATAATACATGTATATTTTATCATCCAGTGTCGATGAACGCTATCGTTACACTAAAACTGCACTAACTCGAGCGCGCGCTCCACTCAAACCCAAACACAAAGCGCGAAGCTTAACACCGGAAGTTAAAACATTGCACTTTAGAATTTCAAAATAAGAGACAAACACATTTCCTACAAAATATACTGAATGGTTATTTACAATGAGAGTATAGTTCCTAGCCATATCTGCCTAGAAAATCGCAACTTTTAATTTTCTGTCGGTCTTAGTACACGAAGTAACTACAGAAGAGTCAAGTTTTAAGTAGAAAGAGTATCTGAGCTCTTTGGTTGTTTTTTGGCGTGATGCTAGTGGTCTGGTCGGAATCAATGGATTGTGCTAAGCTATGCTGAGGGTGCTGGCGCCAGACCCGGGGATCGGCTGAATGGATTCCAAGATGGTGAGAATCATATGTTTAACTCTAGGGGAGCTGGAAAATGGCATATTTTCAAAAAAAAGTGTAGTGTCCCTTTAAGTACTGGTATAACAAATTGGGATACATTGTTACACTTCTGTCTGAGAGCTAATCTTACCACAAGAACCATTGGTGAGATATCTCCAGTCAACACAAATACCAATCGTTTTGCATGCTGATGCTGCGTACTCCAGAGAAGAACAGGCAGCAACAGTAGACATGGATGAGCAGTAGTCGAACCTGCAATTCTTCTCCACTGATACGAGATCTGTGATTTTACTGCATTCTTCAAACACCCTAAGAACAAAGTGGGGATGATATAATGGCTATAATACAACAGGCTACTTGTACAGCTATTTACTTTTGCTATTTCGCTACTTTCGCCAAAAACTAGCTGTTTAGTTGGTATGTTTTTATGTAAAAGTACCTTATGATTTTTTTATAACTCAACTGGTAGAGTAACAGGCAAGCAATGCCAAGCTAATAGGTTTGGATATTTTGCATTTTATTTTTAGATAACTATTGATTAACTAAATAAGATACAATCCATGTTATTCAAGACAAGCTGGCACAGACTCAATGCATCAATTTGTGGAAAACCTAGTCCGATTCAATTAGATCATTCATCATTTCTTCAGGTTTTGACCACACTGGCCTTAAAAACATTCAACAGTGGCTTACGCATGTTGAAGGAGGTCGCATATTGGAGCACTGCAGGGAGGTGGAGGTGGCATTGGTGGGGGAGAGACACAAGAGATATTTCTCAGTGGAGATTTGCAGTAGGATTTCAGAGGGTGTTCTACGACCCAGTCATACGCAGTCTTATCACAGCAACTGTCATCTTCAACTACGCCATTTCTGCGTATACATGACTGCCCACCACAAACACCTGCAATCAAGTCAAATAAAACAACAGTCACCAAGTATCACAGAAATAACACAAGCCAGCTGGTAGTTCATTATATCTTATTAGTCAGTTGTTTTAATGACGTACCACACTGTCCTTGAGTGTTGTTGAAAAAGTGCTCTGATGCCAAGTTGATTAACAGAGTGTTGAATGGTGTAAGAGAAACATAAGAACGAATAGGTTTGATGTAGATGGAGACCTTCATACCACTGCTTTCAAACTTAAACATCTCATTCTCATATGGTGGTTTAATGATCTCCTGGTTCAAAGTAGACTGGAAAATACATTAGATTGATTAGAATAAGATGTTTTTATGTATTGGATAGATTTTATTTATTTTCAGGTCATGCACAAATGTTTTTATGCCTTAGTATTATGGAAAAAAACATGGTTCCTTTCCCAGGGGTTGGTGTTGGGTTGGTGTTCAGTGGCTGGCTCAGTGTCATTGCATCATGTTTACGACGGATGCATCCCTCAAAGACTGGGGAGTGATTATGGAAGGCTGTTGGGGCCATGGACTATGGAAGGCCCATCAGCTCAAATAGCACATAAAGTGCTAAGAGATGCTGGTGGTCTTTCACGCTCTTAAATACTTTCTTTCTCACCTCTGGGGCCATCACATATTGGTTTTGAATTGGTCCCACATTTTGCTCGCACAACTGTATAAGTTGCCATGCCTCATTTTCCTGTGGGCACAGGGAAAGCTGCTCTCACTCAGAGAGCTTTTTTGTACCCTAGACTCATTTATGTGCTTACCAATGTGCTACCGCCTACAGTCTTGCAGGCTTTCTGTCCTCCATTTACAGATCAGAACAAGGAGATAGCCAATTTGGTGCGAGCACTGGATGCTTATGTACGCAGATCTGCTCTATGGAGAAGATCTGAACAGTTATGTGAATGCTGGCACTGGCTGGCAACTTTTTTTCAAAATGCTGGCATGAGTTAAAAGGCACAGTTTAACATTTTTATTCCCCAATTCAGTGGGGAAGAGCGCAACCAAAAAAAATTCTAATTCAAGAGCCAAAATGTCTGCTTGTGTACACGGACCAACAATTAAAAATGCTCAAATTAAAAGCAAGAATAAATTCATTGTGACAGAAACCTAACTCCTATGAATTGTTGTTGACAGCAGGGGGCTTGCATTCAGTTTGAACTACAGCAAACAATATTTCAACCTATCGACTATCTTCAGAAAGCATGCGTAACTAACCATACTTAATTGATTAAAACTTAACAAATGACAGCTGTATAACAATACTCTTACTTTCGCTTTCCAAAGCAATAGGGTACGGAAGCCCTGTCTATCCTTTTCAAGATTTTTGTGTGAATGTTAGGTTTTGTGTAAAGCTTTCATTCATTATAAGCCTACCTCCACCATGAACTCCTCTGTAATCATAAGTGTGACTGTGTCATTCCAATACTTTAATATGATGCCTCTGGAACAAGAAGCATCAATATCTGGCTCGCAGAAGTAGTTGTCTACAGTAATGCTTAAATGGTGATGCAGTACTTTTTCCTCCACTAGAGTGTAAGTGCAATTGTCCATAAAGTCAAACGGGATGCCTTGGAATGAAATGTAGTGAGGGTCTCCATAAAGCTGACACTGGCCTGAGGAGTGAAAGAAAAGCAAAATGTTGTCAAACATGTCTTCTAAACACTTTTATTTGTTTTTGGTCAAGAAGCTCCACCCCAAACATAAACCAATGGTTCAGACAGTGTTACTAATTTGGGATGCTTAAACACACCGTGAGATCAAGCATTAACTAGTTAAAATAGTCCAGATAATTGGTCAGCATGGTCATATTTTGACAGTCACCATTTTTGTAAGGGAAAAAAAGGTAAATAGCACACACTAGGGAGGTCTGTGATGCATGTGGCCGCCACATTCAGGTTGTATTCAGGTCCAAGTACTCACAAGGGACCCAAGTTTGAGTGTGATCTATGGTCGTTTCACCTTCGTCTTCCATGCACTTTGAAGAGTTTGCTGGAAAATTGATGTGGCGTTTAAAGGATTCTGCCAACAAATTAGTATTTCTGAATGGCCCGAGGCCGGATAAGCGGATTCGAGGAGAAAGTATTTAATGAACTTATCTGATTTAAAGGGCGGATTAGTGGATTAATATATTGCATCATTTTGTAATAATGTAACCAATTTCTTGGGAAACTTGAGAAATTAATAATTGTATTGACCCAACTAGTTATTTTTGTACGTTTATTTTAAAGAAAAAAGTGATACATAATGAAAGAATTTTAATTTTGGGGTGAGTTAAAGCAACACTAAAGCGTTTTTGCTCTTTGCTCCCCCTACAGGTTGGAAAAGGAATTGTCCATAACCACTGTCGTAAATAATTTAGCCTACTGCAGCAAAGCTGGCTCTGATTGGATTGTAGGTCTGCAAGTAAAGCAAGTTTTTGTAGCTTTCACTCAAACTACAGGACCGCGACCCGACGGTTGGAAACTTCTTTGGTGCGGTTTTGGCCAATAGAGGGTTGCAAAGCGAATGTGAAAGTGCCGTTCACCCTGTTTCGAGTGGATGAACGACTGAAATGTTTTTGGAAACATTAATTTAAGGTAAAAAAACCTCTTTGGTGTTGCTTTAATACACCCACTGTTCACGGTCTTAGAATCTTGATCAAAGAGAGATATGTGTCTATAACCAACCAGGATACTTACAATCACACTGCCAGCTTTCACAACAAGTGTCTTTATCCTTAACCAGACTCTTCTTGTCTCTAGGGCAGTCAGTCCTTATCTCGGGTATTGGACAGGTAATGGGTTTTACCTCGATCACTCCAGACCTACAGACTTTATCAGTACAATCCTCTCTCCAAGTGGCTCCATTTGGCCAGCTTTGGTTTCGGATTTCATTTCTGCACTCTAATTTTAAAAAACAGCAAAAATATGAGTTAAGGTTGAGTTACACAGAGTTATTGTACTTACAAGTTCAATTTTGGCTGTAATATTAGTGTCCCCTTGAAAATTGTTCTTCCGAAATTGTGTTTCTTGTCTCCCCAACTGTTAGATTAAATTTACGCCCATGGACACCACATGCTTAACTTCCATTAGCTGGTTAGTGTGCATGATTTCAAATTTGAGCTGTGAAGTATCATATACTGTACTATATAAAAAAAATTCTGAAGTTGGCTCATCATCAGGATAGGGTTAATGTCAGTGGGGGACAGTAGAAACATTACACAAACCTTGTGTTGCACCTAAATAAAACTTGAAAACTTGTGTAAAACCAAATACAAAACTTTACCGGTACCTGAAGTCCTAGTCACCGTTCTAACTTGTGGGCCTGTAGTATTTTTGGATATAGTTGGGCCAGTTATAATTGTAAATCCTGTTTGCCAAAATAAAGGCACATTTGGAACTATTTGTCACTTTATTGTCATATATTATTGACCAAATGTAAATTATGAAACATATACTGGAACATATACTGTATAATCTGAAAAAAAAAAACATGTTCGTACCTGTTGTGGTTGTCACTGGAGTTGTGTATTTCACTGTGGTTGTAACTATTTCAGTTGTTGGTTGAGTTATTGTTGTGTATTTCTTTGTTAATTGTTGAGTTGTTTTGACTGGAGTTGATGGATGTGTTGTAGTTGCAGGTGTTTGTACAAAGGTTGTGGATTTTTCTGTGGTAGCAGTTGGTTGTTGAGTTGTAGTTGTGTGTTCCATTGTAGTTGTGTGTGTTGTGGTTGTGTTCATTGGAGTTGAATATGATTCTGTTGTTCTCACTGAAGATGGTGATTGTGTTGTGGCTGTGTGCTCTATTGGAGTTGTATATGACTCTGTTGTCATCTCTGTGTAAGGTGGTTGTGATGTGGTTGTGTGGTCCATTGGAGTAGAATATGATTTGGTTGTCTTTGCTGAAGATGGTGGTTGTGTTGTGGTTGTGTGCTCTATCAGAGTTGTATATGACTCTGTTGTCATCTCTGTGTAGGGTGGTTGTGATGTGGTTGTGTGGTCCATTGGAGTAGAATATGATTCAGTTGTCTTTACTGAAGTTGGTGGTTGTGTTGTGGTTGAGTGCTCTATCAGAGTTGTATATGACTCTGTTGTCATCTCTGTGTAAGGTGGTTGTGATGTGGTTGTGTGGTCCATTGGAGTAGAATATGATTTGGTTGTCTTTGCTGAAGATGGTGGTTGTGTTGTGGTTGTGTGCTCTATCAGAGTTGTATATGACTCTGTTGTCATCTCTGTGTAAGGTGGTTGTGATGTGGTTGTGTGGTCCATTGGAGTAGAATATGATTTGGTTGTCTTTACTGAAGTTGGTGGTTGTGTTGTGGTTGAGTGCTCTATTGGAGTTGTATATGACTCTGTTGTCATATCTGTGTAAGGTGGTTGTGATGTGGTTGTGTGGTCCATTGGAGTAGAATATGATTTGGTTGTCTTTGCTGAAGATGGTAGTTGTGATGTGGTTGTGTGCTCTATTGGAGTTGTATATGATTCTGTTGTCATCTCTGTGTAAGGTGGTTGTGTTGTGGTTGTGTGGTCCATTGGAGTAGAATATGATTTGGTTGTCTTTACTGAAGTTGGTGGTTGTGTTGTGGTTGAGTGCTCTATCAGAGTTGTATATGATTCTGTTGTCTTCTCAGTTGTTAAGGTTGTGTATTCTGTTGTTTTCTCAGAGGTTGGTGGCTGTGTTGTGGTTGTGTGTTTTGTTGTACTTTCTGAAATCAGTGGTTGCGTTGTATATTCTGTAAATTCAGTATTTCCCTCAGTTGTTGAGGTTGTGAATCCAGTTGTCTTAGTTGTTGAGGTTGTGTATTGTGTTGGTCTCTCAGAGGTTGGTGGTTGTGTTGTGGTTGAGTGCTCTGTTGGAGTTGTATATGATTCTGTTGTCTTCTCAGTTGTTAAGGTTGTGTAGTCTGTTGTTTTCTCAGAGGTTGGTAGCTGTGTTGTGGTTGTGTGTTTCATTGGAGTTAAAGAGGATTTGGGTGTAGTGTCTGTCTTAGTTGTTGAGGTTGTGTATAGTGTTGGTCTCTCAGAGGTTGGTGGTTGTTTTGTGGTTGAGTGCTCTGTTGGAGTTGTATGTGTTTCTGTTGTCTTCTCAGTTGTTAAGGTTGTGTAATCTGTTGTTTTCTCAGAGGTTGGTAGCTGTGTTGTGGTTGTGTGTTTCATTGGAGTTAAAGAGGATTTGGGTGTAGTGTCTGTCTTAGTTGTTGAGGTTGTGTATAGTGTTGGTCTCTCAGAGGTTGGTGGTTGTTTTGTGGTTGAGTACTCTGTTGGAGTTGGATATGATTCTGTTGTCTTCTCAGTTGTTGAGGTTGTGTGGTCTGTTGTCCTCTCAGAGGTTGGTGATTGTGTTGTGGTTGTGTGTTTTGTTGTACTTTCTGAAATCAGTGGTTGCGTTGTATATTCTGTAAATTCAGTATTTCCCTCCGTTGTTGATGTTGTGAATCCGGTTGTCTTAGTTGTTGAGGTTGTGTATTCTGTTGTTCTCTCAGAGGTTGGTGATTGTGTTGTGGTTGTGTATTTCATTGGTGTTGAATATAATTCGGTTGTAGTCTCTGTATTTGGTGCGTGTGTTGTGGTTGTGTGTTCTGTTGGAGTCGTATATGATTCTGTTATCCTCTTGGTTGTTGAGGTTGTGTGGTCCGTGTGTTTTGTGGATGTTGGCTGTGTTGTGGTTGTGTGTTCCAATGGAGTTGTATAGGATTCTGTAGGCCCTACAGTTGTTGAAGTTGTATATTCGGTTGTTCTCTCTGAAGTTGGGGATTGCGTTGTGGTTGTGTGTTTTGTTGTACTCTCTGAAATCAGTGGTTGTACTGTAGTTGTGTATTTTGTTGTCTTCTCTGTTGTTGGTAGTTGTGTTGTGATTATGTGTGCTCTTGTATTATTATATACTTTTGTAGTACTCTCAGTAGTTGAAAGTTTTGTTGTAATGTTCATTGTTGTTGTAGATGGCTGCGCTGTAGATGTGTAAGTTGTGGTTGTATATGTAGATGTTGGTATGCAAATGATGTTTCCCTCAATGCATTTGCTAAAAAAGAATATAAACCCCAATAAATAGTAAATGTATACTTAAATTCTTTGAATATTTTATATGAATTTATTTTTCAGCATCATAAAAAGGATCTTAATAATGGCTTACCAGCACATATACGGACTACAAACTTCTTCTTGAGGTGACCACACCCTGTTCATGAAGTTACAAGTGCAGTTGTCCGAGGTAGAGCATTTAGCCATGTTCTCATCATAATATGGTGTCTCCACAGGGCACCTTGGATAGCAGCCTAAGCCAAAGACAAAGTACTGCTTGATTTCAAAACATACTTACATGAAAATCTAGGGCTGTTAATCAACTAAGATGTGTACTGTAGTTTCACAAGTTCGAATTAACATGTACCTGTAATCAATAGGGAATGAGATAAAGCATATTTTGCAAGCTGTATAAAGGGAGGGCTCCAAGCAGGGAATTTTAGCCCAAACCCAGAGTACTCCCCCCTTTTTTTAAATGGGATAGATGTACTAGTTGAGAGTGAGGTAATGGGGTGGAGAAGGGAGGCTGCAAAAGAGATGGCTTCTTTTAGACAATTTGTGCTGATTGGTTGGATCACATTACCATACTCCTTTGGAACTTAGTTAAATAAACATTTTGCAGCTGCAAAATAGAAATGTGACCCATGGGTCCCATTGTTCATTCAGGCACTTAGAGGACTTTGCTGAAAATTAATTTAAAGGATTCTGCCAGCAGTATTTCTGGAATGGCCTGAGGCTGGGATTAAGTGGATTTAAATTTAAATTATTTGATGAACGTAAAATACATCCCGAGAGCATTTGGTCAATACCATTCTGGTGGCGGGTTTTGCACATGCGCAGTACTGTATATGACAGGTCTTGCTGTAATAAAACCTGGAGGCATTGCAAACAGAATTTGTAGTTAACACCCACCAAATGCGGGTAAACATCTGCTGTGGTGGGTAACATTGTTAAATCACTAGCCAATTTGTCGGGTTACTTTTAATAAATTATGTTAAATTGTTAATTTCTTGTTAAAGCTCATAAACCAAATGCTCAGAGTTTTAGGGCAAATACTCAAATCATGAGTCATCATGGTATACTAAATACAACATTATTGCGCAGCATCTGTGCATCTCTGGCTTACCTGAATACAGCCGTCACTACACATGATGTTTTATTAACGTAGTTCGGGAGGAGCGCGTCAAATAAACCACTTAAGTACTTCCAGCTGTCTATAATCAGTAATCAACAAATAATACTTTAGTACCACCAGCTGTCCTCAATCAGTAATCATCATATATACCCAATCAGCACAAAGGCAAGCCATATAAAAGTCACAGTTTAACTCTCCTAAAATCCTCTGCAGTCTTTAGAATCCCTTCACCATCCCGTCTCCTCTCACTCACACAGGTGGGGGGGGGGGGGGATACTCAGCGTTCGGGCCCATTTCCGAGCTCAGAGCCCTCTCCCTGGACAGCACGCCAAATATGTTTACTAATTTAATCTATACAACTTCTTTGTAAATGTGAACTCGTGAAATTGCAGCAAAAAATGGTGTGCTAGACTTACAATGTGGCAATACTTAGCTGGGGTTACTAACACCAGCTTAATAAGAAAAGTCACCCCAAACAAACAAGGAGACTAAGGTAGCATGCACACCAAAGCTTTTACGCTGGTGGCCGGCTTATGTTTTCAATTGTTTCCAATGGAAGTGCTGCATTTTTCAAAAAAGCCAGCAGCTGGCTGTTTTCCGCTCTGAAATTTTTTTTTAAATTTTGGTAAAAAACTCAGCTCGTCAATGGCAGTTCTCACACGGCCATCCAATCAAAGTGGAGGAGGGATGGGATAAACATCACAAAAACCAACCAGCACATTGTTCAATGACTGATAAACAACGCAAAAGTATCATAGCAACCAAAGTGCTCAGCTAAAGAAAGCTGGCAGTTGGCTAAAAAAGTCGGCGTCTGCTGGGCATTTTCAGATGCATTTAAAAGCTTTGGTGTGCACAACCCCTAAGAGAAAAAGAGCCAATGTTTTAATACCAAGTTGCAAACTAGGCGTGAATGGCTCATCTATCCGTGTGTCTCAATCCGCTCCCTAGGCCGTGAATAAGCATATCGTGTACAATAGAGATGTTGCAGTGTTGGAATTTTCCCACCGGTTAATCAGCGTGTGACAAACCTCCGGTTAACAAGCGTGTAGGAGGGTCTTATAAATGCACCTGCAGCCGTGCACATTTTACTTTCACTTTTGTATTAGTATTGTATTAAATGCCGCGCTTGCATAAGTTGCGTTAAATCACGCATGAATGGCCTACAGTCAAAGCTTTTATTGTTGTATTTATTTATTCATTTGTTTATATTAGTTATATTTTATATTTATAAAAACAGAACTCCTCCCCAAGTGGATTGTTAGTCTTTAACAATTGACAACTGGGTCTTTCTTAGCTACACCTGCCATAGACATGGCACAGAAGACATGGCACAGGAGGAAATACATTATGCGAATCACTGAAGAAACAGCATTACCTACAGTACATAATGGATGGCCCGAGTGTGAGTAAATTAACAGCAATGAATACAGTAAAATCAAGAAAAGGGGACGAGAGAAACAAATAATAACTGTACCTTCAAGCTTTCCTATGAAGAGGTTATTATTGCCACAGGTCTTAACTTGACCACAGGAATTGTAATGCCAGGTGCACTCGTCCGCTTCATTATAATAGTCACAATAGACCGCTGTGGAAAATAAACACTATAATTACCTTTCAAACCCAGCAATAGTAGGAAATAAAAAAAAGTTTCCGCAATACAATACAATCATTACAATATGAAGCAGTTGCTTACGACACAAGTCTGGTGTTCTCCAGTTTATACAGATGTCCTTTGCACTGCAGGCCTCTGCATACGCTGCAACAGCAGTACAGAAGCCGAGAAACTTTCCTTCAAACTCACAAGAACATGACTCCAAAACACAGGCCTGGTAGTAAGGCTCTGGATCTACCTATTGAACGTGAGAATCCAACAGATGGGTCTATCAATTATATGTAGTGCACCTGAATAAACGTTTTAACTGTGAAACTTTTCAATTAACTTGAACACATTGGTCAAACTTAGTTTATATTCAGCATGGAAACATCAAAATTGTTGAATGCTAAATAAAAGTATTGCAATGTACCTTCAGGTGGCAATCTTTAAAGGTGTCAGATCTTAGAATCATACAGCGTCTTTGAGCCCAAGCTGCACAGTAGGAGTGCCGTTCACAGGGAAACATTTCGGTGATCACATCAGAGCAGGGCGGGGCTGACGTCTTCCAACTGTTTCCGAAATCAACGACACTGAAAACTTCAGAGGCACTGCTAGTCAGAAGGTCGTTTGTCACCTTTCCATCAAAGTTCCCACAAAGACCCAACACTCTTCCCTGATGTTCCACAATTGAGAGAAAACAGCATGGTTACCACAAAGTAGGACATTTTCCTGAAAAACATCCTGTTTTGGAACAACAATTAACCCATGCCCAACTCTTATGCAAACTCTGATGTTACTAGAAGAATGTTACTACTGTAGGAATTTAGGCCTAAAATCAGATAGTAATGTTGTTTCAAGTGCAACAAGGATTTTGATTAAGAAAAAAATTGCTGCTTGAATGATATAAATATTTTAGATTTAAGTTGTAATTCTTCCAGATTAACAAAACACATAAAACCATTCCATGGAATTCCACAGATTATTCCAAACATTAAGTCCTGCAAGTCACATACATTGGTACACAACATTGGTAGTATGCCACTGTATTTCCTTTGTTCAAATGCATAGTTACATCTAGACACTTTATAATATTGGACCAGGTAGAGTATTGGCTTTAGGCAAAAAAAATGTCACACTCAGGATTTTATCAATATTTGCCATATAGAAAAATTAAAGGTGATTACTTACTCTCCATTGAGACTCCAGCTGGATTGTGACCCTGGTGTGTTTGTCCCAAATTACGGTCAGGCCCAGTTTGGGTACTGAGATGATGATGTACATACCCACAGTGTGGATGGAGTACAGGGGCTCTGCCAGCAAACCATGGGCACCCCATGGCTGGGTTGTCTCAGTGACCTTCATATCATTTAGCAGTAAAGTCACCTCACCCTATCAAACATTGAACAATCAGAGTTATTTTTAATAAGGCATGATAAAGATAATACTGGTCAAATTTGACTGTGGGCCATTTTAGTACAGTGAACTCATTGTCATGTTCAAGAAACCAATTTGAAATAATTCAAGCTTTGCGACATGGTGCATTATCCTGCTGCAAGTAACCATCAGAGGATGGGTACATGGTGGTCATAAAGGGATGGACATGGTCAAAAACAATGCTCAGGTAGGCTGTGGCATTTAAACGATGCCCAATTGGCACAAAGAGGCCTAAAGTGTGCCAAGAAAACATCCCCCACACCATAACACCACCACCACCAGCCTGCACAGTGGTAACAAGGCATGATGGATCCATGTTCTCATTCTCTGTTTACGCCAAATTCTGACTCTACCATCTTAGTGTCGCAACAGAAACTCATCAGACCAGGCAACATTTTTTCCAGTCTTCAACTGTCCAATTTTGGTGAGCTTGTGCAAATTGTAGCCTCTTTTTCCTATTTGTAGTGGAGATGAGTGGTACCCGGTGGGGTCTTCTTCTGTTGTAGCCCATCCGCCTCAAGGTTGTGCGTGTTGTGGCTTCACAAATGCTTTGCTGCATACCTCAGTTTTAACGAGTGGTTATTTCAGTTAAAGTTGCTCTTCTATCAGCTTGAATCAGTCGGCACATTCTCCTCTGACCTCTAGCATCAACAAGACATTTTCGCCCACAGGACTGCCGCATACTGGATGTTTTTCCCATTTTACACCATTCTTTGTAAACCCTAGAAATGGTTGTGTGTGAAAATCCCAGTAACTGAGCAGATTGTGAAATACTTAGACTGGCCCGTCTGGCACTAACAACCATGTCAAGCTCAAAATTGCTTAAATCACCTTTCTTTCACATTCTGACATTCAGTTTGGAGTTCAGGAGATTGTCTTGGCCAGGACCACACCTCTAAATGCATTGAAGCAACTGCCATGTGATTGGTAGATTAGATTATTGAATTAATGAGAAATTGAACAGGTGTTCCTAATAATCCTTTAGGTGAGTGTAATGCTATAGGTACCATATACAATAATAATACAGTATGAAATATCCATTGATTAAAACCATGGTAATGAATGATTAACATATTCATGTACTATTTTATCTATGCTACTTTTAGGAACATTAAAGAATATCACGATATGACTACAGTACATTTTTATATAAAACACATTTGGTATGAGACATTTCACATGGTGGACAGCTTTACTGTATCCCTCAGGGTGCTGAGCACACTGAACTGATACACTTTTAGACACCACATCACCACTTCATTCTATGCACTTTTACTCAATCACCTCAATTTTAATCTAATGGACTCCATCATGCCCTGCACTTTAACACTATAACCAACTCTGCCATTACCTCTTCAATAACCTGTAGTACATGTGCAATTGTATTCTGGTATTATGTGCATAATCTGTACTTTGTGTATTTATTGCATACATCATAATGTGTATATGTTTTGTGTATATATTGTGTTTAAGGTGTATATAGTCAACATCCAATAAGAAATATACAGAAATTGTCTACCAGTAGCTCCACTGAGATGGCGCGAGAACACGTCAGAGACTCGTCACAGCATGGCACACTCTCAGTTTTGATTGTAAACCGGCCATGTCCACTAAGATCAGCATCCTTACATGAAGAGAAGTTAGGGTTAAACAATGTATGGGTTTGTTAAGTATTGCATAATGTATAAAGTAATTGTACAGTAACTGTATATTGTACATAAACCAAATCATGGATGGTACTAAAGTAGATTCTCTATTAGAATGGAAAAGTAGGTTTTCATTAATGTTTATAATGTGTTTTTCTTCTCTTCCAATGATTTTTGACAACCCTAAAGTAAATGTTATGTATAATGGTAAACCCCAAAAACACTTAAAGGGCACCCATTATGGTCTTTTTTTTTAACAAGATGTAATATAAATCTCAAATGTGCCCAGGATGTGTCTGTGAAGTTTCAGCTCAAAATACCGCACAGATCATTTATTACAGCATGTCCAAATTGCCCGTATTTGGGTGGAAGCATAAACTCGCTGTTTTAATGTCTGTACCTTTAAATGTAAATAAGCTACAGCTCCTCACTCCCTTACTAACAGACAGTGAGTGCTTACAGTTCAAATACATCTGATTAATACAGTCTAAAACAATAGTATCTAGTGGACAGAGCTAAGGGTGAAAATATGGTAATGCAGGACTGAAAGTGGGTGGGGCTTTATCAATGTGACCTCATAATGAGACTGCTTTGGTTTAATGGGGATTAAAAAACAAGGAGCGGGTGGATTTTTTTCATCGTAGGGTGGTTGTGTTCACACACTGCCAACACACATTATCCAAGTGGATTTTGCATAATAGGTGCCCTTTAAATGAATTGTAACACAGTGACCACTCACCTTGACCAGTGTGTACTGACAATGGCCATCAAAACGGTACCATTTGGAGTCAAATGTGCGGTATTGCCCATTCCCAAACACTTCACACACACCTGAACATGGTTCATCGATACAAGACCACTCACCTCCTCTACAGGTACTGTGAGACATAAAATCACATCTTTTTAATCTGGTAATCAATCTGCTGTATATACCTATAATTAAAAGGCTTCCTAATACAAAGCTTTGATTAAAATACAACATAGACATAATTCTACAAAATCGCATTGATTGCCCTCATAGGGCCTCTATTTTACTTGCAACCTTCCGATCTCTCTGATGAAGCCAAAACGGAAGTGTTTAAACTGAAATTCATCGACTGGCCGCTACAGGCAGGCTCCAAAAGGGAGTCAATTCCCATAGACTCGCAGGTTAAAATGTCCAACTTTACAGTAGAAAATAATATGTTGACAGCCTGGTACAAAAATGTTACTCCCTGGAGCCATGTGGATTACTTTTGTAAAGGATGGATGCACTTTTTGTCTTCAAAGTCAGAAGTTGTCCCCTTTTCCCTGTGTACCCCCATTATAAAGCTTGAAAGAACAAGGACATTTTCTATAATAACTCACTAATTTTCATTTTTCACCACAGTATCCATTTAAGTTGGACTACTGCTACTCTTCTTGGAGCTTGACCGGCCTAAGACCCCATTTACATTCATTGTATAGTATGACCTTGGCCATTGTTCCAAATATCTCAGTTTTTTCCAAGAAAAGTTTAAAACAACATTACTATCGCTTTAAAACATACATGGCAAATTAAGGATTTCAACTCTTACCATAATTTACAGTTTGCCTCCACACTCTGCCCGGTTTCATACACCGTTCCACTGAATTCACAAGTGCAGTTTTCTTGGCTCACACAACCACCCTTATGATCTTCAAAAAAGCCTTCTGGACAAAAACAACCACTGATACAGGTGTAATCTTCACTCTGTAAATACAAATAAGCAGTTTCACACAAATACTCTTTCAAAAAAAAATTCCATTTAAGAAGGAAATGCTTACTAGTGGTTTGGTCAAGCTTTCACAGGTCTTATGAGCTGTGTTCACAGGTATTTGTAAGCAGTGCACACAAATCTTCCCTACTGGGCAATCTAGAATAAAAACTAAATATTAAATATTGTACATCAAAATCATTGTCATAACCAGTATTTTCCCCTCATATTTTAGTAAAATATCTAAATGTGACTGTCTGTGAAATCCAAGCTAAAGTCTCATAACTTAATAATGAGATAAGAAGCATCAAAGTTTGATTCCGATTATTGATTTCACGTACGTTTACATGCAACCAAATAATCGGTTTGTAATCGTATTGATGGCTCGTATTGAAAAGCTTCATGTAAACACCTTAATCAATACGATTGAGGACGATCGAATGCGAATTGGGATCGTATTGAAGGGGATGGTGTACCCCGATCTGTGATCCAATCAGCAGGAGAAAAGTACGCATGTAAACGCATGAATCGTAGTATTTTCTAAATCGGATGCAAAAATAAAAATACACTGTGCACATGCGCAGAACATTTGTGCTCCAAGTTCACTATATTTACCTCTTTTATCACATGATTATCGTCACAGAAACACGCAACAACAAGGCATTATTAAAGCAACGTTAATGGGGTCACGCGCTGTACACGCAATGTATTAAATTCTGCAGTGTTTATGTGTGTTTTAAAATAGGGTTGCGCCTTTTGAAAAGTGTGTTTTTATCACCTATATCTGAAAACTTCTTAAGAACAACTTTCTCCAAGTCAGTTTTGACTTTTATCCAGAGATGAAGCGTAACTCGACTTAGCGTTGCTAAGTCTGCTTTTTTACCAAGTTTAAATTTGGGCTACTGTTTAAACTGTTTCCAACAGTTGTTTTTTCTGCGCATTAAAGATTAAATGATTTCGTTGCTTAGTTATTGGTATTTTGGCTGTGAATAGTCATTGGTATGCTTTTGGGCTAGTTTTGAACATCCATTCGGATGGTTCAGATACGCGAATCTGGCAACCCTGGCTGTGCGCTTGCGCAGACTTTCGGTTCGGATTCTATATAATGTACACGAACATTTAAATCAGATTGCAATGTTTAGGGTGCATGTAAACTGTATCGTCGTAACCTTCAATCTCATTAAATTCAGTCAGATTGACAAAAGTTTGTGCATGTAAACATAGCCATTGATTTCAATCTTTGACATGAGTCATGACCTCAACATTATGTAGGATGATTTTATGTAGAAAACAATAAATCACAAAAATGACATTTGTTGAATTTACACAGACACATCCGAGAAGCAAAAGTAAAAATAATAAAAGCTAATTTTAGTTACCACACTCTTCGGGACAGTGAAGTTGTCCATTTTCACACATGCTGAAAGACAATAAATACATGCGTATGCACTTATAAATAGGGCTGTGCGATTTAGGGAAAAAATCTAATTGCGCCTTTTCTACCAGGAATTGCGATTGCGATTCGATTTGCGATTAAATTTTGTAGCCTCTTTAGATCGTTAGATCTTAATGATATTGCTTATGGGTCTGGTGATTTAACTGTATTCTTATGTTTTTGTTTTGTTTTGTTTTTTTGTGAAAATAAGGAAACAAAAACAAAGAAATTAAGAATATAATTAACACTTCTTATTGTATGAAATGTAAAATGATCTTTAGCTTGGACTAACACTGTAACAGTATTTAAATAAGTGAGTTCATTATAGATGCAACTTTAACAACAATTTAAAATATTTAAATGGGTGACTGAGTTTTACTGAAAATATTTGAATGCATGTTTGTTTGTTTTTGTAAACAAAGAACTGTAATACTCAACTTCATAACTCTCAAAATATAACAAAGCTACATTTGGGATTTTTAAAATGAATATAAAATCCAAATGCGTTCAATGTCATGTCATTTCATTCAAGTGACATTAGCAACCAAGTAAAATGGTATTTTAGTTTGTTTTAAATAAGGAGCCAGGCTTGTAAGCGAGAGACGCGGGCGTGAAGTCTTGCGATGCGGACTTGCAGAGACAGGCGGGAGTATTTAATAAGCATAGAGACACAGGCTGCGAGTGTGCGTCAAGTTTAGACACCGTGTCTGTTGTGGTAGACGCCCGCGCAAAGTCTTGCGATGCGGACTTGCGGAGACAGGCGGGAGTATTTAATAAGCGACACAGGCTGCGCGTGTGCGTCAAGTTTAAACACCTTGTCTGTTGTGGAAGACGCACGCGCAAAGTCTTCCAATAGGGAAACGGGCACGAGTATTTAACAAGCATTGAGAGACACAGGCTGCGCGCATGCTTTAAATTGAAACCCCAACCCCTCGTCAGTGTAGGAGAAGCGCTGTTTTGGTTTGACGTGCCTCTCACAGAGAAAGCACAAACATACTTGCGCTCGCTCAATTGGTTAGACTGTCACAAAGCCTCTCTGCATATTTCTCAAATCGCATCATATCGCATCCTTTCGCGATTTGCTAATCGCAACGTTGCACATCGCGATTGCGGTTCGATTTCGATTAATCGCCCAGCCCTACTTATAAACTGTAAATGTGATTAAAACTGATATTAGTCATAAATTCAAAGAACATGGGATCGGCAAAAAAGTTTAAACATTTTTAGGCCTATTTACAGTACCATTGGCGTCCACCAATAACCACTGGACCCGGCAGTGTGACACCACCAGGATGGTAACAGTTGCAAAGAGGGCGAGGGCTACAGGTGTGGCGGTTATTCAGGTGAGTGTCTTCTGTGCATCCACATCCCTCCACAGGGTCATCCGCCACCTCACAGGTAGGATCAGCCCCCGAGAGGGAACGGCAGGTGTGGTTACATGCCACTGTGCTGTATCCGAATACCAAGTTCCCCAGGCATGAAGGAACTGAAGCCAGAATGATTGTGTTAACTACTTGTTTACTGTCATAAAAAGTAAATGTGTGTGTGTGTGTTGAAGGAAACTATGGAAAGGTCTGACCCCACAATTAAAGCATTAAACCCTTGGCAGTAGGCCAGTTTTCCCTATTGTTCAGAAGGTTTATAAGGTTTCCGACCTAAACATCTGGAATATTATTGTACTTTAAGAAAAGCAGGCGTATCAGACATGACGCCTGTATAATTTGCACACTATATAGTGGTATGTCTCAGCCTGATTTCATAAAATTCATACACATTTACGAGATTTATGAATTTATACATATTTATACGTATGAATATATAAGTTAATCGTTCAAAAATGTATGATTCTCATGAAAAAACAAAACCCAACCCCTAAACCCAACGTCACAGGGGTCAAGACAAATCGGACAAAAACTTACGAATGTGGTCGTATTAATTAATACGAATTAGCCAACTCATTAAATATGTACAAATTCTCATGAAATAGCATTGGTTTGTCTTTAAGCACAGTTGCTGTGACTCACGGCAGTTTGTTCCCGATCTCCAGTCTTGAACAGTGATTCCCTGAGTCACACAAGCTTTGACATAGTTGCCAAAAGAGACGCACACACACTCCTCCAATGCTGTCGAGCACTGGCATGTTTTTTGTACACAAGCCTAATAATAAACAAACATAGATTAATGACAAGACAACAAGAATACATTTTAAAAGTATCAATTTGTTTACGGATCCGGATATATCCATACCTCGACAAAAGATGAAACGGGTACGTAATCATGACACACTGCAAACACTCCATTCGGATCTTTCAGCCGATCGCAGCTCTCCTCAGCAAATATCTCTGCAAACGTAATTGATACAAGTTACAAGTCTTTAAAGAAGCTGAAGATCTGTTTTACCTGGTTTACAAAATAAGCACTTAAATTGTTCAAATCGAATACTTTGTGTTTCATGTTGTTCCTCAATGTGAGGTTGAGAATTCATTTTAATTTGGGAAGGTAATCCTTCAAAAAATGTAATTCAATTTTAATTGTATAATTGATAAAGAAATAGTAATAGCTAAGTGACCAATACCATTGTCAGTGTTGATGCATCCAGGTATTGGGGCACAAGTATCCATTGACCAGGACTGGGCGAAAAGTTGAACTGAACTTTCTATGATGCCACTGAAAGTGGTGAAGTCATCACTTGTGTCATTATTATAGGTTCCACAGAGTCCTATATTTAAAAAAATAATAATAATTTTGATTTTGGTGAAGTGATGCATATGTGCCTTTTGGTTGGTTTGTTTGTATAAAGAAAGACTGTACCTTTTGTTGTTTCAGTTGGTTGCAAATATAAATATATTTGAATTTCTGGAGAAACTTGAACTTGCATTTTTAGGCCAAATGAAGTCTGAACTTGAACGAACATTGAAGACTGCCAGAACACTGTGGCATATTCTGAAACAAATCCCAGTGAAATAAAAATGAATGAAAATCAAATGTTAAGCTTATATAAATATTTTACACTTTTAAAAGCCTACCAGTCCGTGACAGGTCACTGATTTCTATGTTGTTGAGTTGCACATTGTTCGCAGAGAAGATATATCTTTCCTGAAACAAAGATGGCATTAGTCACTCTCTAGAAAACTTTCAGTGAAGAATTGAAAATTAAATTGCACCAACTGTTAGCATAATGTTTTGAATTCATGTCGAATGTTTATGGTATTTGTGCATTCATTGTCATTACCATATGTGCCGATTTCTTTTCTTTTTTTTTTGTCGGCACAACGTCACCCAATGCTTAGGTTGCTTAGCAACGGCAGACGCTATGGGAGCACCCAAGCACGTCGGAAACAAGGAGGAAAGCATTTTCTTTTTAGATGTGAAATGTGAAATGCCACTTATTCAGCTTATTTTTCAAAGCATTGTAGATATTACAACTTGTGAGATCCTCCATTTAGAGACGTCACTCAATGCTTTGGTTGCTTAGCAACAGCTGTGTGCCCAAGCGATTTGGAAACAAGGAGGAGAGCAGCACGGTCATATTTTCTGCACGTTTTGGACGCAAAATGTGACGTGCCCCTTTTTCAGCTCGCGAGATCCACAAATAAGAGATGTCACCCAACGCTTAGGTTGCTCAGCAACGGCAGACGCTACTGGAGCGGCCAAGCATTTTAAAAACAAGGCGTTAAGTGCCACAGTCACATTTTCCGCATGATTTAAGCCGCAAAATGTGATGCGCCCCCTTATTCAGCTTATTCATCAAAGCATTGTAGATACGTATTCAAATTCAAGAGATCAATCAATCAGAGAACTCACTCAACGCTTAGGTTGCTTAACAACGGCAGATGCTACGTGAGCACCTAAGCACTTTGAAAACAAGGAGTTAAGTGGCACGGTCACATTTTCCGCATGAATTAAGACGCAAAATGTGAAGCGCCCCCTTATTTAGCTTAATTATCAAAGCATTGTAGATATTACAACTCGCAAGATCCACCAATCAAAGATGCTCCTGAATGTCAAAAGCATTTTTGCCTTAAATTAATTGAGCATATCTGGCGTTTTTCTGTGGGTGCTCGGGCTACGAAGCACCGATGGGATCTATACCCATGTTTATTACTGTCATGGCAATCAGATGCATTGCAAGCTGATTTGTCAGTAAAGTAACTTACAAAGAAACTGTCTTCCCTCTTGTATAAAGACAGCTATTGGGGATAATTCATTTAAAGATAAAAGTCAGTGAGCCCAATTATAGATATTCCAAACTGTATAAAGAATCACAATTTGAATCCCACTTGAAATTTGTCTGACAAATTTGCACATTGAAATACAAGTTGCAATTCAATTTAAATATAGTATAGAACATATTTTAATCTGGTAATCAACAGCTGATATCAAGACAAATAAACGTTTTAAGGATTGTCGGAACACCAATGTAATGAGAGTACGGTGTTAAGTTGTTGTTTTGTTCAAGATAACTGAATGAAAGTGATTATGAAAGAGGAATGTTCATGCTGAATACAAGGGCAATGAAATATTCATATCTTTTAAGGTGTCCAAATATGCAGCAAAGAGAAAGAGATGCAGGGTGGAAATAGACAAACCTGATTGATATTAAGATATGCCTTTTCTATGACAACATCACGTCCAGAAAACTGAATGTTCAATGTCCAGTTAAGTCCCTGCATGATATTTAAAATTAATATACAGTATTAAAGAGAATATTTCAGCACATGATTACATTTTAAATTAAATAATTGGTTAAAAATGTTTTTACCCTTGCAGCCACGTAGGTGCACCTGTCCAGCAGAGAATACTGCTTGCCATCAAATGTGGTTATTAACTGGCCTTCAATAATACACTTGGGTGGACATGTGTTTGCAGAGCATACCCATTTGCCTCTTACACATGTACTAGAGAGAAAAGACAACAAAAAGTTTGCAAAACAAGAGTATTCCAATAAGCATTTCACACATTTTTGCCAAATATTGCATAAAAGAGAAGAGACAACATGGCAAATTAAAGTGAAGAGCTTAGATGCAAAAGTCGCTAAATACCACCTCCGTCAAAATTGAGAAAATGACCAATTCTCGGCATGTATTATATGTTCCTCAAATAGATTTGCTTCAAATTCACTTAATCCCTCCCCCCAGGCCATTCAGAAATACAGTTTTGTTGGCAGAATCCATTAAACAGCATAGTGATTTTCCTGCATTTTTTCAGCAAATTTGATGACAAAGGCATGTGTAAGTCAAGGTGCAAGAGTTTTTAACCGGGTTAAAGGAGGTTTATTCAAATATATTAGGATATTGAATGAATTTTTAAGCCTTTAACTTTCATCCAGAAAGGACAGTGAAGAGTGACTGGAGATTTTTTTAGAAGTGGAGATGTTTGCTTGTACTTAGAGGGTTTATCAGGGAAAGACTTTGTTTTGAATTTCTTAAACACCAATAAAATGACTAAAGTGACATTTGTAAAAAATAAATTTTTAAATTAATATTGCTTACTAATAAAGTAAAATTACTGAACCTAAACATAAGAGCCTGATAAAAAATGCTTATTTACAAGAAAACATGCCAGATGCACTTAGAGGGTTTCGCATCTGAGCTCTTCAAATTAACATTTTAATTAATGCAGTCAATTTTAGTCAACGCACTTAAAAATGCAGTCCTAGAAATCCTTTCTTGGAAAACATTTTTAAAATATGTAAAAATATATATATATATATATATATTACCTAAATAGATTTAATTACATTGTTCTAAAAGAAACCTTATTATTTGGTTTTATATATATATATATATATATGTATATATTATATCAACATATATATTTGATTTGTTGCAGTTACTGTAACTTTAATCTGTGCTAACCTAAACTTAAAACAAAATTAAAAACAAATAAACTGTGAAGGTAAAGATGGTCACACACCCGACATTGTGCCATATATTTAAAATTTGAACACATTATTTTCTATGAGTGTACCCACACCGGCAGCGTCTGTGTGCGATACCCTAGACGGAACGTGGTGTGACGATGCGCTTCTAATATCTAGAACTCACCATGTTTGACACTTAGTCATGCGTTTCTGTCCTGCTGAATATATTGTCTTTCCATGCACACATGGACAGTCCTCCACATTTATAGAATAGTATGTGTCAACGCGATCATTCAGGACTTTCCCTGTCAATGAGAGATTAAAAAATTATTATATGAACTAAATAAAATAAAATAATATATCAATTCCTTTCAAGGTTTGTGTTAGTACTAAAAAGTCCTTTTAAGGAAAGTCTTCGCACTTTACAACTATAACACAAACTATGTAGTCATAGAAGAGCCTTTAAGTCCTATCAGTGGCGGACAGTGACTTTGAAGTTCGTCACAACATGTATGCAGCCCGTCATGTGTGTGGTTCGTAATTTCAAAATATGTGTTCGGCGCGTTGAGTGAACCTATGTGCATCACGTGTCTTGTCAAATTAGTGCCTGCTGCAGATGCGTCTAAAGGGTTTATGATAAAAAAGACGCTCGCATTTGCCAGACACTCGCATAATCCCATGCGTCATCAGAGTTTAGTGTTAAGGGAGTGTCTTGCGTGTATTTTGTGAACGTGACCGTCTCTTTTATCATAAATGGTTTTGACGCGTGTGCAGCAGGCACTTATTTTGACAAAACACGTAATGCACATGGTTCACATGAGAGGTACATACTGGTACCAAAGAGTGCATATCAGTATCTCAAAGGTATGTATTAGTACCAAATGTACACTTATCTGTACCTAAATGGGACATATTAAGACCTTCTGTAATGTACTGCCCTAGTGACAGCTTTGGACCCCATTCATAATAATAACATTGTGACATCTTATTAAAATCTATAGTCTTTGGTACTAATTTAGGACCGGGTGTGCCTCATAAGCCTTGAAAAGTGAAGCCTCTGGCTCTTTGATCGCCCCCTGGTGGCTGGCTGCAGTACAAGTCATAACCCCGCCCTCTCCATTCAAATGAATAGGACTTTGCTCTAAATAAAAAAAATATTTACACTTCCAATAAAAGTTTTCGAAAGATGGTTTTGGTCCTTTCAAGTAGTTGTTATCACGCTGATATATGCTCAAGTGTTAATTTTTGTGATAAGTTTCATTTTAGCTTGTAATTTGATGCTATAGAAACGGGGCGTGTCGTTATGATTGGAGTGGTTGAATTGGTCGCGCGAGCGTTTGGGCGGAAATTTGATACCGCGGCTCCGCCTCTGGCTTCACGGACGATTCCTTCTGCGCATGCCTCGGCTTCAAACTGACGTTTTTACATAACATGGCGGCGACCGTGGTCGGACATTTTTGGCTTCAATTCATTACAATGGTGGGAGGCGACGTCGCGTCGTCCATCTTTTTTTACAGTCTATGTTTAGGACTAACCGTCTGGAGGCTGACAGGTGCTGGTGAGTTCTTGGTAAGGCTGTGGGTTGCTGCAGGTTGGAGGGAAAGCGGGACCCATCTCCATATAGTGCAGATCTCCGGGGCAAATAGGTTGGGCTGCAAAATAAATACTATTTCAGTCTAGAGTATAGCCCTAAATATCATCTGTCTGCACTATTTTGTAATAAACGGTGTCTCTTACAGCAGTTGCTTTTTGTCCTCCACATTGTCCACAGGGGACTTGAGCTTCCACACATAATCGAGAGCTCTTTAAAAAATGAGCAGTTTGCTTCTCGATGCTGCAAGCCATACATGTTTTTATAGCACAAATTCAGGTATGTTCGGTATTTAGTGCCGAGACATTCAAAAGCGTGGGACAAAACATCTCTACAAACCTGAAAATAATGAAAACGGATAGTGAATAAATGCATTATAAATGGCTGAATGTGTGGTAAAACTTTCTATGAAGCGTGTGTAAACTGTATAAAAGCACTCGTGCTTATATGTATAGGCGTCATATAAAATGATTACCAATTACACTTTTTGTGCTAAAGTTGTGCAAAAACTTACTGTGTTTGTCTGCGCAACAGAGTCTTGAGTCAGGCATTGTCCATCAGAGAGAAGACTGTCAGATATCAACTGCTGAAGAGTTTCTAAACAAAAGTAAAAACACACTTTTAAAACTGATGCAACTCGAACAAAAAACATTATGTGGTACTGTAATAATTGACAAGTTTAAGTACAGGCATTGGAAACGCAAATGCAAAGAGGATTGCGATTTCATTTGAGTTTTGGCAAGATCCGTACGCGACGCTAGAGGAAGTGAAATAGCAAATTATGAATTGCAATTGAGATTGAAATATGGCAGGATCATAACTCGAAAGACATAGGAAATTCAAGTACAAATGGACTTTGATTTTACATTTGAAATTTGGCATATATTGTACGTTCGCGTAAACGGAAATGCAAACAGTTTGCATTTGCGTTTAAATTAAGTCACAGTTTTTACACCCACAAGTGGGAAACGCAATTGCAAATACCATTTGCAATTCCTTTTTAATATTGTCCGCAAAAACGTTCCATAGGGGACTAATATAATAACAGGCTTAAAGAAACCCAAAACATCAGTCCACTTAAAGTTCTCACGGACACGCGTTTTATCAGCTGGCGATCCTCCAGACAGTGACGGACCACGTCTTTTCGCTCATTTCTGCCGTGTGGCACCTGTGCCCGCTCGCGGTGTAAATCGCGTCCGCGCTATTCTCCGAGATGCACTTGACGGCCTTTTGTGCAGCATTTTTTTTTTTTACGACAACCTAGTTAAGGCGGTAGCATTTCCCAGCCTGCAAAGTGCTGCGGGAAACCCTGGATAAAGTAGTAAAGACGATATTAACTCTTGTTAGTATTGCTTTGGGAGCTGACCATCCAAATATGGTAAGGTGCATCACATTTTTGCCACATGGTCAATCGGAGCACACCACGCCTTTCAGAACGATGAGCTTTAGGGGTGGCATCCATAATTATCCATAATTTAGGATACAGTATTAAAAAAGTTATATCATGTAATCATGTACAAACTGAATTTGACTTTAAGCACATTATTGGGACCATCCCTGAGGAAAGCCAGGTGAGATTTTGATACAGCAAGAGGGAAGACATTGATGATTTCAACATGCTTTTCGTTTATTTGGCAAAAAAGAGAATGTGTATTGCCATCTACATGAACTTTATGTGCCTTTTTAGGACACAAAGATAACTTGCATTTATCAAAATGCCAACTTCAGTGTAGCTCTAAGATTTATCACTGAGAAGCTGCTTAAATACTGCAGAGAGTATGTAGATGAGAGAGAAACATAACGTTTACACCTGTAATATTTAAATCTGTCTCTTTTGTCCACTTACTTTGAGGGGCAATTTATGAAATAAGATCGTGCGACTTTCACACGCTTGCAAAATGAAACTACGCGGAAATCAGCCGCTTTCGTTTTATCAATGAAAGGCTAAAAATAGCGCTGAATACCATAAGACGTAAAATTTGTTCAGTACCTCAGATTAGATAAGTGGGCGGAGAGACGGCGGTCTCCTGTGGCTGTTCGAACACATTCAACCTGTAGACTGCAGTTCTATCTATTGTTTTATTTCCCCTGTCATCATAGGTAACATGAAATAAAAAATGTTTCCACACACCAAACTTATACGACGCGGGCGCATCCTCCACCTCCGGGCAGACTTCCTTTTCTCTCCCACTTGCCATTTCTACACGTAACATAACCTGCAGTACTTACACTCCAAACCAGTCACCTCTTCTTTCGCGCGACACGCTATCTGAGGTCACATACAGGGCATGAGGCTACATTGCGCACACCATGAACCGTCGAACCGTGCGACGCACACGCGCTCCGAACCGAGACAAGCGAACCCAACGGTTCGGATGTTTTCATGAACCGTGCCACCCCTAATGAGCTTTGTACAAAATTCACAGGTCTCAGAAAGGCGGTGGCATAGAGGAGCAACAATAATGTATGGTATGTGAAAACATAATTTTTTTTAACAAACCACATTAATACATTGCATTACAACAAATACACAAAATACATTCTTTTAGCAACGTAATAGGGGCTCTTTAAACTGACATTGGGTTAGCAATACTAACCTGAACTGTTCTGGTGCCCACAAATTCCAGTCATATCTTGTTGTAAATCCTGGTCTAGTTGCACCTATAAAAGTTTATATTCAAGACTACGTTCAAAAAGTAGCATGACCACAAATTTGGTTAAATCATTGATGCTACATTACTCTAGCAGTTAGTTTTGCCCAAACAGAAGTATGTTATCTTAAATGCCAACTCACCCAGAGAGAACTGATGCCATCAGAAACACTGTACCAGGTTACAGACAATTGCAAAACTTTGCTCCTGAGTTTGGTGTAGATTCCATATTGAAATACGTGCTGATAAGTGTGGTCATATGGAAGTGAAATTCTGTGAAAGACCATTTATATGTAAGCAATAAGGTACGAGAGGCTGTGCTGTATCGTGAATAAGTAACGGCTGAAGGGCGTTGTTAGGCACGACGCGAAGCGGAGTGCCTGCAACCTCTTCAGCCGTTACTTATTCACGACACAGCACTTGCCTCGAGCACCCTACCGCTTTCACAAAACGGTTACCACACAATATTAAAGTAAAAAAATATTAGTGCAACTTTCATGAAGTTAAATTAATAAAAGCATTCCTTCCGCTAGAAAAAATAGTCCCTGACTGCGAACAACAACATGAAAGCTCAAATAAAAACAACAAACTGTTCTCAAAGTTTGTCTCATTATATGTTTATGTGTTGCTAAGGGTGTTGCTAAGGGCGCAGTGATATTAAATAGAACTGTTGGGTGAAGCGGTCATAGCAGTGTTTTATCGTGAATAAAGCACACCTATTGACCAATCAGAATCAAGGATTGGAACTAACCGTTTTATAATTTTATTTAATTCTATTTTTTTGAAATGTGGCTTTATCAAGAAACATTTTACTATACTTTAAAAAAGTTGTCCATAGGTAGATTTTTCTACAGACTCAAATTATGACTCGCAGATTAAACCAGTGCTAAGTATATTTTTATGCATTTTGCAGAACTTTTTATCCAAAGCAAATTATAGTGCATTTAAATTGCACTTTGATCTATATATGTGTTTCCTAGGAAACAAACCCACACATTTGCATTATAATGCAAATTGAGCTACAGAAATGTTACAGAACTAAAATTAGATGCTTGTATTTTCAATTAAAATGTATATAAATACAGAGATGCAGATTTGGCCCCCAGAAGTTCAATAAACCAGTGCTACTTTTTGGTTTAGTAAAAATGTATGTATTCGGGCATATATATATATATATATATATATATATATATATATATATATATATATATATATATATATATATATATATATATATATATATATATATATATATATATATATATATATATATATATATATATATTTAGAACATGGGTCTCCAACCTTTTTGTGTGCAAGGGCTACCACAATAGATAAAACAATCTGGAGAACTACTTTTTACTCATAACTTTTTTCTTTTACATTAATTTTATTTTATTTTACTTGTTGATATGTTTTATCATTGTTAAAAATTGTAACGTACATAAAAGAAGCCTAATAAAAAAGAAGTTAATTTAAAAATATGTAATAAATAAATATAAAAAATGAGGCTATTAATGTGCTTTGGCGGGCAACTCACAGACTCTGTGCGGGCAACCATGTTGAAGACCACTGATATAGAATATAAATGTAATATTTATTGTCCATAACTTATTAGATATTTCTATATTCTTAAATCTAGGGTATTCATTGAAAGCTCCTTAATAAATACATTTTAAAAACAATTGAATTTGAGAACAGTTGGCTTGTACACTCTCAGAAAAATAGGTACAAAAGTTTTAAAAAAAATGTAAAGTACCTTTGAGTATATGTATGTATCTCTTAGGTTCCAATGCATACCTTTGATGTACCAATATGCACATTTTAGGTACAAAAGTGTACTTTTTGAAACAGTGAACACTTTTGTACTTTCTTGTACCTTTTTTTCTAAAAGTGTATATGTCTTTGGACTTGTGCATTTATAAAATAAGTAACGTGTTTCAATGCAGGTTTTATGAAAAGCTCATGTGCCATGTGATCACGTACCTACTACCCTCCACTGTAAGCGTGTTGTTATAAATTTGGGTCACAACTTTATTCATGATTATCTCCACTCTGTTCATTAGGCCATTCTGTCCACGCTGGACGATAATGTGACAGTCCACCCCAGCATGTGTGAAGTGGGTGAACGTTACAGAGCAAGTGGACTTCAGGTGAAGCACAGTTTTATTGAAGGTCTCAAAGACTCCACTGCCATACGTCTTACACACATCTGAAAATGAGAGTATACAGATTTAAAAATGCCATAAATAATATTATATTTATGCATCATATATACATATATAATAGTATATAATATTATATTTAAAATGTTGACTGAAAACAAACTATAAATAATAAAATAAACAAATAAATAATTGATTTGCTTAAGTGAAATTAAAGTTACTTACTTTGAGTTGTAAACACAGAGTAGATTTGGCCTGCAAAATTGAAATGCTGAATTAACATATTGATATATTTATCTATAAATGATTCTTAAAAGAAAGTTATTTTTTAAGATTTGTAATTTTTGTATATAACAATAAAAAAACTATACCTTTTAACAAGTAAGATATATTATGCCTAAAAATGAAATAAAATATACTAACCTGAGAATACAATAATAAATCCTAAAAGTATGGCATCTTGCAGAGCCATGCTGAACAGTAGATGTGTTCACAGGTAAGCAAAGTTTCTTTGTGCACTCCTTTAAATGATGAGACCTGGTTAAGTAATTTGAATAACATGAGGAAATGTTATTTGGAGACTCTAGATTAAACATTGACTACATTCACATGAACAAATCAGGGAGTTTTGAACACAAAAGCTAACAATGGGCTTTTTATTTGCTCTGATTAGACAATTGAGGAGAAACTCTAGTGATTTATGTGCAAATTCCTTTATTTGGCCCTGCTTTGTTATTTACCAGTAATGATGTTTGGATTAGCATTGTCCTGCTCTTGAACAGTAGGATTTGATTTCAGGAACAGAAATACCTTTAGTTCACAGAGGGGAATATGATCTGTCAAAATAAATGTTATAACTGTAAATCTCTTCGCAATAAATCTTTCAAAGTCATGCATAAGTCTGGTCCCTAAATGTGTAGATATTATTTGTAGCCTATGCGTTTTCAAATTTCAATTAAATACTTGGAGGAAAAAACTTTGTGCAGGAAGCTGCATTTTTAAAATGGAAATTTAAATCTCTGCTATGCTTATTGCTTTTGTGCAATAAGTAAAACATTACATCCTTTTACTCCAGGATGAAGCAGAAAAAAGTCCTAAATATGTCAAGCACTAGAAAGATCCTCATAGCAACATGTTTATTAAACTCAAATAGAGAGTTAATATTAGATAAAGATTACCTAGAAAAAAAGATAAAAGCCAGTTGGTCAAAACAGCAATTAATAGTGATTAACATTATAAATCACTGAAATATTTCCTTCATTTATCAAATATATGTAAACTTCTGAAATAAATAAAATTATTATAAAATAAATCTTTTTTTGTTTGTTTATTGCATTACCTCTTTATTACGGTTAAAATAATCCTTTTACGGTAGATTATTTTTAATAACAAATAACCAGTTAAGCAAAATAAATAACCAGTAAATTATTACCTAGTTTAAAAACATAGCTAAAGCATACTGTATCAACCATTACAATGAGCTAACCTTACAGTGTCTACAATGTGAGCAACAAATCCTTAAATTCTTGCCCGGCTGAAAAATCCGCACAGCGGTGATCCATGCTCATTGTCTCCCATCGTCTTTTGGAAACCATAATATTTTTATTTTCCACCACAAGGTATTTGTTCAATAGGTCAGTTTAGTCGCTAGTCAGACCGATAAACAAGCACAGACGGGAAGTTAACACCGGGCCTGTAAACGCGGCAACTTGCATGTGTCCGATCAAACCGTCTATACATCCTTAAGGATTTACTGTATTTCCATTTTAACTTGATTTATTTGAATTTGATTTAAGGTGTAACTAAATGTAGTCATATTCGTTCAAACATGTTTAATTATATTCTTGATATCAAAAACATGTTGGGAGGCATTTTTATCCAACGTGAAAAAACACCAGGAACTCAAATATTTGTTCATAAAGTCTCCAATTGGACAAATGATAATGAGGAACCCTGCACGCTCTAACAACAAGAAAATATATATACTTGGATATTTGGATATACTTATCCAAAGCAATTTACTGTGCATTTAGGTACATTGTGGTATTATTTTTACAAACCTATGTTTTATAGGCCTAACTACAGAAACACAATCATATACATACATGTATAGTACCCTGAATATAGAAATGAATGTTAGTTTGTAACCTATGCTAAACTTTTCCGTGACTCTCAGAGTAAACAATTCATACGCCTTGAAGCATCCATGTTTCGCTTGCAGGTTTTGTTCTGTCCAGCAGATGGCAGTATGTCTGTTTGTCTAATCTAACCTTGTCCCAGCATTTCACATCCAGTGAACCACAGATAATCTACAAGATAAACATATTAAGAAGAAATTAAATGGATGAATACAAAGAACATAAATCTCTGACAGAAAACCAGCATGCAATCAACATTTCATCAACCAGCCTCAACTTAATTATTTCAATTCAAATGTATTTATATAGTGCTTTTTACCCTGTTGCACTATTGCAAAGCAGTTTTACATAGAACAAAGTGAAGCACAGTAAACAGATAAACAGTCTATATATTTTTTCTGAGACTACATAGGAAATTTAGTCAATTAATATGATAGATGACAAGTATTAAATTAAACCAGACATGTCTTTCCAGCTTATATGGAAATGGCCCATAGACATTTTCCACATTTCCTGATTTACAGTATTCGGCCAAGAACGTGTTACCGCTTCTTTTGTTGATCTTGAAACAACAATCCTGTCTAACACTAACACGACTCTTACCTTAACTCTTTCAAGTGAATGTGATAAAAACACATTGTTTAGGTCACAAACTCAGTCTTAAACCTAAACCTCAAACCTGCATCAAAAATGTGGTTGAATTAACTGATTGCATGTGCAAGACAGAACTTGCATTAGTTTGTTAAATTAACCTATCCACTTTAACAAGGTGTTTGAACATAACCACCCTACAATAAAAAAATCCATTCACCCCTTCCTTTTTAATCCCCATTAAACCAAAACAGTCTCATTAGACATGCTGTTTTTATTCTATTAGCAATGTGATGTCACACTGCTATAGCCCTGCCCATGACCGCTGACTGACAGTCTTATATTACCATAGTTTTTGCCTTCAGAGTTGAGTTGGACGTTGTCTGCATTTTTTCTGTGCTTCCTTGCAAAATCAGATCTATTTTATCCAAAGTATCTGTTTTGGTAAAGGAGCGAAGAGCAATAGCTCATTTGCATTTGGTACACACACAAAACTGTGCGTTTTTGCTCAGGGGCATTTTGGACATGCTATAGGGTCCACAGATAAATGCAGATTTAAACTAATACGTGGCCGATAACTATTCTGAATCGCACAGCCGATATTTTCCACAGCTATATCATGTACAACGGCTTTTGATCAGTAAGTCTGAAATCACTGTTAGTTTTAGTCGTTTAAAACATGCATTTGAAAAAGCACCGCTCGTCAAACATAATCATTCTTTATTACCATGAAAATACCTAAAAAGGTTTGAAGAAGGGCAATAAATATATCCTTAAGCCTTTCCTGGAGCTGCGTGTCATCATAGCTGCGTGTATGGTTCTTCGTCTACAGCACATATTGAGTTTCTGCACGAGAGCGCCCTCTGGTCTTTGGATGTAGCGGCATTTCACCATAATTCATTGAAAAGCATAGCAAGCATCATCGGCCAATATATCGGTGTACCCCTAATGCTATAATAAATTATTTGTGGGGTAGGCTATTTTGAGCTGAGACTTCACAGACACATTCTGGTCACACCTGAGACTTATATTAAATAAAGTAAAAATGGGCATAATAATGTGCCCTTTAATATGGCCTTAAGATGGAGAAGAAGATGAAAGGCAAAAAAACGTCTCTTATAAATGCATAATAAATGTATAAAAATATTAAAACTTGAATATCTCCTGAATATGAATGTTTTTCTGGACAACAGCAAAATTATATACTGATCAAATTGGGAATTTTGCTTCTTAAGTCTTTTTTGTCAGTTTTTGAACACTTTGAATTATTAGACATAACTGTGTGAACACAATTCAATCATCTCACCTCCGAGCAAAAAATCATCTCATGGAAAGCACGTGTAGTAGTCTGATTTTGGTTTTATCACACTTTGTAGGCAGACCCAGCTCAAACGCAGAGCTGTTTAATGGTCAAGTGAAGCTTCTGGTTATAAAACTAATTTCTAATTATATGCAGTACTGTGCAGTTCCTGTCAGTGACTGACAGTTTGAACATTAAGTCCCACTTTTACTAATAAGCAGTGATTTAAATTTGTGCCTTTAATATAATTTCGCTCGTTAATCTCAAATTCATTCTGCTTATTTCCAGGAAAATATGCATGTGCATATTTGTATTGTACATGCATTGTATGTAACTATATCACCTTATATACTTTTCATGCATGAATAAAATTTTCTCACTGTTAGAAAGAAATGGTCAAAAAAGTCCTAATATGTACCACCATTAGGCACAGATATACATTATTGGTAGGCTATTGGTACGAATATGCATCTTTGAGGTACTAATATGCACTCTTTATGTGCAAATCTGTACTTTTAGAAAGGGTATATACCCAGTGATAGCTGGGATATTTTGGTGAGATTTTTGGTCATTTGCTGAGACAGATTTTATAGCTTTTAAATGTTAACAAGCAGTATGTTGGATTTTTGTTCAAAGTAAAGCACACACTAGAAAATGTAAAAGATTTTGTCAAAACTCAAAAATGTAATTACTTTTATTCCAGTATAAATTATTATGATTTAATATGAACCATACTTCTAAGAGGTGCAGCATACTTGTTTTTTTTACATAAATGTGTTATCTGTAGGCTACTTTTTTGTGGCACGTAGACAAATGTTTAGTTAAACATGTTTAAAAACGATTCTTTTAAAGCTACGACTTGTCTACAGAAGGTAATTTTGTTAAGGAAATGTATTAGAATTCAGTCTGTTGTGTAATAGACTGGACAACAGTCTAGTATGCATCTTCGCATGTTACTCTACACGTGTGTTTCTGTGTGTAGCTGTTTGACGTCATGCCACGTCACGATGATGCCCGGCTCTACCTTTTCCTCCACTCTCTCATCAGTCTCATCCTTCAGACTTGTGAGCGGACGAGCATCACAAACTTATGAGGAGTGAACCCGTGAAGACCATAAATACAATCTCACCCACAACACATCCAGCTGGACTCTCATCCGCATACTTTTACAGCAGATCATCTTTGACTCATCTTGAGATTTTATTCGTGCGGTTTTTCACTTATGTCCCGCAAATCCAGCGATGACTATCATCTACGTAGTATGAGCAATCTGATGAGTGAGAGGAGAAAGCGAGTGTCGGATGATGGAGAACGGAGTCTCATCAAGGCTCCGTCCAGCGCCAGCATCAGTAGCAGCGCGCACGCACCCGCCGCGCCCGTCGCGTCTCCAGCGCCGGCGGACCTGGAGCGGGCGGCGCGCAAACAGTTCCAGCAGGATGTCACGCCGAGCTTCGTCTACGTCCTGGCCGTGTTCTCCGCGATCGGCGGCTTTCTGTTCGGCTATGACACCGGTGTTGTCTCCGGGGCGATGCTTCTGCTTAAGCGGGAAATGAACATCACTGTCCTATGGCAGGAGCTGCTCGTGTCAGGGACCGTGGCCGCGGCGGCGGTGTCCGCGCTGCTCGGCGGGTGTCTCAACGGGTTGTTCGGGCGGCGGGTGTGTATCCTTTTGGCCAGCTTCACCTTCTCCATCGGAGGAATTGTGTTGGGATCTGCTCCTAATAAAGAAGCGCTGCTCGTTGGACGACTCATAGTTGGAATGGGGCTTGGTAAGTAAAATACGCACCTGCTGGTTCGCAACTTTAGTGTACATGTAACATCAGGAAAGTTATGTTAAGTTTTTTATTATACCCAAACCAGTCAACCATAGTGGAATAAAGGGGTATCGCAAAGACACATTGATGTTGTTGTGTGTGAGACACACGCGCCCGCGCGCTCAGCCGCACAAAAACAGTTTAGTCCAGACTATCAATGAAAATGATTTGATCCATCCTGAAAAATCCAGCTAAGTCCAGCATAATCTGGTTTAAGGCGACAGTAGCTGGTTTAAGCCGGTCCTCACAGCCTCGCATAGCTGATCAAACTGGTGGGTCAGCTGGTCTTCCAGCCTCACCAGCTAAGTTCAGCTAGACCAGCTTAAAAAGTGACCAAAACACAGTTAGACCAGCCCAAAAAGTGACCAAAACACAGCTAGACCAGCTTGCTACACCAGCAATGCTGCTAAAACCAACTCACCAGCTGATGCTGGTCTTAGCTGGACTTTCTGGATACAGTAGCATGGTGTTGCAATTCAAATACTTTCATGACAAGAAAAATGAAACTACTTTCTACTAAAAGAGAATATATGAGTATTTCCTCCCATATTTGTGGATCTTGAGATTTATTATACCTGTCCAGGTGGGTCCTGGAATTAAATGGTTTGGGAAAGGCTGAGTCCTAAGTGTATGCTTGGTGTGTAAATGACAGAATGAGCTACGCCAATCTGATCTCTTTCTCCTGTATCTCAGTTGGTAGATTAAAACATACTTTCGTTTGTGACCCTGGACCTCAGAACCAGCAATAAATATTATGAAATTGAGATTTAGACATCGTCTGAATAAGCTTTCCATTGATGTTTTGTTAGGACAATATTTGGCAGAAAAACAACTATTTGAAAAAATGGAATCAGAGGGTGCAAAAAGGATCCTAATGATTTTTGGCATAAAAATTCATAATTTTGACCCACACAATGTGTATTGGTACTAATGCATGCTACATACAGTATGACTGGTTTTGTGGTCCAGGGTCACATGTAAGTTGGACTGTGGACCTCAGTTAGTTGTTTCATATGACATGCCGAATTTTTTTTAGGTTATCCACTGCCTCAATTTCACTGTTCCTGCAAGCTTCTTTGTCAGTTTGGTTTCATAAAGAACCTTTAACCTTTATCTTGCACAAAATGTTCTCTGTAACAAAAAAGAAGCTTCTACAGACTATTAAAAGATTAGAATATTCACTTATTATAGCTGGCAACCCAGACCTGGCAACGCTGCCTTGCTTTTAAAAAGCTGGTCGTGCCGTGAGAAGAAGCGCGTGAAAAACGTGCAGTTTGCGTTGTATAAAGAAAAAGTGCCTGGCTTTGAGCATGCAGCTTGCGCTGTATGAAGAAATCCTGGCAACGCTGCGGACCTGGCAATGCTGTCTTGCTTTTAAACAAGCTGGTCGCAGGGTGAGAAGAAGCGCCTGATAAACGTGCAGCTCACGTTGGATGAACCAAAAGAAGACTCAAGCAGTACACAGTATGAAGTAGACGCGTGTTGCGGGAGCATGTGATGTTTATAAATATGTATAAATTTGGTACCAGTATTGAGGTACTAATATAGGCACACTCTTTAGGTGTACTTTTTAAAAAGGGTACCAGGTATCTTTCTCTGAGAGTGCAGATGTTACTTTACATACTGTAGTGCAACTATTTTACTCATGCATAATTATTTGTAAATACAAATTATAGTTTTTTATTATTCAGTCATTCGTGACATTATGTGTTAGAAATAACAAAGCTACTGCTTTCCTTTCAAACTTAAAACTGTTTCTTTTAGTAACTCAAATCTATGAAAACATTAGATCTATCTATCTACGATAACTGTGTCTAATGCTTTTAGGATCACATGGACCCTGAACTAAATCAACAAAATCAAGAATTACTAAATTCAATCCAGCTGCAACAGATCAAAATGTAACGCATGCATTTACATTACGGTATCGTTCAGTGTTTATCTTGAAAATATTACAGACGTGTTAGATTTTAGTTGTATTTTAATTAGTCGACAGACTAAAAGTATTTACTTTTCTTATGTGGTTACGATTCAACAAAAGCACAAAGTTGGGTTCTTTAATGTGATTTCAATATGCCTGATTACTCTGAGGAATTATAGACAGGCTGTTTAATTGCTTCTCTTTAAAGAGACTGTGGCAGGCATAAAGTGTGTATAAGATCACCAGCTTTGATAAGATTGCATGCTGCGCCTCATTGACAATTCAGAACTATTTTTAACTTGGGTAATTAGATCTGAATCAGAAGGATTCATATGATTTGATTGGGTGGAAAGACTGACAGAGCTTAACCTGCTGAGCTTCAAGTGGTATTTTTCAATAATGCTTGTGCCACGAGTGGCTTCCAAGAAGAAAAATGTCCCATGGGTGTTTGGAAAGAGCAATTTGGCTTATACTGTCGTTAGGAAAGATTGCTGTTTTCTTAAAGGTCACGCTCCTTCTGATCCCATTTTTTAAACCCTAGTTAGTGTGTAATGTTGCTATAATAGCATAAATAATACCTTTAAAATGATAAAGCTCAAAGTTCACTGCCAGGCAATTATTATTATTTTCTTTAACATAATTCCCGTTTCAAAGCCTACAGCGAATGGCTGGTTAGGACTACAGCCCTCTACTTCCTGCTTTAATGACGTCAGTAGAACAGTTTTTGACTAAACTCCGCCCACAGGAATACGTCAGTCGCCAGCTAAGCTAACGGCAAGTTAAGCTGCTATTGAATCACAATACACTAAACAAGCTACACAATCACAACTCGATACGTATTTCTGAAGGAGGGACTTCATTGAACAAGGAAGACATCAATAAGTAAATTGTGTGAAAAATACTGCGTTTTTTTACACATGAAACATGTATTGCGCACTGTAAACACAATCAAAGCTTCAAAACCACGGAATGAACGGGACCTTTAAACTTTATATTATCTGGTTTATACAGTCTTGATTGATCAAATACAGATAATGACTTTTGCCTTTAACTCATTTAGGGTTGGGGATATAGCTAAAAAGATTCTTATATAAAATTCAACCTTTTATTATTTTCAATATATACGTTTATATTTAATCGTTTAATGTTCAATGCAAGAAGAAAATGCATTTGAAGAAATAGTAGTTTAATTGGATTAAATTAGACATGTTTTCCACATGGCAACGCACAGTATTGAATTTGGATTAGTTCCGTTAGTCCGATACCTACCCTAAACCCAACTCTCAAACATATAAAGACAAGATAAAAAAAGTACAGTCATGTGTATTTTTTGCATAAATTGACCAAAAATCATCTACAGTATAAAAGTATTACTAACACAACTTCCAAACCTTGCGAACGCCAATAGCGTTTCTCATTCCAAGCTGACGTATTGATACAATCGATCATGGTACCATTTTACATTCAAAGCTAAGATAATTACGCAATCAGTCACGAAACACGAGAGCCAATTTTATTTCACAGTTAAAGATGATGTATGCTTCTTCAGGTGGCAGTTTTTGAACATCATATACTGTAGATATCGCTTTTGGTTCTATTTGTCAGTTCTATTTTGGACTCATCTGACCACATTACTTTCTCCCATGACTCCTCTGGATCATCCAAATGGTCATTGGCAAACCTAAGACGGGCCTGGACATGTGCTGGTTTAAGCAGGGGGACCTTCCGTGCCATGCATGATTTCAAACCATGAAGTTTTAGTGTATTACCAACAGTAACCTTGGAAACGGTGGTCCCGGCTCTTTTCAGGTCGTTGACCAGCTCCTCCCGTATAGTTCTGGGCTGATTTCTCACCTTTCTTATGATCATTGAGACCCCACTAGGTAGGGATGTGCATTTATGTCATTTTTTCATTTCGATTAATCCATAGGTCTGAAGAACGAGTACTCGATTAACTGGGGGCGAGGCAATCAAAGGGGCACGTCATGGTGAAAATGAAAATATTTTTATTAAAAACACTCAAATAAAACTTAATTTGAAGAAACTATGACAGAACAATGAACACATGCTAGATTTTTAATGAATTAAATGTTTTTAAAAGAAACCTCTAACAGGAAAAGCTGCGTGATGAAGTTAAACTAAAGGGTTAATAAACACAAACCGAAGCTCTTTCTATATGACGCACTCTGCATAATATTAAGCCTTTATACAACATAAATGTACAACGTGCATCTATCTGCATAAAATGCAAGACTTCAACTAAGTTTTCAACTAAGTTATCTAAAAAAAAGAAAGTTTAACTCCCTTTGTGGATGTGCATCATAAACAGCGCACTTTTAAACACATCCAGTCAAAGCTCAAGCTTCATAACATTAAGCAGTTTTAAGTCTTTTGCTATCATTTTAGCGTTTAGCTGTGTCGTGTCATCCTCTTACCTCAGTCAAGATGTAATGTTAATGCTTGTACAGTATGGCTCTCTGGTATCTCTTCACAATTGATGTTTAAATATGAGATGATAACCCATTGAACTTTTGACGGCGCTGTACATTTTGCACCTGACTGACTGTATTATTTTACTACCACATGCGCTAACGTAACCACACATCCAAATGCCGCCATATCCACAATAAATAAATAAATAAACCCACATGATCATCGTTTTCGTGATCGATCATCGATGTCACGTTCGAGTACTCGAGCAATCGAGAACTCGTGCCCATCCCTGCTGCTTGCCAATTTCCCCGTAGCCCTTTCCAGCCTTGTGGAGGTGTACAATTTTGTTTCTAGTGTCTTTGGACAGCTCTTTGATCTTGGCCATGTTAGTAGTTGGATTCTTACTGATTGTATGTGGTGGACAGGTGTCTTTATGCAGCTAACAACCTCAAACAGATGCATCTAATTTAGGATAATAAATGGAGTGGAGGTGGACATTTTAAAGGCAGACTAACAGCTCTTTGAGGGTCAGAATTCTAGCTGATAGACAGGGGTTCAAATACTTATTTGCAGCTGTATCATACAAATAAATAGTTTAAAATCATATATTGTGATTTCTGGATTTTTTTTAGATTATGTCTCTCACATTGGACATGCACCTACGGTGACAATTTCAGACCCCTCCATGATTTCTAAGTGGGAGAACTTGCAAAATAGACGGGTGTTCAAATACTTATTTTTCTCACTGTATATTTTAACCCCTGGTCATATAAAGGATTTATTTATTATATGAATAAATAAGCTTTCCTTTGATGCGTGGTTTGTTAGGATGGGAGAATATTTGGCCAAGATACAACTTTTGAAAATGTGGAATCTAAGGGAGCAAGCAATCTAAAATCTCCTTTAAGGTTGTCTGTTACAACCCCAGATGTTAGTCAAAGGAGTTGGGGACAGAAAACATTTAACAAGAATAAGGAAAAGGTTAAGTCAATATAAACAATAATTACAAAATAGAACACACAGACATCGAGGGGGAGGAAGGGGGGGATCAAAAGCTGTCTAACTTTTAGTTTACCCTTCTACACTGACTATTAGAAAATAAATAAAGAGAGTCACTTGCGAATGGTTTCGTAGTGTATAATGAAGTCCTGAGCAACACATATTACTAAAGATAATTTTTTTTAAATATATTTACAGTAGTAAATGTACAAAAATATTGATCATTTTGACCCATACAATGTATGGTTGGCTATTGCTAAAAATATACCTGTACTACTTATGACTCGTTTTGTGGTCCAGGGTCACATGTGTCCTTTAAAAAAAAAAAAAACCTCTTTGGTATGCTGTGTTTTATATTAAAGGCTTATGTTGTTTGCTTCAAATGCCTAAATTGTGTACTGTATAATATAAATACAATGAATCCTGGTGATATAAAATGAAAATTCATCCCAATACACGTGATCATTGCAAAATGATAGGCCAAAATATAATTTCATTATGACAGCATTAGGCGAAAGTTTTATTTAATAAACGCCCCAGTGACAGCTTTTGTACCACTTTTTCTGAAAGTGTAGCATCCTCACAGCATCAAACTAAACACCTGTTGTAACACCATCGCAACTGTATAGCGACACACCGCCAACTACGCACACAGACTATGATTGTGAAATTTTACGCAGGCAAGCGTCCCTCATATTTTCCTCACAAACAGTTTATTTAACCTTTTCATTTCTATTTCAATACATTTCATAAAGAAATAATCTCATAACCTACCCGTAAGGTCACCCCTAAGGTTTTTCTTCAGTGGAAAGACAAGATGTCTGGTTTAAGAGATTGAGCCTAATTACTTCAGCCCTGACCTTTGCGAGAAACACCATCGCAGTGGAGGGCTCAGTTGAATCATAAAAACGAATGACGTATCTCCCAAGCCTGTTATCCTCATCTTGCCAAGGGCTATGGCTGCAAAATCTTTCTTCCAGTTTACTGCATATATGTGAGTCGAGTCATAAATGCAATGGTCAGAAACATCACCCTGAAGGATTCAGGAAATGTACTCGCCCTTTAAACTGAGCACAGACCTTTCTGCTAATCACGGATGGTGTTAAGTAGCGGTTCGGTTGGCCTGGTGACGTCTAAGCCAGTGCTGTGATGAGAAGTTAGGCTGTTTAGGCAATCGTCTGCTGTCTCCATGACTCCACACAAGCCTGGTGTAGTTAAAGGCCATTAGAGAGTTGGCCTCTCACGGTGAGTGTCTGGGGGAGGCAGTTGACTTAAGTGGATGGGTTTTTCCTTTAAGTTCCTGAGGCTGATAATAAAGGATAGCCACCCCAGCCTTCATTCCCACTTTGTTTACAGCGCGGAGTCTCGCACTAATGAGTCCGTTTCCTCATTCGGCTGCTTAAGAACAGTAAACATCTTATTCGTGCTAGCTGTTACATCGCTACATGTGGTTTATAATAAAAGAAGGCACGTATCCAGTACTGGTATACTGTAATGTTGTGAGTTACATAATTGCATTTTTTGAAACAGACACATTTAGTGATTGCCATTAATGTGGAAATATAACACTTGCATTAGAGAGTCTTGAGCAACATCAAAAAGCTTCTGGATTAAATGTTTATTGTGTTTGCTTTATTCATATCGACTTTGTTTAGACTGTAATGAGCTGCCTTGGTGTCTTTTGCATTGGAATGGAACATACGTCACTAATTTGTAATGCTTTCCCAAAGTCCCTTTAGGGATGTACTGCATGCAACACCTCTGGGGAGTTATTTCAGTCATGCAAGAATAAGTCCTATGTACTTGAATACGAAAAGAGATTGATGTGCTGAAATTGTGCTAAGAAATACCTTTTTCCAGTCATTTCACCTACTGCACATGTGCACGGTTGGCCATCGCTTCACGCTACTCTGTACTGTATTATATAGCCACATTCGGACACATTAAGCGTTGCATTAGGAGTGCTCAATCTTGTTATATTCAATATCTTTGGCTTGACTTAGCAACTGTGTTAACAGTGATTAGGTGCATTAGACAAATTGTTCTGCAAATAATTACAACAGAGTGCAATGTAAGCTATCTGATATGATGCTTAGTAAGCCTGAAAAAACAGTATTGGTTGTGAGAGTGAACAAATTGTATTTAAAAAATTTTCTCAAACCTCTGCCATTTGTCCTGGAGAAAAATAGGCATCTTAGAAGAAACCATGAATGCTTAGTGCCAGTTCCATAGGACAGGCAACACATTATTTTCTTTTAGCCAAATTCTTTAGTAACATGTCGTACTTCCATACTATATAGTTGGTGAAATACGGTATGCAAGACGAGTAGTATGTGCAAATTCGCATGTGATCTCATATGTATTTTTTATGTAAAGTGTGGTTGTATAACACGTACATTTATTTATATTTGTATACACACTGAAACGTATAATATCGGCGTATTTACAGGACCATTTTCTTTTAAAAAAAATCCAGATAATTTACTCACCACCATGTCATCCAAAATGTTGATGTCTTTATTTGTTCAGTCGAGAAAAAATTATGTTTTTTGATGAAAATATTCCAGGATTTTTCTCATTTTAATGGACCCCAACACTTAACAGTTTTAATGCAGTTTAAAATTGCAGTTTCAAAGGACTCTAAATGATCTCAAACGAGGCATAAAGGTCTTATCTAGCGAAACGATTGTCATTTTTGTCAAGATAAGTTAAAAATATGCACTTTTGGACCACAACTTCTCATCTTCCTCCGGTCCTGTGACGCGCCAGCGCGACCTCACGTCATACGTCATCACATCAAGAGATCACGGATGACGAATGCGAAACTACGCCCCAGTGTTTACAAGTGTGGAGAAAGAGGACCGTTCCGACGTTGTTGTATGTGGAATGATACTAATTAATGTCTTTTTGTCATTTTATTGTTTATATTGTTCAGCATATGTGTGTTTCATATATGTAACACGAGACCTTTCGACATCATTACTAAATTACGTGAGGTCGCGCTGCCACATCACACAGCCAGAGATAGACGAGAAGTTGTGATTTAAAAGTGCATATTTTAATTTTTCTTGCCAAAAATGACAATCGTTTTGCTAGATAAGACCCTTATGACTCGTTTGAGATCGTTTAGAGTCTTTTTTCCTCAAAAAAACATAATTTCTTCTCGACTGAACAAAGAAAGACATCAACATTTTGGATGACATTGTGGTTAGTAAATTATCCGGATTTTTTTTTAAGAAAATTGACTAATACTTTAATTACGTATTAACAGCTTTACATACGTACAGATTTTCATGTATTCCTATTCATAAATATTAAAATTGTGGGCACTGCCGTTTCTTACTCAATTTATTGCCACGTTTTTAGTTGTTTTGTAGCTGTAAAAACGGCAAATACGTCTACACTTCAGCATCTATTTAAACGTAGGGCTGTCACAATGATTAAATAATCGTCTCATCGCGATTGTTTGACCTCATCGCGATAATTTCAGATCACCGCAATGATTGCACATCTCTCTAAAAAACACAAGGGGGAGCTGCAGTGCCTGTATAAATGAGACCGTATCAGATGGCGTTCCTTAACTGACAGTGTTACACGATAAATTGCAAAGCCATTTAATACAGCGGGAAAAAATGCATTTAAAGAAATGCTGGAAAACTTTGATAAGCAGTATGAACTGCCAGGTAAAACATACATTTCCAAAACAGCAATTCCAAATTTAGGGAAGTGAAACATTCTATTCCTAACCTCTTAAGATCTGAGCTTTACTTTGTCTTTCTTTCAGATTTCTTCTAGCTATTTTAAGGTTAGGAAGAACCATTAAATATAACAACCAATTTTTTTTAACATGAAACAGTGTAATTGTCCACGTTTGTGTACAACAGGTTCCAGTTATTCAGAATTAAGTATTATGGTGCAAACAAAAAAAAAGTCCAGGTCTTAGGAGGTTAAGGATCTGTAAGGAATTGATTTTTTGCAGGCACTTCAGACATTAGACACCAGTACTAATATGACCTTAGTAGGATTGGCTACTATTTAAGGCCCGTTTTGTAGTTGGTTTATTTTGATTGCATTTTTATTTTCAGACACTTTATTGTCTTTATTTCTTATGAAGAATTTTCAGTTTCTGAGATATATTTATTAAATAATTACTTTTAAATATGTGTTATGTGTATAGATATTTACTGCCAGGTAAACCCTGTGAAATATTTATTTTAAATAATCACAACAATGTGTGAAAATTATTTCATGAACAAACCATGTATGAGAATAAAATGTCAAAGCAATAAAACAGACAATTAATCACCACAATTTATTAGGCAATTAACCGTCAGCCAAATTTTATAACCGTGACAGCCCTTTACGTACAAAAAATATGTTTTTTAAGTAATAATACTACGTATTAACCAATCAGACCAGGCTGCCAAATTCATAGTTTCCATTTCATATCAGATGTTACCTACAATAATATGTACATAACAGACATCGAGCTATCTAGATTTTAAAAGAGAGAAACTGCTGAAATAAGATGGTTTAATTGCATAAGCGATTTTTTAAGTGTTCAGAAAAAAAACAGTTTGATGTGAAATGAACTGAATGCATCTTTTAGACCTCTCAGCACTTGTGTAAGAACAGGTGGCACGCATTTTCACCCCATTACAGCAATCTGCTTCCAGCATGCCATATTCAAACAACCCTGCTGAAAAACACTAACTGGTCTCAGAGCCTAGACTGGTTAGGCTGGTCTCTTTTTACAAGCTAAATCACTCTCCACACAGACGTCATGCTTATAACTAAAGCATTTTGAATGTCTGCTCAGGTACGTGTGACGTAATATTATTCCTATAAAAGATGTATGCAAAAGCATTGTTGGATAACCCGCATCAAATACTTCTAATACATTCTTCACCCACGTGAAGGCTGCGTATTTCAAAGCGTAAATGAAACTCCAATAACAGTTGTTGTCTCGCGGTATTGATTAACCTCCTTGCGAAGCAACCAGTGAGGCGTTCCCATGGCAACAGGTACGTTGTCTGTCGGGCAACGAGAGCGACAGCAAGCAGTGAACTGGGGCTATTAATAGACTTTATAGGGAGTGGTGATGTCGTAGACCTTGTCAGATAAATGTGGCCACGCACTTTATGTTTGTTCTCTAGTAGTATAAATATCACGTGAACATTGGCTCTGTCACCTCACGTTGTTTACATTTATCCTCCATCCCATGTTATTGGGAAACATTTTTGTGATGTCCCAGTGATTCCAGAAATCAGTTGTGAGATAATCTGAGGTCTCTGGGATGTAACTGGTCGGGATTTGGCCTGTCTGTTGCATTGCTGTTCTCGTAAGCCCCGTTTGACTGACGGGGAACATCGACAAACAAATCATGTTCACTGTGCACACAAATTTTTGTGTGTGTGGTCTTACAAAGCCCACCAAGATAAGGTTCTTTACAGAACTGTGTCAGTGTTATAAACCCTTCAATATTTGAGGATTTATTGTGTTTACAAGAAACTTAATTTATTTTAGTTACATGAATAACTGAATAAATTATAAGGGTTATGTTATACTCTTAACATTTGGTTCTAACTACATGGTTCCCACGGGGCCTTGAAATCCTTAAAAGTTTGTGAATCTGAGGAAAAAAATGTAAGGCCCTGGGAAGTTTTTGAAAATATACATACATAGATACAGGTCATTGAAAAAATTTCATTTTCTGGAAAAAAATCTATATAATTCCATGTGTAGTGTAGGATAATATAATAAAAAGTCTAGACTTTTTAAGCACACATGCTAAACTGTTCGCTTTAAAGGTGCAGTGTGTAATTAGTAGAAGAATCTCTTGACAGAAATGCAAAATAATATACAAAACTATATTATCAGAGGTGTATAAAGACCTTTCATAACGAACCATTATGTGTTTATTACCTTAGAACGAGACCTTTTTATCTACATACACCGAGGGTCCCCTTACTTGGAAGTTGCCATTTTGTGCCACCATTTTTTTACAGCAGCCCTTAACGGACACATTTTTTTACTAAGTTGTCTTCAATGATGACATGTTTGTTTGGTGGTGGCTACCGTAGCTTCTCTATGTGTTTTAAAAGTGAGGGTTAGTAGTGGACTAAGCCGTTGGTTGCAATTCGCAACCTCACCATTAGATGGCGCTAAAATTTACACACTGCACCTTTAAATGTTTATATCTCCTGTATGCGAATGTTGATTCATATCAAAATGCTTTTTTGTATAGTTGTGTTTGACACATGAAAACGTCTCGGGTTACGTATGTAACTGTTGTTCCCTGAGAAGGGAACGAGACGCTGCGTCTCCCTTTTCATACTTCATGCGTCCCTGTAACGTCGTCTTTGGCAATATTTAAGATAGCGATATACTTTTTGGCTCACGCGTCATCCTGTCTTTGTCTTTAAGCCTCACCATTGGTTGAATTTGATATACACATTCATTACTCCTGAAGGCGTCCCCAAAGTGTCACCGCAGTGACACAGCCTGAGTTCCCTCGAAATGGAACTGTAACAATGTATCTTAAAAGGTAACACGATGTAACCTTGCTCTCACTTGAAATGTGTCCCCACATTTAGTCCTTGAATTTGAGGGACCTGGAAGGGCCTTGAATTTAAAGTTAACTAAGGTGTAGGAACCCTGTTAGTAGTACTTACATTTGATTCATCGCTTAAAATGAAATTCTGTATTATTCATGTTTCAGTAATCACCAGTCAAAATTTATATAGCCTGCCATTGCAAACATGTGACTTTTTGAAATAAGATGAATGTTTACTACAGCACATGAGAGAGTTTTCCATAAGAGTGAATATTAATGACATAAAGCATCTTTTGATGTCAGAAAAAATAGTAAAAAATGGTCCCCAGCTGTCACTGGGGCAGTACCCTTTAAAAAGGCCCTAATATGTACCATTAAGGTACAAATAAGTATACATTTAGTACCAATATGTACATTTAAGGTACTTATTTGGACTCTTTGGTACCAATATGTATCTCACAGGTGCTACTGGTAATACGAACTCTTTACATGCAAATGTGTACTTTTTGAAAAGGAACTGCCCCAGACAGTGACAGCTAGAGACATTTTTATACATTTTTATAAATTAAAAATACAATTATTATAACCCATGGTTGAATAACAACAGCCAACATTGGGTCATTATTAACCCAGCATGTGTTCTGTCCAATATTTACCCAATAACACAGCCATTTTTAGTGTGGTTTGTTTTAATGCAAAACATGCATTAAAATAATTTATGGTCTAATAATGCCCTTTTACAAGGGAAATGTACTAATGCTGCAAATTGTTCTCCTGTTTTACATTTGTAAGCGCGAGTAGCATTAAAATAAAAATTATCAAATCAAAATACCAAATATTTGACTATGTATTTCTTCCTTCAGGTATTGCATCCATGACTGTTCCTGTGTACATCGCTGAAACCTCTCCGTCTCATCTGAGAGGACGTCTGGTCACTATCAACACACTGTTCATCACAGCAGGCCAGTTTGTAGCGAGCCTTATAGACGGAGCCTTCAGCTACATGCATCGTGGAGGCTGGAGGTATGAGTTTGACTTATGGGTTTAATGGTTTTATTTTATTTTATTTTATTTTTATTGTTCTGGCAGTCCTAGCTTCACTGTTCCTGTAACTCAATTGGTAAAGCGTGATACTAGCAATGCTACGGTCTTTGGTTTGAATCCCAAGGAATATATCCTTGAATGCACTGTAGTTTTTGCACAGGTGTTTATTAGGAACTGCTGAAAACAATGTGTTCTAATATTAGAACTTAATCAAATATACTGTACTTAAAAAGAACTTAATATTAACATCAAAGTGTTTTCAGTAAGTATACTTATTATAAATAACAACTGTCATCTACTACATATACAGAATTGTATGTCTGTGAAATACATTTAAATGGTTTTTACAGACAAATAATGTAGTTTTACACAATTTAGCTCATTTCCAATGCAAGCTCATGGCAATTTGTAAGTTTTTACTAGTGATGGGTCCCGCTTTTATGAAATTATTCTTCCCAACCCAGCTTGCCCCGCACCACTGTATCTTTTTTTCAGCCCTTTATAAAATGTTGATAAATAGCACGCAGTGTGAAAATTTGTCTACAGTCAGTCTATCCCATTCACTTACGTCGTACACTCACCTAAAGGATTATTAGGAACACCATACTAATACTGTGTTTGACCCCCTTTAGCCTTCAGAACTGCCTTAATTCTATGTGGCATTGATTCAACAAGGTGCTGAAAGCATACTTTAGAAATGTTGGCCCATATTGATAGGATAGCATCTTGCAGTTGATGGAGATTTTAGTACAGTGAACTCATTCTCATGTGCAAGAAACCAATTTGAAATGATTTAAGCTTTGTGACATGTTGCGTTATCCTGCTTGAAGTAGCCATCAGAGGATGAGTACATGGTGGTCATAAAGGGATGAACATGGTCAGAAACAATGCTCAGGTAAGCCGTGGCATTTAAACAATGCACAATTGGCACTAAAGGGCCTAAAGTGTGCCAAGAAAACATCCCCCACACCATTACACCATTGCATTAATGAGAAATTGAACAGGTGTTCCTAATAATTCTTTAGGTGAGTGTATATTTTCACGTTGTTTTATGTATTGGTTTCTCTTTTTTTGTTTTTTACAATTGTGGCTTGTGTGTGGGGTTAGAGCTACTTTTTGTTACATAAAATGACATCCTGTCGGAGAGGATGGTGTAGTGGGCAGCGCTTCGACATGTGGTGCTTTTGCACTTTTGCCAACCCGAGTTCGAATCCTGGCTCGTGGTCATTTGCCAATCCTGTAACCCTTTCTCCTCCCTGTACTTTCCTGTCCTCTCCTCATTCACTCTTAATAAAAGCAAAAAAATGACATCCTATCCCAAACCCCAATTCTAACCCCAACTCCAAGCGACCATGGTTTAAAAATAGACAAGACACCTATTATAGCAACAATGGTTTAAAAACAGAAATAAAGAGAAACCAATACATAAAACGACGCAACAAGATGCGCCGTATCAATTAACCGGAAGGACTGGCGTATCATATGCACGCAAAACTTGAATTTGGCTTATGTATTGCACGACTTTTCACACTGTGTGCTATTTATATGCACTTTAAGAGAATGGGTTGCTTTTTTACAACCCACCCCGCACCCGCGACCATTAAATAGACATGCATTGTAATGTCAATGAAAACAGGCTTTATTTCAGCCTAAAGGGGGTCACACACCGGACGTGCAGCGTTGTGCCGTTCTTAAAAAATCGAACACATTGTTTTCTGTGAGTATACGTACACCGGTGCCGACAGGTGGCGCTTGTCTGCGGTGCCCAGCTTTGACTCAGGGTGTTGCTCAAATCCCTGCCGCGCCACAGAGCGCCACTCACATAGTTTAACATTAAATAACATCATATTTGTCCCAAATCATTAATGATTAACATTGGCTGCTAACATATATTTTGCATTTTGAAGTAGATGCTATCTGACTAAGCTCACGCTATTTAATTTGAGTTACCTCCGAATTGTCCTAGAAGCGACTCGACGTGGCGCTAAGCCTTAAAAGTGCTTGGAAACAGCCATTAGATGACATCGCCCTGTCAACAACATATGCGTATATACCATAGAAATCACACTGAAAAAAAACTTGTGGACACCGTTTGCACATGATTGAAGTAAGTTTTCTTAAAATGAAATTAAAATGAATGAACATTAATTTCATTTTAAGAAAACTTGATTCAATTGTGTGCAACCATTGCAGCATGGAACCAGGAACCCAACCTGATCTCACGAATTTCCGTGGCATAGTCACCGAATTTTTTGGACATTTTTCCGTGGCATTCTCACGGATCTCCGCATGACTTTCTTTTCAACTGTTTTGTCCTATTTTCTTACCATTTTTGCTTTGGTTTAGGGTTAGATTTACATAAAATGACATCCCTACCCAAACCCAACTCTAACCCCAACACCAGGCGACAATTGATTAAAGTTTAGAAAATATAAAAGAACACATCAGAAAAAGTATAGCATAAACCAATACTTAAAGTGACATACTAACGCAAACACCAAATCTAACCCTAAACTGAAGCGACAATGGTTTGAAAATAGGAAAAAGCAGTTGAGTAACCAATCCGTGAGAATGCCACGGAAAAGAAAGTCCGTTGCAGGGCCAGGGAAATATGCGGAGATCCGTGAGAATGCCACGGAAAAATGAGCAAAAAATTCCATGACTATCCCATGGAACTTTGTAAAATCATGTTGCACCCACCCCGCAAATAAAGTAACAATTCCTTTACCCGCCCCAACCCGGCTCACGGTTTATGAGACTACCCGTGCATCACTAGTTTTTACGAGGTGGCTAATTCGTATTCATTTGTACGATCATACTCATGCATCTTCGTACGATTTGCTTTCGCACCAATGACATTGTGATTAGGGGGTCTGGTTTCATTATTGTATTTTGTATGATAATCGTTTATAATAAACTGAATTCATACAAATTAGCCAACTTGTAAAATACCTACCATTCCCGTGAGATCAGGCTATCATTTCTCAGATGGTGACAGTATCATCATGTGAGAAAGGTCTGTGTCATAATCGTCTTTTCCATCAATATGTATTACTGGTTTACCCACCATGAAACATTATACAAAAACTAACCATTTAATTAGGTAAATAACATAGAATGAGGACCTGATTTGATGCACACTATATTTGCATCAACCTAGTGTTATCTGGATATTATTTCATTTGTTTCGTTTTTGAATAACAATCTAATCCCGAGTTGTCTTTGTCAAAATGGAATAGGAACATTGGATTGTGTTGAATAGATTAATCATACAGAAATAGTTCCACTCTGTGGATTTGTCCACCTCAGTTTGATGTGAATGTCAACCCAACTGGAAGAAATCAGGCTGATTCTGTCTGTAGCCTGGCACAATAAACCTCCCGAACAATACACAATAAACCAGACCAGCTGCTGAATATCTCACTTTAACATGTAGCTGGGAAAGAAAATGGAATAAAAAGATCTAGCTGATGGAAATGTTGCTATCTTAATTGTATAATCTATCTTCTTAGCACGAATTGTGAAAGTTTTACTGCACAATCTGTTTTTAATAAAGACATGAAATGTAATTGATTTACAAAGAAAATGTACTGTTGTCTTGTCAACGAAATGGATCAAATTCTTAATTGTCTTTAATTAAGTAATTCTCTACTCTTAAAAATAATCTGTTCATAATCTGTACCAACTGGGTGTGCTCGGGTAATTTAATCTTAATTATTTTAAGTTTCAGCAGTTAAAGGACAAGTTCGGTATTTTACACTTAAAGCCCTGTTTTCAGATTGTTTATGATGAAATAGAACGGTTTTGACTAAAATTTGGACATATGATGCTGGCTCGAGAATTTTCGGTTTTTGTTGTATTACACCACCACCTCTACAATGGCTGTATAGGTGCACTGGAACAATCCTTTCTAAAATGCATTAAACTTTCGTTTACAAAGACGTGAAACCCACCGAGTGGCCAGGGGTGTTCACCGACACGCTCACACAAAAATCGCCGCAAAAGATGCCTTCCAACAGGTTTTATCATAGTTTTTGTCCAACTCCATTGACTTGTATTAGTTGTGCTGTGAGGTACGGTATTAATCCGCGCCGGGAACTTTGTTTGTATTCCTGCAATTGGCAAAGCTGGATTATTGCCACCAACTGGGCTGGAGTGTCTATTATTCAAGCTCTCAACGGAAGAATATACAGGTGTGAGGCGTTTGGAAAAATAGGTCCACAAGTTTACAACGAATGCTAAAACACCTGTTGGAAAGCATCTTTTGCAGTGATTTTTGTGTGATCATATCAGTGAACACCCCTGACCACTCGCTGAGTTTCACGTCTTTGTAAATAAAAGTTTAATGCATTTTATGAAGGATTGTTCCAGTGCACCTATGCAGGGTGGGGGGTTGATACAACAAAAACTGAAAATTCTCGGGCCAGCATCATATGTCCAAATTTCAGTCAAAACCGTTCTATTACATCATAAACAATCTGAAAACAGAGCTTTAAGTGTAAAACACCGAACTTGTCCTTTAAGAAAAGCTTTAGATACCAATAAATATCCCATCTGTGCAGGTATATGTTGGGTCTGTCGGTGGTTCCTGCAATGCTACAGTTCCTAGGGTTCCTCTTTTTACCAGAGAGCCCTCGCTGGCTCATCCAGAAGGGTCTTACGCAGAAGGCCCGGCGCGTTCTGAGCCAAATCCGTGGAAACCAGAACATCGACGAGGAGTATGATACTATCAAAAGCAGCATTGAGGAGGAGGAAAAGGACTGTGGCGAAGGTGAGATAACAGTCTTTCACACTCTCGCACATTCAAGTAGCATGTACAAAAACAAACACAGGATTGGTTCATTAAATATGGAAAGTACACAAGAGGTGTTTATTTGCAATCTTACTGCGATTTGCAACAGCATAGCGACACAATCTCGTTCATTTAAATTAAAGTTTGGCTACTTCCAGGAACATGAGTGCCAATGACCGTGGCGTCAGGAAGGGGGCGGGTCCAGCAGCCTAACAACACTCTATAAATAGCTGGGTTATTTTTGGCCCATTATGGGTAAATATTGGACAAAACACACCGCTGGGTTAAAACTGACCCAATGCTGGGTTGTTTTAACCCAACTGATCACTGATTATACCCCATGGTAGCATAACAACAACCCAACATTGGGTCATGTTCTGTCCAATATTTACCCATTATGGGTCAAAAATAACCCAGCCATTTTTAGTGTGAAAGTTGAGATGTTTTTTAACTTTGTGCAAATGATGAGCGACTTTTGACTATAGACGGTTTCTTCGGACGCACGTGTGGTGATGCGATTTGCGTCTGGTCCGAACTTTACTTCCGGTTTCAGTTTTTTTAATGGTCTGACTAGTTGCTAAACTGACCTCTTGAACAAATATCTAACAAATGTTTTGGTTTCCTAGGTAATCTACTTGTTGTTTATTTTGCTTGTTATATAAATAAACTACGTTTAAAGTACTTTGTTGTTAGTGATTCTTAGCGGAGTTTAACGGAAGTTACGTGTTGACCACGAAAACTGCTTGTTTATGTTGTTACTGCTGAAACCGTCTATATCAGTGGGAGTGAAGCAATGGAGTTTACTTCATCCGTCTTTCGTCAGTTACTACAGTGGACAGTTACTTGCACATCTCCTGGAAATCCTATAATTCAACGATGAATTTAAAATTAGCTGAAGTGTTGTTTTTTTGCGCCGGATGCCGGACAGCTCTGCAGGGCGAAGCCATGACTATATCTCGTGATCATACCTGAATTCGCGAGATCTCGTGTTGTGTTGTGCAAAACGTCATAATTTAACGTCATAATGGCCGGAACATAACTAGATATCGCACGATCATCACGTGAATTTGCGAGACCTCATGGGTCCTGGTCACTTCAGCACGCAGCCGCTCTGCAACAAATACGTAACTGGTGGGTATTGGCGGACGGCGGAGGCGTAACGCAGCAGAGCCGATCTGCAGCCGCTCCGCAGTCAATGGAAATCCGGCGTGAGGCTAAAGGCCAATTCACACTGGACCAACAACAACCAACTCCAACAAACCTCAACATTGTAAAGTTTCATTTACTTTAATCCAACAACTTTAATAGTCTGTTGGCGTTTGTTGGATCAGTGTGATCTGGAGAACCTTAAAAAGAGATTTGGTTCTTTTGCTAATTACATCTGATTCAGAAGTCCCCAACAACAAACTGGAGAGGTTTTTATACCTCGCTGCTACAAAGATAAAGGACCCCTTTTAGTTTTCAAGCTCCATACAGAATATAATTAATATTATTATACACAAGAATGTTATATGTTACACATTTTTATTTTATACGGTCGAGGTACTGCTGTGAAGACCGACACAAAGGTATGGGGAAATAATATGAGGAAATTATAAAAAGAAAAATGGCTTCTTAATGACCAACTGTGCATACTGTTCTTATCATGGTAGCAATAAAGAAACCACATTGGGACCACAGCTTATAAGGGTCAGGTGTATTGCAAGGTAACATTAGAGGCTATTTAATCTCACAGCGGGGCAATTAAATAGCATGTGGTGTTGAATAGCAGTTCCATTCTGGGTTTCAACAAAGCAAATCTAATTTGACTGTAGGTGGAGCCAATGGCTGACCATAGGAGGTCACCAACCCCCAACCAGACTTTATACAATCTACTGTATTTCACTAGCTAATCACATCAATCACAGTCTGCCAGAACTGACTTGAGAACAGCGGTTCCCAACTGGTTTTGTTTCAAAAACACAGTTATAAAAATGTTATTGTACGAAATTGAATCTCTATATCTTCTGCTTCTCTGCAGTCAATAATTCAAGGCACAAAACACATTGTGCAAATTACTCTTGGTAATACTTGACTTTGTTTGCCTTTTTTGTTTGCTTTTATTATGGATTCAAGCTGTCCAGGTTTCTATGACAGGTGAATTTGTCTCACTATGCCGTAGGGTTTGTTTGAGTGGCATTTAACATTAAATTTGCCAGGAAGATAAGATTATTTTGCAAGGCGCTTTGGATCAAAGTGTCTGCTAAATGTCTGAATGTAAAGGTAAAAGATATTTAACAGGATGTGTAAAGAGTATGTCTATTATGATCAGCCTTTGTATTTTGTCCTATCTATCACCCTATTGTTGTTTACAGATACGGTTACTTGGATTTTTATTATTTGCATTTCGCATTGGTGTTTTTTTCTGCTTTTTGTGACTCATTCGGAACAGGTTAGAACTGGTATCTGGCCCTAGCAGTGTCTCTGTGATACCAATGGCCCCTGGGACATTATGAAAGTGACACCAAAATTCCAACAAAACAAAGTCATGCTCTCATCTCTCAAATGTGTAAGGTCAGTAGACATGGGCTTCATGAACATGAAAGCCAGTGACCATTGACAATGCGACAAAGTTGTGTAGGGTTTGAGCACAAATATGTGATGCAATATAACTCAATCCTGCTGTTGAGTGTGATCTATCTATTTCTTAAATAAACAATATTTTAAGATCTTAAGAGCAAACATTAACTCTTTCCCTGCCATTGACGCAATTATCTCAGCTTTTTGCTCAATATTTGATATACACTCACCTAAAGGATTATTAGGAACACCTGTTCAATTTCTCATCAATGCAATTTTCTAACCAACCAATCACATGGCAGTTGCTTTAATGCATTTAGGGGTGTGGTCCTGGTCAAGACAATCTCCTGAACTCCAAATTGAATGTCAGAATAGGAAAGAAATGCGATTTAAGCAATTTTGAGCGTGGCATGGTTGTTAGTGCCAGACAGGCCAGTCTAAGTATTTCACAATCTGCTCAGTTACTGGGATGTTCACACACAACTATTTCTAGGGTTTACAAAGAATGGTTTGAAAAGGGAAAATCATCCAGTATGCGGCAGTTCTGTAGGCGAAAATGCCTTGTTGATGCTAGAGGTCAGAGGAGAATGGGCCGACTGATTCAAGCTGATAGAAGAGCAACTTTGACTGAAATAACCACTCGTTACAACCGAGGTATGCAGCAAAGCATTTGTGAAGCCACAACACGCACAACCTTGAGGCGGATGGGCTACAACAGCAGAAGACCCCACCGGGTACCACTCATCTCCACTACAAATAGGAAAAAGAGGCTACAATTTGCACACGCTCATCAAAATTGGACAATTGAAGACTGGAAAAATGTTGCCTGGTCTGATGAGTCTCGACATTCAGATGGTAGAGTCAGAATTTGGCGTAAACAAAATGAGAACATGGATCCATCATGCCTTGTTACCATTTTGCAGGCTGTTGGTGATGGTGTAATGGTGTGGGGGATGTTTTCTTGGCACACTTTAGGCCCCTTAGTGCCCTTGGGCATCGTTTAAATGCCACGGCCTACCTGAGCATTGTTTCTGACCATGCCCATCCCTTCATGACCACCATGTACCCATCCTCTGATGGCTACTTCCAGCAGGATAATGCACCATGTCACAAAGCTCGAATCATTTTAAATTGGTTTCTGGAACATGACAATGAGTTCACTGTACTAAAATGGCCCCCACAGTCACCAGATCTCAACCCAATAGAGCATCTTTGGGATGTGGTAGAACGGGAGCTTCGTGCCCTGGATGTGCATCCCATAAATATACATCAACTGCAAGATTCTATCTTATCAATGCCACGTAGAATTAAGGCAGCTCTGAAGGCGAAAGGGGGTCAAACACAGTATTAGTATGGTGTTTGTAATAATCCTTTAGGTGAGTGTATTTGAAGAAACCTACCCATATTTGAGAGGTGCTAAAAAGAGAACAAATAAAGGTAGGATGAAACTTTTTTTGTTTGAAAGCAAACACTCTGTTCTTTCATTTTATATATTTTGTGTGTTTGTATATTTAAAGAAGGACGTTTGCTGGTAGGCATTAAACTTTTGTGAAAATCATAAGAAATGCTGGTGCTGTCTGGCAACTTTAAAAAAAAAAACACTGGCGGGGAAAGAGTTAAAGTAAACAGTAATGGAAGAAACAAAGAAGCACTATATAAGTAACAAATAAAAATTGAACTTAGCTGAACAAAGATACAATTGAATAAATATGCTATACATTAATTAGTTCACCAGAATGAGCCATGCATATTTTATGTCCAGGGGCATTATTTACTTGGCTGATTTTGCATCCTTGAGCAGTTTTGACCTGCACTGACATTTGTACTTTTTTGAGTTGCATAAAAACATTATAATGGCAAAAGTTTCATAACACTGCTAACACTATATAGTATATCCTCTATAGAATCAGCTGTGTCTGGCTTTCTCTCAAGGGTTTTATCCCTCCTAGGATTTTTCTTCCCTCCTGACAAAAAAGACAGGAGGGTTTTTCTCCTAGGTTTTTTCAACCTCTGGGTAGTCAGCTGACATTGGCTTAACTTAGCACCCTCTTCTATACAATACAAGTTTATTTGTATTGCACATTTAAAAACAATTTAAAATTGACCAAAGTGCTTTACAAAGACGAGAAACAAAAAATAAATAAAACAATTTAAAATATGAAATAAAATAACAGTAAGAATTAAATGATACTAAAAGCCAATGAGAAAAGGTAAGTTTGCAGGGCAGATTTAAAAATAGAGAGAGTTTGGTCAGCTTTTATGTGGGCCGGAAGACTGTTTCAATAACCGCAAAGGCGCGGTCACCCCTGTTTTTATTCTAGTTCTAGGGAAAACAGTAAATCAGAATGTCCAGATCTAAGAGTTCTAGACTGAGACAGCAGGTGCAGAAGTTCTGATAGGTTCTATGGTGCCTGGTTCCTCAAAGACTTATAAACAAATAACAAAAATTTAAAATCAATCCTGTACTTGACAGGTAACCAATGAAGCGAAATTAAAACCGGTGTGACGTGATCGCTTTTACGCTTTTCTTTTAGGAGCCGGGCGGCAGCATTTTGAACTAGCTGTAGTCGTGAAATGCAAGACTGAGAGGCACCAATGTACAAAGAGTTGCAATAATCAAGACAGGACGATAAAAATGCATGCATAACAGTTTCAAGATTCAGACAAAAAGGGTTTAACTTTTGCTATAAGGCGCAGTTGATAGAAACAAGACTTAACCACAGCACCTATCTGCTTATCAAGCTTAAGGCTGTTATCAAGCAAAAATCCCAAATTTCTAACACAACTGGCTTTATGAGGTAACAGAGTGTCAAGTTCAACATCAGGAGAGCTGTGATCATTTGGACCAAACAAAATGATTTCAGACTTGCTCTCATTGAGACATAAGAAGTTGCAAGAAATTACCAGCGAGCCAAAGTTTCAGTTCATCTAAACACTCTAATATAGACTTAAAGGCAAGTTTGTCGTCACACTTTATAGGCAAATAGATTTGTGTGTCATCAGCATATAAATGAAAAGATACTCCATAGAATATACCCAAAGGTAACATATAGAGATTGAACAGTACCGGGCCAAGAATAGATCTCTGTGGGACACCAAAGCTTAACTTTTTAACAGAAGAAGAATGGTGCCCAAGGCAGACCGAGTAACTTCTATTAGATAAATAAGAGTGAAAATAATGTATACGTTACATTATTACTACGCTCGCTAGTACAGTATATATTCTATACACTGTGCTACAATATTATGTGAGCAACATGTATGTACAATTCTTAAACCTTTTGTTTACCCTGGTAACAAGATTATAATATATTTTACAGTGCTCCTGTAGCTCAAATGGTAGAGCATTCTGCTACCAACACAAATGTCATGGCTTCAATTTGAAAACACCTAACAAAAAATCTACACTGGATACCCTGTTGCTTGGCTAACAGTGTCTGCAAAATGTTTGGAATCAAGCTTAACCAAAAAGCATGCTGAGCAATCACCCTTATATAACTGGTTATACAACCTGGATATACTGTTATAGACCAACATAAAACAGCATGAAAACTTGTAAACTGGTGTTTTCAAGAGGGTAATTTAAGAAATGAATCAGACTGGGGATTGTGTAACTGTAATGTGCAGCCATAACTTTAGTTAATGGATAATTACAATAAGCATCCTAACGTAAATATTTAAAACCAGTAAACTACTAAGCAAATAAGTAGAAATAAGTTATTAAACTTACATTAGGCAGTTCCTAATGTAGCTTGGTTCTGTTCTGACAGCAATAACATAACAAGTACATTCTAGTGTGAAATTAAAGTCATTAAAATATACAACGTAGATATGACAAACAAGAAGTTTGCATACATTTTTCTGAACTGTTGATGTCTTCTTTGGGGTTTTAAACAGGAAGTTGTCTGGGAAAAAATGGAACCAAGGGTTTTCTCTAAATTACTTTCTGTGTACTGAGGGCTTGGCATAGAGCCATCTCTTTTCTGCTTTTCGAATAGTAAAACTAATAAGACATTTTGACATAAATAATATTTGAAAAGATATTTGAAATCAACAAGACTCCAACAGAGATGATAATTAGTCACTCTCAAGTAATTATTTAGCAGTCATAGATGTTTTGTTCCACACAAATAATTATTCTGGTACAGAATGTGACCGAATTGCATTGTAATACATAACTGTGCTTATTTACAGAAGTATTATTTGCAATCCTCCAATATTGTCCTACTGTGTATACAGTGCGTGTTGTTCTGATCACGTTTATCATGTTGTTCGTGTTGATTTTTCCTGATGTGGAATGCCACGGCACTAATAGAACAGGAAGCAATAGATTTGTAAAGGATCAGGGGAGATGTAATGAGAAATCATCTGTGAAAATGAGGTGACACTGTTAAACATGCCATCTGTGATCGCACCGACTGTGGCAGCTAAAACTAAAACATCACAATCAGAAACAGACTGATGGAGATGTAATGGCAAGAAAATGTTCAATACCTGTTTTTGTTGCTTCTTAAATGAAACCATTTTGATTTGTAAGGACAGATGCTACAGTATCTATCGCTGCATCTCAAATTGCCTATACTTTCATAATATGGGCCAAATCACAATGCAGGGCAATGCACAACGCAAGTGTTTTTGCTAGTTTGAGCCTGGCACAGTTATCAATTTCACTTCAAGAGTCACATTGTTTAAATAACAAATGCATTTGCGCCCATTTTAGCGCTCATGGGCGTGTTGGCTTGAAAACGAGGGGTGTACAGGCACATTGTTGGTGTGTTGCTATTTTGAGGCAATTAAAATAAACTACGCCATTGACCAACTAAAACCTGGTCTAAAGTCAATGGCGCAATATTGTTTTTGCGCATAGTTATATGCACCTATAAACGTGATGACAATGTTGTTTGCTTGTCACACATTTGGATGGGCAGGAGCACATAAACGTTTTAAAATATGACAAATTAAAGCAACGCTATGTAGTTTTTTTACCTTTAAATATTGTCTCTAAAATTATTTCAGTGATAGAACAACTTTTAACTGGACAAATTGTACTGTTGCTGCAACCTGAGCAGCCTCCTAGCTGCTACAAGCACACTCTGAAAGTGGCGGTGGAGGGTAGAGCACACAGCCCTGCCCCTCCATCTGCCTGCAGAAGAGTGTCGATACCAGGCACTGTTGCGCTTTTCAACCACATGGGGGAGCTGTAAAGGCGCATTCACACGGGGCGTCAGCGTTAACGCTTTCCATTCACTTTTAATGGGTGACGTCATGCGTTGCCGAAGTGAATTGTGGATCCGTCGGCGCCGCGGCAGAAGTTGAACATTTCTTAACTTTTCAAGCGCCAACGCGTGCGTCAGCCAATCAGATCGCCTTATGCAAATTACATAGACAGAGCCAGCCAATTACTTTTATGGAAGAACGGAGCATGTGTAGCGGCCACTGTGATTGGCTGTTGGCCACGCTTCAGACAAGCCTTCTGTTAAGCGTTAACGCTTACTCCCTGTGTGAATGCGCCGTAAGTCATTTTTACATGGAAACTACATAGTGTTGCTTTAAAGGATTCAAATGTAAAAGATTATATTTGAGTCAAATTTTTTAAGTGGTGGTCTTCTTTCTTCGCTTTTCGTTTTTCAGTTAACAAATTCCACCATCTACATAGGGAATCGGCATGGCGCAAGTGCAACTGACTTTTAAAGGGAATGATAGGTGAGACTCTCATTAGTTTATTGCACATTACTTTCCGGACTATAAGTCGCACTTTTTTCATAGTTTGGCTGGTCCTGCGACTTATAGTCAGCTGTCAGGTGCGACTTATATGTCAAAATTAATTCATACTGACAAACATGAACCAAAGGAAAACTTTACCGTCTACAGCCACGAGAGGGCGCTATATGCCTACCCCTGAAAAAAAAATGTTAACTGAAAAATTACCTTAAAGATAACGGAGACTTAACAACAAAATTTCCCCACAAAATAATAATAATTTTTATAAATAAATGCGACTTATAGTCCAATGCGACTTATATATGTTTTTTCCTCTTCATGACGCATTTTTTGACTAATGTGACTTATACTCCGGAGCGACTTATAGTCTGGAAAATACAGTACGCACAAAACACACCCATTACTTATTAGGAGAATAGGAACAACCCTTTTAGACTGTGTGCTAGGCACACAAACCAGTTTTCCCATCGTTAAACTAGCAAAAGTGGATTCGGACACACCCCTTAAGACTGTGCGCCGTGCGCTTTAGATCCTTAAAGGGGACATATCATGAAAATCTAATTTTTTTTATGTGTAAGTGCTATAATTGGGTCCCCAGTGCTTCTATGAATCTAGAAAATGTGAATAAGATCAACCCAGTAACTTATTTTTGGTAAACCATTCTCTGCAAGCATGTGAAAATATAGCTCATTGAAATTTGGCTCCCTGTGATGTCATAAAAGGATAATACCACCCATTAATCTGGACTATCCAACCACGGCACTGCATTTAATGCATAGATCAGCTCATTTGCATTTTAAAGGACACACCAAAACGGCACATTTTTGCTCACACCTACAAATTGGCAATTTTAACATGCTATAATAAATTATCTATATGATATTTTGAGCTAAAACTCTGTGGACACCAAAGATTTATTTGACATTTTAAAAAAGTCTTGTGAAATATCCCCTTTAAAATAAGGCCTAAGGTCTGTTTACTCACACACACAAAGCTACTGAACTGAACTGATCTGTGAAACCTCTGGATGTTGTTTAATGTTATTACATGTTGACAAAATCCTTTTTATACCATTTTTTATATTTTTATATAAAGGGTTTTAGATAAATTACACTAGTGAAGAACTTATATCTGGTGCTTTTCCTGGCATTCAGTTGTGTTGTGTTCACTATTTTGAAATGTGCTTACATACCATTAAGCTTAAGTTTTATAGTCCATGTTCTTGGGTTTCATTTAATGATTCTTCAGTATGTTCAGGCCTTATGGTCAAAATTGCTTAACACTTTAATCGCATTTAATACATGCACCAAAAGATGTCTGGTTATGTGTTGTGTAGATGTCTAACACATTTAGGTTGTGCATGTGTTTTTGTGCTGTTGAATCATAGTGAGCAAGACTTTGAAAATAACCAGTATTATCCTTTGATGAAAGCATAATGTCAGAAGATTGGTGCTCTGGCTTTTAGTGTAATAATGAGGCAGAATAGCATTAGAATGTAATGATGCATTTACTGTAGTAGTTCTGTGATGTTTGCCATGCTACAATATGTCCATTCAATTATTAACTCATATAGTAAAATGGTCCTGGTTAAAATATATGGCCAATCTATTCACTTTTTGTTTATTTGTTTCTTTCTTAACACCATTATACAGTACACATATAATCCACACTGACACAGAGCAACATGCAAATTCAACTCAGGAAGAACTCCCGACCCAGCCGAGGGTTGAACCAGGGACCGTTTTGCTTCCCATTGAGCCACTGTGCCACGCAAATCTATAACAACATTTTTTTATTTGGCTTAGTTAATGTAAATGTAGGGAACAGATTGTTGCCAGAAGTGATAACTGGCAGTTGTGCTAATTTAAAAACTGTGAAAAAATGTTTTATAGTGTTACCTGGTTGTGTCTGCAGGCGGCCACATTATTATTTTTATGGATCCTTCTTTAAAAGTCTTGTGCTTGGACAACCTTTATAGTGTAATTTTCCCAAATGAGCCTTTAATAATGACTACAGTGACTGCACAGACAGTTTTTAGCAAGCAAGTACCGTCACACTGATAATATCTTGACAGATGGGATATGTTCCTCATTGCTAATTCTGCCATTTTGGTGACATTTATGAGGGATTGTGGGAAGCTGATAAAACGCACTTGAACAATGTCAAACAAGTCTTGAATAATTTGTGCTTTTTTAAACAGTGTTCAGTAAGAGAGCTCTGGATTTTTATGCAGATTTATTATTGCGGCGACACTTCGATAGCATTTAGCTTAGCCCCATTCATTCAATGGTACCAAACAGAGATAAAGTTAGAAGTGACCGAACACATCAATGTTTTTCCTATTTAAGATGAGTAGTTATACGAGGAAGTATGGTGGCACAAAATAAAATGTAGCGCTTTTCTAAGCGGATTTAAAAGAGGAACTATATTTTATGGCGGAATAGCACTTTTGGGAGTACTTCAACTCGCCTGAAAAATCCGCTCCCCTTCTCCCTCTCCCTCTCGTTACTGCGCTAAGTCGAATTACTCCCAAAAGTGCTATTCCGCCATACAATATAGTTACCCTTTTAAATCCGCTTAGAAAAGCGCTATGTTTTATTGTGTGCCACCATACTTGCTCGTATAACTACTCGTCTTAAATAGGAAAAACGTTGATGTGTTTGGTCACTTCTAACTTTATCTCTAAATGGTACCATTGAATGAATGGGGCTAAGCTAAATGCTATCGAAGTGTAGCAGCGCGCTCCAGCGCTTACGTGCACGCACTAAGATGATAGTCTTAGTTAAGGTAATAACATAGTTTAATATGGAAAAAGGATAGACTATTCCTTTAATATAGACTCTAAAAAATATTGGGTTGTCTTTAACCCAGGGCTGGCTAACTATTGGACAGAACACATTTCTGCGTTAAAATGATCAAAATAATGGGTTGTTTCAACATGGTTGATTAACAGTAATGGAGCAGTTGGGTAAAAACAACCCATTATTTGGGTCAATTTAACCCAGAAATGTGTTCTGTCCTATAGTTACGCAGCCCTGGGTTAAAACAACCCAACATTTTTTAGAGTGTCGGTTTTAGCAGCAACAATATAAACATACGGCTTTTGTGGACTAAACTTCCCTTAGCCATCCACATAGAATCAATCCTTTTACAGTAGTTTGTTTCTGATAACAAGGGAAATAAATTACCAGACAATTACCTTTGTTTATATATCATATCTTACTCATATTTACTATTACACTGATATAATGTTACTTAATGTATACAATGTTAGCTACAGGTCCATGAATTCTTGCTTTGCTGCCAAACCTCTCCGCAAAGTCGTGATCCATGCTCGTCATCTCCCTTCATCTTTAGCGAACCGAAACATTTTATTTTCGACAAGGTATTTGTTTCAGAGATCAGTTTAGACACTAGCTAGACCATAGACTGTAAAAAAAGATGGACGACGCCCATTCGCTCTCTTCCATTGGTGAAAAGTGAAGCCGTCAGTGTCCGGATACGGCGCTGACATCTTGGGTCTTGAGTCTGCGCAGTAGCGATTTCGGGACCTGTCCTGCGCAGTAGTGAGCAGGAAGTAAAGCCGCGAAAGCAAGGCCCACGCTCTCGCAGAATGCGCATATCACAGCTGTCAATCATGACGTCACACCACCGTTTTTGATGCATTAAATAACTAACTAAAAACAAACCTATTTAAAAAAGCAAAAACTTGAGTTTACATCAGCGTGATAAAAACTACAGTAAATGACAGAAACCGGCTTTGGAAAAAAGAAAATTGAAGTGTAATTAAATTGTTTAGTTGGTCTCAAGCACCATTGAATAACATAGGGGGCAGGGTTTATGACCTATACTGGGACCAGTCACTGGGGGGCGATCGATTCGAGACGTTTTGGCTTCACTTTTCAGTGTTTGTGCGGCACGCTTGAGCTAGACCCATAAATAAAGGTTCATTGTGGTTCAGGTGCGTAACCGTGACAATGCATTCGATGAAACTATAAAGTTTGATATAAACATAGTAGGTGTTGATATTACAAACCTGTGGATGTGTATGGATAGGTTAATCTGGATTTAAGAAGAAATGCTATTGATTAGGTGTAGTAAATAAAAATCATTTTGTGATAGTAATGACATATTTTTCAGGGGAAGAAAAAGGCCCCATAATTGCATTTAAAGAGACCATAAAATGAATGAATGAATTTAATATTCCCTTTGTTGACAATGTTGCTTATTTAAAAAAAAGTTTAGAACAACACAGCTTTTTTCGTTTTTTTAAGTCTCATTTTTATAAATCCAATAATTGCATGCATTTGAGTTGCCACGTGTTCACTCGCATACTTTGTCTTCCTTGGTTACAACCATGCATGTGGAAGGTTATACACTTGCTTTGGCCAAAATGCTGGACTCATGTTCAAAGGGGTTCATGGTTTGGCTGCATAGCAGACAGTTCCCTCTGGCAGGTACAGTTCTTATTATAAAAGGCAAAATCATATTTCACCAATGATGTCCATAAATCCAGCCTTGTACTATCAATAAGTATTGCTAATAACATACACTAGACCTTTTTATCAGAACCAGCCTTCACTTTTTCGGCCATTTCAGCTACAGTATCTCATCTGTTAGATTGGACCACATAGGCCAACCTTTGCTCCTCACGTGCATCAATGAGCCTTGGCTGCCCATGACCCTGTCGCCGGTTCATCGCTTCCTTGGTGGTCATAATGTTATGACTGATCGGTGTATATCACCTAAATATTTCATGATATTATTGAATAATGTTATACCAGTGGCTGATTTGTTTCTTCATGGTTCTTACTTACACTCTCAGAAATAAAGGTACAAAAGTTGTCACTGGGACAGTACCCTTTCAAAAAGGTACACTTTTGTACCCAAAAAGTGCATATTAGTTCTTCAAAGGTACATATTAGCAGTTCAAAGATACATATTTGTACCTAAATGGTACATATTAGGAATTTTATTAAAGGGTACTGCCCCAGTGACAGCTTTGTACCTTTATTTTTGACAGTGTAGGCTAACTCATCACATTATTCTTAGTATGAATGCATGTGATTGGACAAAATTTGTGCATGATGCTATCAAGAGTAAAGCATGGGGGTCGGAACCAATGAAATTGGCATCTACTCCAGTAAATGTTATTTCTTCCGATGTCTGTGGAGTAAAGGAGCTCTTTTATTATTATTTATTAGCTTAGCATAGCTCTACTCTTTATTTTATTTTCACTTGATGATATAAGATAGTAAGCTCCTTTGCAGCCTAGGCAGCTACTATCTAAGGGCCGTTTACATGACACAGTTTTCAACTAAAAACTGAAAACTTTTTTTGCCATATATTTATACAACAACAGTGTTTTGGGGACCTAAAAAAGTAACTAGAAAACAGGTTGAAAACAGACATCGCGGGACATTGCTAACTACTGGCCTGATACTTTATATGTAATACAGAAGTGTAAGTGTTTTCATGTATCTTTAAAAACAATCCTTTCAACAAACTCAATCCTTTTGAAAGCGCCCATTTTAAAGATTAAATTATTGGGTGGTCTTGCCTTAAACTTTAAAGCATATCTTTACTCTTTAAGAGAAGATGGTGAATGTGGAGTAAAACAGGAAATAGCAAGAACCTCTATTCTCTTGCAGGGTTTTTCTCAGCATATTAATATTAAATGAAAGTCCGAGCTTAGCAGTTAGCTCCATTATAATCCAGGGTGCTGTGGCTGACAGCTGACCTCTTTGGAATTTTACATAAAAAAGCACTGATACTACGTAATTACAGAGAAAATAATATTTCTAGGGCTACTTGGCTTATATTTAACAGTTAAGGGTTATCGAGGAGATTTTTTACCATTGCAATCGGTATTTTTTATAAAAATAATGAAATGACTCCATTTGAGGTTTCATGATTGAGAAGATGGTAAATAATTGATGTGGAAGCTTGAATAGGGATAACATTGGATTTCTTTTGGCAAACGCACCTGTTTGTCTGAATCATCAAGCAGTACTTTTTAAACACTCCCTTCATCTGCCATTCATCAGACAATACTGAGCTAGTGACATTGCAGTTATATGTGACCTAAACAAAATGGACTTACATACATATATCTTCACTATTCCTTGCTGGTTGAATGACCTTACAAACCTGCAAACCTAAAGACATTTCTTCTTGGGAATACTTGACAATTGAAAGCTATTTCAATTGAAATTGCTATCTCTCTCTCTCTCTCTCTCTCTCTCTCTCTCTCTCTCTCTCTCTCTCTCTCGCTCTCTCTCTCTCTCGCTCTCTCTCTCTCCAGAGAACAGATGTGTCTGAATTAGTTTCCTAGCTCTGTTGGTCATCAATTAGTTTGTTGTGTTTGTTGGCATGATTTGTTTTGTTTAGAATACAGGTTGGCAATGTCATATATTCTAGCAACATTTCATTTCAGTCAAATAATATTTTTATTGTTTGCTAAATTGTGTTTATTAACCTGTCAAGTCATAGGTACTTGTGCTTAAATCCAACTAAAGCCCTATTCGGACAGGATTAGTTTTACAGGGGGACCTCTGAGAAAATAGTGCTTCTCAGAGGTCCTCTGTGTTTTGAATCCTGTCTGAATCGGCCATGTCTGTAATTTTTCCTCAAAACCTCCGTATAAAATTCCAGGTGCAATTTACCTAGTTTTTTTTTTTTTTGCTGAATTTGGAAGTCCACTTAGAAATTTCTCTGACTGTATTTTATTTTATAAGGAATATAATACTGTAGACTCCTTATTACAATAGTTTTGGTTCAAAACAAATTTATTAAAGCTTAGATATGCATTTATAAATGTGTTATAAATGTATTTAAAAATCCAGCTTTGTACTGTTTTTGTAATTGGCTGTCAGAATCCTGCCAGATCCTTGTTTGTATTTAGATCTAGTCAGCATGGCAGGGTTCTGACAGTACAATGTTTCATGTGGGAAATGTGTGGTTTTTGTATTGATTTATTCTGACCACGCATTTCCCGGGTCTCGTCACTTTTTCCCCAATCCCTTACTTGTAATTAGTTCCAGATTTATGTCATTTACTTTCTCCCTATTTAAGAGTCCTTGTGTGTGTTGTTCAGTACGGGTTCGTCTGTTGTTCAAGCCAGTCGTTGTCTTCAGTTTGTTCCAGTTAAGTTAAGTGTAGTGTGTTTTGGTTAATGTTTAGTGTTTTGGTTTATATGTTATGTTTAGTGTAGTTCTAGTTTTAGTGTTTTGATCTGTTTGTTTGCCCCCTCGTGGGTTTTTGTTTTCTGTTTTTGTATTTTATAAATTATTATTATTTTGTATCCGTGTCTGTGTTTGGGTTCTCTCCGTTCCAAATTCCTGACACTGGCCTCCTATCTGTAAACGCCGCGTCCGTTGTAAGAGAAACCTATTGCATGTTTTTATGCAGTGTTCTGGCAGGTTATTCCTCAGAGACAGCGCCTCATTTGATTACTGCTCCAAATTCAGATTCATGAATTGCATTTAACAAGAACGGAGCTTTTAACGAGGCGCTTAACTTCATCCGGCCAGACTTACAATCCATACTTCCAAATAAAGCTGGCTAAACATCTTGTGTGTGTTTTTAATCGAATCACTGCATGGTAACTAAGGAAGTACTGGGAGTCATTGAGGAAATTGTGTGACACATCTCTACCCAGTGCTCCATAATATACAGTAAAGAACCCAATGTTTCTGCATCCTATTTATATATATATATATATTTATATATATATATATATATATATATATATATATATATATATATATATATATATATATATATATATATATATATATATATATATATATATTTCTGTCCTACAGAAGAACAGATATCTGATTCAATACGCAGTAAAAGATTAACACATCTCCGAAGTCTACCACTGTAAAATGAATCCACTAACATCTTGCGCCGAGGAAGTCATTTAGAGCCAGAGTCTGCACAGTAGTGAGCATGAAGTGGAGACACGGTATTCCCTGCCAATATTCCAGTTTGACTCAATCACAGACACACAAATTATGTTGTCGCACTCCCTTTTAATAGCCTCTTATAACTAGCACTTAAAAGTACATCAGTGTGATAAAAAATATCCTAAATAACAGAAAAAATAATATTTTTAAGTTTTGCTCACATCCCATTTGTTTAAATGGAGAGGGTGGTGTTTATGACCTATACTGCAGCCAGCCACCAGGGGGCGATAGAAATGTGTGGCATGCCAGGTTAGCACGTTACTTGCTAAACTATTTTCACGGGTGGAATTGAGAGCCCAACCCCAAGTTTCCATAATATTTTGGTCTCTAGAGGTCTCAATTATAGATATAACTTTGAAATGTATATAATGTAGATATAATATGTAGATATACCTCCCATAAATGTATGCCTAATACTACGCACACACCAAACACATAACATCGCGTTGCTCGCTTTAGATTACTCGCGGGATTTAACTTTGTGTCATGCAAATTTTTTGCATGAGTTAAATATTTTCAACTTGCGCGAATGCGTGTTTGAGACGAATAGCGCATGTTTTTCGCAGCAATCACGCCGCCTAATTCGCGTCATTCGCATCGTCCCGTGCAAGGACGCGTCTGATCGTGTCTTTGCATTGACTTTGTGTGTAATCTACTCGAGCAAATCGTTGAACTCGCGTTTGATGTGTATGCCCCATAAGGCCATGTGTTCAACAAAAGCGTTTTTGTCAGGTCAGCGTATTGTTTTAATTGTTTATGAACAGAGTGCTGTGTTTTTTTGTTTGTTTGTTTGTGTTTGCTGTGCATGTGTCACTTTTTACTCACCCATCCAATCACAGTGGAGGAGGGGCGGTACAAATACCACTCCAACCAGCCTGTGCATTATACAACTACTTGTAAACAGAATAGAATTAATTATCTGATAAAAATGATTCTCATAAATATGTATACCTTGTAATGCACTTTATAAAATGGTTAGTTCCAATCCTTAATCCTGATTGGTCAATAGCTGTGCTTTATTCATGATAAAACACGGCTATGACCGCTTCACCCAACGGTTCTATTTATCAGTGCGCCCTTAGCAACCACACGTATCAGTTTGAGAACAGTTTACACATTTTAATGTTGTGGTTCACGGTCAGGTACTATTTTTTTCTAGCGGAAGGAATCCTTTTATTGATTTAACTTCATGAAAGTTGCACTAATACATTTTTTTACTTTAATATTGTGTGCTTTGCCTCGTGCCTTCAGCCATTACTTATTCACAATACAGCACAGCCTCTCGTACCTTATTGCTTACGTAAGTCGCTTTGGATAAAAGCGTCTGCCAAATGCGTAAATGTAAATTGTTTACATTTCTGAACGCAAATGAAGATATTTTGAAGTTAATAACCAAACAAATTTGGGGCACAATTCACCTCTATAATATGGAACAACATGGAAGTCAATGGTACCCCAGATCTTCTTGGTTACAAATGTTCTTCCAAATATTTACCTTTGTATTCAGAAGAACAAAGAAATTAAAACAGGTTTGGAACAACTTAAGGTGGAGTAAATTATACTCTCAGAAATAAAGGTACAAAAGCTGTAACTGGGACATTACCCTTTCAAAAGGTACACCTTTGCACCCAAAGAGTGCATATTAGTACCTCAAAGGTAAATATTGGTAGTTCAAAGATACATATTGGTACCTAAAATACCTTTATTTTTAACAGACAGAAATTTTATTTTTCATTGAGCTATCCCTTTAAGATTTTTATTCAATTAACATCATGATTTGAGGTAGGAGGTATGACTCACTTTGTTTTTATGAATCAAAGTTGTTTTTGAAGATGCAGGATCGTCCATTGATTCAGTTATTTAGTGTAGAAAGTCTTTAATCAAACAAACATCCTAAAAATGTGATTCGGTTCCTCTAATGGACAAACTTTGTGTCTTATGTAGTGTAACCATAATTAATGTAATACCACATGACAGTGCCATCTGGACAATAATATGCCTAAATAATGATTCGCAGAAACTTTAACAACCAGAATATCATAGAAACATATGGGTGGGCTATTATGGCTAGTAAGCAACCATCTGGCCAGTAAGCAACCAGCCTAAAAACCTTAGGAACCAACATTTTAACACTCAGATCAACTGCGTCACACAACCGCTCACTAAATTCTAGCAACAAGTTTTGCAGGACATTCAAAAGGATGACATCTATTCTCCTTTCGTGGTTAAATTAACATTTTTTACCATTCTTAAAGTGCTCTGATTCTATGCTAAACCGAGATCCTCTCTTGATCTCCATGGAAACCACTCGGCCAGATACCTTTTCTCTTTTCGTTTTACGTCAAAGTTAGACACATTAACTGAAGCAGTAAAATGTAAGAAGTGTTGTGACGGGTGACTGACCTAGTTTGCGGTTTGAGTATAGCTCACTAGCTTAAACCATTTTATTCAATGAAAAGGTAAATACCTCTTGACATCATGGAATCCTCAATTACAGTACAGTGCACTCACAGCAAAAATTCTAGCTATAAAACCATCTTTTATGTAAATCATGCTGAAACCAAGAGTGTGCACATTTGCAAAGAGTAACGTCTCGGTTACGGAAGGAGGGAACGGAGACGTCACGCCGTGACCGACGAATTGGGAACTCGCTTAGAGGGACCAATCTGCTTCGATAACTACTAAAACGCCAATGAACTTGGCATTAAGATATTTGCATAATGCTGGCGCCGCCCCGCCAGATGCGTATATAAGCAGCAGGTGCAAATACGGAAATTAGCTTCTTTTCGCTGAGAAAGCCGGAAGAATGTGATCGGCCGACAGCAGGGAGCAGCACCTGTGGCGACGGGACGTGACGTCTCCGTTCCCTCCTTCAGGGAACGAGGGTTACATCCGTAACCGAGACGTTCCCTTTCAGTCGGTCAGTACGACGTCACGTCGTGACCGACGAATTGGGAATCCCTACCAAAACACCACTAGGAGCTGACCTCTCCCAGTGTCTGCAAAAAGCCCTCCGATTCCACTTAAGGAGATGGAGAAATAGGATTAAGGCAGAAGGCCGGGCACTAGATGTTCCTTTTAACCCCACAGAAGTGCCAACACATGAAGGGGAGATGGACACATGAAGTACACGTCTTACAGGTCTAAGGCTGCAAACCGATCTGAACATTGAACTACATGCCTCTGCATTATCATCCTGAAGGATCTCATTTGTAGAGCTGGTGCGTAAATCAAATCGGTTGTAATCCGCCGCGTATTTTGGGTACTATGAGATAAAGGCTCATCTCGGTAAGAGGGACCGGCTCGATACGTCCTTCGCCAACAGGACATCGACTTTTGCACGCAGTACATGTGCATCGGACGCTTTCACTGTAGTGAAATGAATGCCCGAGAATTTGGGGGTGTGCCGGTAAATTGTATTTCGTTACCGAGGCGGATCATGCGTAAAACCCACCGAGACGGGCTGGGAACTGAAGCCAAGCACCCAGGGACCGTACGAGGAGAATTAACAGGAAGGTCACGGGAAGCGGCTGAGCAGGCGGGCGAGCTGCTGACGACCGGTTCCCCTGCGCTGCCGAGATGGGGTCCGAGGAGGGGAATTGAGGTGGCCGCCGCAGGACGCCGATGGCGAGAGGCAGACTGAGGAGCCGGCGTTGGTGGACCAGGGCAGCTCTCTTCCGCCGGGGCACAACCTAGGAGATCGCCTCAGTCTGCGCCGCGGAGCTGTAACGACTCCCCGGACTCGCCAAAAAGGTCGGTCTGTGAGACAAGAGCATTCAGGAAGTTGTTCTTGTCTGCGTCCGTCGTGTCAGCCAGACACAGCCAAAGGTGGCGTTCTTGGACCACTGTGGTAGACATCGCATGACTGAGGGTCGCGGCCTCCCTCGTGCAGATCTCTAAAGCCTTCGCTTGATGAACCTGCAGCAGCAGGGCTGAGGCTGCCTCTCCGCATGCCTGGTGGGCAGCGCCCGTTAAACCGGACGACTGTCTACAAACACAGGAGGGAAGGGTTGGGTGGTTCTCCCAGGAGGCAGCGGTGGCCGGACACAGTTGCATCGCAACCCCCCGCTCCACCGGAGGGATCCCCGTGTAACCCTTAGCGGCTCCGCTGGTGAGGGAGGTGAGGGGTGAAGGCTGAACGGCCATTGACGGCCGCAAATTCCATGTTTCTGTCAGCTCTTCGTGCCGTCGGGAAAGAAAGGAACAGCAGGTGAGGACCGAGAGGCCCGAGCAGCTCCGGAGTACCAATCATGCAGACGGGCTGGATCGGGAGGAGGGGGGTTAACCCCTCCAACCCTACCGGTTCCGCCGCTCGAGCGTGCACGGCCGCCATCTCCGGGTCGAAGTCCGCCTCGGAGGGAAAAGGGGGTACCCCTCGATGCCCAAGCACGAAGACAGCGCTTGTGACTGTCTCTGGAGCCCTTATACTTCTCGCATCCAAGATCACATGGACGAAAAGCTATCCTGAAAAGGACGCTGATCTCTGAATATACGAGAGAGTGGCTGTCTTTAAAAAGACACAGAGCTCTCACTTATCACTCTTTTAGGGAAATCACTCTTTAGGTGCTCAGCTGATGATGCGCACAGGGAGAGGCAACGCACACACTTAACTCAAAACAAAACAGATGCAGAGCAGTGAAATACTGCGTCCGCTGTGTTAGTACTGCTTGTCAACCAACTTCAGCAACTGTTCCCAGAAGAGCAAGTACCTTCTCAGTAGCAGATAATGCCGGCTTTTGAAAGGAAAAAGCTAATTTCCATATTTGCACCTGCTGCTTATATACGCACCTGGCGGGGCGGCGCCAGCATTATGCAAATATCTCAATGCCAAGTTCATTGGCGTTTTAATAGTTATCGAAGCAGATTGGTCCCTCTAAGCGAGTTCCCAATTCGTCGGTCACGACGTGACGTCGTAGTGACCGACTGAAAGGGAACTACAGAAGCTTACATTATTTTACATATCAGTGACTGTTATGTGATCTTCTTACAGTAAAGAAAATACAAGTGGTAGATGCTTTTATGCAAAGTGACTTGCATAAGCTATATATTTTATCAGTTAGTGTGTTGGGGATCAAACCCACAACCTTTTACACTTCTAACACAGTGCTCTACCAGTTAAGCTACAAAAAGATAACAGTCTGGTCCTAGGAATACAAATAAAAAAATTAAATGCAATTTTGCCTATTTGGATTTAAAAAAACTGATTTGAATCAATATTTTCCTTGGGGACCCTGCAAAACTACATAATATGGGTGGACTGCTCAACAACTAACTGATCCAAAGGAAGCTTTTGTAATTAGGCTGGTTTATGGATTAACAAATTATTAATTTCGAGCAAACAATTTATATTGGGCATTTACATAAAAATTTGTGTATTCAAAAATCAACCTATCCTCCAACTAGGGTGGCCATACGTGCCATTTTCACCAGACACTTCCTGGCCAGGATTTCAGGTGCATCCTCCGGAAGTCGCATTGGTCAACATCATACGCCATCGAGGTTCTCACATTTCATTTAAAAACATTATAAAATGAAAATGTATTTCTCTTAAGACATACAATCATTGTAGTTTTATTTTTAACTTGAAATGTAAAGGTTCCTTTTTTGAAACAGAACCTGAAACCGCGAAAAAGGCACATATGCCCACCCTACCTCCAACCAAGGGGTGAAGGGCCGGTGTCCTGCAGAGTCTAGCTCCACCCCTAATCAAACACACCTAACGCAGCTAATTAAGGTCTTACTATAGACGGTTTCAGCAGTAACAACATAAACAAACGGCTTTCATGGAACGCACGTAACTTCTGGTAAACCCCTTTTAAGAGTAGTTTTTTTCTAAATACCAAGCAAAATAATCAACAAGTAGATACCTTAGTTCATATTCCATAGCTAAAGCATATAAAAAACCACACTGAGCTAATGTTGCTGTGTAAAATGTGTACTATATAATGTATACAATGTTAACTACAAACTGGCTGCCAAACCTCCCTTCACATAGTGGTGATTCATGATCGCCAAAACATTTGTTATTTTTGACGAGGTATTCGTTCCAGAGTTTATTTTAGCCACTAGTCAGACTAATAAACAAACAGAAACCAAAATTAAAGTTCCGACCAGACGCGTAACTTTGTTTAATAAGCACCTCTACCAGGCGCAACCACCGGCACCATACAGAATTGACAGTCACCAGTTGACCAAGTAATCTGTAAATAAACCAGTAATCACTGGGGTTGCCTATAAACAAGCAACCCCCATTGACAACAAAAATCCCTGCCAGCCATATCTGAATTGATTTAAAGACAGCAGACAGATCGATGTGCTAACTACTTTGAAACCACAAAGAGCCAGGTCCATTCATCAATCTCGAAAAAAGCATGTGCGCAGACTGGCTACAAGTTGCTTACAACTCGACCACGTCTGTATTTCAATGGAAGATAAAACAAAACAAGTATATTTTTGGTGGTTTATATAAAACACCATGGCAACAAAGAAACCATGAAAGAAATTCACAATTAGCCAGCCGATATCTCTTTCATTTACTCCTGTCCAAGAATCAGGTGAACTGGTTGCCAGGCATCCCCATTTTGAATGGTTAAGTTCATCCCGGCCCGCTACAGAGATGCACCCTGGCAGCTGGGTAGTTATCAGAGAGTGCCCTGGGCGAATGGTTGCTATGGATGCCAGACGTACCCAGGAGTACGGTCTCGCTATTGCTTTCTCTCGCTTTTTCTTTCATTTTCTCTCATCCTGCCATCTACAAGCTTTGTTTCTATAAGACCTCAGCTAGGCTCTGAAAAAATGCTAGTATGCACAAAGAAAGTCCTCATTATCATGTACTAAAATTATATGCAGAGAAACTAATGCATAAAAATAAAGAGCTCTTCAATCTTTTAAACTTGTTTAGTGTTTTGCATACGGGTTAAATGTTGCATAAGGGTGTAATTACATTCTAAAGATTCAGGAGCTCCAGACATTTGCTATGTTAAGTAGGCCAAGGATTATACCTGGAGAAATTACTTTATTTGTATTCACCACAATGAGAGTTGCTGGGCTGACGCGCGATCATCTGGAGGTATGGATTCTACATGTTGCCATCCTAATGTTTAAAGTCTCCTTGTACTCAAAAGTTGTATCATTTAAAAGTCATCTTTGAGCATCATAATAGCATATATAAAAGTTTTACCTGTCACAGTAATTTCTTCATGCTTTAAAACAGCTTGAATGTAACTCTACACCCTTGCCTCATTTAGTATACGTGAATCTATGAATATGCAAATTAGTCCCCACCAGTGTTGGGGGTAAAGCATTACAAGTATCGCGTATTACGTAATAATATTACTTTTCTGAAGTAACGAGTATACTAACGCATTACTTTTTAAAGGCGCTCTAAGCGAATCTGTGTGACGTCACTTTTTGTTGATGTTTGAACTGTTTTCAAACAAATGGAGCGTAGCTAACTCCTCCCCCTCCCTTCCGTGCTTTCATGAACGGCTGGAACACTTTGTTATCGTTTCTGATGGTGGGTTTGGCCACTTTGTTTTTATTGCAGTTTGTGGAGCCTGGGCTGTCTACAGAGATTTTTACAGTTTGATCAGCGGACATGCAGCAAGCAGATAGTGAGGAGATGTTTGCTGTATGTAACAAAAAATGTTTTATGGTCTAAAACGTGTGAATTCGCTTAGAGCACCTTTAAATGTACACATTAATATTTCAGTTACTTTTTCAAAAAAGTAATGCAAGTTACTTTTTAGTTTAATAAATTTGATTAAAAAAATTAGGTAACGAATTAAACTAAACGTAGTCACATTATGCACTCTCTGTGTGGGAACTGTCACGGTAAATCCGTTTCATGTCTTGTCTCTGTTCCGATTGTTATCACCTGGACATTCATTGATTAATTACCTGCTTCATCACACCTTGTCATTTAGTGTATATATACCTCTGTCTTCTGTTTGCTCACTGCCGGATTATTGTCATTGATACCCTGTCTGTTTCCTGTGTTCATGTTCCTGAGTTTCTGTATTCACCTTGTCAGCCCTCGTGTGTTTAAAATGTTATTTATTTGGAACCTTGCGTTTGCGTCCTGTCTCTCCAACCCAGTCGTGACAGGAACTGTTTGAGTCAGAAACTGAGATTGCAGGCCAGAGCTCAACATTTTTGTGATGAAATATGCAATTTCTGAATGCAGAACTTTTCAGTCATAAAACACCAGCAAGGCCTGAAAGAGATCAAGCCTCAGCCAAGAAAAAGTAACGTAAAAGTAACTAAAATGTAGCGTAAGCATTACTTTCCATGAAAAGTAACTAAGTAACGCAATTAGTTACTTTTTTTGGAAGTAACTTAATATTGTAATGCATTACTTTTAAAAGTAACTTTCCCCAATACTGGTCCTCGCCTCTACTCAATGGCACAGCTCAGACATGAATATGCTAATCAGTCCCTGCCTCCACTCTTTCGCACCAGCTCGGACCATAGATATATACATAAATAGATGCTACATTTAGCAGTTTCAGGCACATAACTGCTAAGTTCGGTTTGACAATAGATACTTGAACTGCGCGTTTGCAGCACTTAAAGGATTAGTCCATTTTCTTAAAAGAAAAATCCAGATAATTTACTCACCACATTGTCATCCAAAATGTTGATGTCTTTCTTTGTTCAGTCAAGAAGAAATTATGTTTTTTGAGGAAAACATTGCAGGATTTTTCTAATTTTAATGGACTTTAATAGAACCCAACATTCAATACCCAACTCAACACCCAACCGTTTTTTCAACGGAGTTTCAAAGGACCACAAACAATCCCAAACAGGGCATAAGGGTCTTATCTAGCGAAACGATTGTCATTTTTGACAAGAAAAATAAAAAATATGTACTTTTAAACCACAACTTTTCATCTTGGTCCGGTCCAGCACGACCTAACGTAAATGCGTAGTGACGTAGGGAGGTCACGTGTTACATATATAAAACGCACATTTGCAGACCATTTTAAACAATAAACTGACACAAAGACATTAATTAGTATCAGTTGACATACAACAACGTCGGGACGGTCCTCTTTCTCAACACTTGTAAACACTGGGGCGGAGTTTCGCGTTCGTCTTCTGTGACCTCTTGACGTGATGACGTATTGCGTCGGGTCACGCTAGCACATCACGACCAGATCTAGACGAGAAGTTGTGCTTTAAAAGTGTATATTTGTCATTTTTATTGTCAAAAATGACAATGGTTTTGCTAGATAAGACCCTTATGCCTCGTTTGGGATCGTTTATAGTCCTTTGAAACTCCGTTGAAAAAACTGTTATGTGTTGAGTTAAGTATTAAATGTTGGGTTCTATTAAAGTCCATTAAAATTAGAAAAATCCTGCAATGTTTTCCTCAAAAAACATAATTTCTTCTCGACTGAACAAAGAAAGACATCAACATTTTGGATGACATGGTGATGAGTAAATTATCTGGATTTTTCTTTTAAGAAAATGGACTAATCCTTTAAATATTTTAGCATTGACGTTAACAGGTTACAGCACTCACACTTTAGGTGTTGAAAACACCAAAAATGTGTTTTGTAGACCAAAAATGTCACAAAATATTTTTCAGTGTCTATCAATAGAAAAACATGCAACTTGATATCTATTAGGGGGCATGGAAACCATCCTACGTTTAGCTGATATTTTTCAAAGTTAATGTTAAAATATGCAGCTTATGTCTGTTGTCTTGCATTTTTGATACAGAATATAATTATAGGGCTCACAGCATCTCATATTATTGCAAAAAGAAGATGTGAAGGTTTGCATTTTTAAAATGTTTGAATATTACCTAGCAAGGTCAGTATGAGCTAATTAATATTTATGAACTTCACCATATAGTCAATTTGCAGTCAGATCACACTAATGAGACACAGTTGACTTGACCTATTTCCAATATGATAAACAACCCATACGTAATATCAGCTGTGATTTATTTCTACTCATCATTTGAACAAACTGTAAAAATGATAGATATTTAGGAATAATTATGTTTAAAAAAAACACATATGTGTGTTCCTATAGCTCATTTGGTAGAGGTGAGCATTGCATTAGCAAAACAATGGTCATGGGTTTGATCCCATTGAACACACACACACAGATAAAATGTATAGACTGTATGCACTTATAAAGCATCTAAGGATAAAAGCATTTGCCAAATGCATAAATGTAAATGTACATGTGCAGCATACACTAATAGAAATCTAGTATACGGTTCTACAGAAAGACATACTGTACAGTAACTGTCTGTTTATTCGCATTACAATTCCAATTTCCTTACTGGAGTTTTTTTTACACCAATTTTAAACAAAATGTCAACATTTCCTACCATTTAGTAAATGTATTGAGTAAATGGTAAATTATTGAGATGTGAGGGTTTGCTTTTGTAGTCTTTTGAAAGAAGGGAACTATATGTTCCCAGAAGGACAGTGACATTTAGCTTGTATGAAGTGCAAAGGTGTCAGTGATGCAGTGAACAAAAGCATATTGTTTGGGGATGGCATCAAGTGGCCAATAGGGAAAAAAGCTTCAAATGGTTTTGACAAAAAGAGGGAGGACAGTAAAATGGGAGGCCAATTTGGTGGTCAGTTATATCTGGTCATACAATACATGTATGTCCCTGTCCACACGTACACAGGTATTTTCAAACCCGTACCTTTTTCTATGCGTTTTGGCCGTTCGTCCACACACAAGTGCAGTATCAGGTGACTGAAACTGAACTTTTATAAAAACTCCTGCAAGGGTGAACATATTTAGAAACTCGCAGCCTTGTCGTGTAGCTGAGTTTTTGGCTTGTGACGTGCTAAGGGGAAGCTCTGCAATGGCTTAACACAGCTGTTTGACCGACATGTCAAACAACCAATCACAGTTTGTTTTAGCGTCACGTTTCGGACTCTTGAATAGCATCTAAATAAACAACATTACTCACCATAGAACAACGTTGTGCACTTCATCAAACGCTACACCAATGAGACGTCCAGTTAAACGTCTGTTTGAAGCATATCTCTTCACTTTGTAACACCTACAAGCAATTCAGGAGAACCGAACTTTTTGACTCCACTAACTGACTCAAGCAAAACTCTTGGACGTTGTTGGGTGAGTCTATGCCGCGAACTTTGTATATTTTTGAGAATCCAATGTTTAGCTGATCATGATAACCGGTCATTATTATCCACGTGAACACGACTGATTCTCTTCCTACATGGAACGTCAGAGCTTTGTTTTCCAGGGACCGAAACTAATCGCGACACTCGCGTCTCCTGGAAATCCGGTTTATTTCAACCAATCAAAGACGACTTTCTCACAGGGTTTCCAGAAAAGTGTTCGAAAAACATCAGGCGTTTAGCCAACAGTCTGTGGGCGTGACGTCTACCCAATAAGTGACAAACGAATGCCAACATGTTTCTATTTATGTGTTGTGATTTGTATAGTCACAGCGTGTACAAATAACAAGGTGATATGAGACACAGCCATCTTTTTACTGTATACATACTGGGAACTATATTCTCAGAAGGCAAAGCACTGCTACATGGGCGGGTTGATTAGCGCAACACTTGCGCGAACTCTTTGCTCCTCACCACAGGGCTTCTCAGGTGTTCGAGCAAATCACTCTGCCCAAGTAGCAGTGCTTCGAAAAAGTTGCCGTTATTTCTTCACTTATTGGGAGCAGTATGCTAGCTGGAGCCATTTACTTCCAGTCTTTGTGCTAAACTAAGCTAGCAGTGGGTGCGTCAGACAGAGTTACGGCACGCACGGAGATGAAAACTGTATGTGTGGACTTATCTAACTCTGGGGGATACGGTGAATAAGCTGAAGTCCCAAAAAGTCAGTGTGTTCCTTTAACTAAACCTTTTTAGTCTATTCTAGACCAGAGACATCAGCTCACTAGTTTAGGGTACTGAGCATGGAGTGTTTCAAGGGCTGTCCCTATGTCAAAATCGTTCCAATAAACTATTAGCATCGCCCCCGAAAATGTCCAAAACACACACCAAAAACCATGATGCATTGTTGTACACTATCATCTCCATACAGAAATGCTGTCATGTCTTCTATAGTATATAAAGAATGTAGTAATATAATAGTGATATACCTAAATAGGCTAGTAGCCCACTATGACTAATCCCCATTTTTGGTATACTGCTATTTAAAATATGTTGATGATATATGCATGACCACTGTCAGGATTCTGCCACAAAGAGTCTGTTTTATATTTATGTTTTATTGTGGTGGCAGAGTTCTGACAGTCTCTTGTTTCATGTGGAGGTTCATGCCTTGTTAAGTGTGGCATGGCCTCTGGTGTCCCGTCTCTAGTCCCCGCCCCCTTGTTATCCCTGTTAATTATTCATTATCAGTTTATCCCATCACCTGTTCCCGCTCGTTATCTTGTTTGGTTTTCTCTATTTAATGTCAGTGTTTCTTTTGTTCTGTGCAGGTTCATTGTGTTGTGACATCGTGTTTCATGTGGTAATTCATACCAAGGATCTTGTCAAGTTTAGTGTTTAGTGTTTCATGTCCTGTACCCCCTCGTGGGTTTTTGTTTTTGTGTATTTAAAATAAAGTGTTTTCTGTTTTCCCCGACATCGTCTGCACTTGGGTTCATCTGTTCTGCTAATCCTCACAGAATGAACCTGCCCACACTGAACCCAGCAGCGATGTCGGGGAAGTCAGCGCGTATAGCGCATCTGGAGCTGCCGAAGCCAGCGTGTCCAGCGCGACTGGAGCCACCGAAGCCAGCGCGTTCAGCGCCGCCGGAGCTGTCAGTGTCAGCGCGTTCAACGCCGCCGGAGCCACCGATGTCAGCGCGTTCAGCGCCGCCGGAGCTGCCGATGCCAACGCGTTCAGTGCGACCAGAGCCCCCGAAGCCAGCACGTTCAGCTCGGATGGAGCCGCCGAGACCAGCGCGTTCAGCGAGGCCGGAGCTTCCCAAGCCAGCGTGTCCAGCGCAGTCGGAGCCGCCCAAGTCAGCACGTCCTGCGCAGCCGGAGCCGCCCAAGCCAGCGCAGCTGGAGCCGCCCAGTCTGCACAGTTCAGCGCGGCCGGAGCCGCCCAAGCCAGCGCGTTCAGCGCGCCCGGAGCTGCCCAAGCCAGTGCGTCCAGCGCGACTGGAGCCGCAGAAGCTTGCGCGTTCAGCGCGGCCGGATCCGCCTAACCTGCGCAGTTTTCCTGTCCCGCACAGCTCTCGCGGTCGACTTGTCCCGCGGAGCTGTGACTACGGACTTTGGTTCATGGACTTTGTTTTGTGTGCCCATGGACTCATGTTTGTTTTGTTTAGTGTTTTTGGTCTTGTCTTGTGTGTTCCCCTGAGGAGCGTCTGGTAGTCGCTCTTTTGGGGGAGGCTACTGTCAGGATTCTGCCACGAGAGTCTGTTTTATATTTATGTTTTATTGTGGTGGCAGAGTTCTGACAGTCTCTTGTTTCATGTGGAGGTTCATGCCTTGTTAAGTGTGGCATGGCCTCTGGTGTCCCGTCTCTAGGCCCCGCCCCCTTGTTCTTCCTGTTAATTATTCATTATTAGTTCATCCCTTGCACCTGTGTTGCCCTTGTTTAGTTTCCCTATTTAATCTCCTCTTGTCTCTTGTCTGGCGCTGGTTCATTGTGTTCATTCCTGTCATGTCAAGCTGTGTTCATTGTTCTTTCAGTTTAGTTTTCATCTAGTCTTGTTAATCATGTTATGTCAGTGTATTTCATGTTGTATGTAGTTTTGCCCCCACGTGGGCTTTTGTTTTCTTGTTCTTTGTTATTAAATGTTCAGTGTTCACTCCCCGATATCGTTTGCGTATGGGTTCATTCGTCCATGTTTCCAGTTCCTGACAACCACTAACACCAGAAAATTACAAGAAATTACTATCACATCATAATTATTGAAGTGCACTTGGGATTTAGGAGAAGAAGGGGCAGACCATGATAGCACATACATTGCCTATGTTTATTTGATGTCCATCTTGGAAGATGACATTTTTGTGCTCTTTTAACTGCACAATAAAGCCAAACTGTCATATTTGCCCATAGCAATAATAGAAATAATAATAAGTGATAGTTTCTGGCTTTCATTCTATTTAAATGAAATGGCCGTATGTTGCTTCAGGTGCACCCATGTGTTTGCCCGTCACTTAGATATAGATATCTGTTAGTGTGAGTTAATCTAGAAGTATCTTTATTGCAATAAATCAGTGAATCCCTCTTCACATTACCACTATATTAGATTTACATGTACACAGTATTTAAAAGTAGATCCCTCCCACATGTTTAACAAACATCTTGGCGATGTGTATACTGGTGGCAGAATTTTTCCAATAGGGAGTATGTTGTTGATGATACAGGTCTGCTTTTTGACGCAAATGTGTGTTTGTGCATACAGGGGGCCCGGTGATCTGGCGCATGTTGACCTACCCTCCAGCACGCCGTGCTCTCATTGTGGGCTGTGGACTTCAGATGTTCCAGCAGCTTTCCGGCATCAACACGGTCATGTAAGCCTAAGTCAATTTAAACTTACTCAGGAGCACCAAGAAACTCAGTTCAACAGGGCCAGTTAAATAACTTTTCCATTTCGAAGTGATCAGAAAAAATTGTCAAAAAATGATCCCTAGCTGTCACTGGAGCAATACCTTTTCAAAAGTACACGTTGCACCTAAAGAGTTCATATTAGTCCCTTAGAAGTACACACCGGTACCAAAGAGTGCATATTAGTACCTCAAAGGTACATATTGTTACCAAATGTGAAGAGTTTGGTTCCAAAACGCAATAAACGCCATTTTTGAAAAAAATGAATTACTGCCAGAATCAGTATTATATCAGGTCAGTATTAAAAAGTAAATTCATAATTTAACGCAAAATCCAATATACGCTGTGTTATTCTGTCATCTTTTCTCCCTTTTTTCCCAAAATGCAATAAACGCCACTCCTCTTTTCTACGGAATGCCATAAATCCGCTCCACAGATTGCAGCGCACCATTCCACGCAATGTAAACAAACAATGGCGGCGCGTTGAGTACAAGGAATCCTAGTTTTCCTCATCTACTTTGTACTTCGTGATCAACAAACAAACAAAACAAAATAATACTTTAATAACATTGATAAACCTGTGATGGTTTTCTGTGACGGGAAAGAAACGTAAGCCATCAACATCTAATAATTTACGCAAGAGACACTCTGGATACTTGTTTGCCCGGGCCGACAGCATCAAGTTTCTGTCATGCTAACACATTGACCCCAGGGGATCTTATGAAAAACTTTACATTATTTTACTCAAAGTCAACGAAGATCGAGCAGGACCAAAACATTTTACAGCTGATCGCTGTGAAAAATGTTAAGCGACGACGTCAAGTATAACCGCAGCAATGACAGTGTTCTTAATATCACAAAGTAAGTGTTTTTATTAATGACATTAATGTTTATACTTTTTAATTAGTGTGTACAACTAGTCAACTAAATGAATATAACATGGCAAAGATGAATGCACATTTATATAGGCGATTGATTCAATAGATTTATAGCATTTTGAATAAAAACTTGTCATGGATTTATTGCATTTTGTGGAAAAAATAATCCGTTTTTATAATAAATCTTTGAAAATCAAGTTATGGATTTGAATTTTTTATGTTTTTATAACCTAACGATGCTATGTGAAAGTTTGTAACAGAAAATAGTGTTTTTCATATGGTCACTTTCTTGGTATAGAAAACACGTTTTTACCAAAATTTGTCAAAATGGATTTATTGTGTTTTGGAACCAAACTCTTCATATATTTGTACCTACATTAGCACCTTTTGAAAGGGTACTGCCCCAGTGACAGCTTGAGACCATTTTTCGACAAATTTATTTCTGACATTGTACTACACTTTAACAAGTCATTTTTACGGAATTTTACTTTTTTATTTTACATATTTTTCATGTTTTTCTAAATACAATTAAAAATTGTAAAATTACAGAAATAGACTGCAAATTTACATATCCACTGTAAAATCACATGGGAAAAATGGAAGAACTTTTTGGATTTTTCAGTGTAGGTGACTTAAAGTCAAAATGACATAAGCAGTGCCATAACTTTAGTTTATAATAAACAATTTTGATGCTTAAAATGGACAGGCTGTTGCTACGGTACCTTTAAGGGCACTGTATGTGAATCATCTCTGTTTTGAATGGTTAATATATACGTATCACCAAATAGACCTTTTGCATGTTTGCAAACAGAGATGACGCTTTTTTGTTGGCGGAGCCCAACTGGTGGCAGAAAGTGACAGCTCCGCAATAGCGGTGTAAGGTGTTTTAGTGTTAAACTGTGATTTTTTTGGATCCGGTGTTCTGTCGAAGTCCGTTTCCCTTAAGTGTAATGTTTCTTATAACATTTTCACCAAGTTACGTTTATTTTTTAGATACATTTAAAGTTTAAATGGCTTGGCTACTGATATGTGTGCATGTATGTAATGTATATGTATTGTTCTTTATTGGTAAATCAATAATTTTTTACAATATGATTCGCTAAAGTAAAGAGCACTACTATCATGTATTCTATATAATATAATTTATTAAATATTTCATAATTTTCCTGCTTTCTATTAGTTCTTCCTTGTATTTATAGCCTTCATGACATGTTCTAAAACTATTATAAAACTATTATGTTTAAATATAAATTTATTTGTATAGGCATGTTTATATGTTAATAACACTTTACATCGTGTGTGTGTGTGTGTGTGTGTGTGTGTGTGTGTGTGTGTGTGTGTGTGTGTGTGTGTGTGTGTGTGTGTTTGTTTGGCTATCTTTGTGAGGACCAGCGTGAGTTTTTAACCTTTGGAGTGAGGAGCTTTTTACAAAGTGAGGACATTTAGGCCGGTCCTCACTATGTTTTCACTGTAATGGCCTCCAATGGCTGTAATATAGGCTTTTCTCTAAGTTTTAAAGAGGTCCTCAGATTGATGGAAAAATGAGAGGGACCGATTTTTTTTTTTACCTTGGATACACACACGGTTTGCTCTCTATCGCCCCCTATGAATTTACAACATATTGCGCCTATAAATAGTCCTTGCGATAGCTCTAAAAAGACTGCTTTTAGGGAATTTCTTCAAATTTGTCATAAATGTTTAGGGTGCAAATTATTTGAGGAGCAGAGTTCAAAGGTCAAGGTCACTGTGACTTAACAAATCAAAATGTTGGCCATAATTGAACTTGTGAATTCAATATCTCAGGAATGCCTGAATTTCTTTAAGTCTGACACAAATGTTAAAGCTGATTAGATCTCTATATATTGATATCAAAAACAGATGAAGGGGGTTTTATTACATCTGGATACATGTCTAGTGATATTTTGAAGTTTGTGATCTTACACAACAATTTTTGGCTATATCTCAGGTCAAAGGTCAACTTCCATGTGACATCTCAATGTCTTACCAAAACCCTACATATTTTATGCATTTTTATTACCCTCTGCAAGAATAACCATATATATTATTTAAATTATATTTTATGAGTGTATTTATTAAAATCCAGTTACCTGTGTTACTACAGTAATGATGTATTAAAAATGTAAAACCATGGTGAATTTAGGTATTGCACTTTTTATCAAGGATTGCATGATCAGTATCTGAAATTTAAATGGACCTTAAAATATTACATTTATGTTACTGTATTTACACAATATGTGTAAAAATTGCACCATTCACAAACAGTACAGGTTAAAGACTACTGTACAAGTACTGTAATAACAAACACACAATAGAGAAGCATTTCTGTGAAATTATCTCTTAACAGTTAGTCTTCATGTCGATGTACAGTCAATATTAAAGTACAGACAATATTAAATAAACCGACAGTTTCGAATTCACTATGCAAAAAAGTTAACTAAACTCAGAGCATCTGCCAAAGTGGTCTGATGACATCGACAGTGTAAAATAAGAAGCACTTACATTTGAAGATACAGCAAATCACACGTCAATCATCGACGGATTTTCTTCAGTCTGTGCTGTTACAGTATAGTGCGCGCGTTTATCTGACGACGAACAGGTCGCGCGCTTATACTGCCGGGTCTTCATCAATAGTACACGTGTGAAGTTTGCTTTTAGTAAATAGATGTAGTAGATTCATATCCATGCCATCCAACACTCTTTATGTTCTCCGTGTTTTTTATATGAGTGAAAAAAACCGCAACAGACGGTCCAGTTTGCGCAGCGTACTGAACAATTCATTCAAACTGATTCGCGAATCAATTCAAACGTTTGGCCCATTGTTCAATACATTCGTGATAAAGAATCGACTCAAATGACTCATTTATTTGCAATACACGAAGGAATCGACTCAAATGAGTAATTAATGAGCAAATGGCCAAGAAACAATAATGAATTAAAATACAGTAACGCAGTAAAAGTACAAATTGTCCATTAAATTTACTCCAGTAAGAGTTAAAGTGAACCCTGAAAAAACGGCTAAAATTAGCATAAGCTGGTGAGCTGGTTTTAGCTCTTTGAGTTAAAAAAAAAAAACATGGTTACTGTAGTAAAACCATGGTAACAACAACAAAATAAGTTTTGACAACCATGGATTTCAAAAACCATAGTTAAACCTACTACACTTTTACCACAATAAATCCATGGTTAATTTACATAGGCCTAATGGTTAGCTGGTTTTGCTAATGAACCATCTGGTTTACCTGTGTTTTGGTCATTTTTTAAGCTGGTTAAGCTGTACAGCTGGTCAGGTTGGAAGACCAGACCCACCAGCTTGACCAGCTTTGCCAGGCTGGATGGGCCAACTTAAAACAGCTACTGACACCTTAAACCAGCTAAAACCAGCTACCAGCTTATGCTAGTTTTAGCTGTTTTTTAGTAGGGCATTTTAAATGTACTAATAGTAAATATTTTCAGAAATCTTACTCAAGTACATGTAATGAAGTAAATGTACCGTTCCTACCAACCTCTGGTTGCATGTATACTTATTACTTAAACGCAGCTTTATGTATTAAGACATATATAGTACAGTTACAGTGGGTTAATGACTTTATATCCATATTTGTGTTGTTTCTACTACTGTGGCACACGCTGACAGTCGTGTAGTCTCTCTTGACTAAACAATGTTGTATTAGATTACTTCAAACTGAACTGTAGGTGAAATAAATCACAACCTTCATCTAAACATTTGACAGAATGACAGTAGACAGTATAGCCTATTTAATGTCTAAATCTAAGGCATCACGTGTGAAGGACATGGGCAATTCCGCAAATTCAGATAGGAAACAAAAAGGATGTGGAAATAAACTTTAAGTCTGCCTGGTTTTTGTTACTGTAATTAAAGTTTATATTAATAATTTCATTGATTCTCCAGTCTTCTTCCTCCAAGCAATTGTTTCTCAGTTTTATGGTTGATACACTTTAGCTCTGATTTGAGTAATTTTGTGGTTATTTATTTTGCTTGTTATCAGAAATAATCTACTGTACTGTAGATGGACTTCTGTTCTATGCAGACGTTTACTGGAAGTTAAGTTTGGGCCACAAAATCCGTTTGTTTGTGTTATTGCAGCTGAAAGGTCTATAAGCGACACTTCAGGTGTGCTTACATTGTGCATGTATTGTCATCAATATATTGTTCTAGACAGATCTGACCAGCCCCAAACTTCACATGGTGGTTTTGCAGCATCCCCTGAGTGTCATACAAAGATGTCATACAAAGTCTCTAAAATAAGGAGTTTTTCTAGTTTTTATGCAGGAATATGGCCTTTATATGCATCTGTGTCTAATAGCCACAGAGATGCTCTTAAATGAACAATGTCAAGTCAAATGAGGGTTAGGCTCGGGGTCTGGTGCTACTATGATACTAAATTTCAACTTTATGTGATCTTTGACCCTTACATACAGTCACCTTCATAAATATTGGAACAGAAGCACATTTTGTGTTACATAGTTTATAGTGCACACCCTCAGCTTTACTCAGAGGGCATTCACATCCAGATTGTCTAAATAGTTAAGGACCCTGCTAAAAAAACAGCATACCAGCAAGACCAGCATATGTTGTGTTTTGGTGCTTATTTGCTGGTGCAGTGGTTCTTGGCGTTGTTCCTGGAGGCCCGCTGCCCTGCACATTTTGTATGTCTCCCTTATTTAGCACACCTAATTCAAATCATCAGCTCATTAGAAGAGATCTCCATGAACTGAAGTGAGTCTGTCAGACAAAAGAGACATACAAAATGTGCAGGCCAGTCGGCCTCCAGGAATAACATTAAGAACCACTGTGCTAGTGAACACCAGCTAAACCAGCATGGACCAGCATAATTCCCATGCTGGTCCATGCTGGTTTGATGCTGTTTTTTTCAGCAGGGGAATAACAGCCATTTAATGTAACTGCCCCTTTTAGATATACATCAAAACACAACAAATCCATCAGAGAGATGGCAGGAACCTTAAGAGTGACCAGATCAACATTCTAACTAAAAAAACACAATGGTGAGCATAGCAACATAAAAATCCTGTACACCTATATAGGATAACAGTGGTGGATGATCTTATTTTACTCTCACATTTTAAACTGCCTAAACCATTCATCCAAACTGGATGTGTGCACTTTAAGCCTATATTTACTATATGACTTTAACTGGAATAAATTTTGGTAAAACAGCTTAAATAACACAAAACCTGCTTCTGTTTCAATACTTATGGAGGTGACTGTACATTTTCCATGTATACTTTATTATTTTTCATATAATTTATTCTATTGTCATCACTAGTGTTATGCTGTCTATTTTGGAGGTTGATGGAGTTTTACTGAAGTCAGATGTTGTATTACCTGGCCACACAGACATGGTCACTTGGAGGGAGACAGCTATTTGGTTAAAGGCAGGGTATCTGATTTGAATGTATTTGAATGTATTTGTTGAAATTTCTGTCATCTGTGAAAGGCGTAGGACCAAAAAATTTTAAACCAATCATAGATCTCGGTTCGAACGGATGTTGTCTTTTTTGTCCCTCATCCGTAAGCATAATTTGAATGTCACTGCGCAGCTTGTTCACGCAGACACCATACATCATCGGTGTGTTCACGTGCGCTCATCTCCTGTCTGTAAACAGAGGGATAATGACAAACTTTTCTGCTGAATTGACAACCTGCACAGGAGCCACACAACGAAAGAAATCTTTTATAACAACAACAGCAAAAACTGTCTGGCTCAGCAAAGAGCAAAAACACAAATGAACATCGGCAACTTGCTTTACCACGAGATGCAAACAGCTGCAGGAGGCAAAGGGTCTAAAAGTTTATTTTGGTAAGACAGGTACACGATATGTTTGTATTGAGATGGATTCAGATATTCTACTTTGATGAAACATTGTGTTGCTTCTGAAATTTGTGTTCGTTTATGTATTAGCATAACGATATAGTTATGTTACTATGTCTACACAGCCGAAAGTGTTCTTTAATTCTGATGTAAAACAGTTGTTTATGTTGGTTATTTTGGTAATGTTATTCACTTTGTACTGCAAAGTTTTCTCACTGGTGAACGAGACATGAGATGTGACCGTCTGATCTGTGCGTGTTCATGTGTTTTGAAAGAGGTGTGACTTTGGATGGCAATTTGAATGGAGAGGGGCATCGTGATTTCATTGCTATTCGGCTACCGTTAGCAATTTATAACTAAATTAGTTATAGGGCTGATAGCACAATGCTATCTTCCAGTCACTCACACAGTATGTCCTGTGGTCGACTGCATAAACTGTTTAGACTAGTCATACAAGTTAGTAATCTATTTTCTTCAAAACTGGTCAAGACTGATCTCATTTCAATCCAAAATGTACTGATTAGCCCTAGTTGATTAAGACACAGTACATAGTGGCCAAACTAAGGTTGAATGCCCTGTGTTATAAACAGTGACATGTTTGATTAGTCTTGCATATTTGGTTAACTCCAAAATGGAATCAGTATTGTCGCTTAACTACAGCTGCTTGACTTCTCAGCATAAGGATCATTATGAAATTAATATTATTCATTAATATTTGAAATTTAAAAGTGGGTTTACCCCATGCCATCTAATAAAGTGGGTATACTCTGTATATACCTTGCACTACACAACTGTTTGTAGCCACACATTAAAGTAAATGTACATCCATATAACTTCAGCTCACAAACGAATAACACTGTACCTCTGTGAGCCAGTTAAGTACATTAAATACAGTGTAGACATACTAATTTAATCGAAGTTTAGTTTAGTCTTCATTTTCTCATATAATTCCAATTTAAAGAATTGTTTAATCAATGCATCATTTACATACTGGATTATAATCACTAAATTTTTGCATATAATGCTTAATGGTACTGCTTTTGTAAATTTACTTTAATAAAAGTTTTAATGCAGGCCTTTAACAAAATGAATACAGTGTTAAAATATCATATATTTTTCACTACAGTTATATTTAAATGAATGGTTAAATCTGACTTAGGTTAAGATCTTATTAATGTTGAAAAAGTCAAGATTCTTCCATGTGAAACACTGTGACAATATTGTTGTGATACAAAATCAACGCCCATCCCCCAATGCCCCAGACTAGCGCTACACTGCACGTGTTTGCGTCGCCCAACCCCCACTCCTCAGACCAGCGCTACACTGCACGTGTTTGCGTCGCCCAACCCCCACTCCTCAGACCAGCGCTACACTGCTACACTGTTTCCCCATCCCCCATTTCACTGCACTGCTCATCAGCGTTTGTTTATAACTCATGGTTGATGGAGCGATTTCAGAGAAGATTGGAGAGACTTAGACAGCATCACAATAAATGCGCAAGCCGTTTTGAACAAACTTTTCTTCGTCAGGTAAGTGTTTCTAACATTATTATTTATCTTCATATTTATTTAAATGCATGTTTTTGTTTTAATTGTCTTAATTGTCCAGAAAGCATAATGCATATCAATTCACAGACTAACTGTCGTTTTTGTAAAACATCTCAATGTTTTAACCCTTGTTTAATGTTTTAAGATTGAATCAGAACTTAAGACCATAGATTGTAACATCAGTACAGCCTGTAGGCCTCACTTTAAGAGTCATGTGATCATAGATTAAGATGAATTAGGATGCATTCATTTGGTTGTATTTGTGCAGTCTGTACATTTTGATATGTTTAATATGTGTTATGCTGATATACATTTTCAATCTTGGTGTCCAGGAAACAATGGGAGAGCGTTCAACACAGGTATGTGCTTTTTCAAAATCTTTTAAAAAGTTCCATTTGTCATTTAATGTAAGGAGGAAATGTGTATTTCGTAATGTTACATTACAGCGTTCCGTGGCCGTTCGCGTGTCACGTTTTAAAACACGTGCTAAACCCGGATCAAAGCGCTTCTTTCTTCCAAAGCGCGCTCCCGTGGCGTGTTTCTTAGCAACCACGAGCTGCGCTCGGCGAGGATAACGTAATGCTTTATCGGATTTAAATCGCCCCTCTGTACCTCGCGTCAAATTGCGTTATTTGTTTCGATGAATCTGGTTGTGACTTTGAAGTGTTTGCACAGAGAGCTGTCAGTCACTCAAAAGTACGAGAAGGAGTTGCGGGGGTCGCTCATGTCACTGCTTCCAATGGTGACACAATATAGCCTATATATAATATATTATAATTTTTATTTATATGCATACATATAAATGCATACATATGAATATATATATATATATATATATATATATATATAATTTTTATTTATATGCATATACATACATACATACATACATACATACATACATACATATATATATATATAATTTCATGTCCACCTAGCTTTCATTAGTGTCCAGAGTTTAGTGGAAGCACACGAAATGATTGAAAGTGTCACACATTTTCAAACAGTTGCTTTGAACTAAAAACAAACACCTCTGGGTTGAAAGCTCAAAATATCAAACGCTTTTGGTGGTCAGACTTGACGTATTTATTGTTGTATTTAGTAAAAACATACAACAACCATGCGGCGAGGGGTGGATATTGCATGAGATGCATTGTAAAAGTCCCGTGTGGCGGAAACAGATTTTATGCCTCAAAATTTTGACACACGTGTCCGCAATGTCAGCATTGCTATTTATAGAGACTGTGGTTCAGTCTAATTGTGTTTTTAGGTATGTTTCACATATAAAACATCAAGTATCTGGACAATTCCATTGGCTCTAAGCTACAGCACAGGGTTTTTTAACAGTGGCGGCTGATGACTTCTCTTCTGAGGTGCGTAATTCATAATGTGTTTGCAGTGTCGTGTGTTGCTCGTCAAGTCAAAATATTTGTTTGTTGCGTCATGTGAACCATGTGCATCATGCCTCTTTTTAAAATGCGTGCCTGGTGCACACACGTCGAATGATAAAAGAGATGCTCATGTTCACAAAATACTCGTACGACACCTACTTAACCCTAACTTTGATTACACATAAGATTAACAGAGTATCTGGCAAATGTGAGCGTCTCTCTTATCATAAACCCCTTTGAAGCATCTGCAGCAGGCTCATATTTTGACATGACGTGATGCACAGTTTACATGATGTGCCGAACACATATTTTTAAAATGATGAACCACACACATAACAGGTTACATACATGTTGTGACGAGCTTCACATCATTTGGCCTCGAAAAATAAGTCACCGGCCACCACTGGTTTTCAGACTTTTTTGTCAGCTGAACACCTTTGACCTAAATTATTTACTTGAGAATTTCCCTGTGATTTTCCAGTAAATATTTTAATGTCTCATTTGCATGTTTTAAAAACATTAATTTTTCTTCCGTATTTAAGTTTATTCAGCCCTTTTTTACACAGATATTACAGAAAACGCATCCTGGTTTTGTCTGGAATTGTTTGATCTTCATTCACACTGTCAATGACTTCTCGGAATCTGTGTTTGCATTCACACAGATACAGCAAAGATCCCGTAAAGACACGTTTTTAAAGGAACACGCCCACATTTTGGGAATTTAGCTTATTCACCGTTTCCCCTAGAGTTAAATAAGTCCATACCTTTTTCATCTCCGTGCATGCTGTAACTCTGTCTGACGCATGCCCCTGCTAGCTTAGTTTAGCACAAAGACTGGAAGTGAATGGCTCCAGCTAGCATACTGCTCCAAATAAGTGACAAAATAATGCCAACATTTTCCTATTTATGTGTTGTGACTATACAAATCACACCGTGTACAAATAACAAAGTCATATAAGCCATCTTTTAACAGTATACATAGTGGGAACTATATTCTCAGAAGGTGAAGCACTGCTTCTTGGGCGAAGTGATGTCTGTCGCATGAATTCTCGGTTTTATGATGTACTGTAGTATTGCATAATGGTTACATGACATTCAAATTATACAAATCTTAGTAAGTTTTTCGTAACACTTTACAATAAGGTTGTATTAGTAAACATTAGTAAATGCAGTAACTAACATCAACAAATTAAACATGCATTAATTAATGTTAAAAGTTATAACGCTTGATTTTATAAATGCATTAACAAATGCTGAAATTAACATGAACAAAGATTAATATATGCTGTAGAAATATTGTTCATTGTTAGTTCTTGCTATCTAATGCATTAACTAATTGTTAAGAAATATATTCTTATTATAAAGTGTTGCCAGTTTTTTTCCTCTTTTTTTAAACGTACTTTAAATTCATTTTACGATTAAATTGTAAGCAATTGCTTTCAACTCATGAACCCTGCGATTTCAATTTGACATTCTGATCATAAGGATTATACCATTAAAAGTTCATGTATTAATGTGAAGGATTTTAAATGATTTAATAGATATAACTAGGAGCCAACTCTCTGCTTTTTTGCTTATAATAATAATAATAATAATAATAATAATAATAATAATACTTTTAATTTGTAGCTGGATGCTATTTCTGAGGAGCAGGAGGATAGTGATTCATCAGAATCAGAGTTATCCAGTTGTGCAGGACTAGACCCAGATTACAAACCAGGTCAGAGTTCATCGTCCAGTGATTTGAGCCCAGACAAAGGTTCATCGTGGAAGAAACCAATGATGTCCAGTGAAATACTTGAATGTTCCGACACAAATTCTAGCGACAGTGCCATCAAAAAAACTGAAAACACAAGAACGTATGTAAAAAAACACCATAAACTACACAAGATAAAAAAGACAGATACATCCAAATTAAATGTGACCCTAAAAATTTGCACAAGGCGGGAAGACAAGAAAAGAGCTTGGGACAAAAGACATTATTGCCTCTACTGTGGGAAATCTCAGTTAAAGATTTCAAGACATTTAGAGAGAAAACACATGGATGTCAAAGATGTGGCATATGCCTTCAGCTTTTCATTAGGATCAAAACAAAGAAAAAGTCTTTTAGAACAGCTCCGCAACAAAGGAGACTTTAAACATAATTCCAAAGTTCTGGAAAAAGGCAGAGGACAAATAGTGACGTGGAAGCAGCCATCTGATAAAGCCTCGGTTAAGGATTATTTGCCTTGCCCATACTGTTTTGGAATGTTTAAGAGAAAAGACCTTTGGAGACATCAATCATCATGCAGAACAAGAAAATCTTGTGTGACCGATGAAAAAACAAAGAATAGACGAAGTAGAATACAAAGTCGCGCCGCATCCCTGCTTCCTATTGCAGCTTCCTCAGATGGCTGTCAGAGCATCATTAACCAAATGAGACAAGATGATGTTTCGTTTCATATCAGGAGTGATAGTTTAATTTGCAACTATGGTGAATCACTGTACGCAAAACATGGTCGAGTGAAGTCCAGGCACCAGTACATTGCACAAAGAATGAGAGAGCTTGGCCGATTCATGTTAGTGGCTAAGGACATGGACAAGACTGTCAATTATCTTGAAGATTTGTGTGTGCCATCAAAATATCAGCTTGTTGTCAGTGTTGCCAAGTGTCTAACTCAGTTTAGTCCAGGCAAAAATGAGTTTGGAAAACCTTCAACAGCAGTCAAAATTGGATTCTGTCTTAAAGGGGCTGTGGAGGTCCTAATAGGACAGACTCTAATGAATGAAGATGATCTTGCAGAAAAGAAAGCTAAAAAGTTTTTGGAACTTCTGGAGAAAAACTGGAGAAACAGTGTTTCTGTCACAGCTCACCAAACCATACAAGAAAAAAGATGGAATAAAGATGATGACATCCCCCTCACAAAAAATGTGATTGCTTTAAGAGACCATCTCAGGATGGTAGAAGATGAAGCAAGAAAGGAATTGACAGAACAAATGGATTTACATGCATACAAAACATTAAACGAGTCCGTTCTAGCACAGGTCATTATCTTCAACAAGCGGCGTGAAGGGGAAGCATCACGCCTTACTCTTGACGTTTACATGAAAGCAAGCACAAGTGCCATAAACGAGGACATTTATAAAACCTTGTCACCATTGGAAAAGCAGCTCAGCAAGTTATTAACCCGCATAGAAATCAGAGGAAAACGAGGAAAGAAAGTTCCAGTTTTCTTGACAAAGAGAATGAAGGCATCAATTGATTTGTTGGTTCAAAAGCGAGTGGAAGCTGGTGTACCTGCTGAAAATCCCTATCTCTTTGCAAGACCCGGTGTGATGACAAACATACGCGGATGTGACTGTCTGCGGAAATATGCAAAAAAAAGCAAAGCAGAAAACCCTGAACTCTTGAGGTCAACTAAATTAAGAAAACAAGTTGCCACACTCTGCCAACTCTTGGACCTTAGTGAACAAGAACTGGAGCAAGTTGCAAGGTTCATGGGGCATGATATCAGAGTTCACCGTGACTTTTATAGGCAAACTGACAAAACATTTCAAATTGCCAAAATAAGTAAGCTTCTGTTTGCAATGGAGCAAGGCACTCAGACTTTAAGGGGGAAGAACCTTAATACACTTGCACCGGCCTGTGGTACGTTTGCAGTTTTATCTCCAATGCATTTTTATTGTGTAGACACACATCTTTTAACTGCCTGTGGTTTACCCACTAGGGTAATTTTTAAGAGCTAATCATTGACTTTATTGGACAACTGATAGCAGATTTATCATTTACTGTATACTACCAATGTAATTATTTTAATTTAGAAGAAGTCCATGTAAAAGTATATTTCTATAAAATTTTAATGTTGTTATCTGTTACAGGTGAAGGTCCCACACTGAATTCTGTGGGTGTCTCACCGAGAACAAAGAAAAAGAGAGTAAAGCTGGCTGAGGGTAAGTTTTTAAATTTCAATTTTTTTGGCACTAACACTAGGGGACCATACGTGCCATTTTCCCGGGACGTGTCTTGGCCATGATTTTCGGGTGCATCTTCCGAAAGTATAATTTGTCGACCGCACACGTCATCGAGAACACATCCTGGGAAAATACCACATACACTGTAAAAAAATTCCGTAGAAATTGCAGCTGGGTTGCTGGTAACTTACCGTAGATTTAAATTTATGTTTTTTACTGGCAACATTTTGTTCAAAGTAAAATGAACATTAACCATTTACAAGTCTTTGTCTTTATAGAGTAAAACTAAAAAAAAACTGCATCAAGCAAAACATTCTGGTAAACAAAACCTGAAGCAAAAAACAGAAAAAGGTTGATGATGATTTCTGGTTCCCAGAATGCTTTGCATGAGGCTGTTATTGTATAGTTTTATTCTGTAAAGATAAAGACTTGTTAATATTTAAAATTTATATAACTTTGAACAAACTCTTGCCAGTAAATAACATAAATCTAAATCTACGGTAAATTACCGGCAACCCAGCTGCAATAACATTGAAATTTCTACGAAATTTTTTTACAGTGTATGGTCACCCTAACTAAGACCGTGTCCTAACTACATGCGAAGCGATATGATTCCAGCGACAGGCAGTTTGTCTGTCCATACTGAACAGGACTAAAGGGCTCGTTATAGTCGTGCGTAGGTCCTACGGCGTAGGTTCCGCGTCGGTTTTCATTTATACTTTTGCGTCGTCATGCAAACACACGCATAGACCGCTGGTATGCAGTAACCATGCGTGTCACCACAGCAGCAGCGCAAACGTCAAAGAAGGAGAAGCTTAGCAAGTTAACCCACAAACGAATAAGAAACTGCAACTTGTTGTGTATAATTTGAGAAGACCAGCAATGGTGGAAGTAAATAAACAGCGACGTTTGATGCAGTTTGAGTTAAATCACTCCTCAACTTGGCTCATCTTGTTTTCACCGTCACAAACGCAAATACCTATGACGCAGTTTTTTTTACCTGACGCGAGGGGTTCTGGTGGACCAATCACAACGCTTGCGGTCTGCGTAGATCTGACGCGCTGTTAAAATTTTTGTGAGGTGCGCGACAGGCTACGGATAGCCTACACCGTAGCTACGGTGTAGAACCTATGCACGACTATAAATCGGGCTAAAACAGGGGCGTGCCACATCATAACAGTTTGCTCTGTTTGTGCGCTGCCCTATCACACTGCAGCTGAAGAGCATGCACACATACACAGTAGGGGTGGCACGGTTCACAAAACCCTCGGTTCGGTTCGTATCACGGTTTTATGGTCACGGTTCTCGGTTAAGTACGGTTCTTGTTTTTTTTAACACTCCAGAAATTTATTATCTTATTAATGTATTAATTATCCATAATTTAGGATACAGTATTAAAAAAAGTTATATCATGTAATTATGCACAAACTGAATTTGACTTTAAGCACATTATTGGGAACATCCCTGAGGAAAGCCAGGCGAGATTTTGACACAGCGAGAGGGAAGACATTGATGATTTCAACATGCTTTTCATTTATTTGGCAAAAAAGAGAATGTGTATTGCCATCTACATGAACTTTGTGTGCATTTTTAGCACACAAAGATAACTTGCATTTATCAAAATGCCAACTTCAGTGTAGCTTTAAGATTTATCACTGAGAGGCTGCTTAAATAATGCAGAGAGAATATGTGAACGAGAGAGAAACATAACGTTTACACCTGTAATATTTAAATCCGTCTCTTTTGTCCACTTTTGACCATTTCTGTCCTGATTACTTTAAGGGGCAGTTTATGAAATAAGATCGCGCAACTTTCACACGCTAGCAAAATGAAACTACGTGGAAATCAGCCGCTTTTGTTTTATCAACGAAAGGCTAAAAATAGCGCTGAATACGAAAAGACGTAAAACAGTGTTCATTACCTCAGATTAGATAAATGGTCGGAGAGAAGGCTGTCGCGTGTGGCTGTAGCTATTGTTTTATTTCCGCTGTCATCATAGGTAACATGAAATAAAAACTGTTTCCACACACCAAACTTATACGACGCTGGCGCATCCTCCAACTGCGGGCAGACTTCTTTTTCTCTCCCTCTTGCCATTTCTACACGTAACATGACCGGCACCACTCACTCTCCACACCAGCCACCTCTTCTTTCGCGCTTTTCGCGAAAGGGGAACACGCTATCTGAGGTCACATACAGGGCACGAGGCTACATACATTGCGCATGCCATGAACCGTTGAACCGTACGACACACACGCGCTCCGAACCGAGACAAGCGAACCGAACGGTTCGGATTTTTTTCATGAACCGTGCCACCCCTAATACACAGACACATTCCTATGCTTCTTGGTGCTTTCCCCTGTGCAACTTTAGGGATTTGTTATTTATTTCTGCTTTTGAATCAAACATCTACAAACATGAAAGAGGAGAGACATAATATTCATAATGCGCATAGCTTTCATTAAATAAGATCTCTGTATAGGTGGAGCTGTCAGCCATGACATGTCAGACCGTTTCTAAAATAGAGTAATTGTGGTATCACGTTGTGGTTGGTTAGGACAAAACTCTGATTATCATGGAAAACGTAACTTTTATCGGATGTCGCCGTGGTGCATGTAGTTAGGACATGGTGTTAGAAGCACCTGAAACTTAATTATCTCAGTAAAGAGTTTATAGGCAAAGGACTTTTTGTTTTTTAGATGGAGGTTCTGATCTCTCCTCCCCTGAAAAGACACGTCAATCATGCCATGAAGCTGATGGTTCAGATGTAGATGGTAAGTAATGTTTGAATCTTGAAGACATGTACCACGAGAGTTAACAATACCTAATGTTTTTACTAATAGCTTCTCATGCATTTCTGCTACAGATGATTGTTCAGGAGCAAACCTGAAGAAAAACCCCACACCAAATAAGAACAGACGACGACGACAGACCAAGAGTGGGGAAACAAAGTGTAAGTTATTTTTTATGACATGATTCAAATCTCTGTTTTGTGTCAAGCTCAGTTAATAAAACACCTGATCCTGTTATAATGTATGAAGCTCACAGTTACACTTTTTGTTTTTTAGATGAAGGTTTTGATCTCTTATCTCCTGAAAAGACACGTCAACCATGCCGTGAAGCTGATGGTTCAGATGTAGATGGTAAGTAATGTTTGAATCTTGAAGACATGTACCACGAGAGTTAACAATACCTAATGTTTTTACTAATAGCTTCTCATGCATTTCTGCTACAGATGATTGTTCAGGAGCAAACCTGAAGAAAAAACCCACACCAAATAAGAAAAGACGACGACGACAGACCAAGAGTGGGGAAACAAAGTGTAAGTTATTTTTTATGACATGATTCAAATCTCTGTTTTGTGTCAAGCTCAGTTAATAAAACACCTGATCCTGTTATAATGTATGAAGCTCACAGTTACACTTTTTGTTTTTTAGATGAAGGTTTTGATCTCTCATCCCCTGAAAAGAGACTTAACTCATGCCATGAAGCTGATGGTTCAGATGTAGATGGTAAGTAATGTTTGAATCTTGAAGACATGTACCACGAGAGTTAACAATACCTAATGTTTTTACTAATAGCTTCTCATGCATTTCTGCTACAGATGATTGTTCAGGAGCAAACCTGAAGAAAAACCCCACACCAAATAAGAAAAGACCACGACAGACCAAGAGTGGGGAAACAAAGTGTAAGTTGTTTTTTTATGACATGATCAGGGCTAACATTTTTTCTTAGGTGCACCAGTACAAAAAATAGGTGCACCCAAATTTTTGACTGCATCGGATTTGTAGTTCACCCAAAAATGAAAATTCTGTCATAATTTACTCACTCTCATGTTGTTACAAACCTGTATAAATGTCTTTGTTCTGGTGAACATGAATGAAAATATTTTTAGGAATGTTTGTAACCAAACCATTCATGAGCCCCATTCACTTCCATAGTATAATTTTTTCCTACTATAGAAGTGAATGGGACTCATGCTTGGTTTGGTTATTAACATTCCTCAAAATATCTTGCTTGGTGTTCATCAGAACAAAGACATTTTGCAGGTTTGTAACAAAATGAGAGAGAGTTAATGATGACAGAATTTTCATTTTTGGGTGAACTGTCCCTTTAACACCGCTAGTTTAGGGCCCATGGTGGTTTAATACAGAATATAAACATGTAGGCTATTTTATAATTTTCATGTTGCCATTCCATTTTCCTTATACGAGTCATGCACAGTCCTGTTTGATAACCCGCATCTGCGCGATTAAAATAACACTTGACCCGTTATCCGACATCAGCATCAATTTATTTCATACCCGCCCATTTGACATAAAGACTGCGACCGGCCGCACCGCAATCGTGAAGTAAGAAGTAGAAACTTTTAAAGATCTTCATGCAGAACATTGACAGAAATAAGCACAGGGCAATGATTGGACAAATATACTATCATTTAATGTAAAACTTTGTGAGGGTCGGCAGATTGACAGCTGAGGGTTCAGCAGTGTTTGAACACTCATAAGCGCTGCGCTTATATTTATAATTGCCTGATAAATTGATGATATGATGGCAGTGATTCCAAAGGGATGTCCAAAAAAACCCTAAAGTAGAATTTTAAATGTTTAAAGTTTAATATCTCTTTATTGCTGCCCTGCATAAACCCGGCCGGTGATCGCATGATACGCGTGATGAGCTTGCATCTTGCATTACCTTAAATTATGGTCATATAAATAAAAGTAAAACAACATTCAAAACTGTAATGGTGTTCATTTATTTTTGTAAAGTTACACTCACAATAATAACAAAACATTGTGCTTTTTAAATGGGTAAAAAAAAGTTTTTTGTGCTGCATTGGTTTTGGAGCGCGTCACACAAAAAGTAAACTCATATTGGCTATAGGCTACTTTTGAATTCGTTTTGTAAATTTTCTAATTATTTAAGTGAAACACATTTCATGTAGTCTTATTTATTTTATTAGTTTTTCACCAAAGAAAGACGTAATCATCATGTCCTATTCATTGTAATGCTTTTTGCGCATAAATTAAACCCTTGGGGGGGAATTATTTATTAATGAATCAACAACGCAAATCAATGAATGAATTTATTTCTCTATTTAAGACAGCCAGTCTGGCAGGGAAGTAAGATTATGAAGAAAACAGTGGTCCTGACTCCTGGCTTTTTTCTATAAATTGGGCGCACGCGACATTGGTGCTCTGACTCGATTGTAAGAGGCTCATTACCTAATGCCGTCTTCGGACCAGGGCTGAATTGGTCACACTTTCGCGCCCTGAGGATTCAAATCTCTGTTTTGTGTGAAGGTCACATTATAACAGGATCAGGTGTTTTATAAACTATCAAGCTCACAGTTACACTTTTTGTTTTTTAGATGGAGGTTCTGATCTCTCCTCCCCTGAAAAGAGACTTAAATCATGCCATGAAGCTGATGGTTCAGATGTAGATGGTAAGTAATGTTTGAATCTTGAAGACATGTACCACGAGAGTTAACAATACTTAATGTTTTTACTAATAGCTTCTCATGCATTTCTGCTACAGATGATTGTTCAGGAGCAAACCTGAAGAAAACCCCCACACCAAATAAGAACAGACGACGACGACAGACCAAGAGTGGGGAAACAAAGTGTAAGTTATTTTTTATGACATGATTCAAATCTCTGTTTTGTGTCAAGCTCAGTTAATAAAACACCTGATCCTGTTATAATGTATGAAGCTCACAGTTACACTTTTTGTTTTTTAGATGAAGGTTTTGATCTCTCATCCCCTGAAAAGACACGTCAACCATGCCGTGAAGCTGATGGTTCAGATGTAGATGGTAAGTAATGTTTGAATCTTGAAGACATGTACCACGAGAGTTAACAATACCTAATGTTTTTACTAATAGCTTCTCATGCATTTCTGCTACAGATGATTGTTCAGGAGCAAACCTGAAGAAAAACCCCACACCAAATAAGAAAAGACGACGACGACAGACCAAGAGTGGGGAAACAAAGTGTAAGTTATTTTTTATGACATGATTCAAATCTCTGTTTTGTGTCAAGCTCAGTTAATAAAACACCTGATCCTGTTATAATGTATGAAGCTCACAGTTACACTTTTTGTTTTTTAGATGAAGGTTTTGATCTCTCATCCCCTGAAAAGACACGTCAACCATGCCGTGAAGCTGATGGTTCAGATGTAGATGGTAAGTAATGTTTGAATCTTGAAGACATGTACCACGAGAGTTAACAATACCTAATGTTTTTACTAATAGCTTCTCATGCATTTCTGCTACAGATGATTGTTCAGGAGCAAACCTGAAGAAAAACCCCACACCAAATAAGAAAAGACGACGACGACAGACCAAGAGTGGGGAAACAAAGTGTAAGTTATTTTTTATGACATGATTCAAATCTCTGTTTTGTGTCAAGCTCAGTTAATAAAACACCTGATCCTGTTATAATGTATGAAGCTCACAGTTACACTTTTTGTTTTTTAGATGAAGGTTTTGATCTCTCATCCCCTGAAAAGACACGTCAACCATGCCGTGAAGCTGATGGTTTAGATGTAGATGGTAAGTAATGTTTGAATCTTGAAGACATGTACCACGAGAGTTAACAATACCTAATGTTTTTACTAATAGCTTCTCATGCATTTCTGCTACAGATGATTGTTCAGGAGCAAACCTGAAGAAAAACCCCACACCTAATAAGAACAGACGACAACGACGACAGACCAAGAGTGGGGAAGCAAAGGGTAAGTTGATTATTTTTTAAGTAAACACAATACAACAGACATTTAAATCTGTAACAAACTGCTCAGAGACACAAGGGTTGAGGATCCAAATGCAGTTTAATATCAGGGCAATCCACAAACATAAGTCCAAGTAAACAGGCAGAAGGTCATACACGGGTAAACAATCCAATAATCAGGGCAACAAGGCAGACAGGGGTATAACACATTGAGATATGTGACCAGCAGAAAAGCGTTATGTTATGGAGTGACCTTTCTCTTTACTAAAAAGCATAAATTAATGAAGCCAAAGATCTGATGAACTGGTCTCACATAAGTCCAGTGTGACCGCAGCTTAAATCTTTGTATTTCTGCTTTGGATGAGTTCTTCAAATACAGTTGCAAGAATAATACATTTTACTTGTTGTGGATCAATTGATGTTAGCAGGTAAATTTATATGCGTCACATTGAGTGTGCTTCCCTTTCCAGAACGTGAAAAAAATATATATAAATCACATAATAAATAGTATTTATATACAATATAAAAAGAGTATCCCACGTTAAAAGAACATTAAGGTTTAGGGATGTTTGATTAAAAGTTTGTTGATTTTTTTTTTTGTGGTAAATTATTTGTTTAGAATAATCGATAGATTAGTCGTTATAAAAAGTCGTTAGTGGCATCCCTAGATCATGTAGATGGTTTCAGCAGTAACAACATAAACGGCTTTTGTGGAACACATGTAACTTCTGGTAAACCCTGCTAAGAATAAATAACAACAAAGTCCTTTTTAAAGTAGTTAATTAATATAACAAGCAAATTAAACAACACGTAGATTACCTAGGAAACCAAAACATTTGTTATTTTCGACAAGGTATTTGTTCAATGGTTCAATTTAGCAACTAATCAGACCATTAAACAAACAGAGACTGAAGTAAAAAACATTCACAAAACGTGCTCAAAACTAATGGTATATTTTTAACCAAACTTATTTGTCTATGCATTTACCTTTTACCAAAAGTGCCTGTCATTCCCTTTGACATCTTCATAAAATATCACGGCTAGCAACCTTCTACAATGCAAGTACATCACTCGGATACAAGTCAAAATCTTCACTCTGGGTAACTAAGTATTGTCTAATATTAGCCATTGTCTAATTCATTTTTAGATTTTACTCACTATTGTGTGCATTTAGAGGCCAAGTATAATTTTAGCTTAAGTATAACTTTAGTATATTTTCAGTTGCTAAACACTATGACAGAAAGCTTGAGTTTTACTCTCGATCTGCGCAACGCCACATGAAATCAAACACGTCTAATAAACTACAAACTTAACAATTACCGTGAACTTCATTGCACTGGCTTTGCTGAGACAGGATGCATATCTTCTGACCTTCAAAAACAATTTACATCACAATGACATAAACATACTTGTTTCCGGATCATAAAACATGTATGGGGGGACCATCATGAGTGTGGGAGGACCATCATCGTACTCTGGTATGTTTGGCAGAGTTAGGGTGTACTCGCATTATGTGAACCATATCGTACCAAGGTACGTTTGAGCCCAAAGTACAGTTCGTTTTGCTGGTGTGATTGCTTCGAATTGTACCAGAGTGTGGTACGCATAAGCGTAACTTGGTGCACTTTGCAGAGGTTGTCTCGGGTAGGGTTTACTTTGATTCGGGGGTGAGGCACTCGCTTCTGAATGCCAAGCTTCGTGTCATGGTAAGGGGCTGTTTACATCTGGTATTAAGATGCGTTTTGGTGGACGAGAGAGACACATCAAGTTCACACCTGGTATTTTAATTGATCTCTTTTGTCCACATTCGACCGCTTCTGTCCTGATTGCTTTGAGGGGATGGTCTGTGGAAACTGTGGGCAAGTCCCTCTGCTTTCGTTTAAACGCGAGTGGGAAAAATGACAGGTTTAAATTGATGTGAACTAATATTATGTTAGAGTCTGCTGCTTATATTATTAGTAAACAGAAAAATTTATGAAATAAGCTCACACAACTTTCACATGCTCGGAAATTAAAACAAATGAAAGAGGCGGACAGCAGCCACTTAATTTTTATCAATGAAAGCCTTAAGATAGTGCTGTATATTGTGTGTACGCTCTAGAAGTCAGATCCTATGTAAAAACATTGTGCTCAATACATTAGATCAATAGGCGGAGAGTCAACAGTCTTTTGTGGCTGCTCAAGCACATTCAACCACATGAGCATCTGCCCCACAAAGCAATCCGGTCGAATGTGTTTTAAACTACTTAATGTGGTCAAAAGTTGACGAGGTTAAAAAGTTTTAGACCTCGTTTACACTTGTCTATAGCATTGTTCACTTGTGATCTGAACAGGCAAAATGCATCTTAATACCAGGGGTAAACAGCCTCAATAACAATTGGACATGTGCAGCACAAATGCATACAGTTGCGCGTCATCGCATCCTAAATGACCCCAGGTAACAGAGGTGTGTTTGACATCATGCACGCTGCACGGACCGATCGTGAGTGATTGGAGAGCAGACTGCTCACACACATAATTATATACACATTTATTATACACAGTTATTTACCATCTATGTATTAAACTCACATATATTTTTACTCAGACTGCAGGCACAACGTCCACTTCTTTAGTGTCAACACTGTGGTACATGATTTCTGTAAACACAAATGTAGATAAACTTTATATTTAAAAAAATAAGGTTAAGGTACACACAGAAAAATACTTTATTGCAAAGGCATCTGGAATCCATGAAGTGAAGTAAAATGTTTTTTAAATGCCACAATCTTGGACCTGATCTAAAGAGATACTTTAAACAACAAGCATGTCTTGAAAGGCAGGTTTTCATGAGTTAAATATACAAAACAGTAAAATATGCTAGCTGCTAACCCACACATACTGATTTGTGGTTTTGATCAAAGATCATCTCATCTTGGCCCTTTTTTCGCAGACTGAGAATTTATCTACACACATTCACAGTTATGTATTTTAAATGGCAACTATAACAATTCGAACACTTCTAGTATGAAGACAAAAATCAATTACATAAAACAATTATGAAATGGAATGAAATTGAACTTTACCTTGCTGTAAAAACGTTTCAAAAGAAACCGACGGTCGTGTGGGCAGCTGTTTGATTTCGCATCATACAGGTCATCTGGTGGGTGGGTGCTTAGTTATTGGTAAGTCCTTTTCCATAGGTGGATTTTACACTGTTGATGTAAACCGACTCTTACAATTTCCATCTAGATTGCAAAAAATGTTATAATTCCAACAGAGACAGTACAGTATTCAACCACCCTTACACTATATACTGTCTAAAAGTTTGTGGCTCAACAAATCTTGTAATGCATGACCGTACCATACTCCTGTTACAGGCACAGGTTTATGTGTGACTTTGTTTTTTAGATGGAGGTGCTGATCTCTCCTTCCTTGAAAAGCGACTTAAGTCATGCCGTGAAGATGGTAGTTCAGAATCAGATGTAGATGGTAAGTAATGTTTTAATCTTGTTTTAAGTAGTGTGATAGTGTTTCATGAAGGCTTGATGTCACATTTTACTGTTTACACTTTAGTACACAGGGTTAACAATACCTAATGTTTTTACTAATAGCTTCTCATGCGTTTCTGCTACAGATGAGTGTTCAGGAGCAAACCTGCTGAAAAAAAACACACCAAATAAAAAAATAGGACGACAGACCAAAAGTGCCAAAGGTACGGCCTGTGAGCAAGCAGTTGCAGTTTAAAAAAAAACTTTATTTAATTGATACTTTTAGTTGTTCATGTAACTTAGCAACACTAAAGATTGTGGGTTTGATTACCAGGGAATGCAAATAATGTACATGTTAAATGCAGTGCAAGTTACTTTGGATAAAAGCTTTTGCCAAAAGTATAAATGTAAATGGTTTATGATTTAATGTTACAAAATCTACATTGTCATTTGTAGTGTCGGCCAAGGTAAATGTGAAGAGACCATGGAGTGAGGCAGAGAGGAGTGCAGTACACAAACACTTGGCCAAGTTTATAGCCGAGCGCAGAGTTCCTGGAAAACTGCCATGCATGAAGTGCATAGAGGAAGAAGAAGCCCTAAATGAACGATCTTGGAAGGATGTGAAGAATTTTGTGTACAACACAATTGTAACTCTAAATCGGAGATCTGCTTCAAGAAAACTAAAATTTTAAAGGCTAAATGTGGTCTTCATCTCAATCTCTCTTTCTCTGTTTCTCACTTTTCCTTTTTTTTTTGGTTTTAACATTTTGTTGTAACGTTTACTGTTTTCTGAAATTGTGAACAAAATAAATGTTCATCTGGTTACTGCAGATGGTATCTCTCTTGCAGCTTTTTGGAAATTGCGGGATGGTGGGTATATATATTGCTAAAATTTGGTTCCTTTAGTATAATTAATAATTGAACTGGAAACTCTTTGCATTTTAGTACTGTAGTCAGATTATAATAACAAACATATTTAGTTTTTTAAAAATCCCAGTATGTGGCTTGCATGATGAAACATAAAATGGCAAAGATGGTTGAAAGCTAAATCAATGTAGTTCAAACAATACATTGACAAATGAACTCAATAGCGCCCCCATGAAAATGTCCTCGCTCTGCTGGTAAAAAACTTTTTCTTTCCCTTTGTTTTACTAAGAATCTGAGGTGATAACTAGGCTCATGGGCACCCCTAGTGTTAGAATATAACATTTGTTTATCTCAAATTAAAGCAGAAATGGTGGTCCTCATACTGCAGGTTAATTTACCCGGTCCTCATTTTGGTAGTTGTACAGGAATGTGTGTGTGTGTGTGTGTGTGTGTGTGTGTGTGTGTGTGTGTGTGTGTGTGTGTGTGTGTGCTATATTTATATATTTATATATTTATTATGTATGTAAACATCATAATTTTAGAACAAACAGGAAGTAGACATATAAGGTAAAATGAAGTAATAGAAAACAGAAAAATTATGAATTATTCAATAAATGGTGGTGATATTATTGTTATTATTGTTAAAGGGCCTGGATAGGGTGTTGTTTAAAATGCTATCTACAAATCCAGAAAAAAACTTAATGTGACCCAAGTACAAGCCACATAAACAGATTTTTATGTGTGAGAGATATCTGTCTCGTTTAAACCTGATCTGATTCAAATTCAGTAGATAATATTTATTTAATCTTTACAGATGTGATTGTGCCTATAAATCTCATATTAGGCAACCTTTAAAAAGCCTAAAATGCGGTTTCCTTTTGCGTGATCACTTTTCTTTTTGCCTCTTATGAGCTGAACTACTTTTCAAGCATCATAAACAATCTCTGAATGTGTGCTGTTGCTAGGCAACCCCTCATGACAAAATAAGGAGTGTTTATTGGAGAAAGAGGGGAAAATTGTGTGTATGTGTGTTGACTTTTCTCAGCTGTCATTTTGGAAGATGACAGGTCTTGACAGATGGGTCCTAAAATGACATACTCAATCAATCAAACACCTTTACTTTAATCCTTGTCGGTGTCAGTCAATCTGCTCAGACTAGATACTGTATGGTTAGTGACTATAACAGTTCAAGTTGACAGATATTCACACAAAAAGTGTAACACGCTTAAAAGTGCCAAACCGTCACAACCTTCAAATATAGCGTAAACACGTTTACCGCAATTTGCATTTCTCAGTCGTTCCGGTTCTATCAGATGTCAATCCCCTGAAAGCCTTGTCATGGGATATGTTGTCTGTCAGGCTTAACCTCTAGAAGAAGGATTTGTCAATACTGCTCATGAAGCAAAGGTCTTGGGTGATTTTATGCCAGTTTGAAATATTGATTAGGATTAGACAAGCATGTAGCCAAATCTTAATCAATTCTGAATCAAGCCAGTTTGTTTCGTTTTCCGTCTGGTAAGTCAAAATGTTACCTTAGCACCATGCTTTCGCAAAATGGGACAATGTTGTTCTTGTATAGTGACCTAATAACTAAGCCTTTGTGAAGAGCATGTGTGATGTTGATAGATTCGGGCCAAAATATGATTAATGTTGAAATAATGTTACTGCCTACCTGTATCTTTTGGAACAAAATTAGCAGATGAAAAAATAGATAAATACATTCAATGCTGGAATTGTGACAAATGCAATCTTGGTAAATTTGTTTCTATATAACTGAATTAAAATATAATAAACATAATTAAATAATAACTTTATGAGTTTGAAATGTGTGTGGAGGGACCAATGTGAATGGTAAGTTTCTCATGCCATTAACTGCCATTAAGTATATATATATATATATATATATATATATATATACACTCACCTAAAGGATTATTAGGAACACCTGTTCAATTTCTCATTAATGCAATTATCTAATCAACCAATCACATGGCAGTGTCTTCAATGCATTTAGGGGTGTGGTCCTGGTCAAGACAATCTCCTGAACTCCAAACTGAATGTCAGAATGGCAAAGAAAGGTGATTTAATGCATTTTGAGCATGGCATGGTTGTTGGTGCCAGACGGGCCAGTCTGAGTATTTCACAATCTGCTCAGTTACTGGGATTTTCACGCACAACCATTTCTAGTGTTTACAAAGAATGGTGTGAAAAGGGAAAAACATCCAGTATGCGGCAGTCCAGTGGGCAAAAATGCTTTGTTGATGCTAGAGGTCAGAGGAGAATGAGCCGACTGATTCAAGCTGATAGAAGAGCAACTTTGACTGAAATAACCACTTGTTAAAACCGAGGTATGCAGCAAAGCATTTGTGAAGCCACAACACGCACAACCTTGAGGCGGATGGGCTACAACAGCAGAAGACCCCAAAGGGTACCACTCATATCCACTACAAATAGGAAAAAGAGGCTACAATTTGCACGAGCTCACCAAAATTGGACATTTGAAGACTGGAAAAGTGTTGCCTGGTCTGATGAGTCTCGATTTCTGTTCAGACATTCAGATGGTAGAGTCAGAATTTGGCGTAAACAGAATGATAACATGGATCTGTGCAGGCTGGTGGTGGTGGTGTAATTGTGTGGGGGATGTTTTCTTGGCACACTTTAGTCCCCGTAGTGCCAATTGGGCATCGTTTAAATGCTGCGGCCTACCTAAGCATTGTTTCTGACCAGAGGTGTAAAGTACTTGAGTAAATGTACTTCGTTACTGTACTTGAGTATTTTTTGGGCTACTTTGTACTTGTACTGAGTATCAAAAATATAGGCAACTTTTACTCTCTACTCAATTACATTTTTGATTGGGTATTTGTACTCTTTACTCCACTACATTTGAAATGACACTTAACGTTACTCGCTACATTGTTTATTCGTCAAATAAAAACGAAACGAAAGTGTCAGAGAGTGATGATGGATAGAATCTGTGGTCGCGAGGTTACACGCACACACACAACTGAGGGACTTCATTTGGCGCTGCGCAGAGCAATCGTATGAAATCAAAGTACTGCGAGAGCGAATCAAATGCATATGGAGAGGTCTGGTCTCGCGTTATTTTGATGTCAAACACTGAATGGCTTGCGTTGAGCCACCGTAGCGGGACATCTGCGTGCTGCGTATGTCATAAACTGTAGAGAAAAGTTCGCGTCTGGTCTGAGAGAAGAGATAAAGAGCAAACATATGGATGCATATCACATTTGCTTCAGTCAAGGGACCCTTTGTTAAACATGTGATGCTACAATTAAAACAAAAGTGAAGCGCGATCGCAGGATCGGGTCATCCCGCAAATCAAAGGCAAGCACAAATGTTTATATACTCTGATGCTATTTTATCAGCTAACCTGAGCTGGTAAGTTACATAACTTGATATAACTTACTATATAAGTCAAAATAAACCAGCGAGGTACTGTACTGATTGCCCGAGTAACTTAAGTACATTATAAGATTGATAATAAGTGTACAATTTCACTGTCCTCACATTCAATCAAGTATGCTGTAATGTATGAGGGATGCATGACTGAAGAAATGTAGTGCACTTAATGTGAGATAGTGGTGTTACGTACTACATGTGTTTACAATTAATCTTTCAAATGAACAACTTCACGTTTTTAATATGCATTATCATATTTCTGTTAGTGTAATTTTAGTTCACTGGAATGTTTTAAATATTAAAATTATATCTTTTTTAGGATTGGCCTATATAAGAATATTTGGTAACACTTTACAATAAGGTTCATTAGTTAACAGTAGTTAATGTATTAACCAACTTGAACAAACCATGAGCAATACATTTGTTACATCATTTATTAATCTTTGTTAATGTTAGTTAATAAAAATTTAAGCTTTAATTGTTTGTTCATGTTAGTTTAGAGTGCATTAACTAATGTTAACAAGATTTTAATAAAGTATTAGTAATTGTTGAAATTAACATTAACAAAGATGAATAAATGCTGTATAAGTGCAGTTCATTATTAGTTCATGTTAACTAATGTAGCTAACTAATGTTAACTAATGAACCTTATTTGTTAAGTGTTACCATATATTTATATCACAAAGTTAGGCTATATATTTTTCAGCATGGCACATTCAAGTACACAATGACACTAGACTAAAATTAAATGGGTTTAAATTAAATTTAATGTAGATTTCTAGACTAAATCTCATGGCATTTAGTTGAATAAAATTAGACTAAAACTAAATCAATTCAGATGACAAAAATATGACTAAAACTAAATTAAATTTTAGTCAAAAGACTATGACAATGTTTAATCTGTGTTTGTTCTGCCAGGTAAAATTTTGAGGTGTTTAATTTCTTTTCTATATTAGGAAATAAAACCTCATAAATAAGCTTTCTTAGTTTTCACTGCCCAGACCTACAATGTCTCTTTGTGTTGAGGACTAGTGCATCTTTGAGCCAACATTCAGTACGAGTAAAAATACTTGAGTACTTTTAAATTGGGTTACTTTAATACTTTTACTCAAGTCGTATTTAAATTGGTGACTTGTAACTTGTAGTGGAGTAATTTTTACAGTAAGGAATTTGTACTTTTACTCGAGTATGGCTTTCAGCTACTCTTTACACCTCTGTTTCTGACCATGTCCATCCCTTTATGACCACCATGTACCCATCCTCTGATGGCTACTTCTAGCAGGATAATGCACCATGTCACAAAGCTCAAATTATTTAAAATGGTTTCTTGAACATGACAATGAGTTCACTGTACTAAAATGGCCCCCACAGTCACCAGGGCTGCGTTCTCCGAAACTACC